>NC_092767.1:1592585-2277975 GCF_047496795.1 Chiloscyllium punctatum | reverse complement strand
TCTCTCTCTCTCTCCTCTCGCCCCCCCCTCTCTCTCTCTAGTCCTGTCTCGCCCCTCTCTCTCGCCCTCTCTGCCCCCTCTCTCTCTCTCTCTCTCTCTTCTTGCCCTCTCTCTCTCTCGCCCTCTCTCTCTCTCGCCCCCCCTCTCTCTCTCTCTCTCTCTCTTCTCGCCCCCCCCTCTCTCTCTCTCTCGCCCCCCTCTGTCTGTCTCTCTCTTTCTCTCTCTCTCTCGCCCCCCCTCTCTCTCTCTCGTCCTCTCTCGCCCCCTCTCTCTCGCCTCCCTCTCTCGCCCTCTCTCGCCCCCTCTCTGTCTCTCTCTCTCTCGCCTCTCTCTCTCTCTCTCTCTTTCGCCCTCTCTCTCTCGCCCTCTCTCCCTCGCCCTATCTCTCTCTCTCTCTTGCCCCCTCTCTCTCTCTCTCTCTCTCGCAGCCTCTCTCTCTCTCTCGCCCCCCCTCTCTCTCTCTCGCGCCCCCCCCTCTCTCTCTCTCTCGCCCCCCTCTGTCTGTCTCTCTGTCTCTCTCTCTCGCCCTCTCTCTCTCTCTTATCCTCTCTCGCCCCCTCTCTCTCGCCCTATCTCTCTCTTGCCCCTCTCTCTCTCACTTTCTCGCCCTATCTCGACCCTCTCTCTCTCTCTCGCACCCCTGTCTCTCTCTCTCTCTCGCGCGCTCTCTCTCTCGGTCTCTCTCTCTCTCGCACTCTCTCTCTCTCACGCTCACTCTCCCTCGTGCACTCTCTCTCTCGCGCTCTCTCTCTCTCGCGCTCTCGCTCTCACTCTCTCTCTCTCTCGCTCCCTCTCTCGCTCTCTCTCTCAGCCCTGTCCCTCCTTCTCTCTCTCAGCCCCCTCCCTCCTTCTGTCTCTCAACTGTCCCCTCCCTCTCTCGCCCTCTCTCTCCCTCTCTCTCTCCCCCTCCCTCTCTCTCTCTCACCTCCTCCCTCTCTTACGCATGCTCCCTCTCTATCTCTTGCCTCTCTCCTCTCTCCGCCCCATTCCCCTCTCTCTCACCCCCTCCCTCTCCCTCCATCCCTCCCTCCCCCTCTCTCTCTCTCCCTCCCCCTCACCCTAACTCTCCCTCTCCATCTCCCTCGGTGTCTCTCTCCTCCCAGCTCCCTCTTTCCCTCTGACTGAATCTCTCTCCCCCCCCCCCCCCCCCCCCCCCCCCCCCCCCCCCCCTCCCCCCCCCCCCCCCCCCACCCCCCCCTCCCCCCACCCCCCCCCCCCCCCCCCCCCCCCCCCCCCCCCCCCCCCCCCCCCCCCCCCCCCCCCCCCCCCCCCCCCCCCCCCCCCCCCCCCCCCCCCCCCCCCCCCCCCCCCCCCCCCCCCCCCCCCCCCCCCCCCCCCCCCCCCCCCCCCCCCCCCCCCCCCCACCCCCCCCCCCCCACCCCCCCCCCCCCCCCCCCCCCCCCCCCCCCCCCCCCCCCCCCCCCCCCCCCCCCCCCCCCCCCCCCCCCCCCCCCACCCCCCCCCCCCCCCCCCCCCCCCCCCCCCCCCCCCCCCCCCCCCCCCCCCCCCCCCCCCCCCCCCCCCCCACCCCCCCCACTCCCCCCCCCCCCCCCCCCCTCTCTCTCTCTCCCTGGTCCTTCCTCTCCCTCTGACCCAGAGACTGGGGGTGAGGCTGCGTGTGAGGGGTGGGGGTGGATGTGGGAGGTGGGGAAAGTAGAGATCGAGTTGTGGGAGTGAGAGAGAGGGGGGTGAGAGGGAAGAGTGGAGGCAGGTGGAGAAACCAGGGTTGGGGGGGTATGTGTGTGTGCGAGAGAGAGGGGGATGAGGGAGAGGGTTGAAAAAGAGTGTGTGTGCTGAACGAGAGCGACAGAAAGAATTAAGGAGAAAGAGTAGGGGAGAGGTAATGGGGAGTCTAGTCTGCAGTGGTGGACAGAGGAATTAAACCAGCTCTTGAGCTCAGGGCGCGGTGTCCTCCCCTTCCCTGAGGACCAGGACTTGGGGCTGAGTCTGTCTCTCGCCAGCTCAGCTTCTCCAACACAAAGACACACACACAACATCGGTCACTCTGCTGCTCGGCACGCTTTAATCAACATTTTTATTGGTTACAAATGGAAGTGATGGATACAGTCAGTGGGATGGTGCCTTTTCTCACTGGCCCTGAGTTGTGAGAAACATTGAAATGTTTCCCTGTAACCCCCCTGTGGATAAGGAGGACAAACCAGCGCTACACTCAGTCTGTTACCATAGCGACAGCTGTTCCATCGCTGAAACACTGAACTGAAATGAGAAAATCCCGGATGGATTGATTAATGAGGAATTTGATTGATGGATGGATTTGAGTGAAGGATATTTTCAGCACATTCTTCAGCTGCTGCCTAAACTTAGTCTGGGTCACGGCATAAATGGCGGTGTTTGTGCAGCAACTGAGGAGCTGCAGCATGAAGCCCAATTCCCCCACAAACCAATCGAGATACCCAGACCGATACCCAAAATCATGCATCCATAGAATACAGCATGAATGTTGACCATAACAGGATGAAATTTGCCGAGATCACAAACAGTAAAATGATGGATTTTTTTCGGTTTCTCATTTCAGTGTCAGACTGAACGTCCCCATTGGTGTGAGCGCGGAGTCTCCTGCGGGCTCTGCTGGTCACTAAAATGTGTCTGACGGTGAGAACATTGAGCAGCAGAATCAGGAGAAATGGGACACACGGGGTTAGAATGTAGTGGATGAACTGGATTGTGACCCAGACACTGGAGAATGCAACAGCGTCTGTTACATCACAAAACCAGGGGTCGTTAACCAGCAAATACCGAGCCGTGAGCATAAAATACCAGGGAATGTTCTTCAAACAGCTCAGCACAGTCACAGCTCCCAGAACCACAGCCGCCGTTTTCTCACTGCAATATTTACTTTTCAGCTTCTGGCAACAAATGGCCACAAACCGATCAAAGGTGAAAGTGACGGTGAACCAGACAGAGCAGTCAGTGGCTGCATAAAGCAGGAAGGCGTGGATATTACACAGGGGGACGGAGTATATCAGGAAATAAAACTGTTCCCAATAAACAGTGGGAATGTGTCTCAGGATCAGGTCGAGGATAATGACCAGGAGATCCGCCGCTGCCATGGCCCCCAGGTAACGTCTGACACATGGAGACAATCCACAATCTTTATAAAGCAGGACGTAGATGGTCACTACGTTAACTGTAAGAAAGGAAAACAAACCCATTATCCATCAGCCTGGAGGCAAAGGGACCCGTTTGATCGGGGACCCAGTGAGATTTTCAAATGTGTCCCTGTATTCAGGGATTTATTAAAATAATTGGAGCTGGAATAACAAATGGGAAGGTCGGAATTACTGACAAAAATGTGACAGAAACCACAAGAAACCCTCCCTCCCCAAACACACAGAGACACATCCATAAGGACAGATGGTTTCTAGAACATTCCCACACACTCGATCACTCGAGAGAAGACACAGGTTACTCCTTCCCAGTTCCTAATACGGAGGGTGGAAACGTTGCTGTCCTGAAGGATTCTCTCCCAGTTTCCTGAAGACAAACGGAGTTTGGGAATTTCTGTATTTTGGTCTAAATTGTGGTCGATCCTGTGTCGTGGAGAAATGTAAACGCAGGGAAAACGTATTCACCCCTTTAACTGCCTGAGGGGCCTTCGGAACAGTGTCTCCTTCTCCCTGGAACGGGATCTCTTCCCTCGGGATCTTATCATTTGTTCAATTCACTGACGTCCAGCCGTTCACAAACAATGTCAGGAACAGAACGTTCCGGGGAATGTTAGTTATAGAATGTCAGGGACAGAACGTTCCGGGGAATGTCAGTTATAGAATGTCGGGGACAGAACGTTCCGGGGAACACCTTGACCTGTCCGTCATCTTTCCCCCCTCTATCCATCCCACCAACATGATGCACTGTGCACAGGCTACATATCCATCCAAGTAAAAGGCAAAAACGATGTAAACGAGGCTTTTGCTCGAAACGTCGATTTTGCTGCTCCTTGGATGCTGCCTGAACTGCTGTGCTCTTCCAGCACCACTAATCCAGATACATATCCATCCAGCACGGGGAGCTGCACTGACCACATCATTCCATTATCTATAAACCTATTCACCAGATAGTCTATTCACCACAGCAACCTGCGCAATGATCACCCGTGAGTTAATCTGCAAACCTGGAGCAGTTACCCTCCCCTCATGTAGGACTGTGTACACCATCCCCGTGTATTGCTCAGTAACACTGTGTTAGATCACGACCCAGTGTGAGGAAACTTGCATCCCATGCTGGAAGTGACAGGATGTGCAGCTCCCACCCATTTCCAGCTCCATATCTAGATTAGAGTGATGCTGGAAAAGCTCAGCAGTTCAGGCAGCATCCGAGGAGGAGTAAAATCGATGTTTCGGTGAATCGCCCTTCATCAGGAATGAAGGTTTTTGCTCGAAACATCGATTTTACTCCTCCTCGGATGCTGCCTGACCTGCTGAGCTTTTCCAGCATCACTCGAATCTAGACTTTGGTTTCCAGCATCTGCAGTCATTGATATTACATAACTCCATATCTGCATTGTGCCCTGAGAAGGGGGTGCTGTGGGTGTGAACATCACTGCCAGAGAGAGATGGCGGGGGTATCAGTTTAAATATCACCACATGGGAGGGGTTTGAGGAATAGACAGAGGGGGAGACTGAGAGACAGTGTCATGGAACGATGTGCTCCCAGGTTGCAGAATGCTGAAATGTGGACACTTCGATAACATCCTGTAGCATGAGCCTGTCTTCCCAGGAAAGATGGGAAAAAGGGAGATTGGTGTGAGGTCAGATGAGCATTTGTTCCGCATCTTTGTAACTGGAATTGCTTTCAAATGAATCGATGACTCATTGGGCTGATTCTAACAATAATTTATCTTTGTTTGATTTTCCTTGAGTGTGACAGAGGGATCGTCCACACGAGGCTGAGGTAGTTTCCTGGTGCTATCGTATCGGACTCACCTCATTAACTACCCACCCCACCCCATGGTGTCCCTCAGCCCGATTCTCCCACCCATCATAACTGGAGGTACTCACCACCACCCGGGTACCCCTGGATATTCCGACCATGGCAATTACACCACGGTTTGTTGACAGGGCACGGAGGTCCTGGTAGATATGCTCATACAGAGGGGGACCATTCTTTTCCCACAGAGAGCCACACCACCAGACCCACCGAGCCTGGTCTGAACTCACCAACCAGCTCAGTGCAATATCTACGGTCTGAGGAAATGTCCAGCAAAACAGGACAAGCATCAATAACCTTCCCCACTCTGTCAGGGTAAAGGTCACTGTGTCTTCTCTGCTCCCTCACACTCACTGTATATCTGTTATAGCACCTAACGCCAAACAAGGCTCATTCTCCACCACTCTCACTGCTGCATGCAGCACCTTCCTCTCCAACCCATCTCTCTCTCTCTCTCCCCCCTCCACGTTACCCACAGCAGCAGCACTGCATGGATACAATACTGTGAACTGACTCCCTCTGAACCCCTCCCTATGTTTCCCCACCTACACCAGCACTAATGCAGGACCACCCAGTCCCACCATCCCAACCTCCCTTTCTCCCATTCCCGGAGAAACAGCCTGGAATAGGACAGAAAGGGCCTATCCGGGTGGTGGAGTGCCCGATATCCGTTCCATCCCCCCATCCCCCTGCCATATGGGGAGGACCATGGTACGTGTCCGAGAGGACCGGGACGCCTCGTGTGGAGATTCTGAAACATCCACGTCCCACCGACCGAGTAAGGAGCACTGTTCAGTGAAGGGCAATTCTCACTTTAAACCCATTGGCAGCTTCGTGGCACAACTTAGAAGCCGTGGCCCTAATGCCATCTCCCTTTTGTGTCGAGCTGGTACAAATGGAATCCCCACGGTCTCGGTGGGCAGGAGGGTGGGCTCTCAACACATCGTCACCACCACCTCCCAGGAAGGGAGCACGGAGACTCCCTCCTACACCTCCCCCTATAAACAGCTCAGATACTGAAACTAATCTGTGATAGTTACTGCTCTCCCCACTTGTCCTGATATCTTCAATAATCTGTGCTCATATACACCCAGAGCCCTCTGCTCCTGCAGCCCCTTTATAATGGCACAACCTGTTTTAAATTGTCTTTCCTTGTCTTTCCAACCAAAGTGCATCACCTCACACTGCTCTGCACTGATCCCCATCTGCCTTACACCTGAACACTACACCAACGTGTCACCGTCCTGTTAGAGTTCCACACTCTCCTCCATAGACTTTACAATTCTTCCAGGTTTGGTGCCATCTACAAACATTGAGATTGTCATAGCATCACAGTCCCCATGAAACAACTGAAATCCTGCCCCACACACATGAGTCTGAGCAAGTGAAATACTGATATATTCCCACAGACAGAGTCGAATAATGACATGCTGTCAATGGAGCAACAAAAATCCTGACACATACGAGACAGATTAGATGAAATATTGACAAACCACAGAGCAAGAGAAATCGGATAGGTCCCACTTATCGATATTCATCAGGGTATAATGTGATGGAGTTGAAACCGTGTACTGTACCTTCAAGAGAGAGGGAATGCTGTTCTGAACTGAGAGCTTACAAGCATCTGTGATATGAGAAGATGACAGACCCACACAGTATATTGCTGTAGAGCTGGAGTCGGGTAATAAGCAGTTAAGAGAAAGGGGATCCCAGAATTGTGAATAGTTGATGTAACATGTTCATTTTAAGAGTGAAAAAATAAATTGATGTTTTTACTTAAACAGTGGAATTTTGCAGATCTGTCCCTCATATTTTAACATTTTACGAGGCGAATTGAGCATTTCTTTACATTTAGTTTAAGTTACAAGATGAGCTTCACGCCGTGCACTAACCATCCCCGTGTGTGTATCTGTGTGTCTCTGTGTGGGGCAGGTCTGGCAGTCTCTGTGGTGCTTAAAGTGATGCAATGCCACTCTCTTCTGGCCTCCACACGCCACTGCACAGGCATTGGCAGAGGGTGAAAGCCAACAGGGATTCATTCAGAGAGGGGGAGGGAGAGGGCAGCTGCTCACAGCACCATCCAAACGGATGTCTCATCCATGGACTGATCTAAATGTCCTTTAAACGTTGTAACTGTCCCTGGTTTCACCACTTCCTCTGGAAGTTCATTCCACACACAAGCCAGATTCTGTCTAAAATATTTACCTCTCGTGACCTTTGTAGATCTTTTTCCTCACACCTTAAAATATCCCTCAGTTTTGAAACCCAAACTCTAGGGAAAAGACACCAGCCCTTCAGCTTATCTGTACCCCTCGTGATTTGGTAAACCTCTGTAAAGTTACCCCTTAATCTCATACTCTCCAGTGAAAAAGTCACAGCCTACCCAGCCTCTCCCTATAGCTCACTCCCTCCATTCCCAGCAACATCTACGTTAATCTCTTCTGAACCCTCTCCAGCTTAACAATATCAAAGTGAATAGCCAAGGTATTTTCTAAGGGTACGGAGAGTACAAAACAAGAGGACATAAGCTTAAGGTGAGAGGGGAAACATTTAAGAGTGACCTAAGGGGCAGCTGTTTCACCCAGAGGGTGGTGTGCCTATGGAATGAGCGGGTAGGGTGACCGGACTGGACACAGTATTCCAGAAGAGGCCTCACCAATATCCCGTGTAACCTCAACATGACGTCCCAATTCCGATACTCAAAGGTCTGACCATTAAAGATTAAAGATAAGTGTGTTAAACACCTTCTTAACCACACTATCTGTATAAGATGCAAATTATAAAGAATTATACCTGATGGCCCAAGTCTCTGTCCTACAACACTGCCAAAGACCCTACTTTTAATTGTATAGATCCTACTCTTGTTTGATTTACCAAATCCAATACCTCGCATTAATCCAAACTAAACTTCACCTGCCACCCCTCAGCCCAGTGTTTGATACTACTGCCACCTCACCCTCCCCCTTCAAGTTTAAAATGCCCACCCCTCTCCAGGATGCCTGCACACTCCGGCCTTGATTGTCACAAACACCCTGAGCTTCGTTTGCCTTGTGTGTTAGGGGAAGGAGGGACAGATTGCAGACACAGTCAGTGGGGAGGACAGGCTGGACAGTAATCATCGGCTTGGTATCATTTCATGGTTTCAGGAAGAGGGCATACGGACGTGAGAGTTGGGTAATAATGATCGGTGTTTTGGGGTCAGAAATTAAACTCTTCCTTCGTCTGTGGTGTTCAGTAATAAATATCCATTTGAGACCCTTCATTGGACAGAGTGTGTCTGCAGGATTTCTTTCCGAAATATTGCAGACTACAGATAATAGCAATTAAAGATGTTCATAGTTAATTTCAATGGCATAGCACATACACTCAATATCCTACAGTTGAGACAAATATCTTGCATTTTTTTAAACAATATAAAATGTTTTGTGTAGTTCAGTAATGGTAACCTGATTATAATAAATCCTCACCCAGTTGAAAGTGGGCACTAAAATATGACCCAAAATCTGGGGATGGTAGTATAGTGGGTCATGCCCCTTCCTCTGTGTCAGATCTTTGGATTTGATTCCAATTCCTGAACTTGTGTGGTAGTGTTCCTAGCTCTGGACTAGAAGGCCTGGATTCAAGTCCTGCCTGTTGCAGAGGTATGTCACAGCATGACAGAACAGGCTGATGAACAAACACACAGGAGAATAAGGTTACAGCTTTATGGGTCTTGCTGAGTGATGCTTGTCCCCCCCCTCCAGGCACAA
This sequence comes from Chiloscyllium punctatum, assembly GCF_047496795.1. Classification (NCBI taxonomy): domain Eukaryota; kingdom Metazoa; phylum Chordata; class Chondrichthyes; order Orectolobiformes; family Hemiscylliidae; genus Chiloscyllium; species Chiloscyllium punctatum. Next base: position 2,269,279 of record NC_092767.1, on the reverse strand, counting down.
AGGTCTAGGTGTAAAGCTCACAGAGGTATCTCGTGATACATCTGAACAAACTGATTAAAATGGATTTAGATTGTGACTTGATGGAGAAGGAAGAGGTGTCAGTATTGCATTTCAGAATTTAGGCCCGGGATGACCGAAAGTACAGCCATTCGTGTTGATTGGAGTCACGTTTCGCAGCAGTAAAGGTTTATAAAATCCGAACGGTTATGGATAGGATGAGTAGTCAGGGTTTTTCCCCAGGTTAGGGGCGTCCAAAACTAGAGGGCATTGTTTGAAAGCGAGAGGGGAAAGGTTTTGAAGAGGCCTAACGGGCACCTTTTCACAAAGAGGGTTGTGTGCATATGGAATGAGCTGCCAGAGGAAATAGTGGAGGCTGGTAGAACGACAGCATGTAAAAGGCATCTGGATGCTGACAGACCTACCGAGCTTTTCAAGCAATTCCTGTATTTCTTTAAAAAATGCATTCAGTTTAACACAGGTATTCTGAATAAATTAAACATTTTATTTTTTAATGATGCAGGGCCACGCAAACATATTTCAACTCGACCGAGACCATTTTCTGCTCAGGGTATGGCTCTGTGTATGACAGCAGCAATGATGCACCTACATGGAACAGGGAATGTGATGGAGACACAGTTTGGACAATGTACAAGGAGACCTCACATGGTCCAGTTTGGGAGAGGATGTCATTACTGTGTGATTCAACTTAGAGAGGGAAAAAATGTAATCTGCCCGAGAAGAAATGGCCTATTACACTCTCTCTCCTTCATTGTTCCTCATCACAGCAATGTGTGCGTGCTAAAATATCTCTACAGTCATCGTTACCATTCTTATTTTTATAGAATCCCTGCAGTGTTGAAACAGGTCCTTCGGCCCACAAGTCCATACCAACCCATTCCCCTAACTATTACAAGTAACCTAGAAATCCCTGAACACTACAGACAATTTAGCATGACCAATCCACCGAACCTACACAGTTTGTGGTAGGAAACTGGATCAGCCATTAGAAGCTCACACAGACAAGGGGAGTATGTGCAAACTCCACACAGACAGTCACGCAAGGCTGGAATCGAACCCAAGTCCCTGGTGCTGTGAGGCAGCAGTGCTAACCACCGTGCTACACTTTGGTTGCGCCCTGACCAAAATTCATTGCCTAAAGCAAAGGGAATTCAGCCAAATCCAACTCTCCCAGGATGAAATTCCATTGCTAGCAACTGTGTGAGTACAATATTTTCAGAAGCAGAATAACGTTTTGGACAATCTCGCAATTTTTCCTTTTGTCATGAGTTCCAATAATATCTGGACAAAGTTCTTTCAAGTTAAAATTGCAGAGATTTAGTTTATCTGTGTGTGTCAGTGCTTTTAGAAACCGAAATATTGATGATATATTTGCAATACCCAAACAGTTTGCCATTCATTATTCCATCATAGGTTGAATAACATTGCTCTGGATCATAAAGGTGTTGTTTTAGCAGATTAAAGAAACTAGCCTGACTTGTTCCTAAAACTGACCCTGACCCAGTCTGAGACCAATATCATCGGCCATATCACCAACCTGGTTACATTTAACATTTGTTGTGAGCAGTGGAGCAGTGGGACTAGAAAAGGAAACAGTGACCCCAAAAAGCCGGGGAACTATAGACCAGTGAGCCTGATGTCAGTGGTGGGTAAGTTGTGGGTGGGGATTCTGAGGGACAGGATTTACATACATTTGGGAAGGCAAGGGCTGATGGGTGTAGACAACGTGTCTTTCTGCATGGGAAATCATGTCTCATTAATTTGGTTGAGTTTTATGAAGAGGTGACAAAGAAGATTGATGAAGGCAGTTTGGTAGATGTTGTATATATGGACTTCAGCAAGGTGTTCATTTAAACAACAGCGAACAAAGAAAATTTACAGCTCTTAGCCCTCCAAGCCTGAGCCGATCCAAATCTAAATCTGTCGATCAATTCCTAACCATCTGTATCCCTCTGCTCCCCACCTACTCATGCATCTGTCCAGACGCATATTAAATGAATCTGCCGTGCCTGCCTCTACCACCTCTGCTGGCGACGCGTTCCAAACGCCCACCGCCCTCTGTATGAAGTACTTACCACTGTATCCCCCTTAAACATCCCACCTCTCATTTTGAAAGCACGATCTCTCGTTATTGAATCCTACACTCTGGAAAAAAGCTTGTCTGCATCCACACTGTCTATACCCTTCATGATTTTGTAAAACTCAATCAGGTCCCCCCCTCAATCTCATTTTTTTCTAGTGAAAATAAACCTAACCTACTCAGCCTCTCTTCATAGCTAGTATTTCATTCTGATTGGTCGACAGATTAGTAAGTTTCAGTCACATAAGATACAGAAGAAGCTAGTCACAATTGGCTTGAAGGAAGAGGGGTATTTTTCAGACCGGAAGCTTGTGAGCAGCAGTGTGCTGTAAGAATCAGGACTGAGTTCACTGCATATCATCATTTATGTAAAGGATTTAGATGTGAATATTGGGGCAATAGTTAGTAAGTTTACAGATGACATCAGAAAGGTGGTATAGTAGATTATCTCAGAGTGCAACAAGACAACAAATAGATGGGACAATGGGACAAGGATGGACAGGTGAATTTTAATTTAGATAAATACGAGGTTTTTCAGTTTTGGAAGGCAAATCAGGGCAGAAATTATACACTTTATGGTAAGGTCCTGGGGAGTGTTGTGGGAAAAAAAGGACATCGGGCTGCAGATATATTGAATGTGGAGTTGCAGGTAGAGTGTGGTGCAGAACACATTCGGCACATTTGCCTTAATCAGTCAGAGCATTGAGTATAGGAGTTGTGGTGGCATGTTGTATCTGTACAGGATGTTGGTGAGGCCACTTTAAGAATACTGCGTCCAACTCGGTTTTCTGCAGAAATGACTTACACGGACGTTCCAGGACTGGAAGTTTGAGCTTTAGTGAAAGGTTGATTAGTTTGAGGTGCTTTCTCCTGGAGTGTCAGAGTTTGAGGGGTGACATTATAAAGGTTTATAAAACCATCAGGGGCATGGATATTCTGAACAGCCACGTTCTGCTCCACCAGGATAGGGGGTTCCAGAACAAGAGGGCATAGGTTGGAGGTGAGAGGGCGAATTATTTAGAAGGGACCTGAAAGTAAATGTTTCACACAGAGAGTGGTGTGTGTACAGAAAGTGCTGTCAGAGGAAGTGGTGAAGGCGGTTACAATCGCACATTTAAAAAGTATCTGAGAGGAGGGATATTGGTTAAATGCTGACAAATGGGACTGGATCAGATTTGATATCTGATTGGAGTGAACAGATTGGACTAACGGGTCTGTTTCCGTTCTGTATGACTCTCTGATTCTATAGGAGGAATGACGAAAAATTCTGAAAGGACCTTTCAAGTCATAATTCTCTTTGCTGGAAGTTTATCATGCCTTGATGTTCATATTGATTGAAAGCTGCGTAGATAAATATTTGACAGAGAATTGAGTCATGCAAAACGGGATGGAGACAGGAAAGTGAGGCTGAGTCCACAACCTGATCAGCCGCAATGTTAGTGCCTAGTGCAGAAAGCTCAAAGTATCTAATGACCCACTCCTGCTCCTCAGTCCCATGTTCCTGTGTTCCATTCAGCCCCTCAAACCTACTAGACAGGAGCAGTTGGAGGTTACTTACTGCTATAACTTGGTGCACAGAAACAGAGGAGACCATTCAGCCCCTCAGTACTGTCCCACACGGTTTGAAGTGAATTGGAAAATGTAATTGGAAAACCCAAGCTGGGTATGAAAGAGGCCTCTCATCTCTCTTTACCTAGTTTCCCCTCTCTGCAACTTGTGCTTCATGTGTTGGTCATGTTGTAGACCCAAATTCACTGAGAATACAGCCCCCATGCCTCACCCAGAGATGGCTCACAAAATCCTCTGGTCTCCCTGTCTGAAACATTCAATAACAGAACATCCATGAAAATAACACCCACTAACTTTCCAGTAACAGAATGCGAGAACATCAGAAACAGGGGCAGGTGGATCACACCCCAAGCCAGCCTTGTCCTTCACTAAGATCATGGCTGATCTGCTCTCGGTCTGAAATCCTCCTTCATACCCAATTATTCATAGTTCTCAACTCTCTGTCAGATCAATATCCATCTACCTCCACTTCAAATACTTACAGTTATCTAGCTCCCCAATACTCTTGAGAAGAGAAATTCTGACATTCAATCCCACCTGTTTGAAGAAAACACGTGCTGTTCCTATACCATGGCTTATTGATATGAAAAAAAGAGGTTGACTCAAGGGTTCAGGTAAAAATGACTGGCCCTGATAGCAAAGCAGTGGTTAACTTCTGTTGACATAAAGGAGCTTAACAAAACTGGACTTAATGGGAATCAGAGTAACCTCTCCAGTGTTTGTGGTCAAACATGGCACAAAGGAAGATGATCATCATCTCAGTCTTGGGTCACCTCTGTGGGACATCCTCTGGGTAGCTTCCTCTTCGCAAACATCTTCAGCTACTTCATCAATGTCTCGCCGCGCCCACCCCAATCCTCCCCACCATAAGATCAGTAGTGGGGATGATCACTGAAGATTCCACAATGTTCAGAACATTTTATCTCCCGTCAGTTCCTGAACTGGTCTGTGTCCATGAGCAGCAAGACCCAGACCCCATTGAGGCGTGTGCTGTTAAAGTGTCCATAACATTCATGTAACAGCACTTCCTGACACTGCACATTGTCACAGTTAAACAAGAGTTCATTCAGCACTTCAGGCTGGTTTCACAGGAATATGAGGAAGCCATTCAGCCCATTGACACTATTGGAGAAGAACAGGGATAGCCCATTCAGTGCCTCCAGCCTATTACTCAGGAAGGGAAGGAGTCTAGTGTGATGGACCACACCAGAGCCCCTCGAAAATATTTGAAGGCAGTAGCCTAGATTCTAATGTTTTCTTATTTTAAAGGAAATGTAAAGTGTCTGTTCCAGATGTAATGTGACTGGTCAAACTACTTTGTGGTAAGCAAAACACCATTTCTTTAAACACGAAAGATGAAATAAAACCAAAGAAAGAGGAGTTTAGAATAACGTAATTCTATTGGGCAACTAAACAGAATAATAGATCTAGGAGCTATTACTAATGAACTAGTCCAACATAGGAATTTCCCCAAAAACACAGCCCTTAGCAAAAAGGAAAATTCAGGAATTGAAAACAGCATCAAGAGAAAATTCCGAGAGAGTAGCAGCCAGGAGACATTCCCTGAAGCTTCCAACTCTGTGGAGACCTCTATAGTTCTTGATATTGCTGAGAAACCAAAACCCAGTAATACTAATCTGTGAGAGCTGGCCACACCCATTCAGGCTGAATTAAAATTAACCTAAGGCCTCCCTAGCTGTTACTCAAGTGGTCTTAACTAGCCAGCTTGGTAACAATCGTTCAATCTCTCTCATAAAAGAAACCCGGACAAAATAACCTCTTAAAGCTGCAGCACCATCACACTTGTCAGCACATCGAGCTGTCAAACAGGAACCAGGGGTAACCACTCAGGCCCTTGGCCCTGTCCAATCGGACGAGGAAGAAGCCAGTCAGTCCCTTGAGTCACTTATACAGGAACAGTAGGAGGCCACTCCCACCTCAATGCGCTTACACGAGGGCAGAATGTGGTAATTGATGCTGATTCCTGATGAATGTCATGCCTGAAACATCGATTCTCCTGCTTCTCGGATGCTGCCTGACCTGCTGTGCTTTTCCAGCAATTGATGCTCTCCTCTGATCTCCAACATCGGCAGTCTTAAGTGTCTCCTAATTGATGCTCTAACATGATGACCAAGTGGGGCAGAGGCTGGACAGACAGACTGCTCCACGTTGTTCCAGGTGGCTCCATTGCTCATGATAAACACGTGGGACTTTAACGTGGTTTTCCAGTGTTGAGGAGGGAAGCCATATGTCTTGTGTGAAGTCTCAAGAAGGCACCTTCCATCTCCGAGAAGCCAGCCTGATGTTCTCTATGTAGGGTGGAAGGTGGTGGGAATGGCTACCTGTTTCAGATGGAAGGTATTGTGGCTGCTGTTGGGGGTTGTGAATAACCTGACGTTCAGTACAGAGTTCACACGCCGACTGCACTATATCGTGGGGAGAGTTAATTTAGGCATATAAACTATTAGGAAAGTCACGTTAGACTGATGAATTGACTCACTAAGTTCAAATAATGCTGATCTTGTTCATGTTGACCTTGTCTTGTGCACGTCCTGTTCAGTGTAACCTGTATGCCTTACTCTGTCCTAATCTATTTCCACCCTATGATCTGTCTGGCCATGCTTACTATGATCTTCCTCCACTGCTCATAAACAAAGCGTTTCCCTGTACTGAGGTACACGTGGCAATAAATCAAACCAATCAATCCTGGGTAAAGAATGGAATTTCTCTGTCTATCAATGTCTCTTTTGGAAATAAGTGATCGCTGCCACTCCTCGTGTTTCAGCGTCACCATTTCTTCATCTCTCACAGCTCTACAGATTAAACACTCAGCTTCTTCACTCTATCCTCATGTCACCATCATGCGTGTCTGTGGTAAGGAGATCATTCCTTACAAAGGAGATCAAATCTGTACAAAGTGCCCCAAATGCTCTCTCAGCAAGGCTCTACAACAGCAGGAAGATGGCTTTACTTATGTACTCGAATCATCTTACAATGAAGGACAGCAGACCATTGACTTAACCCATTACTTACACAGGGTTTGATTCGGAGCAGTCAGCATGGACTTGTGAGTGGGCGATCATGCTTCCCAAATCTGTTAGAGTTCATTGATGAAGTTACGAGGAAGGTTGACGAGGACAGAGCAGTAGACGTAGTCTCCATGGATTTCAGTAAGGTATTTGATAAAGTTCCACATGGCAGGCTGCTCTGGAAGGTTACATCACGTGGAATGCTGGGGGAACAGGCCAATTGGATACACAATTGGCTTGATGGTAGGAAGCAGAGGGTTTAGTGGAAGGATCCTTGTCAGAGTGGAGGCTATTACCTATGATTATCTATGATTATCTATGACTGCAGACACATAAACATGTGATAAAACCTTTCAATGATCTCTGAATCAGCCAAGCTAGACACTCTATTGTATCAAACTGCTCCGAGGTCTTAAAGGATAAACCGAGACAGAACACCCGCCCCCAGCCTCAGTATCGGAAAAAGGGAACGGGAACACAGTCTTGTTGACCCTTCCGAGACCTCCTTCCTAACATCTGAGAGCTTGTGACAACATTTACAGAGCTTTCCCACAGACTGCACAGAAACATCAGGAGTGGAGTGGGCCATAAAACACATTGAGCCGTCCTCATTGTCGTTCATGTTCAAATATCTCCGCAATGCACTTATCCCACACAATGAATATATCCGTTAATGTGAGTAACCTTAGGAAGCTATAAATTAGCAAGTGCAGTAGTCCCTTTTTCCATTGAGTTTGCTCCCAGTTCAATATAATGATGGCTTGCCCTTTATTACCACACCGTACTCCTGCTCTACCACCATTCCTTTACTGTCTCTAAATCTGTATTTATATTCAGTGTCATTGTTCGAATGTATTCCCCAGGTTCACCAATCTCTGAGGGCAGTCATTTATTGGCATCTCAATGCAGAATAGCCTGTCTGTATCTAATACTGGGATCCCTTATTTTAGACCCCACAGCCTGGGGAATTATCATCCCTACTTCCAATCCGTCTCACCCTGTCAGAGTTTTATATATCTCACTGAGATCACCACTCATTTTCCTAAAGCCCATAGAATATAGGCCCAGTCGCCCCAAACTCTGCTCCCACAACAAGCCTGTCATTCCAGAGATCAGTCTGGTCATCCTTCACTGCTCTCCCTCAATGTCCGGGTTGCCCTTTATTAGGTACGGAGGCCAAAGCTCCACATAATACTGGACAATTTTCGGGATGGGGTCTCACTAAGGCCCTGTACAGCTGCAGTAAGATACCCTTACTCCTGAACTCAAATCCCCCTGAAATGAAGGTCAATACCCATTTACCTTCCTAAATGCTTTCTGCTCCTGCAATATTGTTTTCAGTGACTGGTCTGCAGGGATATCCAAATCCTTTGCAATGTTACAGCTCCCCACTTGGTGGGACTATGTACACTGGGCAGCGTGCCAATTCCATTCCCAGTATTGCCTTCCGGGTTCAGACCTCACTGTGCTGCAGTGATCTTGGAGGGCTGAGCAGAAGGAAACAACAAAAAGGAGCATTCGTCCCTTTGTAGATCAACATGTTTCAAACAATCCCGTTTCAAACGATAGGCTTCAAATCAAAGGGCACACCATCAGCTCTACCCTCATTGCTCTCCATCTGTCCCGTATTTGCCCATTCACTCCACTTGTCTGTCACCTTGAAGCTTTTTTACAACCACCTCAGCTACTCACAATCCAACATCCTTTAGTTCTGTCAGCAGGTTGGGATATATTGTATTTGATTCCCACAACCAAATGTTTAATGGGTATTGTGAACAGCTGGGGCCCGAGCACCAATCTCTGTGATATCTCAGCAACCTTCTTCTGTTATTTTTTTTTAAAATAATATTTATTTCGTGAATCTGGATGTGACTGGCTGGGCCAACATTTATTGCCTGTCCCTGGTTGCCCCTTGAGAAGGTGGTGGTGAGCTGCCTTATTGAACCACTGCGTCCACTGTGGATTCAGTGATGGTAACACCATTGAATGCCAAGGGGCTGTGTTAGATTGCATATTAGTGGTGATGGTCACGGACTGTCATCTGTGTGGCATCAATATTACTTGCCACTTGTCAGCCTGGATACTGTCTAGAACTTGTCGCATTTGGACATGGATTGCTTCAGTATCTTCGGAGCCACTAATGTTGCTGAAAATGGTGCAATCATTGGCAAACATCCCCACTTCTGACATTATAATAGAGGGAAGGTCATTGATGAAGCAGCCCTGAAGATGTATGGGCCTAGGCCACTGCCCGAGGGACTCCTACAGGTTTATCCTGGAGCTGCGTTGACTGACCTTTATCACCCATGACCATCTTCCTACGTGTCAGGTATGATTCTAACCACCAGGGTCTTTGCCCCTGATACCCACTGATTCCCGTTTTATAACACCCCTTGATACCTCACTTGGACAAAGGCAGCCTTGTTTTAAAGGGTTGTCACTCTCACCCCACCACTGTAATTCAGCTCTTTTGTCCATGTTTGAACCACAGTAATGAGATCAGGAGCTGAGTGGTCCTGGTGGAGCCCAAACTGGGTGTCATTGACCAGGGTATTGCTGAGCAGGTGCTGCTTAAAGCACTGACACCTCCCATCACTTTACTGATGATTGAGAATAGACTGATGGGGTGGTAATTGGACGGATTGGATTTGTTCTGCTTTTTATGTCTAGGGGTTACTTGGGTAATTTTCCATGTTGTTGTAACGACACTGGAACAGTTTAGCTGGGTCAGTGACAAGTTCTGCAGTACACGTTTTCAATACTATTGCCAGAATGTTGTCAGCATGTGTCCCCTTTGGAGTATCCAGTGCCTTCAACTGTTTCTGGATATTGCGTGGACTGAATCGAATTGGCTGATGACTGGTAACTGAATTGCTGAGGATCACTGTCGGACGCTGAGATATTTCATCCACTCAGCACTTTTGACTGAACATGTCCTTTTGACGAAAGAATGCATCAACCTTATCTTATACACGGAAGGGCTGGGCTATTCCATCATTAAGGATGGGGATACTTGTGGAACCTCCTCCTCCAATGACTTGCTTAATTGTCCATAACTATTCTCAACGAGAAGTAGAAGGACTGCAGAGCTTAGACCTGAACCGTTGCTTGTGGGATCACTAAGCTCTGTCTATCATTACTGTTTATGCTGTTTGACACACACGTTGTCCTGGTTGGTAGCTTCACCAGGCTGACACCTCATTGTCAGGTATGGCTGGTGCTGCTCCTGCCCTCCTGCACACTCCATTGAACCAAGGTTGATCCTCTGGCTTGATGGTAATTGCTGTGAGGGGGAAATGCCAGACCATGAGGTTGCACTAGAGTACAATTCTGCTGCTATTGGTGACCCACAGCACTTTATGGAAACCCAGACTTGAGCTGCTAGGTCTGTTTGAAGTTGGTCTTGTAATAGGACCACTCAAAATGATAGATGTTACTCTCAGTGTGAAGGTAGGATTTTGTCTCTGCAATGATTCTGCAGTGATCACTCTTACCGATACTGACATAGGCAGATACTTTTGCACCTGGCAGATTAGTAAGGATGTGGTCAAGTATGTATTTTCCTCTTGTTGGTTCCTTCATGACCTGCCGTAGACCCAGCCTAGACTTTATATCCTTTAGGACCCAGCCAGCTCAATCAGTAATGCTGCAGCTGAGCTACTCTTGGTGGTGAACATTGAAATCCCCCACCCAGAGTACATTTTGTGCCCTTGCCACCCTCAGTGCTTCCTCCAAGTGTTGTTCAGCATGGAGGAGTACTGATTCATCGGTTGAGAGAGGCTGGTACATGGTAATCAGGAGGAGGTTTCCTTTCCCATGTGCAAACTAACGCCATGAGACTTCATGGGATACGGAGTCACTTTTGAGGACTCCCAGAGCAATCCCCTTCCAACTGTATCACACTGTGTCGCCACTTCTGCTGTGTTTGTCCTGTTGGTGAGATAGGAGATATCCGGGGAAGGTGGTGGGGTGTCTGGGACATGGCCATACTCACAGAATCATACCTTGCAGACAATATCAGGCTATTACTTGCCGAGTCTGTTTATTTCTATTCACCGTTTCCTGCCAGCTGTCCCATTCTGGAAACATGGCCATATATTCACCCCAATCCACTCAGATTTGATTTTGTAGCTTCACCAAAACTGTTCTGAAAATCCAAATGTTTTACATCCATTGCTTCTCTTTAATTTGTCTCCTAGACTGTTTCTGTAACTTAATTCCCATTTCATAAATCTATGTTAGTTGTCTATGTCCATTATTTTTACTCCCAATAATTTCTCCTAAACCATTCACTTACTATGGTCTATGTTCCATGTACTCTATCATTTTCCCACACCAGACTTGGTTTTCCTTGTATTGTTAGAAAGTTCTGTGAAGACAGAACTGAAGTAGTGGTTTCATAGTTCTGCTATTTCCCTGTTCCCCATTCTCCATTCTCTCGTTTCAGTTTGTAAGGAAGCTGTACTTGTTTTCCCATATTTCTCACATTGACATAATTTAGCAAGTTATTACAGTTCACTCTTATAACCCTTGTGAATATACTCTTCAGAAACCCATCAATTCCTGCCTTAAACTGCTCAATAATTGACCTTCCACACCATACACTCACAGGAGCATAGACTCTGTGCCAACAGAAATACAGCATGATCTATATTAGTCCCACTTTCCTACATCAGGCCCATAGCCAGGAGTGTTATGATACTTCTAAGTGCTTGTCCAAGTACTTTTTAACGATCGTGAGGTTACTCGTGATACGTCCCCTCTCAGGAAGTAATCCTAGAGCCCAACACACTCTTGGTGAAAAAAATAAATACTAAAATTCTCTCTGAACCTCCAACTCTTCACTTTAAAAGTGTGCTCCTTCGCTCTTGACCCTCTCACTAAAAGGAACAGCTGCTGTCTATCCACCCTGTCCGTGTCCCTCATAATCTTATCCTTCTAAATCACTGACTCCTCAGCTTTCTCTGCTCCAAAATAAACAACCCGAGCTTATCCAGCCTCTCTCCGTAGCTGATATGTTCCATCCCAGGGAACATCCTGGTGAGTCACCTCTGCACCCTCTCCAGTAAAATCACATCCTTCCTGGAATGCAGCTCCTAGAGCTATATACAGTACTCCATTTTGGCCGAACCAAAGCCCTGTATAGCTCTTCTAATCTACGCCCTGATTAGGAAACACAACACCCAAGGTCCAATGCTTAACTAGTCCATTAACATGTACAGTCACATTCAGGGATGTGTGGAGAAGCACACCCTGAGGTTCCCAGTGTGCTGCCATTCATTGAGTCCACCCCTGTTTGGTTCCATCTCCCAAAGTGCATCACCTCATATTTATGAAGGTTACATTCCATCTGCCATTGATCTGCCCATCTGACCATTCCATCTGCATCTTCCTGTAACTTAACGCTTTCCTCCTCACTGCTCACAACCCAGCCAATCTTTATGTTAAGCATACACTTACTTATCACACCTCCGCCACTCTCCACCTAGCACCCTCCATATTCACATCTTTTTTTTAATGAATAAAATAAGGGACACAGCACTGATTCCTGTGGCATGCCAGTGAACACTGGTCTCCAGTTACAAAAACAGCCTTCTCCCACCACCCTCTGCCTCCTGCCACTAAGACAATTTTTGTTGTAACTTGTGAAGGTATCCTTCATATTGTGAGATTTTACTTTATTTTTCAGTTTCCCAGGTGGAAATCGTTTCAAAGGCCTTCCGACAAAACAAAACAATCGACTTTCTCAAACTAATTCAATCAAACCCATTACTTGTGACTTCCTTCTGATAAAGTCATGATGATTATCCCTGATCAAACCATGCGACTCTGATTGGAGTTCAATTTTCTCCTTCACTTTGTTCTTCAGTAGTTTCCTTAACAGTGATCTAATACTCGTTCGTCTATAGTTCCCTGGTCTATCTCTCCCACCCTTACTGTGAAGTGGAATCGTATTAGCAGTTCTCCAGTTCTCTGGCATGTCCCCTATGGACAGATTCTAATTAAAATATTCAGTCAGGGTCTTTCTTCCCTTGACCCCAACAGCCGACTAAGATACAGACATGGAGATTGGAACAAATTTTCCAGAACAAAATCTCAAATCCCTGTTCGCATTTTACATCAATCTGTTCAAGACTTTTCCAGTCCATCTTCTTATATTCTGTACCTGCCTCCTCCTTCTCCAAAGTAAAATAGATGTGAAGGTCTCATGTAATAATCCATCAATGTTCTCCAGCTTGACACACAGATTGCCCCTTTGGTTTCTAATGGACACTAACTGTTTGCTGATTATTCTGTTCTACTTGTCAGTGTAGAATATCATGGGATTCTCCCAGATCTCGCCTACTTGTACTTCTCCATGTCCCTCTGTTATTCTGTCCCCGCTATGTTTCTAAGTTTCACTGCAATCACCTCTCATGTTTTGACACTCGAGATCACAGGCTGAGTTTCCACATCAGACAATCTTGCTATTTTAGGGATTAATCTGGATAATACCTTTTGCAGTTCCTCTGTAGTCAATATATTCTTTCTTAGATTGGGACTCCGCACGATACAAATAACACTAAGTGTAGTCTCATTAACACTCGATGCAACTGGTGTACGACATCCTCTATATTCCAATTACATTCACATGAATGTAAACCTAATTTTTACTTTCCCATTTGCATATGTTCTTCCTAATACCTCTCGCTTGAACTTTTCTTATGAACTTGCTGTGTGAGTTTTTAAAAAGATCTCATGAATATCCAACTATACGTTATCCATTGGTTCTTCATTGCCTATGTCCACAAGAATCATCTTCAAACCATTCCAAAAATATGTTCGCACTTCTGGTTTTCCTTTCATCGGTACATTCTCACACTCCCCAGTTATGCTTTTACCTTCTAAATATCTAGTAGCATGTTCTTTGTAATCGAGTCCAGCAGACACCTGACTGCGGATGACAAGATAACTGGTCTGTCGTTCACCATTCTCCAAATTCATCCTTTCTTAAACTATTGGATAATATTTATAACCTTTGCCTTATCCAGATTGGCTAAATGCCTTTCGGGAATGTGTCGAAAAATAAAGTGAAAATCCGCGATGCAATCAACATCATCTATGGCTGCTTCTTCTGAAATTCTTGTATGAAGTACATCTAGTCTGTCAGATTTATAAATACTCAATCCAGCTTTCTTTTCAAAGATGACCTCATCACTGATAAGAATGATCTTAGACTTTACTTACATAAGTCCCATGATCACTTGGTATTTCTGGAAGAATTTCTGGACATTCTTTCACGAAGATCGACGCAAAGAAACTGTTTCTTTTCCCTGTGATTTCTCTATTCTCTGCAATAAATTACACTGAACGCACACAACTGTTCCACATTTGACCTTGTTTTTAGTTTTTCTTTCATACATTGATAGACGCTTTTTAGCAGTCTTTATGTTTTTCTTTCGTTTGCATGCTTTTTCTCTTTCTGATTTTCTTCTCAGTTTCTTGGTCATCCTTTGCTGGGTCCTACATTTCTCTGAATCCACTGGCTTACTGCAACACTTGGCATTTTTCTAAGCTGCCTCCTTTCATCTAGTAAGTAGATGAAGGTGGGATTGAAAGTGATAGTCGGTGAGGAGGGTGGACTACATTGATAGGAAGGAAGGTGGACACATAGGAACGTTCAAAATGGCGGTGCTGACTTAGAATGTTGGAGTAGGATAAGTTAGGATTAGAGAAAATGGGGAAATGGGGAAATCCACTGTGATCCCCTGTGGTTGGAGGGTCCCAAGGCAGAAGAGGAGGCTTTCTTCCTCCAGGCTTCTGCTGGCTCTCGTTTGGCGATGGAGCAGGCCCAGGACCCTCATGTCCTTGGCAGAGTGGGAAGGGGAATTAAAGTGCTCAGCCACAAGGCGATAGAATTGTTCAATGTGGCTGTCCCAGAGATGTTCTCTGAAGTGATCTACAAGTTGACCTCCTGCCTTGCCAATGTAGAGAAGATCACGTTGGGTTTAATGGGTGCAGTAGATGAGGCGTTCTGTCTCCCTTCGTCACCTATCACTTTCAACCGCACCTTCATCTACCTATCGCAATCCCAGCTACCTCCCTCCTGCCGCACCCCCTTCCCATTTATCTCTCAGCTCCCTTGGCCCAGAAGCTTCATTCATTATGAAGGACATATGTCCAAAATATCGATTTATCTGCTCTTAGTATTCTGCCTGACTGTGCTTTTCCAGCACCACACTTTTCGACTCTCTGATCGCCAGCATCTGAATTCCCCACGTTCTCCTCACACCTTCATGATTTGCATGACTCAGATTTATAACGGTTACTTTAACTAAAACAAAAATTGCCGTGTACTCAAACAGCACAAAATAAAACCAATGCATTTTTGTCACTGTTCCCAGAAATTCCTTTACAGCAAAATTTTCAATACGCTCTTCTGATCACTCAACACCAGTTCCTAAATAACCTGATCTCGAGCTCAGTGCTCGACGTAATGTTAATGTAAACCATCTCACACGTGGTCACGAAATCCATTTTTCCCAGCATTAGCATTCAATTGGGTGAACACAGTTTAGATATAATGTAAACAGTACATTATCACTGCAGTACCCACAAATGTGTATATCTCATTTACTGTTTTATAACATGTCCAGCATTTGTATTGCAGCTTTCACTTTGATATATAACACCCATCAATGTTTGCTCCTCCTTGCTGTTTTTGCACTCCACCTTCCTAGATTCTGTGGAATCTGAGTGATGTGGACCCTGGGGAGATTAATGGTAGAGATCATCTCGCCACATCATTTATGATCTTCTCAAACTTTAATTTCTCCAGGTCTCCCGTTATGCTGATGGAGTAGAGAAGGACAATGATCTTCCAAGAATGCTCTGTATTCCCCCAGAGAGCTGAGACAGCTCTAACCTGGGTGAGAACGTTACAGCAGACTGGTGCTGTACAGGGAGATCACATCTGGAGTAGTGTGTACAGATTTAATCTCTACTATGAAGAAAAGATGTTGTTATATTTGAAGCAGCTCAGAGATGGTTCCCTCAACTGATTCCTGCAATGAAGGTGCTGGCTTCGAACGAAAGGGTGATCAGGTTGACCCAGTGGCCATTGGAGTTTACAAAAATTAAAGAAGATCTTATTTGAACATAGATGACAGAAGGAGTCAACAAGTGAAGTGAATTACACAGATAGTGGAGGAATCCATTCCGTTCTCCAGCCTGTTAGACAGGAACAACAGGAGGATATTCAGGCCTTCGAACCTGTTACACCAAAAAAGAACGAGGCTATTCAGCGCCTGGAGCCTGATATACATTTACAGAAAGAGGCCAATCAGCCCCTCGAGCCTATAACAGTAGGCCACGCTGCACCAGTATCCTGTTAAACAGCAACAGGATCAGTCCATTCAGACTCCTCAAGTCTGTAACATAGCAACTGGAAGAGGTCACACAGTGACCGGAGATTGTTACACTGGGGATAATAGGAGGCCATTCAGACCCACCGAGCCTATTGCAAGGGAATTGGATAAGGATAAAAACTATCTGAGACTTCTTTCATGAGAAAGGAAAAGGTAATTTAGACACGTGTCTGTTGTATCGGAACAAGAGAAGACCAATCAATCCCTCGGTCCTATCTCCGGGATACATGAGGAGACCGTCAGCATCTCCACCTGTTATGGAGAAGTATGAGAAGACCCATCAGACCCTCAAAATGTTAGACAGCAACAGGTAGATTCCATAACCCCCAACCCCCTAATGCATCAACGGGAGAAGGTCATTCTGGCCTTGGAGATGGCAACATGGGAACACCAGAAAGACGTCAGTCCATCGAGTTTGTACCCCAGCAGGATGATGAGTCCATTCAGCCACACATACCCCTTGCACAGCATTTGAAGCATCTCTTAAAAACGTGTGCCCATTAAATAGGAATTCAAAGAAAACGTAAAGGCTTTCAAAAGGGAAGAACTTATAATAATGGTATACATTAGGGACTAAAGTGTAACAATAAACTATTGTAATTTAAGTCAAATTGTTAGAGTCCATTGTTCAGGCCATTTGCAAAGTTAAACCACAATTCGTCAAAGTCAACATGGTTTTACAAAGGATAAAATCAGGTTTGAAGTGTTTCCTTGAGTTATTTGAAGATGTCACAAACAAGGGGGATCGTGGGAATCCTGGAGATGGAACATATCTGGTCTTCCTGAAGGCATCGGATATGTCGCTTCTCCAAAGAGTAAGTGGTAAGATCAGGCAACATGGGTTTAGGAGTAATTTATTGGCTTGGATGGAGGATTGGTTAACCAACAAAATGGAGTCAGATGGAATAAATGTGTCATTTTCTTTTGGCAAATGCAATGTGTGGGGTGCCATTGATTTCAGTACTCATGCCTCAACCATTTGCGATTGATGGTATGACTATACTCGGTTGATGGGATAGAAATACAATGCCACATTTTCAGATGACACTAACATTGGTGGGAAATTACTTTGGAATAATGATGCAAGAGATTTTAAAACGATATGGATAGGTTGGGGAAATGGGCCAATGTTTGGCAAGGAAAATTACAGTGAATAAATATGGGGCTATTCAAGTTGGCCAGTATAATAGGAAGACAAATTATTATCTAAATGGAGAGAAAGTTCAAAGTGTTTAGGTTCAGAGGGATCTGGGTGTCTGCTTGCACATCACAGAAAACCTGCCTGCGGGTACTGCACGTAATGAGAAATGCAAGCATAATTTCAGTGTTTATTTATGAAAGGATAGAGTAGAAAGGTAGGGAGTGTTGATGTAGCTATGCAAGGCATTAGTGAGGCTGCAACTGGAGTACAGTTTGGAGGTCCTGCAGAATGAGGTATTTGCATTGGAGGCAATTCAGAAGAGCTTCATCAGATTGATTCCATATTTGAAGTGTTTGTCTTATGAAGAGTAATTGCGCAGTTTAGGCCTATAAACTCGAGTTTATAAGAATGAAAGGAGATCTCATTGAGGTCTGTAAAATGCTAAAAGTAGTTGAATGTGTAGATGTGGAATGGATTTTTTTCATGTGGCGAAATGGAGAGATGGGCAGGAAAGTGGAACAGAGGCCGCATTGACATCAGCTTCATCGAGGGCTTGGATTCCTCACAGATGCTCCTTGTTGATTAGATTACTTACAGGGTGGAAACAGGCCCTTCGGTCCAACAAGTCCACACCAACCCGCCACCCACCCATTCCCCTACATTTACCCTTTTACCTAACACTACAGGCAATTTAGCATGGCCAATTCACCTAACCTGCACATCTTTGGACTGTGGGAGGAAACCGGAGCACCCGGAGGAAACCCACGCAGACACGGGGAGAATGTGCAAACTCCACACAGTCAGTCACCTGAGTCAGGAATTGAACCCTGGTCTCTGGCGCTGTGAGGCTGCAGTGCTAACCACTTATTCAACCCTTCGACTATGTTGCACAGGAATGGGGGAGGACTGGGTATGATACAGGAAGCAGGCACACAGGATAAATCAGTCTCAATCAGTTAGACAAAACGTAACCAGTATGGTCACACAGTGACCAGCGCTGGGTCCTCAACTATTTACAATTTATATTAATGGACAGGAGGGTGGAACAGATATACAGATGCTGAGTTTGGTGATGTCGATGTGGTAAGCAAGAGATTAAATTATCAAGAGAGGGTGGGGAGTCTGCAAATAGATACAGAGTGGTAAAGGCAATAGATAATAATTTGGCAGGTGGAATTTAACATGATATAACCTGTCAATTCAATTACAGGAATAATGGAAAGCAATAGGTTTTTGAAATGGAGAGGGATTACAGGACTTATTGATACTGTGTACTGGGGGGTTCACTCGGATCCGTTCAGACATGGGAGGTTTTGCTCCATCCCTGATCATCTGCTCCCAGACACTGCAAGTGACCCCATTGCTCTCCGTACACATGGAATACTTTGATGTGGTTGGTTGGTGGTGGGGATGGTGTTTTGAAACGTGCATCAAGAGGACGGCCTTTCTCCAAGATATATTCATTTCTTTCTAAGTGGAGGCCCGTTGACGCTGGGAATGGCTGGCTGCTTCTGAATGAATAGGCCGTGACTGCTGCCAGGACAGTGGGGATTCACCAACATGATGTACTGTGCATGGACACACTGTGACATTAATAGAGAGAGAGAGAGCTCCTTCAGTTCCTCTACCTCTCCCCATTGACATGGATACTCTGCAGATGCCATGTACACCATCAGGAATCCCACTATACTGGATACACCCGGCAGCTCCCTGCTGAGGGAGAAACAATCTATTTACCTCACCCATCATATATATCCTGCATCACCGAATGGTGACATTGATGTTCAGATACTGGGAAATGATGGGTATGTCACCCAGTCCTGCCTGGAAAGTTCTGGATCATAGAAGCTGAATGAAACAGTGACCCTAACAGCCACTGGCAGCACCATCCTCCCCCTGGTGTGAAGCTGCAGGTCATGTTGAAGGAGGTGACACCACTCTGTGACCAGTTCCTTGTTCAATCAGTGAGCCCTCACACACTGCTCCTGGGTTAAGTGAAGCTTGGGAAGCTGTTCCTGGAAAACCCGGGTGGGTCCAGCAGATCCCTTTCCCCATATACACTCACTGCGTGGTTTCAGAGCTTCCCCTCTCTGCAGCCTCTGCTCCATTTGTTGTTCATGTTGCAGGCTCAGATGCTGCAACTACACTGCCATGCTCCATCTAGAGTTGGGCCACCAAATCCTCAGGTCTCCCTGAATGTCTGAGGCAGTTCACAGCACAACCTCCAGCAAACCATCCCCAGCCCCTCCACTAAATTTTCAATTACAGGAGTCAGTCACAAACCACCTCGGTACAAGTGTTGTGGACCAGACCAAGTCCCCCCAAAATGGTTTAAGAAGGCCGTTTAGACCCAAACCTTTCCTTATTTTGAATATAGATGGGAAGTGTGCATTCCAGATGTGTTGCGACTGGTCAAACCACTCGACATTAAGCAAAATATAATCTATTCAAATGCTTCAGTTAAAATACAATCAAAGAAAAGAACATTTTGGGATAGCTTATATTTTGGAACACTTACACAAACAATAGATAGCGTACCTCCTTGGTTTACACCGCTTGGCACAAAGATATATTCAAATACAGATCCTTACAGCAGTTTTCCAATCCAGGGGGAAACAACATCAACAGAGATCTCAGAGAGAAAAGCAGCTGGGGATCATGTATTGAAACTTCCAACCCTTCTGGGATCCCCAGCAGCTTCTGAATGCTGCAGCTAAAAACAAAACGAGGAGACCTGGTTTGGGAGAGCTGGCCACTGCCCTTCCATTGTTACCACCGTTTTAATGAAAACTAAATTCTCAGTTTTTTTATTTAAACTATTTTCAGACAGCAGTTCTGCACCTCTGCCTTTAGAACCTCTCTTTAAAAAAAAACAAGAGAAAATAACCTTCTTACAGTGATAGTATCCTCACAACTCCATCTTTAATAAAATAATCCATCAATATACAAAGGTGGATTCATTTTAGACCTCCTAATCTTCCTCTATTAGTCGAGTGAAATGCATATATATTACATTGACTCTGAGCATACAAATGTTCACAATTAGACTCGATTCCAGTCATTTCACTCCTGCCACAGAATGCCTTTGTCTTTCTTCATCCAAGTCTCCACAAAATGTCAAAACTTAGGTTTTCTTGCCCTCTCAACGGTATAATTTCAAATTGAATGGCAGCAATAATAAGCTCAATCGAAACAGACTGGTATTTTTCTGCCTAAATTTCTCCAAAACCTTTAATGGTCACGATCAGTGAAAACGATTTGTCTCAGGTATGTTATTGGCAATGTAAATGCTGGAATATTGTAACGCCAACACCAAGCTCAAGGCATCCTTCCCCATTGTGGAATAAATCTGGTGATGTTTCCGCCGGACACTCCAACCACACGTTACATAATGGAGCACTTCTCATCTCTCCAATAGTCCTTTTGAATGACATACCTCCTCATGTCTCAGCATAAAAGAATGACATGCTTCTGTGCCTCTTGTCTCAGCATAAAAGAATGACATGCTTCTGTGCCTCTTAATGCTCTTTACCTCTTTACCTGCTACTCCTGGCCTATGCCAATAAACCTTACTCTCACAGGGATATGTTTTAAAAAGATTTTTCACATTCTTTTCAATCTCTTACAGAAAACAAACTTTGATTTCTGAACTTAATCATCATCATCATCAGACATTTCAGCTTCTAACCTTGCCGTTTTAACTCTCTGCTCTTCAACACGAGTTCTCACGACTGCAGGAAGTGAATTGTTGAACTTCTCCAAAATAAGAATCTCTCTTAGAGCGTCATAGTTTTGTTCTGTTTTTAATACCCTTACCCACATTTCAAAATTACTTTGTTTGATCCTTTAAAACTCAATGTGCGTTTAACCAGGGACCCTTTTTTAGATTCCTGAAACGCTGTCTGTCAGCTTCTGGCACAAGCTCATATGCACTTCAGATGGCTTTCTTCACCACCCCATACTGGCCAGATACCTCCTCCGATAGGGATACAAATACATATCACCTTTGTTTGGATCAACTTACTCCTCATGGTCGCTGAGCACTGCATTTGTCAAATGAAATTCAAAAGGCTTCCCCATCCTTCTCATCAAATTTAGAGAATGCCTGGATGTATTTAAACAGAACCCCATTAGTCCATTGGTTACAATAGGGTTGTTCAACCTCACTGTCCTCCTTATCCTGCCGACCGTCTACCTTCATCTCCGCCTTCTAGGTCAACTTTCCTCTCTAATTGCTAACATTTTAAGTTGAAACTGTCTGCTTTTCTTCTGTCCTTTTCTCTCTTTCTTCTTCATTTCCCTTGCTTTTATTTCTACTTTTCATCATAATTCAAACTGTTTCAATTCCTTCTCATGTTCAAAGTGCCACATTTGAAATTGAATTCCAGCCATTTCGAAAGAGTCTGATGGCGGTTCCACCAAACGTAATTGCTGAGCTATAGCTGTAATTATCTCACGTTTTCTCACAGACAATCGCAGCCCCAACTCCAGCTTGTCTGTCAATTCCTACAGCTTTCCCTTCGCGTTTTGTAAAACACCCAACTTCACTTTTCCATACCCAGATAACTCTTAGTGACTGAATCTTTATACACAAAACACTGTTTAAACCAACCGAATTCAACTTCCGGAACCAAAGACACTAACAACTACCATCCGTGACCTTTGAACCCAATAGCATCCTGGTGCATACTCTCCAGTGTCTGCGTGAGCTTATTTTGGATGCTTTGGTTTCCTCCCACAATCCAAAGATGTACATGTCAGGTGAATTGGCCATGATAAATTGTTCATAGTTTTCAGGGATGTGTGGGTTAGTTGCCTTCGTCGGGGTAAATGTGTAATAATAGGGTAGAGGAATGGGGCTGGGTAGGTTGCTCCTCGGAAGGTTGGTGTGGACTTGTTGGATCGAATGGCGTGTTTGGAAATTCTAAACCCAATTTAGTATTATCGATTTCGAACCAGACAAGAATCCCTAGTTTGCTGTAGACGAACCAGGCTACCTCAAAATATTTTAAGAAGGTAGCTTGGATGCCAACCTTTCCTTATTTTAAAGGTAGATGTGAGTTGGGTGTTCCAGATGTTATGCTACTATTCAAACCACTCACCATTAAGCAAAACGCAATATATTTCAACACTCTCATGAAAATCCATACAAAATGAAGAGGAATTTAGAATAACTCAACTATTGGAAATCTTAACCGAATAATGTATACAGTGCATTCTACAAATGAACTTTTCCAATATACCAACATCCCATAAACACACCCCTTGGCAAAAAGGAACATTCAGAAATGCATTCTTGCATACATTTCTCCAGTCTAGGAGGAAACAGTATCAAGTGAGGCTCCAGAGAGAATAGCAGCTGGGGATAATTTACTAAAACTTACAACCCTTCTGGGATCCCAAGCACCTGATGATTGTTATAGCTACAATTAAAAAAACTTGAACGCCTGGTCTGTGCGAGCTGGCCATTGTTACTACTATTTATTTTAAAACCCTAAAATCCCCGTAAGTTATTTAGTTGAGCCGTTTTCAGTAGGAAGTTTGGCCTTTGAGACCTCTTACTAAAAAAAATGAGAAAATAATCTTTTATTTAAAAAATGACAGCATTATCGGGCAAATTGATGCCTGGTCCTTTAGTCAGTGGGCTTGCTCGTGTTACTGATTGCAAGGTCACCTGAGACGGACCAAGTTACAAGGATGTTTCTCATAACTTCTGAAACACTCCTGTCCATGGACCATCACATGGGACATACCAGAAAGTGAACAACTGCTTGACACACACCATTTCAGTATTTCTGAACTACACAATGCCAGCACTCGATACACGAGGGAGCCAAAACCCAAGGCCAGCGAAAGATGCAAAGGAACAGAGAGATTCACATTAAAGACAGAAACAGACAGTTAATTAACTGAAAAGATATTCTGGAAATATGTGGAAAAAGTCAGGGCAGTGGGACTAACTGGAGAAGTGAGTTCTTCGAGAGTAAACTTACAAGAATGGGAACATTGAATAAAGGCATTGTCAGATCAGCTGTAATGGTTTGTTCCAGCAAATTCTGAATCTGCTTCAGAGAACACCACAAACAACATAAACTGGGACAAGATGACAGCCCAGCATGGAGAGCTGTGCAGACCATGCTGGTGTGTTGCTCAGTAAACTGCAATATCTGCCCAGCATGAGAGTATTGCAGACTTTACTATCTTTTGCTAACTATCCTCGCATCAGATTATTGCCTACAATGGGAGTGTTTTCTCTCTCTGCGTGTGTGTGTGTGTTCATCAGAGACTGAGAGAGAGAGTGTGTGTGCGCACGCGATCGGCGTGGTTGAATGCAAAACTCTTTGTTTGAGATGGAACGCACATGGAGAAAACAATTTTAAATACGAACAATTAGCAGGCTTTTTGTTTATCAATAGAGAGAACGAGGGAAGTTTCATGGACAGATAAGGTAAAGTGTTTGAGAATGTTAAAATAAAGGCATTGCCAGACAAAACAGCAATATACATTGGCGTGCACATGAATGACAGATGGATGGGAGTTTGGTGTGAGTTCGAACCAGATTTGCTTGAGCAGGTTTGAAGCTGGGAGCGTCAGCAGCAGATTATTGGCTTCATTAAGACTGGACATCCTAGCTCAAGATTCAAACAGCAGATGGAATAAATCAGTGAGATATATTCTGGAATTGTGAGAATTTCAATTTAGAAATGGTCAGGGAATGGTGTCAAGAATCAGCTCATTGTCAAAGAGATCTCCCACAGTTGTGACTTGTCTGCTTTAGCTGCAGATATTGACCAGGGATGGGATGGAAACAGTGGAAGGAAGTGAAGTTTGTAACCAGAATAGTAGACATTGAACTCCATGCTCTTAACAGCAAAGTCAATGGTACGATGCATTATGATTCTCCCCTGAAACTGAATAGTTCAACATAGAGATCCGTGAGTAACACTGCCAGAGTAGAGAGCGAGACAGTAATTGAACACCTTCATTGATGCAGTTAGCAGTGGTCTGTAGACTGAATATCTGGATTGAGAGATTGGATTGGATTGTAACAATAATAGTGGCAGGAAGTGTAGACTATATGAAATAACCATAATACAGTCATAACTGGTTTATACAAAACAAAATCTGGATGGTGACACTCACCAGGAATACAAACGGTAGCCACGAAGGGATAATAAAAGTATTGAATAATGAGAAGAGCATAATAGATCTGCGATGATAATGACAACCAATCAAATACAGAAAGATACCAAACATAATCGGCTAAGCTCCTGTCTATTGTTGGAATATTCCAGTCTAATGTTCTCAAATTCTGATCCATTGTTGGAATATTCCAGTCGAATGTTCTCAAATTCTGATCCATTGTTGGAACATTCCAGTCTCATGTTCTCAGATTCTGATCTCTCCTCCCCTTCTGTCTGGATCTGCTGATCCCTGTCAGTGCTGTCGGTGATGCTCCCGCTCATGTTATGTGTTGACACATTGAACGGAGCCCATTAATCATTAAAAGATGGAAACCCTCCACTGGAATAATTAGAATGCATGGAGATTGGCATTAAACGCAGTCACTGAATAAATAGGCTCTGTTAAACAATTCAATACATCACTTTTCATTTACTGGTTTTGGACGGAATGGATGAGGGTTGCTGAGGGATGGACCATAAATCTTTCAATATTTTATATCTTTTTTTCCTTGTATATGAGAGTATTAAATGAACACTGCAGGGGTCTATGTATGTTCCATTCTGTTTATGAAAGGAGGCAGTTATAAAATAACAGATCGGCTGCATAAAAAGGGGAGTGGACAAGTTTCTAGATACGTGAACACAAAGTATGGTGCTTATTGACCAGTGTGAGGCTACTCCTGGTTTTAATACCCTGTTATCAAATCCTTTCATAACCTTGAGATAGAGCATTGAGACCGCTGCTCAGGAACAGGCCGAAGAAATTCTGTCCCTATGGGCCTCTTACAGAGGGAGAAGAGAAGACCATTCAGCCCATATTAGCCTGTTGCTACTTGAAAAGGTGTAAAGCTGGAATATTGGCACAATTTGTCAACAGAATCAGTCAGAACAAAGAGATGTGTTGCTGCAGCTGCATAAAGTGTCACTGAGAGGGCACCTGCAGTACATTGTGTTGTCTGTGTTTCTGTATCTGAGAAAGGATAGACCTCCATCAGATACAGTTTAACGGCTGCTCATAATCCACGGATTACTGTGACTCGGATCTGTTACACAAGGATAGGAGGAGGCCATGCAGCCTCTCGAGTGTGTTTAGAAGAACTGGAGGAGGCCATTAAACCTCTTGACTCTATTACAGAGGGGCAGGAGGAGCCTATTCAGACTTTCGAGCCCGTTATAGAGGGACAGGAAGTGTTGATTTAACTTTCAAGTCTGTTACACATAAATATTAGTATTAAATTAGTTGTGGAACAGGAAATACCTGATGTCAACATTAAAGTTCTAAATTTGAACAAGGCCAATTTTGAAAGTGTTAGGCGAGCCCTGTGAAAGGCTGATTGGAATACCCTATTCACAGGGAAAGGGATGGTTGGAAAATGCAAGGCCATCAAAACATGCTTTCAGAGAGTCCAGAGCCAACGTGTTCCTATTAGTGAGAGGGGCAAGGCTGGTGGGTGCAGGGAGTGCTGGATGGCTAGATATATTGATGTTATGGTCAAGGTAAGGAAGGAGGCATATGTCAGGTAAACAGAGCTGAGATTAAGTGAATCCCGAGAGGAGTATAAGGGCAGTAAGTGTATAGTCAACGGGGAATTCGGGCCAGAAAAATGTGGACAAGAGATGGCTTTAGAAATAGGGTTAACGAGACATTGAAGAAATTCTACAAATCCTTTAATGGTAAAAGATTAACTAGGGGGAGAACTGGGCCCCTTAAAGATCAGTAAGACTACCTCTGTGTGGAACCACCCGAGATTGGTGGGATATGAAACAAAAATTTCTCCTCAGTATTTAATGAGGAGGAGGTTACAAGAGCGAGAGAATGAATAAATATACAGTGAAACATTGAAAGGTGTCTATATTACAAGGAGGTGTTTGACATTTTAAAACACATAAAGGTGAACAAATCCCTGGGACCTGATCAGTTGTATCCCAAATGTTTGTGAGAAGCTAGGAAATAAATTGGTCAGCAAAAAACAGGTAACTATAGATTAGTGAGCCTGACGTCAGTGGTGACTAAATTGTTGGAGGGGGTTTTGAAGGAAAGGATGTAAATGCATTTGAAAAGACAAGGACTGAAGAGGGCTTTGTACATTGGAGATCACATATCATTGACTCGGTGTAATCTTTTGAGGAAGTGATGAAGATGATTGATGAAGACAGGCCAGTGGATGTTGTCTTTATGGAATTCAGTAAGATTACCAAAATGTTCTACATGGTAGACTGGTTAGCAAGGTTAGACTTCCTCGGATCCAGGGAGAACTCGGCATTTGGATCCGAAATTTTCTTGAATATTGGAGACAGGGCGTGACAGTGGACATTTGTTCATTAAACTTGGAGACCTGTGACCAGTGGCGTGCCGCAAAGATCAATTGTGGGTCCACTGCCTTTTGTCACAGATACAAATCATTTACATTTGAGTATATGAAGTATGGTCAGTAAGTTTGTAGATAATTCCAAATTTGGTGGTGTAGTCGACAGTGAAGAATGATCTCTCAGACTATTATGGGACCTTGTTTAGGTGAGCCGAGGAGTGGCAGATAGAGTATATTTTAGTTACATGTGAGTTGTTGCATTTTGGCAAGACAAATCAAGGTAAGACTTACAGGTAGTGCCCTGTCGAAAGCTGCCAGTGAAGGAGAACTCCATAGAAATTATCGAATCCCTAGAGTTAGGAAACAGGCTTTTCAGCCCATCGAGGCCACACCGAACCTCGAAACAGTATCCCATTGGACAAACACCTGCCCTATCCCTCTGAGCCTGCATTTCCCATGGCTAATCCACCTCCCCTACACATCCCTGGGTACGGTGCGCAATTTAGCATGGCCAATCTACCCTTATCTGTATATTCTTATTCTGTCAGAGTAAAACATAGCACCCAGAGGAAACTCACGCAGACATGGGGAGAATGTACAAACTCCACACAGCCAGTAACTCAAGGATGGAATTAAACCCAGGTCGCTGCCCTGTGAGGCAGCAAAGCTAGACTAGTGGTGCAGGTTCTGCTTTCCTTGACAGTGCTGTCACAGGTAGACAGCGCAGTGAAGAAGGCACTCGGTGTTCTTCCCTTTATTGGTGCGTGCTTTGAGTAGAATCATTTGCATGACATGTTAAATCTGTACAGGACATTGGTTTGGCCACTTTTGTAATATTGCCTTTAATTCTGGTCTCCCTGCTGTCGGAAAGATGTTGTCAAACTTGAAAAGGTGCAGAAAAGATTTAAAAGAATGTTGCAGTTGTTGGAGGGTCAGAGTTACAGGGAGAGTTTGAAGAGGCTGGGGCTATTTTCAAGTGTTGAGGCTGAGGGGGGTCCTTAAAGGGGTTTATAAAATCATGAGGTGCATAGATAAGTTAAACAGTCAATGTCTTTTCCCAGGATAGACGAGTCCAAAATTAGAAGTCAAAGGTTTAAGGTGACAGGAGAAAAATTTAAAAAGAGACATGAGGGACAACATTTTCACACAGAGACCGCTGTGTGTCTGGATTGAACAGACAAAAGAGTTGGTGGAGGCAGGTACAGTTACACCATTTAAAAGGCATTTGGATGGACACATGCATGGGAAGCGTGTAGAGGGAGATGGGCCAAGTGCTGGCAAGGGGGACGAGATTACTTTAGGATATTTGGCAGTATGGATGAGCAAAGTTAACGATCTTTTTCCTTGCTGTACATCTCTGAGAGTCTATTGACTCTTCAGTGTATAACACGGGAACAGGAGGAGGCCATTCAGCTTCTGAATTTTGCCAGTCGGATTATTTGCTCAATTACTGACAGTCAAATACAAAAATACATCATTCAGAATTTGATGGTGTTTTACAGAAACAGGGGAAAGGCCTTTAGTCAAGAAAAATCTGGAAAGAATGTGAAGAGGCCATTCAGTCCCTCACCTCCATTCCACAGGAGCAGCAGGTGAGCACAGAGCTATTGGAGCCTGTTAATTTGGAGCAGGAGGAGGACATGTATTTTCACAAACTTGGGATCAGGAGCCAGTTATTCAACTGCTCAAAACTGGGGCACAGGGAACTCTGGAGGCTAGTGAGGCCCAAGGATCCTATTACGCAGGAACAGGAGGAGGTGATTCACTCCCTACCAGTATGGGACACTGGGAGAGAAGGGGAGTTTTCTTGGAACAAACGGAAATATATGATACGTTGCATCAGTGGTCCTTTCAATCCTGCCCCACCATTCACGAAGACCACGGCTGATCTGATGGTGATTCCCTCATTCCATTTTACAGAGTTGCCCCTCTCTGCAGCCTCTGCTCCATTTGTTGGTCATGTTGCAGACTCAGATGCTGTAACAACAGTTACCATGACTCATCTAGAGGGATGGGTCTTACCAGATGAGTCACGATTTGAAGAGTCCAATCAAAAGAATTAAAACACAAAATAAAGACATAGCCAGATGTTTAGTTCTCTCACATTTGCAATCTAACTCACATAACCAGCCCATCTATTACATATTCATGAATTCATGATGGACCACTGTGTAGATCCTGCTGGTGTTTGCTGAATGCAACCCAGCTATATCCAGAGTGAAACGACGTGCAACCCACACCAATGCTTGATCTATCATCCTGGGCTAAATGTCCAGCATGGGGAGCTGTGCAGTCCGCACTGGTTCATTCATATATAAACCAAGGCTGTTGCATTGTTCGGTAACACTGTGTTAGATCGCAGCCCAGTGTGGGGAAACTTGCAGCCAATTTTGGAACTGACAGGATGTGCAGCTCCCATCCATTTACAGCTCCATATCTCCACTGTGCATTGACAAGGGATGCTGCGAATGTGAAAGTCACTGCAAGGAAGAGATGTAAATGGAAACAATTTAAACACCAATAGTTCTGATTAAGGTGCGTATCACTCTGGTATTTAAAGATGAAATAACTGAGATAATATCCAATGCTTTTTGACAATGCTACATAAATGTTGTCATTTTATCTAAGAATAACAGACTAATAAGGGTTCACTTTGTCTGAGAGGGCTCAATGTCTAGCCGTATTGATGCCGAGTCCTCAGCGGTCCAGGCACGAACATAGGATGATAAAAGAGCTTAATTGATAGCTTTTAATCAGGGAGATTTACCCCCCACAATCTGTGGGGCAGTTGCAATTTTGTTAGCTTGATAAAGAATCGCTTATTGTACCAAATAAAAGAGCTAAAGTCCCCATTATGTTTCCTAAATATCTGTGTGGGAAACATCAAAGAAAGCATTCGCACGGGGTATAGGAAATGAGGAACGACATTCATTTTAATAAGAGCTATCCGAACTAGCCAGGATATTGGAAGTGCCTCCCATCTTTGAAGGTCTTGTTTAATTTTGTCAAACAAATGGACACAGTTCACGTTAAATAAATTATCAAAGACAGATGTAATGAATATACTGAAATAGGGAAACCACCCCCGTGACCACTTAAAAGGAAACCAGGATTTGCCCTCAGTATCAGGTATTTCCCTAAGACATCCCATAAGCATGGCCTCCAACTTTGTAAAATTAATCTTATCACTCAGAAAGGCAACAAGTGAATTTATGCATTGCATCACAAGAACTACCGAAATTGCGGGATTTGACAAAAAACATAAGATCCTCATCTGCATATAATGTAATCTTTCGTGACTTCTATCCCACTTCTGGGGCAGATATGTTGGCATCCCTACGGATGGCCTCCGCCAGTGGCTCAATCCTCAACGTAAACAAGAATGGTGAAAGGTGTCAGCCTTGTCGGCTGCCTGGAGAAATATTAATATTACTAGTAATATTACTCATTAGTAAGAACTCCAGTCAGAGGATCGCGGTAAAGGACCCTCACCCACTTGATAAAAACTTTGCATAGACCAAACCGTTCTAATGTACAGAAGAGATCCGGCCACTCAACCCAATCAAATGCCTTCTCTCATCTAAAGAGATCAATAATCCCTGGGCAGATTGTTGTTGAGACTCTTGGATCATATTGAATAACCTCTTCACATTGTAGGAAGATCTGTGGCCCTTTATAAAGGATGTTTGGTCCCCTTTGGCAATGAAAGGCAGCAAAGTTTCCAGTCCAAATCACGAGTCTCAGACAGGATTTTGAAATCAACATTTAAAAGTGAGATTAGCGTGTAAGAAGCACAATCCTCCTGGGTCTCCTTTCTTCATCATCAGAGAGATATGAGCCTCTCTTAAGGATGGAGGGAGGGGTTCGTGACTGTATGAGTGATAGAACATGTTAAACAACAGCCCTGACAATAGGTTTATAAATTATTTATAAAATTCACGAGGAAATCCGTCAGGAACGTGCGCCTTTACATTGTGAAGCTGCTTCACATCCTCCTGCGCTGACAATGGTGCATTAAGGCACAACACCTATTCAGGGGTTACTCCTTGAAGACCCAGGTTCTTGAAAAATGACTCCATCTTAATCCATCTAGCCTCAAAATGTTCAGTCTGAAATAATTCGGTGAAAAATCTCGGACAGGAGACATTAATCTTTTTTGGAATTGAAGGTAAGGATCCCAATACCTTCCCTAATAGGGGTAATAGCTTAAGAGGGGCGCTCGTTTTCCTGCCAAGATAGAATAAATACCTGCCTGGCTTATCACCATGTTCAAACAGCCTTTGTTTAGCAAAAGTAAGTTCCTTCTTGGCTGTCTGTGTGAGCGTGGAATTCACTGTAGACCGAAGCGTTGTGATCCTCTGCAGCTTAGCCACCGAGAGACAATCACAGTATGCCCTCTCGGCTGCCCTCAGATTTGCCTCAAACTAGCGTTCCTGCTTCCCCTTCTGCTACATCATACGGAATAATTATTCCCTTGGCATAAGCCTTAGCAATTTCCCATAGAGTGGATGAGTTACTGGTTGAATCTGAATTAATGGCTAAGAAAGATCTGAATTCTTTGCGGTGGTCAGCACAGTGGTACGATGGTTAGTACTGCTGCTTCACAGCGCCAGAGACCTAGGTTCAATTCCTGTGTCAGGTGACTGCCTGTGTGGAGTTTACACATTCTCCCTGTGTCTGCGTGGGTTTCCTCCCACAGTGCAAAAATGTGCAGGTTAGGTAAATTGCCAGCTGTGTTAGGTGAAGGGGTCAATGTCAGGGGGTGGGTTGGTTTGGGCTTTTTGGGCCGAAGGGCCTGTTTCTACACTGTAAGTAAACTAATCTAACTACTCAATTAACCAACAAGTCTTAAGAATAAAGGGATATATTCGCTAGTGTCTCAAATCTATTATATTGCCCTTAATCTGAATCAATAAGTATACTGCTTCATGGTCAGAAATGGTAATATTCCCAATTGTGCAGGATGCCACCGAATCTATGATTGTTGCAGGAATGGGGAAGATATCAACCTTATTGTGGCATTTATGCCAGTTAAAGAAGAAAATAAAACCCCTACTTGTGATGTGGATCTGCCACCAGACATCCACCAGCTCTCGTTCTACACACATATCCAATAATTGCTTACCTTATAACGAGGGTATTGGGGCACCTTTGGACATTCTGTCCACCGTGGGGTCCATAAGACTTTTTAAAACTTCTACAATAATGTGCCACAATGCAAGATAACTGCATTTGGAAAATGCAACTACCAAGAATTTAAGAGGGTGCGCCGGGAGTGGGGTGGGGGGCAATAAACTTTCAAAATACTATATCCTTTACTATATTTCAAGCCTTTGGGTATTATGAACCTCCCGTTAGTGTCAAATACAATCTCATAGGTTAAATGTAAGATTCTTTTTATCCATTATGGCTTCTCCCCTACTCGTAATATTAAAAGACGAGAAATAAACCCGATCAAGCCCGACCTGCTGTAATGTCAAATGTTCCTTGTCATCAAGTTGCATCTCCTGCAATAGGACAGCATCCACCCTCTCTTTTTTAGACTAGAAAGAAAATTTTTCCTCTTTTCTGGCCAATGGCTCACCTTAATGCTCCAGGTAGACCATTTAAGCACATCATTACCCAGAACACACTATAGCAACATTTGAACTGGTGAGAGGAAGAACTTGAATTACTGATCATTAATAAGCAAAGTCTCATAGAGGTTAAAAACTACACAAACTAAAAATACTACAACTGCCAACTCTCAGAACTTTCAAAAACTAAGCATTTTAAGTAAATGGCTGGGATGGAGTGGGTTAGGGAACCACTTTGCCCGTGCTGTGATGCAGAGCCCAACAAAGCAGACCTTCCAGATCACCACCATCTTGGATTTCCCCTTAACATTTTATCGATATTATCATTTCATTTTGCATTATATTCCTGGATGTGCTGGAGCAGTGTAATTTTTTTTACCACTGTCAGCATTTCCCCAACACTGGACATTCCTGCCATTCCCCGATAATCCTTGATTCCGTTATTCTTTTTGAACCTTCTGTCTGTGCCTCAAACATATTCAATATCTCTGCCTCCAATGCTCTGCAGGGAAGAGAGTTCCAAATACTCTCAACACTGAGAAAACAAAAAATAACTTCATCTGTGTGAGAGATTATTTTTGTCTTCTTACCTGAGAAAGGATATAATTAAATTGGAAGCAGTTAGATGTTTCACTTCATGTATTCCAGGGATGAATGTCTTATATTATGAAAGCTTTAACAGGTTACTCTTGAAACGAGAGGTGATCTTATTGAAACCTACAAAACCTAGAGGAGAGTGATCAGATAGATACCCACTGGGTGTTTGTATAGTCCAAACTTCTTGTTGTTTTTATAGAATCTCTACAGTGTGGAGGCAGGACATTCCGTCCATCAAGAGCACATTGACCCTTCGGAACAGTATCCCCTCCGGACCTGCCCCCCTAATCTATCCATGTAACCCTGCATTTCCCATCACTAACCTATCTAACCTACACATCCCTGGGCACTATGGGCAATTTAGCATGGACAATCCACTCTAAGCTGCATATCTATGGAGAATGGGAGGAAACTAGAACACTGGGAGGAAATCCACACAGACATGGGGAGAATGTTCAAAATCAACATAGAGGGTTGCCCGAGGTTGGAACTAAACGCAGCTACTTGTTAACGGGAGGTATCAGTGCTAACCACAGGTCCACCATGCACATCCGTTAGGTCCATAGTTACTTGTGGCTAACTAAAGAAATCTGCCTGACTTGTTCCTGTCACTGAACCCGACTCAATCTGAGAAATTTATCATTGGCCATATCACCAATCTGGTTACATTTAAAATTTGGTGTCAGCAGTGGAGGAATGTGACGAGAAAAGGAAACAGTGACACCATCCAACCTTCGTCAGAGCCGGAATTAGGATAAATCCACAAAGTGGGATTTCAGTCAAGTGGGAATTCTCTTTCCCAGAAGTTTGGAGTGGCTTGACCTTTATATTACATCGAAGCTGGCTTTGTCTGATTTTCCATGGACAGTTGAATCAGGGATAATGGTGCATGGAAAGAAACGTGCAGCTGGGATTGCAATGAGATGAGCCATGATCTTATTTACTGGTGAAGTAGTGTGAAAGGGCTGAATGGCCCAATTGTGTCCCTCAGCCCTATGTTCTGATGTTCCATTCAGCCCTCGGACATGCTAAACAGGGACAGATCGAGGCCACTCCGATGGTTAGGTGTAGTTTTGGAAATGTACTTGGAAAATCCAGACTGGATCAGGAAGTGACCACCACCCCCACCCCCCAGTCCCTGTTTCGAGGTTTCCGCTCTCTGTAACTTCTGCTCCAGATGTGGGTCATGTTGCAGACCCAGATACACTGGGAATATAGCCACATACCCCACCCAGGGATAAAACAACAAATCCTCTGGTCTCCCTGAATGCAACATTGTACAACACGATATCCAGCAAAATAACCCGTTACTTTCCAAAAGCATAACATGTGAAATTAATAAATAGGAACAGGAGTAGGTCAATCGGCCCCTCAAGCTAACCCTGTCATTTAATAAGAACATGGCTGATCTCCTCCAGGGCTCAACTCCACTCTCTTGCCGACTCCTTGTATCCCTCCACACCTCTCTGAGTTAGGGAGTTCCAGACATTCACTACCTTCGGAGAGAAGACATTACTCTGCATCTCAGATTGAAATCGATGTTCCTTATTCGGTATCTATATCATCGAATTCGACACTTTGCACAAGAATGGAACAACTTTTCAACATCTACCTTCTCCAACCCCTTCTGTGTCTTGTATGTTTCAGCAGTATCACTCCTCATTCATTTAAACCCCAATGAATTATCGCCTCACCATTTTAGAGATTCTCAATAACACAACCCTTCCTTCCCAGCAAACCACCGAATGTACCATCCAAGTTCCTTGCTGCATCATCATGCTGACTTTATGTTTCATACACAGGAAGACTCCAATGCCTTTACTGTCCCTTTTCTGGAAGTCCTCTCCATTAAATATCAGCCTGCCTTTTGATTCTCAGTGTCATCCTCAAACTCGAATGTATGTTGCACTCAGCTCCCTCCTTCAGGCTGTCAGTATAGCGTGTAAATAACTGATGCCATCAGACTGATATATGTGGTCCTCCAGCAGGTAAACCTTTACCATAAAGATCCATTAATCCTGACTCTCCGATTTCTGTGTTAAACAATCATCATCCCATGTTAATACAGTATCCGACGTCCTGGAGCTTCTGTTTTGTGTAAGAACTTTTGTTTTGTAATACCTTGTGGAAAATCTCTGGAAAGCCTGGTGTCCACCAGATCCCCTTAATCAAGTCCACTTGTTACATTTACAGGCATCTCCAGAAATACTTTGCATGATTTTACAGGGCAAAATATAATTTTCCTTTCACAAAACCACCCTGACTCTGCGTGAAGCTTTATTAAATGTCGATGCTTGCCAGGTTTTCCAAACTGTACTAGTCCCATCTGTTTTCATTAGGTCCATGGGCCTCTAAATGTTTCCCATTCATATGTTTGTCCAAATGAGTTTTAAATGTTGTAGCTGTCCTTGCATCTCACACTCTTCCTCTGGAAGCTCATTCCATACTCACACCGCCCTCTGTGTAAAAAAAGCTGCCCTTTAGTCCCTTTTAAATCTACCCTCTTTCACCTTAAACCTATTCCCTCTATGTTTGGATTCCCCTACCCTGTGGAAAAGACCTTGGCTATTCACCCTATCCATACCTCTCATGATTTTATAAGTTTCTATAATGTCATTCCTCAACATCCTACACTCCATCTGATACAATCGTCAAGAACAAGCGTTTAAAGATAAGCACTGCAAAATTAATCAATATTAAAAATGACAGGTAACCAACACTCGGCACAAAAGTGAAACTGTGATTTGTTTTTCTTCATATTACAATACTAAGGCAGCATGAAACGCTTACTAGTGCCAATAAGAAGTCAAGCACCTGAATTCCTTTTTCTAAAGGGGGTAATGATCACGACAGTGAAAACATATCTGTGGCCAGATGTTTATACCACATGGTCAACATTCTCCCTCCTGGCCTCCGTATAACTTTGTGTGGTTGTGTCTTTTTTTATCTTGCATTCAATAGAGAGAACCCCTTTCCCCCATTCACACCTTAAATTCGACCCGTTATACAGAATCTTTCCTTTCACCACTGCTAAAAGCCCGTTTTTCTTTTGCCACACCCACTTTCCCCTGTCACCCATCCTCTACATCTGGCAAGGGACTAAACGACCATTTTGCAATTGTATTCAGTTTTGAAGAATTGTCACACTGGACTGGAAACGCTAACTCTGTTTCTCTTTCTCTGCAGATGTTGACAGACCTTCTGAGTTTCTCCAGAAATGAATAGGCGCAGAACAATTTTTCAATTAAATAAATAATTATGGATACTGGAAATAAAAATAAAAAGCCTTTATAGAAGGTTCACTGGATCTGCAAGTTTAACTCTGCATTCACTCCAGAAAATTCTTCAACATCTTTCGCAATTTCTTCAGCAATTTCTGTTTTTGAACAATTTCCAACAACATATTGTCAAAGATGCCCAAACATTCTGTCCAAAATGAAGCTTTGTACACTGGGAACTGAACAGTAACGCATGGTGACAAGTTCCTTAACTCTGAAACTGCATAAGGCTGGCATCACTGACACTGCAGTGCTCTGATACATAGTCAGGGAGAAAAACAGAAGGAAACACATTCACTTCAAATACAGAAGATGGCATTGCTGAAAGGAAAGGTTTCAGATTAGTACCTTAAATGGATATTGTTTATGTAACAAATTGGAGGTGTGACACCAAGGAAAGACTTCCAGCAGAATGAGAATATGAAAATGGAAGTATTTCCGCATCAGAAACCAGAGTAGGTCACTGAATACCGGGCTTATGGGTGAATGGGACTCGGTGTGAACTGAGGGGCAGTCAGTAGAATTGAACTGTAGATATTGCAGCTAAAACTTGATTATCATCTGATGCTGTAGATTTCAATGACAATCTGTAACCTTTCCCCCAGGATAGTCCATCCATCTACCATTTCCATCAAGCCGATTCATGGGTCAGTGACAAGTGTGGGTGAACATGGTCGGGTCGGAATCAGATGCACCTAAACCTGATGACAATCCATTAAAGCTACCGCACATGACTGGTTACAGTATGAACCGCAGGACTAAAATCTGATACAGAGAGAGAGAGATGATCCCAAGACTAACAAATCAGATATAAGCTCTGTCGTCCTGTCAAATCCATGCATAAAAGTCGATGGACATTTAAACAACTTACTGGAGGAGAGGACTCCACAAATATCCCCATCCCAAATAATAGACCAGCCCTGTGCATCAGTGTAAAAGATGCAGTATCTGAGCCATCCTCAGCCAGAAGTGTTGTGTCGATTACCCACCTCACCCTAAATATGATACCCTCAGAAGCACAGATGCCCATCTTAACCAATTCAATTCACTGCACGTGACATGAAGCAACAACTGGAC
The DNA here is from genome assembly GCF_047496795.1 of Chiloscyllium punctatum. Classification (NCBI taxonomy): domain Eukaryota; kingdom Metazoa; phylum Chordata; class Chondrichthyes; order Orectolobiformes; family Hemiscylliidae; genus Chiloscyllium; species Chiloscyllium punctatum. Next base: position 2,232,014 of record NC_092767.1, on the reverse strand, counting down.
ACTGTAGATATGACAGAGGCATTTGGCCCTGACACCATTCCTGCAATAGGACTGAGGACATTTGCTTTACAACAAGTCGTGTTCCTGAGGAAGCTGTTTCATTCGAGCTCCAACTCTGACAACTCCCTGGCAATGTGGGTAATTACTCAACTATGTCCCATCCCCTAAGAAGGGAATAATTACAATCAGAACAATTGCCACGCCCTCAGTCCCATCACGATAGTCAAATTGGTTGGGGTTATTTTTGATAGAGCTGTTAAACAGCACAGAAATAATCGGTTCAGTGTGGTTTCCAATAGGCCCCCATGTGGAGATGGTGCTGTTGTGGAATTGTCATTGGATTGCTAATCCAGACCAGGATAATTCTCTGGCAACTGGTGCAAGTTAAAAACAATTAATAAAATATCGAGATCTATTATCTGGCGTTAGTAATAGTGATCTTGTGTTCAATGTCGATTATAGATGTCGATCTCCTTCCCCAATATACTTTCAGGAAGTGAATCCCCCGTGCTTTCCTGTCTGGCCTAAAAGTGACTCCAGACACACAGACATGTGATACACTCTTCAATGGTCTCTGAAATGGGCAAGCAAGGCACTCAATTGTATCAAACTGCTCCGAGATCTTAAAGGATAAACCCAGAGAGAACACCCGGCACCAGCCTCGTTAGTAGAAAAGGGAACGGGAAACACAATCCTGTCGACCTGCAGAGGCCTCCTTCCTAACAGCTCAGAGCTTGTGACAACATTTACAGAGCTTTCCCACACATTGCACAGAAGCATCGGGAAAGGAATACATCATACAACTCATTGAGCTTTCCCTATTCTCGTTAATGGCCGAATGGCCGAACATCTCCTCAACGCAGTTTTCCCCAAACAATATACATATCCCTTAATATGTTTAAACATTGTGAAACATAAAATGAGAACTGCTGTAATCCATTCAGCCCACCAGTTTTGCGCCTCCATTCTATGTACAGGCAGTTCACCAATAACACGTGTTGATTAAATACAATTTGGCTGCAATGCAATTCATGAACTTTTTTCTATAAAGTGAACTGGCGTTTACTGTGACGCGATTCCTTGTCGGGCACCAGCTGAACAGCAAACCCAGCCTCAGAAACCCTCTTTCTACAAAAGGTACATTCAATGTGTTCAGCTAAAACAGGAGTGCAATTGGCTCTTCAGGCCTTGAAACTGAGCCTGAAACTGGGAATTGTAGTCTATATTTCGAAAGAAATTTATTTCAAACAGTGGGGAGAATCTTGGGGAAAACTGGAATTCGGCATCGGTATCACATGGTCAGTCAACCCCCGCGTGCTTTCTGGTGAAGATTGTGGTGAAAGGTACAGTGCACCAGTGAGTGACTGCCGTGTGAAAGCGTTACATTTGCAGCATTGTTCCATTACAACATGTAATTTAAAGATTTATTTAGACTGTCCTATTGTGTGTTAGACCAAATTTAATTTTTTGGTTTTTACTGATATTTTTGGGAGTTCGCCACTTACCCTCTTTTTTCCATTATTAATATTGCACGATTTTGTACAGGAAAACAGTTATTGTGTTAGTGGAGAACAACCTGGAATTATAGCTGATCTTCTATCTTCACACCATACTCCTGCTCTCTCCCTATCCCTTTAGTTTCCAGAAATCCTGATTGATATTCAGCCCCTTGATTTCCACAGCCTGATCTGGGAGAGTGTACCCCTGGTCCGCCAGTCTCTGAGTGCAGGCATTTATTCTCATCTCAATGCAAAGTGGCCTGTCTGTACCTAATATAGTGGCCCCTTGGTTTAGACGTTCCAGCCAGGCGATTTACTGATCGGCTTCTAATCTGTCTCGCCCTGTCAGATTGTTATATATTTCAGTGTGATTTTCACTCATTTTCCGAAAGCCCATTGAATACAGGTCCAGTCGCCTCAAACTCTGCTCCCACAAAAAGTCTGTCATCCCAGAGATCAGTCTGGTCATCCTTTGCTACTCTCCCTCAATGTCAGGTTTGTCGTCTGTTAGGAAAAGAGACCAAAACTGCACACAATACTGCACAATGTTCGAGATGGGGTCTCACCAAGGCCCTGTACAGCTGCAGTGAGATACATTTACTCCTGTAAACAAATCCCCTGAAATGAAGGTGAATACAGCATTTATCTTCCTTCCTGCTTTCTACTCCTGCAATATTGCTTTCAGTGACTGGTGTACAGGGAGATCCAGATTCCTTTCAAAGTTCCTGTTCCCCACTTGCTGGGCCTATATACAATTGTCAGCGTGCTCATGGCATTCCCAGAATTGACTTCTATCTTCAGAACTCACTGCCCTACATGGACTCTGAGGGCGACGCAGAAATAAACAAAAATGCAGCTTAAGTTCATTTATAGGGCAACATTATATAAACATTCATTTTTCAAATGGGAGGCTGCCAGTCCATTGTTCCCATCAAAGTACACAACATCTCATCTCCCCATTACTCTCCATCTGCCACGTATTTGCCCAGTCACTCGAATTGTCTCAATCACCTTGGAGCTTTTTTACATCCTCCTCATCCACTCACAGGCTGACTTCGTTTAGTGCTGTCAGCAGACTTGGGAATATTGCATTGGCACCCCTCACCCAAAGATATGATGTGTATTGGGAATAGCTGGAGCCCAAGACACGATCCGTGCAATATCCTCCAAGCTTTCCATTTAAAAATAAAACATTATTTTATTCCTACTCACTGTTTCCTGCCAGCTCTCCTATTCTAAATCGATGACCATATATTAGCCCGAGTCCCATAGGATTCGAATTTGCACAATAGGCTTGGGGCTTTATCAAAAATCTTTCTGAGATTCCACTCGCATAGCTTTGATACCTCCAACATAAATTTCCGAAAAGCCACTTTCTCAAATATGATTCCCATGTCATAAATCTCTGTTGACTTTGTCTATGCCCATTACTGTCAGTCCAATACTTACTCTAAACTGTTCAGTTGCTACTTTCATTCTATTCCCTTTTTCTCACAAGACTGAAATTCCCTAGTATTGCTAGGAAGTTTTCTTTTTTGTTTTTTATTCTTCTGTGAAGGCATAACTAAGGTATTTGCTCCATAGTTCTGCTATTTCCCGGTCCTCAATTATCTGGCATCAGACTGTAAGAAATCTGCAATTTTTTTCTCTTAGTTTTGCCATTGACGTATTTCCAGAAAATATTACAAGTTCTCTATTAACAACTTTGTTAAGATATTCTTCATAAAGACATCAATTCCTACCTTAAGCTACTCAATGATTGACCTTCCACAGCCATACAATCACAGAAGCACAGACTCTGTACTACCAGAAATACAGCACGGTCTACTTTAGGCCCACTTTCCAACACAAGACCGTAGCCATGAATCTTAAAGCATTTGAAGTGCACAACCATTTGGTTTCTAATGGTTTGAGGTTAGCATGACAACTCCACTCTCAAGAAGTGCATTCCAGACCTCAACACCCTCTAGTTGAAAAACAATTCTCAAATCTTCACTAAACCGCAAATCCTTCACTTTAAAACTGTGGCCCTTTGAGTCAAAGCAACAGCTGCTGTCTATCCACACTGTCCATGTACCTCGTAATCCTATCCCTCTGAATCACAGACCTCTCAGCCTTCTCTCCTCCAAACTAAACAACCTGAGGTTATCCAGCCTCTCTCCATAGATGATATGCTTCATCCCAGGGAACATCCTGGTGAATCTGCTCTGCACCCCCTCCACTACAATCACATCTTTCCTGTAATGTTGTTCCCAGACCCACACACAATATTCCATCTTGACCTCACCACAGTTCCGCATAGTTCTTATAATCTATGCCTCGATTAATAAAGGCTACGTTTACATTCCACTAGCCTTTCCCTGATTGTGTATTAACCTGTGCAGTCACATTCAGCGATGTGTGGAGAAGCACCCTCTGAGCTTTCTAGTGTGCTGCCATTCATTGAGTACTCCCCTGTCTGGTTCCTTCTTCCAAAGTTGCATCACCTCATATTTATCAGGGTTACATTCCATCTGCCATTGATCCACCCATCTGACCATTCCATCAGTATGTACCTGTAACATAAGGCCTTCCTCCTCACTGCCAACCACCCGGCCAATCTTTGTATCAAATCCAAACTTATTTATTACACACCCCACCCCTCGTCCATATTCACAGCTGCATTATTTATGAATGCCGCAAATAATAAGGTTAAAAATCTCTCAACATCAGTTATATCACGTGGTTGTGCACGTTGATAAAGAAGCTACGTTTCGAAAGCTAGTGCTGCCGAATAAACCTGTTAGACTATGGTCTGGTGTTATGTTATTTTTTGATTTGTCCACCCCAGCCCAACACTCGCACCTCCGAATCACAAATACTAAGGGACCCAGCACTGATGCCTGTGGTACACCATTGGACACTGGCCTCCAGTCAGACAAACAGCCTTCTACCACTCCCCTCTTTCTCCTACGACTAAAGTTGATTTAGATGCGACTTGGCAAGTCACTAATGAGTCCTACGTGTTCATTGGTTATTCCGCTCCACTTGACATACTTGTAGGTTATCTTGGGATTCTCTGTAATCTCGCCTTGCCTTGCCGCTGTGTGAGTCAGTCCCTTCCACGCACAGAATTTCCTCCTTATTGCAGTCTTAAATGGTTTGTCCCTTATCCTGCCATTATTTGCCTTGAATTTGGATTTGACAGCCAGATAAACATCCTGTTAATTTCCAACTTTTCGTATGTTTTGTGAGTTTTATAAAGTTCACAGTGACCCACCGCTGGATCTTTGAACCTCAAGGGAACATCGGCCGAGTTTCCTCATCACGCAAGCTTGCCACCTGAGGGATTTGTCTGGATAATGTCCATTGCACTACTTCTGTGGTCAGTATATTCTTTCTCAGATTCGGTCACCAAAACTGTGCACAATACTCCAGGTACAGTCTCACCAACACTCTGTGAAACTGCTGCAACGTGTCTTTACATCTATATCCTGACTCCCTTAAAGGAAGGCAAACCAAACTTTAGGTTTCCACTTACATATATTCTCCAAATACCCTTCACATCATTGCATTTTCGAACTCACTGTGTGAGTTCTTATAGAAAGCCTTCTGATAATCTAAAATATGCCAATTCTCCTGGTTCCCCATGATCGATGCTGTAAGAATCAACTTCAAACAATTCCAAAGTTTGTCAAGTATGATGTCCCAGTCAGAAATGCAAACTGAGTCTCTTCAATGTTGCTGTTAATGTCCAAATATCCAATATCACATTCTATATAATAGATTCCAACAGTTTCCCGACAAATGTCAAGTTAATTTGTCAGCAGTTCTCCACACTGTCTCTTCTTCCCTTTGTAGATGCTTGGATTCCCTTCCATTCATCTATAGTGCTTGGATCACGTTCACGAATGTACATTTATCTACATCAGATTCTGGACTCTGCAGAATGTACAGGAAAATAGAATGCAGTCATCGACAATGCAATCAATACTTCTATTTGTGACTGATTTCTGAAGATTTTGGTATAAAGCACATCTGGACTGTCAAGCTTAGCAATGCTCAATCTAGCTGCATGTTTAATATTGCCTTGTTACTGATATGAATTGACTTTATGTCTGTACTTCCACAAGTCCTATACAATCACTTCGTATTTCTGGGTGATTTTCTGGATCGTACTCCATTAAGACAGATGTATAGTAACTGGTCATTTGCTTTTCCATTTCCCTGTTATCCACCATAAACTCGTCTCTCCCGATTGCAAATTTCCACATTTGACAATTTTTTTTTCTTTTGAAATATAGATCATAGATTTTTGCAGTCTTTGTGTTCCTGTTTGTTTGCATGCATGTTCGCTTTTGATTTCCTGATCAGTTTCATGGCCCTCCTTTTCTCGATTGCAATTTTCTGAGAATTCTTCGGATTCCACAATGTCTGGAATTCTTCTGAAGTCACTTCCTGTAATTAATATATTCTTTAATTTGTTATGTTAATCATCATAGAATCACTTATTCACTCTTTGGTGTTTTCACCTGAAACTGTTCCCTTATTCAAGAAGAGCTACAAAGAAAAACCTGGGACCTATAGACCAGCAAACCTGATATCTATAGTAGACAAGTTTCTTGAGAAGATTCTGAGAGAGACGATATACAGGCATTTGGAAAGGCAGGATGTGATAATGAAGAGTCAGCACGGCTTTGTGCGTGGGGGATCATGGCTCAATAATTTGTTAGAGTGCTTTGGTGAAATGACCAGTAACTTTGACAAGGGTATGGTGGTATATGTAGTGTATATGGATTTCAGTAAGGCCTTCAGTAAGGTTCCACATAGTAGTCTGCTCTGGAAGTTTAGATCATATGGAATTGAAGGGGAGCTGGCAAATCAGATCATAGATTTGCTTCATTGTGGGAAAACAGAGGGTAACGTAGAAGTATGCTTGTCGGGCTGAAGGCCTGTGATGAGTGGGATGCCTCAGGGGTCGGTTCTGGGACTATTACTGCTTGTTTTTTGCATGTATATTGTATATATATTTACATATTACACACATCTATGATTTAGACGAGAATGTAGAGGCATGAATTATAAGTTTCAAAATGACACTAAAATAGGCGGTATCGTGGACAGCGAGGAAGATTATCAGAAATTTCAGAAATTACAGCAGTGCCTTGATCAGGTGAGAAAGTGGGCCGAGAAATGGCAAATGGAGTTTAATACAGATAAGTGTAAGTTCTTGCATTTTAGAAAGTCAAATCAAGGTAGGAGTTTCATGGTGAAAGGCAGGGCCTTAAGGACTGTATTGAGACAAAGGGACCTTGGAATTCAGGTTCAAGGTTCTCTGAAAGTGGAGTCACAGGTAGATAGGGTAGTGAAAAAGGCATTTGGTAAACTGGCCTTCATCAGTCAGAGTAATGAGTATCGAAATTAGGGAGTTATGTTGCAGTGATACAGGATGGTGGTGAGGCAATACTGGTAGTGTTATGTGAAGTATTGTTCACGTTACTACGGGAAGGATGTTATTATACTGGAAATAGTACAGAAGAAATTTACAAGGATGTTGCCCAGACTCAATGGTCTGAGTTATAGGGAGAGGTTGGGCAAGCAAGGAGTTTTTACTTTAGAGTGTATGAGACAGAGGGGGATCTGATAGAATTGTATACGATCATGAGAAGCATGAATAGAGTGAATGCAATCAGTCTTTTTTCCCCCAGGATTGAACAACCATGGACTAGAGGGCATCAATTTAAGATCCGAGGGGAAAGAGTAAAAGGGAAACTGAGGGGCTATTTCTTTTACACACAGGGTGGTGTGCACATGGAATGAGATGCCAGCAGAAGTGGTTGAGGCGGGTAGATACACAAATTTTAAAATGCATTTGGACAAATACACGGATAGGAAAGAATAAGATAGATATGGGGCAAGGGCAGGGAAATGGGTTTAAATGTGAATGGACATTTTGTTCGGAATGGACCAATTTGGGCTGAAGGGCCCTTCTCCGTGCTGTCGCACTCTATGACTCTCATAATTGTCTTCTCCCATTGAATGTTATATTTTACTTCCCCAATTCATTGGAGCGAACTTGACCCTCCAGCCTCCGGGGCTTCCATGATGTTTGACCAGAATGATCGAACATTCGATACTGTATTCAGACGCCGGGTAAAAATGCAACATATTGATATCACTATTCCTCCAAAGCTGCTTCAGAGCAAGGTTATTAATTAGTCCTCCTGACAACACAACACCAAATCTGAAATAACCTGCTCTCTAATTTGGTTCACAACATACTGTTCAACCTACCTAATACACACTTACGGAAGTTTATCTTCACAGTATTAGTAGTCACTGCAGTTTTGGTGCAACTTGAGACCATCCATTATTACTGCAGCACCCACGATTATTTGTTACTCATTCGCAGGATGATGGCGTCGCTGGATATCCAGTATTTATTGCCCATGCCAGAGGGCAGTTAAGAGTCAGCAGCGTTGTCTTCAGTCTGCAGTCACATGCAGGCCACACCAGGTAAGGACAGCAGTATCCTTCTCTCAAGGACATCAGTGAACCAGATGAGTTGTTCCAACAATCGCCAATGGATTCCTGGTCATCATAAACCCTTGATTCCAGATACATATTGAATTCAAATTCCACCATCTACCACGGCAGGATTTGAATTCATGTCCACAGAATATTACCTGGGTCTTTCAGTAAAGATCCCAGCGATAATATCACTGTGTCATTGCTCCACCTTGCATATACTTGCATACCTAATTTCCAGAGCATATGTTGTAAAGTATTAACGTGACAGATTTGGTTTTGATACATAACACACTAATGTTTGCTTCACCTTGCTATTTGTAACATCCACCCAAACTGATTCTGTGGGAAGTGTGGGAAAGGGTCTGTGGCGTTATTAGCGGTAGACTTGGACAAGACGTTCAGGGAGACTCACCTCAACGCTGAGATGATCTGAAGAATTGGTCAGCAATACAGGACAAGCATCAATATTCTTTCCCCCCACTTTGCAGGATAAGTATCACCATATTCTTCTGTTCCATCGCACTCACTGTATATCTGTTATACCACCTACCCCCGAACAAGGCTCACATGCTATCTGCAAATAAGGCTCCAGCACAACCACACTCACTGTTGAATTCAGCACCTTCCTTCCCCCACTTTTTCTGTCCCTGACGCAATAGCCCCGCACACTAATACCGCTGCATGGATACAACACTGTGGTCAGACTCCCTCCGGACATCTCACCCTTCCCCCTTCCCCTATAAAAGCAATAACAGCAGGGACACCCACTCCCACCCTCACTCCGTCCCTCCTCTTCTCCCATTCCAGGAGAAACATCCTGAAATAGGACATAAAGGGCCAAGCAGGGTGTTAGAGGGCCCGATATCCGTTCCCTCACCCTCTACCTCGACATGTGGGGAGGATCCTGGAAAGAGCCAGAGAGGACCAGGACACCTTGTGTGGAGATTCTGAAACATCAACTTCCCACCAACCAAGTAAGCAGCAATGTTCAGTAAAGAGCAATTCTCAATTTAAACTTGCTGGCATTTCCAATTTCATCTGTCTCACTTTTCAGGCTTAGTTAAAAGCATTAATGAAAGACTAAAATTAAAAAAAAATGTTTATGCTCTTCAGTAAAAATGTTAAAAAGAAAAAATAAACGATATAAGTTCATTTCGAAAAATCTAAAACATGATGTTCATTCAAAATTATGGACAATCCTCGTAAATACTCAACATCATTTCTCTCACTAAATCTTCTTACCAGTGTTTGTATTCTAGCATCTGTTTCTTTAATTTCAACGGACTATCCTGCCCTGCTATCAGATGATTACAGTAAATGTCCCTTCCTCTCTGAACTTTTCGTAAACTGTCAATATATTTCCAAATAACTGGATGTTCCACATCAAGTTAGCGTTGTCATCTCCTGTGGGCAGCTTCTGCATTATGGTCTGTTTTGTCCTCATTGTTTAAAGTTCTTTCATATAAATTCCACATTCCAACTGGAAAAGGCAGTGGACGCCGACCATTTCCTCTGCGTAATCTTCTACCTCCATAGTTATCCTCGAACCAGTCCAGCAGCGGTTGCAATTAATCTGGAAGCGCATCAGTCAAATGTTCAATAGCTTCATGAATGTTTTCAATGTGAATAAATGCAAGACCAATTATCATTTTAGCTCTGAACCAAAACTCTGAGTCAATGTTACACTTACTCAAGTGTCTTTTTAACATTTTTACTAAAGGGAATGCACATTATTTTTATTTTTATTGCTTTGATTAATGCTTTTATCGAAGCCTGAAAAGGAATAAATATGAGCTGCGCTGAAAAGTTCTGCGCCTAAATGGGTCTGCGGCAAAATGGGCTGCACCAAACAGACCGCACCAAACAGAATGAAGTATTCAGTAAATTACACAGCACAGGGGGATGCCGTATAAACATCCCAGGCTGTTATGCAGAAGCAGGGAGAGCCTGGGTAGCTGTCAGGAAATGCAGAGTAGAGATCATTACTCATTTTGTGTTTGGAAAGTTGCAACGAGTGGAATTCTTCAGGGATCTGTATGAGGTCATCAACAAATTACAATCTATTCTAATGAACCGGATGAAGGAGATGGGGCTCAGTTTGATCATGCACCAGGATAGTCATTCAAGAAGATGTCAAATGGAGACAGAGCATCTGCAATGGGATACAGACAGGGGGAGGGTAGAACGTCTGCAATGCAATACATACAGGGGGGATGGCAGAGCATCAGAAATGGGATACAGACAGTGTAGGGAAGACTGACTGCGGTGGGATACAGACGGGGAGAGCAGAGCATCTGCAATGATACAGATGGGGATGGCAGGGCGTCTGCAATGGGATACAGACAGAGGGAGGACATAGCGTCTGCAATGGGATAGGGACAGGAGGAGGGCAGAGCGTCTGCAATGGGAGACAGACAGGGGAGGGGAGAGCATCTACAATGTGATACAGCCAGGAGGATGTCAGAGCGTCTGCAATGGGATACAGACAGGGAGAGGGTAGAGCACCTGCAATGGAATACAGAAGGGGGAGGGCAGAGCATCTGCGGTGAGATGCAGACAGGGAGAAGACGGAGCGTCTGCAATGTGATACAGACTGGGGGAGGGCAGACCGTCTGCAATAGGAGACAGACAGGGGGCGGGCAGAAGGTCTGCAATGGGATGCAGACAGGGAGAGGACAGATCATCTGCAATGGGATACAGACGAAAGAGAGCAGGACGTCTGCAGTGGGATATGGACGGGGAGGGCAGAGCATCTGCAATGGGATACAGACAGGGGAAGGGCAGAGCCTCTGAAAGGGAGACAGACTGGGGAAGGGATGCACGCCTGCAATGGGATACAGGCATGGGGAGGGAAGAGTGTCTGCAATGGGATACAGACAGGGGAAGGCAAAGCTTCTGCAATGGGATACAGACAGCGGAGGGAAGAGCGATGACAGTGCATCTACAATGGGATACAGACAGGGGAAGGGCAGAGCCTCTGCAATGGGATACAGACAGAGGAGGGGCAGTGTGTCTGTAATGGGCTACAGATGGGGAAGGTTAGATCGTCTGCTTTGGAATACAAACAGGAGGAGGGCAGAGCGTCTGCATGGGAAACAGAGAGGGGGAGGCAGAGGATCTGCAATGGGATATAGACAGCGGAAGGCAGAGCGAGGGCAGTGCATCTACAATGGGATACAGACAGGGGAAGGGCAGAGCGTCTGCCATTGGATACAGATGGAGGAGGGCAGAGAGTCTGCGAAAGGATACAGACAGTGGGAGTGCAGAACGTCTCAAGGGGACACAGATTGGGGGAGGGCACAGCAACTAGCAATGGCATGCAGACAGAGGATAGCTGTGAGCAAAGCTTCAGCAGAAAAATAGCAGTACAATATATATGTGATAGAAATTTTCTGTTTTGGGGAAAAGACGAAACAGCAGAAATTTATTTAAATGCAAGGAGAATGCAGAACTCAGTGTTACAGAGGGATCTGTGTGTCTTAGTACATGGATCACATCAAATTAACCTGAAGATGTAGCAAGTGATTTGGAAGGTAAATGTCGTGATCCTGTTTCGTGCAAGGCGTGTTGGGTATGATCTTTTTGATGTTTTCTGCATCAGTACAGGCCATTGCTGAGATTACATCTATTGTATTATGTGCAGTTATAACTGTCTAAACTGAAAATAAAAAAAAATATTGCTTTCGAAACGTCTCAAAGATTTTTCTCTTTACTTATTCTTGGAATGAAGGCATTACGTTGTGAAGAATTAACAGTTCGGCCTGAGAATGAGGGATGTTTTCTTGACCATATAAGACCTTGAGAAGAGTGTAGTTGGTGAATACCGGGTGGATATTTCTTCTTGTGTGGAAGAATAAAACTGGGGAAATACTTTAAGAATAAGTCAGGTTTAAAGGAAAGGTCATTGGACAGAAACATTGAACTGTAACTTCTCTTCCTACATGCTGACAGTCAAGCTGAGCTTTTCCAGCAATTACTGTATATGTTTAAGAATATTCATTTTAACACAGACATTGTGAAGACATGAAACGCTTATGTTTACATTATGCAAGCACATACTAACACATCGTCAAAACAAGTAGGACCACTAATTGTTAGTGAATATATTCTGCAATAACACACTGACCTGGAGTCGAGAATGTGATGGAGTCATATAGTTCAGACAATATTCAAGAAGAGCTCACAGAGTCCAGTGTGGGACTGATTACGTTACTGATTTAACTTACAGATGGAAAATGTAACCTATCTATGGAGAAACATTCTATTGCTCCCTTTCTGTTTCCCTATCGCTCATCACAGCAATGTGTGGGAGTGAAAAGTCATCTTTACCACTAATGGAGGATTCCTGATGAGGATTCATTGGAATCTGCCCATTGCCTGAAGCAAAACTATTCAGCCAAATTCAACTGTTTCATGAAGATATCTCATTGTCAGAAGGTTGTGCAAGCAGAATAATTACAGAACTAATTATCTGGCACGATGGTGAGGAGAACAGACAGTAGATTCTGTGGCTGCAAATGGGAATCTGGAATGGTGTGTAGTCTCCCACATGCCCAGGGTTCAGGATGTCTCAGAGCGGCTGCAGAACGTTCTCACCGGTGGTGGGGGTGGGGGGTGGTGAAGCAGCCAGAAGTCATTGTGCACATTGGTACAAAGGACAGAGTGACACAGGTAGAAATAGTGATGAAATCCTGCTGAGTGATTGTAGACAGCTAGGGGAAAGGATAAACGACAGTGGTAATATTCAGTTTATGTCCAGTGCTCCGTGTTAGTGAGGGTAAGAACAGGAGGATATGGCAGATGAAGGGGTGGCTAAAGAATTGGTGAAGGGGGCAGAGATTTTTGGATTACTGGGATCTTTTGTGGGGCAAGGTGACGTGTTCAGGAAGGACGGGTTGTACCTGAACTGGAAGGGGACAAATATGCTGACAGGCAAGTTTGCAACTGCTGCAAGGGAGGGTTTCAACTAGATTGGCTGGGGTGGGGGAGTGGTGGGATCCTCAACAGCAGGGAGGGAAGTGCGAGGCTGGAAGGAGATACAGTAATCAGAAACAGTAAAATGAAGAGACAGGTCAGGCTAGACAACGACATGGAGCAAGGAATGCCTGTTGGATTAAATTGCAACTGTTTCAATGCAAGATGGCTGACAGGTAAGGCCGATGAACTCAGGGCGTGGATCGGTGCGTGGGACTGGGATATTATAGCCATTACTGAGACATGGCTAAGGGAGGGACAGCACTGACAGCTTAATGTACCAGGGTACAGGTGCTATATGCGGGACAGAGATTGTGGAAGGAGGAGACGGGGAGTTTCATTTTTGATTAAGGCGAGTAAAAAAGCAGTCATCAGAGATAAAATAACTGGTGGATCATCCTGTGAGGAACGGTCTGGGGAGCTAATAAATAAGAAGGGAATGGTGATAGTATTTGGATTGTACTATAGGCCCCCAAATAGTAAACGAGGATTTAGGGGAACAAAAATACGTAGACAGACTGGGGAGACCTGCAGGGCCAATAGGATTGCATTAGTAGGAGATTTTAATTTTCTTAACATAGACAGGGAATGACAGAGAATTAAGGACTGAGATGGGGTGTATTTATTAAGTGTGTTCAGAATAATTTCCTCAAGCAGTCAGTAGAGGGTGAAACTTGGGAAGGGACGAAACGTGGCCTACTCTAAGATCTCGAGCAGGGCAAGTGACTGAGGTGACTTGCGGGAGAGCACTCTGGGGCCAGTGACCATAGTTCTATTAATTTTTAAATAATTATGGAGAAGGACAAAACTGCTCCACATGTTCAAGTTCAAAGTTGGAGCAAGGCAAATTTTGATGGAATTAGACAGGAGCTTGTAGGGGTTGGTTGGAGGAGTTTGTTTGCAGGCGAAGGGACCTCCTGCAAGTGGGAGGCCTTTAAAAGTGAAATGTCTACAGTTCAAGGTCTATATGTTCCTGTGAGGGTAAAAGGCAAGGTTGGGAGGAATAGGGAACCTCGGATGTCAAGAGATATTGAGGCTTTGACCAGCAAAAAAGAGGCGTGGCTCAGGTCCAGGCAGCTGGGGATCGAGGGAATACCTGGAGGTGTGCAGGGGATAAAGGAGTTTACTGAAGAAGGAAGTCAGGAGGGCGAAAAGGGGGCACAAGATAGCCTTGGCTGAGAAGATTATGGTGAATCCAAAGAGGTTCATTGAGTATATTAAAGTAAAAAAATAGCTAAATGAGAATATGACCCCTCGAAATCAAAAATGGACATGCATGCCTAGAACTGTGGGAGAATTGCGAGATTCTCAATGAATATTTCTCCTCTGTCTTTACCGTGGAGAAATACATTAAACTTGGGAGGTTAACAAACGTCATGGTATTATCTTGGGGTCAGGCAATATCACAGGAGAAGACGTGTTGGATGCATTAGCATGAATGAAGGTGGATACATCTCCTGGTCCTAAACAGTTGCATCCAAGAATACTGCAAGAGGCTACAGAAGAAACTACGGGGACCCTGGTTGATATTTATGCATCATCATGAGCTACAGAATATTAGAGAGTACCAAATGTGGTGCCATGATTCAAGAAGGGAAGCAAAGAAAAATCTGGGATCTATAGACCAGGAAACCTAACATCTGTGGTAGGTAGGTTACTTGAGAAGACTCTGAGGGATGGGCTATATATGCATTTGGAAAAATAGGGTTTTTTTTAGAAATAGTTTTTTTTTCAGATTCCCCACAGTGTCGAAACATGCCATTTCCCTCAACACGACCAACCGACCCTCCAAACAGTAACCCACCCAGTCTCATTTCCCTATCCTTCACTTGGAGGTCGCCACTGATGATGTTACCTAGATAGGTAATGAAACGTCTGGATATCAAACCTACAGCTCAGCGAGCAAACCTGCACCCTGCACTAAGGATAACGTAGCATGACCAATTCAGCTGACCTATACATCTTTGGATTGTTGGAGGGAAATGGAGCACCCAAGGGAAGCACACACAAACACAGTGAGAATGTGCAATCACCACACAGAGTGTCACCCGAAGCTGGAACCAAACCTGGATCCCTGGCACTATGAGGCAGCAGTACTAGCCACTGAACCACCATGCCAACCTTGCTTTTTCCAACACAGTTCAATGACACAGGGACAAAATCTATTCTGCCCTTCACCCATGATGCACGTTCCACTATCACATACCATGGATAATTTATTCTCCGCTGAAAATGTCATCTTTTATTATTTATTCGTTTATTATTATTAATTTAAATAATTATTAATAGTTGTATTTCGACTGGAAAGATTGCATGGCTTTGTGAGTGGAAGATCATGCCTCTAAAATTTGTTTGACCTCATTGATGAAATGAGCAGGAATGTTGATGAGGGCAGGGCGGTAGACATAGTCTGTATGGTTTTCAGTGAAGCCTTTGATAGGTTGGTCTGGAAGATTAGAATAGCATGGAATCCAGAAGGAGCTGGCAAATTGGACACGCAATTGTCTTCATGGTAGTACGCAGAGGATAATCGTGGAAGAATGCTCTCGGACTGGAGGCCTGTGACACATTAAGTGCCTCGGGGTCGCTGCTGGGCCCATTGCTGTTTGTTATGTATAACAATGATACTCTTGCGAATGTACAAGGCATAATTAGGAAAGTTGAAAATGACACTAAAATAGGTGGTATCGTGGACAGTGAGGAAGTATGTCAGAAATTGCAGCTGGAACTTGATCAAACTGGAGAAGTGGGCTGAGGAATATTTTGACTAAATTAGATCAAGGTAGGAGTTTCATGCTGATTGTTAGGATCTTAAGGAGTGTAGTTGAGCAGAGGGACCATGGAGTTTAGGTCCACCGTTCTGAAAAAGTGGGGTCATAGTAAGATATGGTAGTGAAGAAGGCTTTTGCCACAGTAGCATTCATCGGTCAGGACATGGAGGACAGCAGTTGGGAAGTTACATTGCAGGTATGCAGGACGTTGGTGAGGCTGCACTTGTAGTGCTGCGATCAATTTTAGTCACATTGCGATCGGAAGGCTGATTTTAATTTGGAATGTGTGCAGACAGATTTTACAAAAATGTTGTCAGGACTCAGCAGTATGAATTATAGGGAGAGATTGATCAAGCGAGGACTTTTTTCTTTAGAGCATAGGAGACTGAGAGGGATCTTACAGAAGTTTACCTGGAAGGAATTGAGGAATTGAAAAGGAGAGGGCATCAGTTTAAGGTGAGAGGGGAATGAATAAAAGGGAAACTGATGGAAAATGTTTTACACAGAGAGTGGTACACAAAGGGAATGAGCTGCCAACAGAAGTGGTTGAAGCATTTATATTAACGATATTTAACCGGCATTTGGGCAAGTGCATGGATAGGAAAGGACAAGAATTCTATGGGCCAAGTGCTGGGAAATGAGTTTAGTGTAGTTGGATATTTGGGTCAGCATGGACGGGTTTGGGCCAAAGGGCCTCTCTGCCTCTTTCCATGCTGTAGGACTTCATGACCCTACAAATAGAAGAGCATTTGGGTCAAACTCTCATCTTTCCTTTGGTCATGAGTTCGAATCATATTTGGACAATGTTCTTTCAAGTTAACTTTGCAGATATTTTGCTTTTCAGTTTCCTATCAACAATATGTGTGCGTTTGTGTGTGTGTGTGTGTGTGTGTGTGTGTGCGCGCGCGGGGGTGCGCGCGCGCGTTTCTCAGTATTTTTCAAAGGGAAATATCTATGTACATATTTGCAATATCCTCTCGTCATTCCTCTTTCCATCATAGTTTGAGCAATTTTGTTTTGGTCATAAACGCGTTGGTTTAGTAGGTTAAAGAAATCTGCCTAACTTGTTCCTAACACTGATCCTGACACACTCTGAGAACTATATCATTAGCCATATCACCAACCTAGTCATAAGTATTTTTTGTGGCCAGTGGAAGATTGGGGCTAGAAAAGGGGGCAGGAAGCCAAAACATCACAGGGAGTTATCGACTCAGTCAGCCAGTGTCAGTGTCGAGCAGTTTGTTGGAGTGGATTCTGAGGGATAGGATTTACATCTATTTAGAAAGACAAGGTTTGATGAGGATCAGTCAATATGGATTTGTGTGATGGAAATCATGTCTAATTAATGTGATTGAGTATTATGAAGAGGTGACAAAGAAGATTGAAGAAGACACTGTGGTATACATTGTCTACACAGACTCCAGCAAGGCATTTAATACGGTACCTCATCGCAGATAGATTACTAAAATTAGGTTATATGTAACCTAGGAAAAGCTAACCAATTGGATACAAAATTAGATTGAAGGTAATAGATTGTTTTCCAGACTGGAGACCTATGGCCAGCGGTGTGCTGAAAGAATCAGTGCTGAGCTCACTGCTCTTCTTCACCGATATGAACAAATTTGATGTGATTATCAGAGGCATGGTTAGTAAGTTTACAGATAACATCACCAACGTGGTTCAGTGGACAGTGAAGAATATTATCTCAGAATATAACGGGATGCTTGACCAACAATGAGCCAAGGAATGGCAGATGGAGTTCAATTTAGATATTTGCGAGGTTTGGCATTTTGGTAAGTTAATGCAGGGCAGTTCCCTGGGCAATGTTGCTGAACAAAGAGATCTACGGGTGAAGATTCATAGTTACTTGAAAGTAGAGTTTAGTTCGTTAGAGGGGTGAGGAACGTAGTTGGCATGCTTGCCTTCATCGGTCAGAACATTGAGTATAGGAGTAGGGGTAGCGAGTTGTGCTTGTATAAAGGTGAGGCCACTTTAAGAAAACTGCATACATGTCAGTTGAGTCTGCTAAAGGATGGATGTTGCTAAGCTTGAAAGGGTGCAGAAAAGATTTACAAGGATTTTCTGGACCCTGAGGGTTTGAGCTACAGGGAAATAATGAACAAGTTGAGGCTTTTTCCCTGGACTGTCAGAGGCTGAATGGTGACATGACAGAGGTTTAAAAAAGTCCTGAGGGACATGGATAGTCTGAATGGGCAAGATCCTTTTTCCCAGTGTAGGGGCGTCCAGAACTAGACAGCATAGGGTGAAGGTGACAGGGAAAAATCTTAGAAGGGACCTGAGGGGAAACTATTTCATACAGAGTCTGGTGGGTGTACTGTCAAAGGAACTGGTGAAAGGGTGTACAATTACACATTTAAAATGTATCTGGATAGGTACATAAATAGGAATTGTTAAGAGGGATGTGGGAAAATGCTGGCAAGTGGGAAGACATCTGATTAAGATGCCAGATTGGCCTGGACAATTTGGACAAAACGATCTGTTTCCACTCTGTATGATTCTCTTATTCTCACAGCGGGATGAGGAAAAATTCTAAAAGGGCCATTCGAATGGGAATTCTCTTCCCCGGAAGTCTGTGGTGCCTCTCTGATCACAAGTATTCACAGCTGAGTTAGTTAAAGATTTGACAGAGAAGTGAGTCACGGATAATGGGACACAGGCAGGAAAATGCGGCTGAGACCACTATCTGATCAGCCACAATCTTAATGCCTGGTGGAGAAGGCTCAAAATCTCTAAGGACCTACTCCTGCTTCTCAGTCCCATGTTACTGTGCTCCATTCAACCCCTCAAACCTGCTATACAGGATCAGCTGGAGTCTATTTACTGTTACAGCATGGTGCACAGAAACAGAGGAGACCATTTCATCGCTCAGGACTGTCCCATTCGGTTTGGGAGATTTGCAAAATGTAATTGGAAGACCAAGGCTAGATATGAAAGAGGTCGGTCATCTCTCTTTACAGAGCTTCCCTCTCTCTGTAACTTGTGCTTCATCTGTTGAATATGTTGTCGACCCAGATTCAGTGTGAATACAGCCCCCAAATCTCATCCAGCGATGGCTCACAAAAATTAGCTGGTCTCCCTGATTGCAACATTCCATAAAAGACCTTCCAGAAAAATAACACCTACGAACTTTCCAATAAGAGAATGAGAGAACATCAGAAACAGGGGTAGGACATTCACATCCCAAGCCTGCCTTGCCCTTCACTAAGATCAAGGCTGACCTGCTCCAAGTCTCAAATCTTCCTTAATGTCCAAGTCTTCTTGAAAACTTCCATAGAATACAGAACAAAGAACAGTACTGATGTGGAGATGCTGGTGTTGGACTGGGGTGTACAAAGTTAAAAATCACACAACACCAGGTTATAGTCCAACAGGTTTAATTGGAAGCACACTAGCTTTCGGAGCATCGCTCATTCATCAGGTGATAGTGGAGGGCTCAATCCTAACACAGAATTTATAGCAGAAATTTACAGTGTGATGCAACTGAAATTATACATTGAAAAATTGATTGTTAGAATACAGTGATAGTTTCACTTCTTTCATCTGTAAATCACAAAACCTTTTATTAAAAGTTACATTCTCAGGTTAGCTGTAAACAATGGTGATAGCTAGACAATATGTTGAAGGTGTTGGCCCCCTGTGTTCTCTGTCTATGCCATGATGTTTAGTTTGATTCTAATCTAAAAAGTGAGATAAGGGAGTTTATATGAATTCATGCAGTTTTTGAGCTCAGAATTCTACATGCATGCAGTTAAAACCTTCAGCCCTCGACGTTGTGCCGTTTATCCTACTCTAATATCAGACTAACCTACATTCTTCCATTCACCTTGTTCCTTGTGCCTATCCATGAGTGTCTTAAGGGGTATGGGTGGGTTGCATTTCGGCAAGTCGGTGTGGACTTGTTGGGCCGAAGGGCCTGTTTCCACACAGTAAGTAATCTAAATCTAAGTATTTGACTCTACTACCACTGCTGGCGGTGCATTCGATACACCCACCACTCTTTGTGTAAAGAATCTACCCTGATATTTCCCCTAAACCTTCCTACAATTAACTTAAAATTATGTCAACTACTGATAGACATTTCTGTCCTGGGAAAATGTTTCTGGCTATTCACTCTCTCTATGCCTCTCATCATGTGGTAAACCTCCAGTGAGAAAAGCCCTCGCTCCCTCATGGTTTCTTCATAAGACCTGCTCTGCAGTCCAGGCAGCATCCTGGTAAATCTCCTCTTTACCCTCTCTAAAGCTTCATTATCCTTCTTATAATGAGGAGACCAGAACTGAACACAATATTCCCTGTCCGGTCTGAGCAGGGCTCTATCGAGCTGCAGCATAACCTCGCGGCTCTTAAACTCAATCCCCCTGCAACTGATAGCCAACACACCATACGCCTTCTTAACAACGCGATCAACTTGGGTAGCAACTTTGTGGGATCTGTGGACACGGACCCCAAGATCGTTCTGTTCCTCCACACTGCCAAGAATCCTCCCTTTTACCATGTATTCTACAATTACATTCGAGCTTGCAAGGTGAATCATTTCAGTTTGAACTCCATCTGCCGCTTTTCAGCCAAGCTCTGCATCCTATCGATGTCCCGTTGCAACCTACAATAGCCCTCCACATTCTGTACCATTCCAACCATTTTTGTGTCATCGGCAGACTTACTAGCCCACTCTTCAATACCCGTATCCAAGTCATTTATAAAGGTAACAAAGAGCAGAAGTCCCAGAACTGATCCCTGCCGGACACCACTGGTCTCTCTCAGTGATGTAGCTCTCTGTGCAAGAGAATTCCTGACGTTCACTATCCTCTGTTTGAAGAAAACGTTCTCTGCTTCTGCACCATGACCTATTGAGATGAGCAAAAGAGGTAACGCAGGGGCTCAGGTAAGAGAGACAAGCCCTGAACTCAAGGCAGTATTTGACTGAGAATGATATTAAGGAACCTGAACAAAATCACACTTAATGAGAATTAATTATGACGTCTACACTTTTTGGAGTTATTCACGGCACAAGGGAAGATGATTATCATTGGTGGGCATCAATCACTCAGCCATGGGACACATCTACAGGAGATCCTCAGCGTAGCTTCCTCAGCCCAGGCATCTCCAGTTTGTCATCATAGAATCCCTACAGTGTGTGGAAGGAGACTATTCATCCCATTGAGTTCAAACTGAGCAGTTTCAATTCCCTACAGTGTGGAAACAGGCACTTCGACCCAACCAGTCCACACCGACCCTCCAAAGAGTAACCCACCCAAACACATTTCTCTCTGACTAATGCACCTAACATAATGGACAATTTAGCATGGGTAATTCACCTGGCATGCACATCTTGGGATGATGGGAGGAAACAGGAGCACCCGGAAGAAACTCATGCAGACAAGTGGGGAATGTGCAAACTGCACACAGACAGTTGCCCAAGGCTGGATTCGAACCTGGGACCCTGGTGCTGTGAGGCAGCAGTGTTAGCTACTGAGCCACCGTGCCAGCAGAAGAGGGGGCATTCACTGAAGTCTACAAAATTTTCAGAACAAGTTGTCCCTCTTCAGGCCTTGAAACAGTCTGTGACCACGTATAGCAAGATTTGGACAACATTCAAGATCACGCTGTTAAATTCTGGGTAACATTTATGTAACAGAACTGTACATTTCCACAGTAAAAGGACAAGTTCATTCAGCAGCTCAATCTGGTTTCACAAGAAAGTGGTGAAGCCATTCATACCATCAAAACTACTGGGCAAGGAGAAGGATAGACCATTCAGCCCCTCCCGCCTGTTGCACAGGAAGGTAGGAGTCTGCTCTCTCCCACATGTCACGTACATGGGAACAGAAAGAAGCGTTTCACACCCGGAGTCACTGACAAAGGAACAGGAAGAGGTTATTCAGCTTGTCATCCACTAACTCAGGAACAGGAAAGTGTCAGAGATGCTCCAACATCACAAACAAATGGAGCAGAGGCTGCACAGATAGACTGCTCCAAACTGATCCACATGGCTTGATTACTCATGGTACATATGTGTTACTTTAACATGGTTTCCTGGCAGTCGGAATGAAGCCAGCATTTTTTAGCCATTCTCCAAGTTATCTTCCATCTTCAAGAAGGCAGACCCATGGTCTCCGTGGAGGTCAGAAGCCGTCGGGGGATAACTAACTGTTTCAGAATGAAGGTATTGTGGCTGCTGACAGGATTATGTACAAAGTGACATTCAGTGTCATACTGTAACTGTGCATTCAAGTGTTCAGAGTTCATTCAGAGCCTGTACCTCTCTGTCAATCGACATGGGGGCTCTGCAGATGCATGTAAACTGTCGTGAATCAAACATTTAATGAAAAATATGAAATTTTCACCCTATTCAGCTGTTTGGGAAATAACAAGTTTCTGTCCATACCCATCAAGTTTCAACTTCTTCATCTCTCACAGCGCTACAGATTAAGCACATGGTTCCTGTACTCTCTCCTCATGGTAACATCACGCCAGTGTTTAGTCTGGTCAAACTACTTTGCACTCTCTCAGTGACAAAGATATCATAGATTATAAAGCAAACCAAACCTTTACACAATGCACCAAATACTCTCTCTACAAAACACGATCAGTGGGAAAGATATTCTAACTTTTATACTTCAATCATTTTGCATGAAGAGCCACATATCATTTACTTCCTGTCTCTGTATGAATTCTGTCAGTGACTTATGACCAAGGACATCCAGGTCCTTTTCAACAAAAGCACTCGCCAACCTCTCTACCATTTAATAAATATAAATGTACATGATGATATTTGTTGTTCACAACTGAATCATTTTTATACCTTATGAACAGCTATTGCCCAAACACGGCTCCTGCTGCCACCCATCGATCATTCAGTCCAGAGAAAAACACTATTCTTCTCGTATCTCCATTACCCAATTTTTAATCCATGTGGTATATATTCCACCCCTACCTACCCATGGACTCTAACATTCCCCATTCTCCTGTACTCAAACATGTCAAGCGTCTTCCAAAATTACAAATTCTCCACTCCCATTGGTTCTCAACTGTCGATGTCACAACGGACCATCTCCACAAACAGGTTTATCAAAGATCATTTCCCTTTCCTGAATCTAGGCCGAATGTACCAAATCATATCATTATTCTCCAACTATGTAGTTGTTACGTTCCTTATAAAAGGTTCCAAATTTTTTTCTCACAGCTGACTTCAAACTATTTATTTTTCTGTTTTCCCTCTCCATCCTGTTTTAAATATTTAGGTTGAGAATAGCTGCTGTCCAGTCTGCAGGATCCTTTCCAGACTCTAACTAGCTTTGAAGAATAATCAGTAATTCTTTCACTAGCTCTTTTCTCATCTCAATCACTCTGAGATGGAGCTCATCAGATACAGCAACTTATGAAACTTCAATTCAATTAGATTTTCAATGCAATACTCTTCATTAATTCTGATTTCCTGCAGTTTCCAATTTTTACCAGTCACTCTGTTCTGGAAATTGGATTCTGTTCCTTCCCCTGTGGAGATGGAACCAATCCTTTCCTCTCAGCAGGCAGATGGTTTCAGTCAGCTTGTGAATACATTGGAGGACTGCACTTCAGAGATGGTAGATATATCACACACGGCTGCCTGCATAGTTCCAGAATCAATCCAGCTTAATTCATCATGAGTGTCAGCACAGTCCTGTCCCTGGTGTGAGGCTACAGGTTATACTGAAGGAGGGGATACAATTCAGTGACCACCTCAATTTTGAGACAAGCTGGTTTTACACTTTACACCTGAATGGGTGCAGCTTAGACAAATGTTCCAGGAAATCCCAGAGAGAAAAATACAGTGCCTCGCGCCTCCCAGTTTGCACAGCTTCCCTTTTTGTAGTCTCAGCTCCATTTGTTTATCATGGGCCAAGACACACTGTAAATGCAGTACCCAGAGTGGGGTCCCCAGACCCTCGGGGCTCCCTGAATGAACTCAGTAGCTGACATCACAATCCTGAGAACACCATCCACAGAACCTCCACTGACCTTCTAGATGACAGCAGCAAGTTAATTCCCCACACCCGTATAACATCCATTCTGTGTTGAAAATGCCGCGGTCTCCTCAGTTTCACTTCCTGGCTGAGAAAGCTCTTACATCTCCACACAGTCGCACAGTAACAGTTCCTCTCTCCAAAGAAGCAGTTGACAATGGAACATTACGTTCCTCTACATCACAGCGACTATAAGAATTGCTGATGGAGTTGATCACCACACTCAGAGACGAGAGATAGAGGGAACATAACTCACGGTAAGCAGGGAGATCCCATAATAAATATGATATTCAGGAATATGTGAAAAGGGGAAATGGTAGATCAACTTCCCATTCTGTTTTCCTTCCAGTCCATCATCAGCAATCTTTTTGCTTGCTTTTCCTTTCTCTGTCTCTCTCTCTCTCTCTCCCTCTCCCTCTCTCTCTCTTTCTCTGTCACTTTCTCTCTCTCTTGCTGGATATCATCCACTCAATACAAACCTCCCGCTCACCCTTCCTACCATCCCTGATATAATAATATTATTTCTCAGTTGCATTCTGTTTTGATAGGTTCACTGAACTCGAAACCTTATTTGTGTTTTTTTTTCGACAGACTGCCATACCTGCTGAGATTCTCCAACATTCTTTCAGACGGTGGAGAATTTTATTTCAGATCGCCAGCATCCCCATTTTCTTGGTTATTTCACCTTTAATGTTGTTGTTTTACGGGATGCCAGCATCACTGGCAAGACCAACATTTGTTGTCCATTCTAACGGCCCTTGACCACGCGGCCATTTGTCAAGGCAATATGGAGGCAACCACATTGTTGTGGATCTGAGGTGACACTTAGTTCAGACAGGGCACTCATGTTAGGTTTCTTTACCAAAGGTTATCAATAAAATAAGAAAAGAAATCCTGATGGTTTATGGTTGCCATGAGTGAAATTAGGCTTCATTCCAATTTTTGATATTGGAAATTAAATTTTATCATCGGCTGTGGTAGGATTTCAGACAATGCTTTTAGATTCATAACCTGTGTCTCTGAATTACACTGTCAGTGACATTATTACTCTGTTTAAGAGTACCTGTTATGAAGTTACTGTAGAGACAAGAACAAGTTTGTGGTCAAACTATTTGTAATTGGAAGAGAGGTCAGAAGAGAACTGGAACCATATAATCTGTTGTTAACGAAGGGTTAGGTGATGGCGAAGTCAGCAACAGAACTCAGGTGGAGTTGGAGATTGGAGATATTATGGAGGTGGGTGTCGGTAGGTTTGATCACAGAGAGAATATGGAGACATAAAACAGTTCACGGTAGAAAGGAGAATCAAGATTCTGAACCGTCTTATTCCTTCTCAGATGTTTATGATTATGTATTTTGGAAATGCATGCGAAGGAATTGGCGTTTGTGACTGAAAGTTTATGTAGTTGTTAAATATAATCAACCAGAATAGCAATATCATTCAGCATCATTTGTAGAATTGACAGAGATAGACTTACCAGGTACACCAATAATAGCGAGGATGGGATCGTACCCAGCTTGAATAATCATCAGTATGGCTCGTATCCGCAACTCTAACCGTGGCCAATCCTGAGAAAGCCAATAAAGACCCCAGGATAAACCCCTGTCCATTGTTGTGACATTCAAGTCTAATGTTCTCAGATTCTGATCCATTGTTGGAACATTCTAATGTTCTCAAATTCTGATTTCTCTCTCTTTCTCTGTAGCTGCTGATCCCAATCTTTTTGAGGTCGACGCTGTGCCGAATACTATGGCATAACAAGTTGAAAGAAGTCCCTAATTATGGAAGAGGAAAATGCTCCAGTGACCCAGTTAGGTCTAGGAAGACTGATATTAATCACAGTCACTGAACAAACAGCTCCAGTTAACCCCATTTCACGGCAACTCTGATATATCATAATAATACTTAGTGTGGGTGGGATCTTGATATCGATGATTATTGGTCTAATGGCACATCTCCAGTTGAAAACATCGAGGTGAGGGAGAGAGATAATTCTTCCTCTTCACAAGCTCGATGATTCTGCTGTGTTTTGGCAGTATAGGAATTGCTGAGCTCCTGAGGCCGTCTGTGTCTGATCACCAGGCCTGCTTCATCTTTTTGTTTTATTTATTTATGTTTAACTTTGACTTTTGTCTGTTCAGCATTAAACGGCTTGGGTAAGTTTAGACATTTTTGAGGGACACCTACAGAGCCATAGACGATGTAGATACAGTCCATTCCTTGTGTTCTTGCAGCCGCAGCCTGGTCCTGTGGAGTGTTGGTCAAACTCTTCCAGAACCAAGATTCTTAGTTTTACCTTTTGCCAGCTATTGCTGGGGTCTCAGCAGGGTTGGAAGGCAGTAAGTCTCTCCCGGGTGCTACACATTGTCTCTGTGATTTCTCTCGGATCTGTCTTTTGATGTTCTTTCCTCCTGGATTGGAGAACTGCATGTCAGCTAATCTGTTTCCTGCATTTGTTTTTTGACATTTGTGTGTTTATTGGATGATACCATATTGGAGCAGTTACTGCATAGTAGTTAAATAAACTATTATTCTGCTAAGTGTTCCAACAGAATTAAGTTATTGCAAGTTCCTCTTCATTTTGTTGTCTTTTATTGACAATCTTCGAATAAATTGTGTTTGGCTTAATGTCGAATATTTTGACAAAGTAAATTCTATCTCAAACACAGCACGACACATTTACCAGCGGAATGGGCTGACTGGCGGACTGATAATCTTGTCAGGAATTATATCAGATACTCAATCCACCTCTCAGATCCAGCCCGGACACGCATAAGCCCAGATGAGGTACCTGCTCAGCATGAAGCACTGCGTAGACCAGGCTACTGCACTGCTCAGCAATCCGTCCAGGATCGAACACTGTTTAGAGTTCATAAGTTCACTACTTAATTGTCCAACAGTGCAGCGATATATAAACTTGGACTAGATGATCTGTTCAGCACAGGGTGCTGTGAAGAACACACAAAGGCATTGTTTGATAAACACGGAGTGGATATCTGTGCAGCATGGGGAGCTGTGCAGTGAATAGCAGTGAATGTATCTATTAATTTGGAGCAGTTACCATCCCTGCATACGCAGCTGTGTACACCAATCGCTGCATTGCTGTGTAACATTGTGTTAGATCACTGTCCAGTGTGGGGAACCTTGCAGCTCATGCTGGAAGTGACAGGATGTGCAGCACCTCTTCAGCTACAGCTCCATATCTCCACTATAGCATGACACAGGAGTGATGTGGGTGTGAAACACACTGTCAGAGAGAGATGGCGGTGGAATCAGTTTAAATACCAACAAATGGGAGGAGGTTGGTTAAAAGAGAGGGGGAGATTGAAAGAGAAAGTCAGAGAAGGACCTGTTAGTAGGTTTAAAAATTGTGAAATGAAACCATTTCGATAGCATCTTGCAATATAAGCCACTGTTTCTAGGATTGATGAGGGAGCAGCATATTGGTGTAAGTTAAGATGATTGAGAGTCTTGGATAAGCATTTGTCCTGCAGCGTTGTAACTGGGAGTAGGATCAGCAGAATCTTCGACTCATTGGGCTGAATCGAACAATAATTTGTCTCAGTGCCATTTTCATTGAATGTCACAGAAAGAATGTCTGCACGAGGCAGAGCTAGTTTCCTGGTGTTGTCTTATCGAACTCACCTCATTAACTACCCACCGAACCCCATGGTGTCCCTGTCATTCAACGCCAGCCCGATTTTCCCACCCATCATGGTTGGAGGTGCTCACCATCGCCCAAATGCCCCTGGATATTCAGTGATCCCTGGTACTGCTGCCATCATTAAAAGGCCAATGGGCACACGGTTGAGTTTGTCAGTTTGGAGTTGCCCTGCATAGTTTTCCCGATGTTGTTGTTCTGTTCGCCGAGATGGGAATTTGTGTTGCAGACGTTTCGTCCCCTGTCTAGTGACATTCTCAGTCCTTGGGAGCCTCCTGTGAAGCGCTTCTGTGATGTTTCCTCCGGCATGGCAGTTTACCCGAGCATGGTAGGTAATGGTAAATTACACGACAGCTTGTCGACAGGGGCACCGAGGCCCTGGAGAATAGTCTAGTACAGAGGGGCACTATTCTCTTCCCAGACCATGTTCTGAGCACACCATCCAGCTCAGTGCAATATCTCCGGTCCGAAGAAAAGTCCAGCAATACAGGAAAAGCATCAATATCCTTCTCCACTTTGTCAGGATAAGGGTCACCGTATTCTCTCTACTCTCTCACACTCACGCTGTCACCACTGCAATGCAGCACGTTCTCTCTCTCTCTCTCTCTCTCTCTCTCTCTCTCTCTCAAACACAAACACACACCTCTGCAATACTCCCACATGGTTATAAAATGTTCTTATGAGTGCAGTTTCTAGAATTCTCTGGGTGACGTCGTTTGTACAATGATCCAGATAATTTTTAAAATAATTCAACTTCAGCAAAATGTTCATCCCCCAGTATGTAACGAATCAGAGGAAGGAGTAGAGTTTTACTTTTTTTTAAAAATCACTCAGGATGAAAATGCATCATGAGGCCATTAAGCCTCTCAAATATGCTCCACTATTCAGACAAAGGGAGCACCTAAACACTTGAACTCACTCTCTTCTTGAAGACAGGCGCCACTTTGGAGTTTCGCCAGTTTCACTGGACCACTCCTGCAATCCCGGGAGTTATGGAATATTTCACACAGTGCCACCAGTCACTCTGTAACCACTTCTATTAAAGCAAGCTATGAATTGCTGATGAGCTGCTTACCCTTGGTCTTTTCTGTTTGAGAAAAGCCTTGTTTGTTTTGTTCGAGACAGTGCAAAACTTTCATCTGACTACAATTTTGTTTATAATATTGAAAATCTTCGTGCATTCCCCTGTGAGGAACGATGTAAAATACTGTTTTAAATTCTCTGCCTCTTCCTTGAAACCAGTTCTCCAGTCACATCCTCCAGTGAGTTGTCCCAAATATTCTTTCCTGCCTTCCTTCCAAGGGTCACACACACATCATGAACGATTTTTATTCAATATGGGAAAACTCCTGTGGTTAGTTTCTTTTCATATTTCTTGCCCGTTTTGAAATGTTTTTCTTTGTATTTTGGTTTATGCAATCTGCTTCTTGTTGCAAAAGTAAACTTCCCAAATGTGGCCAACACTACAGCTCACCAATCTGAATTCTTTAGTTTGTGATTGATTAGTATCCTTCACAGCCTTTGTGCATCGTGGGTGGTTCATCTTCACATCTTCATATCATCTTCTTCTCCACCAGAGACAAACATTACGGAGAGTTATTAATCAGTACCTGCTTAAATACCCCTCCCCGCAACACACACACACACACACACACACACACACATCTGCTGACCTTCATCTGTGTCTATTTTCACAGTCCAGATATATGACATGAATCTGCATTTGAAATGCCTGGCTCTTTTCAATCATTCAGGGGGAACCTAAGTATATGGCTGAACACATGATCAGCTGAGGGTGACTCCACTCTCCCAGTTTCCCTGGCTCTGTCATTTCTGTTCGACAATGCTACATTCAATTGGGAAGCTTCCTACATGACATCCTTTTCTCTCAAACCAGAAATCCCCTCACTCTGATGTACTGAGCCTTCAGCTGTGACTGTCCCATCTCCCTCGTTTCTGCCCTCACTCCGTCCCCTCCATCCCAGAACAATGATAGATCTCCCCTTGTCCTCACTTCCTACTGCACTAGAATCTGCATTCAGAGAATCATCCTCCCCCACTTTCACCACCTCCAGCAGGACCACACCATCAAAGACATCTTCCCCTCCCGACAACTGTATGAAATTCACAGAGACCACTCCTTCTGTGGCACGCTCCATTACCCTGAACACCTCCCCACACCCCCATGGCACCTTCCCATGTAAATGCAGAAGCTGCAGCATTTGCCCATTCATCTCTTCCCTCTTCACTGTCCAAGGCCCTAGACACACCTTCCAGATGAAGCAACATTTCACTTGTACGCTTTCAATCCAATCTCCTGTCATTGCTGCTCACAATGCAGTCTCCTTTACATTAGTGAGCCAAATAGAAACTGCTTTGAGGAACATCTCCACTCTGTCTGTTTGAATGACCCTGACCTTCTGATTGCTCCCCATTTCAATAACCTACATTGCTCTCAAGATAATGAGAATTCTTTGAGGAGGTAACGAAGGGTTGGACCAAAGAGAGTTACCTATTTGAACTTCCAGAAGGTCTCTGATATGGTACCGCACAGGAGGCTGCAGAGTAAGATATGGACCCAAGGTGTCAAAGACCAGGTACTAGCATGGATAAAAGGTTGGGTCTCTTACAGGATGCAGAGTGAGGATAAAATTGTCCCTCTCAGGATGGTAGCCGGTGACTAGCAGTGTTCCACAAGAGTCAGTGTTGGGACCACAACATTTCACTTTATAGGTTAATGATCTGAGGGGCGGGACAGAAGGCATTTTGGCTACGTTTGCAAATGCAGCAAAGACATGTGGAGAGGCATGTAATATTGAGGAGGCAGGGAGTCTGCAGAAAGATTTCGACAGTTTGGGAGAGTGTGAAAAGGGGTAGGAGATGGATACAATGTGGGCCAGTGTGAGGTCATAAAGTTTGGTATGAAGAATACAGGCATGGACTATTTACTAAATGGGGGAAAAAAATCAGAAATCTGAGTAACAAAGGGACTTGGGATTCCAAGCGCAGGATTCGCCTTAGATAAAATTGAAGGTTGAGTCAGTAGATAAGAAGGCAGATATAATGTTGTCATTCATCTCGAGAGGAGTAGGATATAATGCTGGCGATTCTGAGGCTTTCTAAGGCTCTGGTCAGATCACATTTCCAGTATTTTGTGCCTCATACCTCAGGAATGATGTATTAGACGTGGTGTGTGTCAAGAGAAGGTTCACCAATGAAAAGTTTAACACATGAGGAACGCTGGAGAACTCTGGGTTTATACTCGATGAAGATTAGAAGGATGAGGGGTGATCCAATTGAAGCTTACAGAATACTGAATGACCTGGATACAGAAAAAATTGGGAGGCCATTTGCACTGGCAGGAGGACACAGGCTTAGAGCAAAGGGAAAACCCATTAGAAAGGGGATAAGATGAAACGCCTTTAGCCAGAAAGTGGTTAAATTGTGGAATTCCTTACCACAGGAGGCTATAAAAACCAGATCATTTGGCACCAACGATATAGCCAGGAAAGGGACTGAGGATCTGAAAAGTGACTACAGAGAGTTAGTTTGGAAACTGAAGAGTAGGACGAGTAGAGTAGTGATCTCAGGTTTGCTACCAGTGGCATGAGCTCGTGAGATGAGGAAGAGTCAGCGAATGCAGCTTTACACTTGGCTGCGGGGCTGGTGCAGGAGGGAGGACTTCAGATACCTAGACCATCGGGATAGATTCTGCGTAATGTGGGACCTGTACATGAAGGACGGGTTGTACCTGAACTGGAGGGGCACAAATGACCTGTTTGGGAGGTTTGCTCGTGTGATTCGGGCGGGTTTAAACTAGTTTGGAAGGGGGGTAGGAATCAGACCACATGTCTGAGAGGGGGTTAGTTGCAGACGGGACAGTGACAGGGATATATTGAATCTATCAGGAAGGTTACTCACGCGATGAAACAAAGGGATCAGTTAAAGTGCGTCTGCTTTAATGCAAGGAATGTCCGAAATAAGAGTGACAAACTTAGAGCATGGATCAGTACTTGGGGCTACGATGTCATGGCCATAACAGAGACGTGGGTTTCACAGGGGCAGGGATGGTTGCTTGATGGTCCAAGGTTTAGAACGTTTAAAAATATTTAGGGGCGGCGTGGTGGCACAGTGTTTAGCACTGCTGCCTCACAGCACCAGAGATCCGCGTTCAATTCCCACCTCAGGGAACTGTCTGTGTGGAGTTTGCAAATTTTCCCCGTGGGTTTCCTCCGGGTGATCCAGTTTGCCTCGATAATCCAAAAATGTGCAGGTTAGGTGAATTGGCCATGTTAAATTGCCTGTAGTGTTAAAAGGAGGGGTAAATGTAGGGGAATGGTTCTGGGTGGGTTGCTCTATGGAGTGTTGGTGTGGACTTGTTGGGCCGAAGGGCCTGTTTCCACACTATAAGTTATCTAAAAAAAGAACAGGGTGGATGCTAAACGAGGAGGGGGTAGAGAGTGCGTCACAGGTACAGAAATGAAGGTTGTTGAGGAAGGCTTGTCGACTGAGTCAGTATGGGTGGAAGTTAGGAAAAGCAAGAGAACAGTCACCGCATTGGAGGTTTTCTACAGCCCACCTCATAGCAGTAGAGAGATTGAAGATCTCATAGGCGGGCAGATTCTGGAAAAATGCAATAGTAGCAGGATTATTGCTATGGGTGATTTCACCTTTTCCAATATCGACTGGAACCTCTTAAGGTGCAGATGGTGTGGATGAAGCCGTTTTTGTCAGATGTGTTCAAGAGGGTTTCCTTGCTCAGTATGTAGACAGACCGACGAGGGGAGAGGCTATTTTGGATTTGGTCCTCGGCAACGAGCCAGGACAGGTGTCAGAACTCACGGTGGGAGGGCACTTTGGTGAAAGTGATCACAAATGCCTCACATGTGGCATCGTCTGTGAGAGTGAAAGGAGCAGTTTCCGAGGGAAGATATTTAATTGTGGAAAAGGAAATTATGATGCTATCAGACAGGAGTTGGGAAGTACAGACTGGGAGCAATTGTTCCACAGAACGGGCACAGCAGACGTATGGAGACGGTTTAAGGAGCAGTTGTTGCGAGTGATACACAAATTTGTTCCTCTGAGACAGGTAAGAAAGGGTAAGATTAAGGAACCTTGGATGACAAGAACAGAGGAACGTCTCGTAAAAAGGAAGCAGGCAGCTTAGGTAAAATGGAGGAAGCAAGAATCTAGCACAGCTTTAGAGGATTACAGGCTTGCGAGAAAGGAGCTCACAAATAGCCTGAGGAGAGCCATGATGGGGCACAAAAATAGGCATGGCAAGAAGGATGAGGGAGAATCCAAATGCATTTTTCTCATACGTGAGGAATAAGAGAATAATCAGGGAGAAGGTAGGGCCGATCAGGGATAGCGGAGGGAACTTATGCATGGAGTCTGAGCAGATAGGGGAAGTCCTAAATGAGGTTTTTGCTTCGATTTTCACCAAGCAAAGGAAACTTGTTGTAAATGAAAACTTAGAGGAGCTGGGCCAGATCAGTCTTGATCAGATCAAGATTGATGAAGTTGATGTGCTAGCAATTTTGGAAAATGTTAAGATTGATAAGTCCCCAGGGCCAGACCAGATTTATCCTCGGCTGCAACGGAAGGCGAGAAAGGCGGTTGCTAAGCCGTTGGTCAGGATATTTGCCTCCTCACTCTCCATAGGAGTCGGACCAGAGGATTGGAAGGAGGCGAATGCTGTTCCTTATTTCAAGAAGGGTAATAAGGACATCCCTGGCAATTAGAGACCAGTCAATCTTACGTCTGTGGTTAAACAACATTTGGATAAAGTTCCGAGGAATCGGATTTATGACTATTTGGCAAAGCATTGTGTGATTAAAGGCAGTCAGCATGTCTTTGTAAGGGGCAGGTCATGCCTCACAAATCTTATTGATTTCTTTGAGGAGGTGTCAAGACAGGTCGACGATGGTCGAGCAGTGGATGTGGTGCATGTGGACTTCAGCAAGGTATTTGAGAGGGTTCCCCATTGATGGCTCATTTATAAAGTCAGGAAGTATTGGACACAGGGAGATTTGGGTATCTGGATTCAGAATTGGCTGGCTGGCTGAAGGCAGACAGTGGTTGTAGATGGAAAGTATTCTACTTGGAGGACAGTGTTGAGAGGGATCCCACAGGGCTGTGTTCTTGGGCCTCTGCTCTTTGTAGTTTTTATAAATGACTTGGATGAGGAGGTTATGGGTGGGTTAGTAACTTTGCTGATGACACAATGGTTGGAGGTGCCGTTGATAGTAAAGGGGGCTTCTGTAGGCTGCAGCGCGACATAGATAGGATGCAGAGCTGGGCTGAAAAATGGCAGATGGAGTTCAACCTGGATAAATGCGAAGCGATGCATTTTGGAAGGTCAAATTCTAATCCTGAATATAACATTAAATACAGGATTCTTGGCAGTGTGGAGGAGCAGAGGGACCTGGGTGCGCAAATGCACAGATCCCTCAAAGTTGCCAACCAAGTGGATAGGGTGTCAAGAAAGTATATGGTATTTTGGCTTTCATTAGCAGGGGGATCAAGTTTAAAAGCCGCGAAGTTTTGCTGCAGCTCGACAAGTCCCTGGTGAGACCAGGCTTGGAATATTGTGTCCAGTTGTGGTCGCCCTACTATAGGAAAGATACAGAGGCTTTGGAGAGGGTGCAAAGAAGGTTTACCACGATGCTGCCTGGACTGGAGGGCTTGCTTAATGAAGAAAGGTTGAACGAACTTGGACCTTTCTTTCTGGAGACAAGGAAGAGAGAGGAGAGCTGATCGAGTTGTACAAAATAATGAGAGGGATAGATAGAGTCAATACCCAGAGACTTTTCCCCAGGGCAGGATTGACTAGTACGAGAAGTCATAGTCTGAAGATATGAGGAGGAAGGTAAAAGGGACACGTCAGAGGTTCTTTATGCAGAGAGTTGTGAATGCATGGAATGCATTGCCAGCTCTGATGGTGGAAGCAGAGTCATTGGGGACATTTATGCGACTGATGAACATACACATGGATAGCAGTGAGTAGAGGGGGGCGAAAGTTAAATTATTACATTTACATTAGGATTAAATCTAGGGACAACATCGTGGCCCAAAGGGCCTGTTCTGTGCTGTCCTGTTCTATGTTCTATTAAGTATACTTAAAACAGACTCAGATAAGTTCTTGATTGACAAGGGGATCAAGAGATTACTGAGAGGAAGCAGGAAAATGGAGTTGAAAATCTGTCAGTCGTGATCGAATGCCGGAGCAGACTTAATGGTCCTAATGGCTTCATTTCTGTTCGTATAGAGTTGTGGCCATATAACATTTCGGACCAGGATGGCACGGTAGCTCAGTGGTTTGCATTGCTGCCTCACAACATCAGGGAACGTGGTTCGATTTGCTCTGGGTGTTCTAGTTTCCTGCCACAGTTCAAAGTTGTGCAGGTTAGGTGAACTGGCCATACTGAATTGCCGATTGTGTTCAGGGATGTTGATGTTAGATTGCAATAGTCAGGGGTCTATGTACAGTATTAGGGTAGAGAATGGGATTGGTTTGCATACTCTTTGGAGGGTCAGTATAAACTTGGTGGGCTGAAGGGCCTGTTTCCACACTGTAGCGATTCTAAGAAAATGCAGGTTGCTGCAATGTTCCAATGAAGCACAACCCAAACTCGAGTAACACTTCACTTTACACTTTCTTACGTTACAGTCTGTAGGAGTTCCAATTCCATAAATTCACAGCCTGAACCCACTATGGCTGCTCTCCATTTTCCGTACACTCTCCCTCCTGGGCTCCCTAAGTTCATGTCTTGTTTATGTTGCATTCAACAGAGAAAATCAACTTCTGATATTTACACATTAGTTTACACCCATTATATATCTGTGTCTCTTTCACCACAATTTAAAGCCCATTTGTCTTTCACACTGGGCTTCCAAACATTCTTCCCCACCTCTGCCAAGATACTAAAACACTCACTTTGCAATCCTTTACACGTCTGAAGAAGATTTACACTGGACTTGAAACACTAACATTGTTTCTTTGTCTCTGCAGATGTTGCCAGACCCACTGAATTCCTTAAAAAATGAAAAGTTACAGAATACATTTTCAATATAGCTTACTGGGTGCTTTGAGGAACAGTCACAGAACCCGAAAGATTAACTCTACTTTCACTCCACAGATGCTGTTCAGACTTGTCAGTGTCTTCAGCAATTTCTGTTTTTGAATAAGTTTCAAACATGTGAATAAGTGTCAAAGCTGCTCACACGCCCTGTCCAACATGGAGAGCCATACACCGGGAAGTGAATGATAACGCAAGGTATACATGCTACATAAGGCTGTCATCACCGACAAATACAGAGCTCTTAAACATGGGCATGGAGAGAAACAGAGTGAGACACATTCACTTTAAAGAGAAGATGGCATGACTGGAGGGAAAAATATTCAGGTGAAAATGTTAAATGCTTTTGAGGAATGCGACAAATTGGAGGCATGGCATCATGAAGATACCCTAACAGGATGAGAATTTTTTAAAAAAAGGAAGCGTTCCCACATCAGAAACCGGGATAGGGCACTGTGTACAGGGGAGAAGGGTGACCGGGTCCCCGTGCGAATTGAGGACAGGCAGCAGAATTGTGCTGCAGATATTGCAGCTCAAACTGGACATTCATGTGATGCTTCAAATCATAGCAGCTGTAGTAGCAGCAGCAGCAGCAGAATTATTTTCAACCACAATATAATCTCTCAGTCTACCATGACCATGAAGCCGATCTCCAGTTCAGTGATGAGTGTGGGTGAACATGCCACGGTCAGAACCATGTGTACCTAAACCTAATGACAACCCATTCAAGCTATCGCACTTACTGCTTACATTTACAAACAACAGAACTAACATCTGATAGAGAGGGGGCCATGACCCCAAGACTGTGACCATTTCTTTTAAAACCAGCTATGAATTCCTGCTGGCCTGTCTATTCTTACTCTTGTCTGTTAGAAAAATTCTTGGTCCTTTTGTTAGAGACGGTTCAAGAACTTCCCTCCTATTACTATTTTGTTTACATCATTGAAATACTTACTCTACCTTCCCCTGTGAGGAAAGATGTAAAATATGGGTGTAAATTATCTGCCTCCTCCCTGTAGCCAATTCTTCAGTCACACCCTCTAATTATCCTCAGAATACTTTATTGACTTAATTTCACCTAAGGTCACACATTCATCTTGAACTTTTTTTATATGCTCGGAAAAGCTCGTGCTTCTTGTTTTTGTATTTCTTGCCAATTTACTACATCATGTCTTTTCTCCCTTTTCCTCGCTTTCTAGATTCATACAGTCATATAGTGCACAAACAGACCCTTTGGTTCTAACTTGTCCATGCTAACCAGGTTTTCCAAATTAACCTAGTCCCATCTGATTGCATTCTGTCCATATGCCTCTAAACTGTTTCCATTCATATGTTTGTCCTAATGAGTTTTAAATGTTGTAGCTGTGGTTGCATCTCCTACTCCTCCTCCAACAGCTCATTCCATATACACACACATCACCCACTGTGTGAAAATATTGACCCTTCGTCCATTACAAATCTTCCCTCTTTCACCTTAAATCTATGCCTTCTCTGGTTGAACTCCCCAATCCCGTGGAAAAGATCTTGGCTGGTCACTCTATTCATTCCTCTCATGATTTTATAAATATCTACAATGTCATGCCTCAAACTCCTACACGCTGTCTGACACTAACTTCACGAACAAGCACTTAAAGATAAGCACAGCAAATTTGAAACAGTATTCAAATGACAGGTAAATAACACTCAGCCCAAGCTTCATACTGTGATTTGTTTTTCTCCATGTTACAATATTAAGGCAGCAGGAAACTGTTACGAGGTCCAATAAGAGGTAAAACACCTGAATTGCTTTGTCCAAATCCTGTGATGATCTCTACAGTGAAAGCGCATCTCTGGCCTGAACCATATAAGAAGGAGATTTCTTGAACCACACCGTCAACGTCGACCTTCAGCAGAGTGAGATGAAGGCTGAGTATACTTTTTGAAATTTGGATCACAGTGTGAATTCAGTGCAAAGGGGGAGAGGTGTTTTCAATAAGGTTTACGCCAAGAAGGAAACTTTCCGGAATGAGATGCGAGTGGGAGGTGTAAAACCGTATGAATGGAGAGGTCGAGCCACACTGAGACCAGAGGCAAAGTGGCAGCACAGAACGCAGCTTGATGCTACTGCAGAGTATGCAGGCTTGATCAAAGAGTTTCAGGTGAAGTGGGTAGGGACCATAATGTGAGAGAATGTGCTCTGTAATTGGAGAGGGAGAACCTGGAACCAGGAAGGGGAGATGAGCAGGGAAGAGGATGGAGCAGCAATGGCAGGGTTTTCTGCGGGGTAAATCAGGAGGCACAGATGAAATTTATGCCTAACATCAGCTTATGGTCCCTGAAATAAACATTATAAATCTGACACTCTACTAGTGCTCATCAATGGTATCCTTGAGAGCTTTTGTCAACCATGTGTGGTGCACCTGCTTATCGAGTTCTTCTTTTGAACAGAAACAATAATTACTGAGCGGTTTGGGATATCTGCTTGAATGTCTACTCATGTCTAGTCACTGACCTTCCTCTGGGTCTATTTTCACATTCTGCTTCAGACCAGATGTGAAGCAGAAATCATCAAATTAGATGCCTGGTTCTTTTCAATCATTCAGGGGGAGCTTCTGCATGTGGCGAAGGCTGACTCCATTCTCCAAGTTTCTACATCTCTGTCATTTCTGTTTGATGATGCCACATTCCTGTGAACTGCGTCTAACATGACCACATTTTCCTTCAAACCAGAAATCGCCTAACTCTGGTGGCCAGGGCCTTCAGCTGTCACTGTCCCATCTCCCACGGTGTTGCCCTCAATCCACCCCCTCTGTCCCAGAACAATGATCGATTCCTTCTTGTCCACACTTCTTCCTGCACTAGAATCCACATTCACATAATCATCTTACGCCATTTCCATCATCTCCAGCAGGACAGCACCATCAAACACATCTTCCTCTTCCGCCCACTGTCAGTATTTCTCAGGAACCGTTCCCTCGCTGCCCCCTCCATCACCCCAAACAATTCCCCACTCCCCCATGGCACATTCCCATGCAATTGCAGAAGCTGCAACTGTTGCTCATTCACCTCTTCCCTCCTCACTGTCCAAGGCCCCAAACGTACCTTCCAGTTGAAGTAGCATTTCACTTGTAAACTTTCAATCTGCTCTCCTTTCATTGCTGCTCAAAATGCAGTCTCTCTACATTGGCGAGACCAAACAGAGATTGCTTTGAGGAACACTCCCACTCTGTCTGTGGAAATAACCTTGACCTTCTCTTTGCTTCCCATTTCAATAATCTACCTTGCTCTCATGCTAACCTTTCGACCCTGGGCTGTTGCAACATTCCAAGGAAGCACAACCCAAGCTCGAGTAATACCTCACTTTACACTTTCGTACATTACAGCCTGTCGGAGTTAATGTACAATTTGATAACTTTACAGTCTGACCCCATAATAACGGTTCTCCAGTTTCCATATATTCTCCCTCTTGGCCTCCTATGATCTTGTGTGGTTTTGTATTTTCTTTATCGCTCCCTTTTCCCCATTCACAGCTTAATTTAAAGCTATTTCACATGATCTTCTTGTTCACCACTACTAAAAGCATGTTTATCTTTTGCTGCACCCTCTTTTACCCGTCAACCCACTCCCCACATCCCTCAAGGGATTATAAAACTCATTTTCCAATCCTTTTGAGTTCTGAAGAAGTGTCATACTGGACTTGAAACGCTAACTCTGTTATTCAGTCTCTGCAGATGATGCCAGACCTGTTGACTTTCTCTAGAAACGAATAGGCTCAGAACAAGTTATCAATTATACAAATAAGATGCTGCCAGACCTGCCGAGTTTCGTCAGCAATTTCTGTTCTTCAACAAGTTCTATAGATGTGTGTTAAAGCTGCTCTAACGCCCTGTCTAACACGGAATGCCATGCACTGGGAAGTGACCAATAATGCAAGATGCACAAATTCCTTGATCTGAAATTGCATAAGGCTGGCATCACTGACACGGCAGAGCTCTCAATCATGGTCAGGGAGAGAAACAGAAGGAACCACATTCACATCAAACACAGAAGTTGGCATTGGGGGAATGGAAAAGATTCAGATGCATATGTTAAGGGTTAGAGTAAAGTCACAAACTAGAGGCGTGACACCAGGGGGAGACCCTCAGCAGAATGAGAATAGCAAAATGGAAGTGTTACCACATCAGAAACAAGGTTAAAATCTTGAGTACAGGGCTGATGGGTGAATGGGTCTTGGTGTGAACTGGGGGATAGTCAGTAGAATTGAATTGAACATATTGGAGCTCAAAGTGGGCATTCATGTGGTGCAGTACAATCACAGCAGCAGCAAAACTGTATTCGACTACACTCTGTAACATTTTCCCCAGGATAATCCCTCAGCCTGCCATTACCATCAAACCGATTTTTGGTTGAGTGACGAGTGTGAGTGAACATAATAGGGTCGGAACCATGTGTAACTAAACCTGATGATAATCTATTAAAGCTACCGCACTTGACTGGTTATATTCAAAACACCAGGACTAATATCTGATACCGAGGACGAAATGATCCCAAGACTAACAGATCACATCGAAGTTGTGCAGTGCTGCCACATCCAGACATAAATGTCGATTGACTATTAAACAACTCACTGGGGGAGAAGATTCCATAAATATCACCATCCTAAATAACGGGACAGCCCTGTACATCAGTGTAAAAAAACACGGTTGTATTATCTGCACCGTCCTCAGCCAGAAGTGTTGAGTTGATGATCCACCTCACCCTCATAATTCTGCCCGCAGAATCGATCTGATTCACTGCACGTGACATGAAGAAACAGCTGAACACAGTAGATACGACAAAGGCAATGGGCCCTGACCCCATTCCTGCAATAGGACTGAAGACTTGTGCTGCACAACAAGCCGTGTCCCTGGGGAAGCTGTTTCATTCCAGATCCAACTCTGACAACTCCCTGGCAATGTGGAAAATTACTCAGCTATTTCCAGTCCCATAACAAGGGAATAACTACAGTCTGAACATTTACCACGCCCTGAGTCCCATCGTAATAGTCACATTAGTGGGAGTTCTTTTTGACAGAGCTGTAAAGTAGCACAGAAATATCCTGCTCAGTGTGGTTTCAGATAGGTCCCCATGTGGAGATGGTGCAGTTCTAGAAATATCACTGGATTACTAATCAAGACCAGGCTAATGCTTTGGCAGCCGGTGGAAGTTATAATTAATAAAATATCGAGATGTAAATCCTGGAGTCATTAACAGTGACCTTGAAGCCGATGTCGATTGTAACCACCACTTTCCTTCCCCAATGTACTTTCAGGAAGTGAATCTCCCATGCTTTCCTGGTCTGGCCTAAACGTGACTCCAGACACACAGACATGTGATAAACTCTACAATGGTCTCAGAAACGGCCAAGCAAGACACTCTATTGTATCAAACTGCTCTGAGGTCTTAAAGGATAAAACCGTACAGATCACCCGGCACCAACCTCAGTATTGGAACGGGAAACACTATCCTATTGACCCTGCAGAGACCTTCTTCCTAACATCTGAGAGCTGGTGGCAACATTTACAGAGCTTTCCCACAGACTGCACAGAAACATCGGGAGTGGAGTAGGTCATTCAACTCACCGAGCACCCTCCATTCTAGTTTATGGTGAAAATCTCCTCAATTCAGTTTTCCCCACACAGTGTTCATATCCTTTAGTATATTTAAACATCGGAACATATACGATAGGAACTACTGTATGCCTTTTGGTCCATAACTTTTGATCCTCCATTCAATATACAGGCAGTTATCCAATAAGGTGTGTTTATTAAACGCAATTTCGCTGCAACACAATTCGTGCATTGAGCCCCTTTCTTTATAAAGCGAGATCCCGTTCACTGTTATGGGAATCCGTCTCTGGCACCACCTGAATAGCAAATCCCAGCCTCAGGATCCCTCTGTCTGTCAAATGCACTGTCAGTGTGTTCAGAAAAAGCAGAAATGTAATCCACTCTGCAAGCCTTGAAACTGAGCCTGAATGTGGGATTTGTGGTCTACATTCAGAAGGAATTTTATTTCAAACCGGGAGGGAAATATCTTGGAGAGAACTGGAATGCCACATCAGCATCACGTGGTCAGTCAGCTTGCGCGATTTCTGATGAAGATCTTGGTGAAAGGTACAGTGCTGTAGTCAGTGACTTTAGTGTTAAAGGGTGACATTTACTGCACTAACTCCTTACAATACACAGTTTAAATACTTATGTAGCCTGTGCTATTGTTTAGGATAACTATTATTTTTGTTTGATTTTTACTGGTAATTTGGGGGTTCGCACCGAAGTCTCTTTTTCCCATTGGCCCCATTATTTATATTGCACCGTTTTCTAGAATACGGTGTTCCACAGGAACACAGCTGACACATTATTGGATAACTGCCTGTAAGTATTGCTGATTCTATGCCTCCACAACCAAACCCTTGCACTCTCCCCATCCCTTCTGTGTCTTGAAATCCTTATTTATATTCAGTACCTTAGCTTTCACAGCCTGATCAGGGAAATAATTCCCCAACTTCACCAGTCTCTGAGAGCAGACATTTAGTCTCATCTCAACGCACTTTGGCCTGTCTGTACTCAACACTGTGAACCCGTGTTTTAGACATCCCACCCAGGGGAATTATCATCCCTGCTTCCAATCTGTCTCGCCATGTCAGAGTTTTATATAGTTCACCCATTTTCCTAAACCTCATGGAATACAGGCACAGTGGCCCCAAACTCTGTTCCCACAACAAGCCTGTCATCCTCGAGACCAGTCTGTTCATCCTTCGCTGCTCTCCCTCAATGTCAGGTTTGTCCTTTATTAGGTAAGTAGACCAAAACTGCACTCAATACTGCACAATGTTCAAGATGGTGTCTCACCAAGGGCCTGTACAGGTGCAGTAAGTCACCCTTAGTCCTGTACTC
This sequence comes from Chiloscyllium punctatum, assembly GCF_047496795.1. Lineage (NCBI taxonomy): Eukaryota > Metazoa > Chordata > Chondrichthyes > Orectolobiformes > Hemiscylliidae > Chiloscyllium > Chiloscyllium punctatum. The sequence goes on along the minus strand of NC_092767.1, from coordinate 2,189,579 downwards.
AAAACATCCTGAAATGAAGGTCAGCGCACCATTCATTTTCAACAAAATGGTGTATTCCCGTGACAGCTGAGCCTGCTCGAACCTGAGTAGGAACCTTACAGCAGGCTGGTAAAGTGTGGCTGCTGCTGTACAGGGACTTAGTGAGATCACTTCTGGAGTAATGTGCACAGATTTAATCTCCTCACTAAGAAAGGGTATTGATATTAACTCAGATATTATTCCCTCAACTGATTTCTGCAATGAAGGTGTTAATGATAGAATCCCTATATTGTGGAAGCAGACCATTTGATCCATCGACTCCACGCTGATCCTCTGAAGGCCAAACCCCACTCTAAACCCCACTCCCTAACCCCCTTCCCAACCCAATCTCTGCAACCTAACATTTTCCATGACTAATGCACCTAACTGGCACATCTTGGGACTTTGGGAGGAAACTGCAGTACCCGACAGGTACACCTTGCAGGCACGGGGGAATGTGCATAATCCACTCAAACAGTGACCCGAGACTGAAACTGAACCAGATCTCTGGTGCTGCGAGGCAGCAGTGCTAACCACTGAGCTACCTACTGTGGACCATGCAACCTGCCTGCTCAATTCAACACTCGAAATGTGGCATAACAGCAGGGAGATTCCATAAGTCTCCAAACTTGTCATTGTGCAACAGGATGAGGACATTGATATCTTAAGCAGCTTGGTCAGGAACAGGCGCAGGACATGCAAGACATCGAAGCTATAGTGTAGGAACACCAGGAGGACATTCAGCCCATCTTGTGTGTAAAGCAGGAACAGAATGATTCCAATCAGCCACCCATGCCTCTTACACAGCAATTGGAGCCGATCTTTCACAGCCTCGTGCATTTTTCACAGGAATTGAAACGGACTGTCAAGGTTATGGAAAGGGAAGAACTTAGAATAACCAACTTCACTCGGGAATGGAAAGGTATGAGCAAATGATTGGGACTGAAGACAAATTGTTCGAATCTGTTATTAAGGAATCAACAACAGGAGACTTTGAAAGTCAAACCACAATCCATCAAAGTCGACATGGCTTTATTAAGGATAATTCATCTTTGAATGATTTTCCTAACCTTTTCGTATTAAGATGGATTACAAAAAAGTTGAATAAGGGGGATCTGAAAGATGTATTATATCAGGAATTCAAGAAAGCAATGCAGAACATGCTTGACGAAAGCTTAATATGCAAGACAATAGCACATGGGGTTGGGACAATTTATTTGCTTGGAGAAAAAATTGGTTAACCAATAAAAACCATGATATGGAGCTGCTAGCTTTGGACGGGGTTGGGTAAGGTCAATAATCGCATGGCACCAGGTTATCGTCTGACGGGTTTATTTGAAAACGCAAGCTTTCATTGTCCTGCTCCTTCGTCAGGTGTTAGAGAGAGAAGATCTTAGGCACAAAATTTATTAGGAAAAGATGAAAGGCTTTTCAACACCTGCACATGAACTGAACACATCTAAGATGGCAGCTAATTCTTAATTCGGTTAGAATGGAGATGCAGGTTTTGATTGATGAATATGCAAATTCCAGAGTTCCTTACAACTCCTGCCTGGAAATACCTTCAGGTATTATCAATGTCAAGGAGGTGACCCTTCCAGTAAGACAATGTATTTTAGGCATGCGGTCTTGTTTGGGGTCTGTATGTGTCTTCACCTGGAATCAGACTGGGTTTATTTCCAATTTAGGAGTTCATAAAATATCACATTTACTGACTGTCTACAAATTGTATATTTTTGAGAAAATATAATGCATCTTGAAATAAAAGCCAGCAAATGAAAATTCATCTTATAGATTAGATGCGTGTGTGTGTGTGTGTGTGTGTGTGTGTGTGTCGATGTGTCTTTGCATGCACGTGCATGTGTGTGTTTGAAAACAAGGTGGAGTGTCTGTGGGATGGAGAGAGAGTGTGTGTGTTTGTGAGAGAGTGAGGGGAGTATGTGAGTCTTTGGGAGGGAGAGAGAGGGTGTGCGTGCGTGTGAGAGAGGGGAGTGTGTGTGTGTGCATGTGAGAGAGGGGAAGTGTGCTTGTGTGTGGTGAGGAGACGGTGAATTTGCATGGGTGTATTTAAAGGGGAGAGGGAAAGGATGTGTGTCTTCTCGTTAAAACACAGGCAGATTAACAGATCCCTTTCGCCACACTCACTCTGTGGTTTCAGAGCTTCCCGTCTCTGCAGTCTCTGCTCCATTTGATGTTCATGTTACAGATCCAGATGCTGTAACTACACTCCCCATGCTCCATCCAGAGGTGGGTCACCAATTCCTCAGGTCTCCCTGAATATCTGAGGCAGCTCACAATACAACCTTCAGAAAACCATCCCCAGTCCCTCCACTAACCTTTCCATAACAGGAGTCAGTCAGAAGCCCTTCAGCTGCAAGTAAGAGACCTGTTACTTGAGAATATTACTCGAGGGGTTTCCTCATGTGATGAACCGCACAATCATGTAAGAGCGACAAACACAGGCTTTCAGTGGTCAGGCACAGACCAAGTTTCAAAGACGTGTCTCAATACTGCTGGGACCCCATTTCCAACTTGGAGAAACAGCCCACCACATGCCATTTCATTGTTTCTGAGCTTCACAATTCCAGCACTCGATACACCCGGGAGCCAAAAAAAAACACCAGGGAAAGGTACTGAATAACAAACAATTAATTAACTGATAACATGTTGTGAAAATATGGATAAGGAGACAGGGGAGTGGGAGTAACTGGAGAAGTGAGACAATGGTGGGTCCGATCACAAGAATGAGAGCATTCAATAAAATTATTGCCAGATCAGTTGAAATGGTTAGTTACATCAAATTGTGAATCTGCCTTACAGTACCATCCCAGACACCATAAACTGGGACAAGGGGCCAGCCAGAATGGAGAGCTATGCACACCATGCTCGTGGACTACTCTATAAACTGTTCTACTTGCCCAGCATGGGGACCATTGCAAACCTTTGCCAGTATATTGTTACTATACTTGCACTACAGAAATGTCTTGCACGGGAAGATTTGTAACCCATGCAGTGAGTGACAGTAAATGGCTCCCACAAATGCATGGCTCTGTATCTCCACTGCTGAAATATAAGGCAAGAGATTGTGTGTGTGTGTGTGTGTGTGTGTGTGTGTGTGTGTGTGTGTGTGTGTGTGTGTGTGTGTGTTGGTGGCAGTAGATTTGTAAATTACTATTTGAGAGAGAATAGACAGAGAGGAAATCAGCTTAAATGTGAACAACTGACAGGGCTTTGTGTCATTAACAGAGGGAGACTGAGGACCGTGTTATAGTCAGAGGTGACGACGTGCTTGTGAATATTAAAGTAAAGGCTTTACCAGACCCAACAACAATATAAAGTAATCCGTCCAGGAATGATAGGATTTTGGTCTGCTTTTAGATACAAGCCATGGAATAACGACTCAGATTTGGTTAAGCAGCAGCAGATCATTGGCTTCATTAAGACTGTGTTTCATAGCTGAATGTTCACACAGCAGATGGGATGAACCAGTGAAGTATAATCTGCAGTTGTCAATAGTTAAAATTAGGAATGGTCAGGATATAGTGTCAGTAATCAGCTTGGGGCCAAAGGGATCACCGTAGTTGTGACTCATCTGTTTCATCCTCAGTTATTGGCCAGGGATGAGATGGAGTCAGAAGAAGGAAATGGAGTTTGCATCCAGAACAGAAGACAGTGACCTCGAGGCTTTCAATATTTTAATAGCAAGGACAGTGATGCAATGCATCCTGGTTCATACCAGAAAGTGAGTAGGTCAACCAACAAGGCCCAGTGCCAGAACTAAAGAAGGAGAGAAAGAATGCACAAGTTCACTGTTGTTTGTTGTGGATTGGGGCGTGAATACTTACAGAGTAAATGAAAAGAACAGTAATACAGTCGCACATGGTTAATGCAAATAATATCGACAGTGAAACTTACCAGGGACACCAACAATAGCCAGGATAGGACAATAAAAACATTGAATGATGTAAAGTGCATATCTGATCCTCGATGATAACGGCCACCAATATGTGGAAAGAATCCAATCATAATAGGATAACCTCCTGTCCATTGTTGGAACATTCCAGTCTATTGTTCTCAGATTCTGATCCACTGTTGGAACTGTCCAGTCTAATACCGCTCTCTGGAGCAATCGATCCCTGTTAGTGCTATCGGTGATGCTCCCGCCCATACCATGGGATAACATATTGAATGTAGGGCGTAGTGTAATTTTTAAACGGTTAGCTGCCTTTTAGTCTTTTCTACCTCATAGTAAACACAAGCAGACACTCAACTGTTGCCGGACCTCCCCCACGTTTATATGAATGAAACAGTTGTAACAGCTTTCCTCGATAGTTGAGAGGCCGCCCTTAACCACAGTTGTACAACATCATCCATATAAGGGAAGAATGGGAAGCTCAAACACTGATTGGCCAAGTGAATGATAAAAGAATCGCAGGCACCAGAACCCAAATAAGGAAAACAGTGGGGAATCCGAGCACTCGTTGGTCAAGGCAGCAGTAGTAAACCCAGCCCACATATACATGTATATAATGTGTGGAGATTACTATGCTTGTGTGTGTGTACCTTTGGGAACAGCACCCGACTTTGCAAAGTTGAATGAAAAAGTTTTGGACAGACTCCTCCGTGTCTTTGTTCCTGGGAAGGGAAATAAAAAGTGCCGTAGATGGGGCTGGACAGCCACTTATCTCGCACAATTGGGGGCTCCTCCGGGATGAAATAATTATTGCCGGGGGGGGCAGTCTCTTCGGCTCACGGATCAAGCCTGATTACAACAAAGACGCGTCGAGTATATATTTATACTTCTCACTGATCGGCTTGGTCCGTTGGCCGTCGGCCAAGAGACGATGTGACTCGGCTCATTTAAAAATAATTTTGAATCCTGGAAAAGGAACACACGGACGAGTGCTGGGACGACCGGTTAGTGACTATACACGGGGGTACACACATTTAAAAAGGCCAGACAACTCCGTGCACGGATCAAGGTAAGAGATTCTTTTGTTCTTCCTTGTTGGCCGCGTGGTTTTGACGGTCATCTGTGAAAACGCTTTGGGCGTTTAAGACCAGGACCGAAGATAAACCATGGGAAATCAGACTTCTAGATTTACTAAGGAAAAGTCAGGGAAGACTGCAAATGGGAAAGAAATACCCCCCGATAGTCCATTAGGTCGGAAGTTAAGTCTATGGACGGACAGTAGTAGAACGAAGGACTTAAAGAAAGAGACCATGATAAAATATTGTTGTTTTATATGGACCAAAGAACCTATCCGCGCCCCCTCGGTAGTTTGGCCCGAGTATGGGTCTGATGAAGACTGGGTGTGTCAAATCCTAAATGTATATGTAAACAGAAAACAACCGTTTGACCCAGAGGAGAGCAAATATGCCGCTGCCTGGTTGGCGGGAGACGGCGAGAGTCCCACCCGTCTCTATCCTCTGATTCCCCAAACAGATCCGAGGAAGCCCCAGAAGTCTTGGGACATCCTCACCGACGGTTTGCCACCGTCTTCCCCGCCCCCGTATATACCACCCGCGCACGACCAGGCGTCCAGCGCGGACCTCCCTCCTGCGACGGATAATTCTGAGTCCCAGCAGGCTACGACCAGTGAGGAAGGGACTGCTGGGGGGGGCACAGGAGGGGGCACAGAACTCACCCCAGGCACTAGGAAATCAGTCCGACTCGAGATGCGGAGAGGTCGAGAAGAGGGATTGAGAGCTGGGAGGAGTGACAATATTGAACAGCTGAACCCCTTACGAGAGGTGCCGTTTGGGAACGAACGGACCGGGTTCGTAGTACAACCTTTAAATTCTGGGGATATCCGGCAACTCCGTAATGAACTACCCCGTCTACTGGACGACCCCGTCAGTGTGGGAATACAACTGGACCAATTTCTGGGGCCCAGTATATACACATGGGCTGAACTGCAGGCCATGATGAGAATACTATTTGATTACGATGAAATTGTTATGATCCGGAATAGTGCAATGGCCATTTGGGATAGGGAGCATCAGGACGGCCCTCAGCGTGGAGAGCAGAAGTACCCCTTAGAGGACCCCCGGTGGGATCATAACGACGCGGGGGGAAGGGCCAATATGACAGACCTCAGAAGCCTTATAATCAGGGGAATCCAAACCTGCGTGCCCAAACAGCGGAATTTAGCAAAAGCATTTGAAGTTGGACAGAAAAAGGACGAATCCCCGAGTGAGATTTAGACCGTTTGCGGGAGTCCATGCGAAAGTATTCAGGTTTAGACCCCGATGGGGAAATAGGCAAGAGCATGCTTAAGGTGCACTTTGTGACTAAGTCATGGCCTGACATTCAGAGGAAATTACAGAAAGTGGAGGATTGGGCTGAAAAGGATGTTGCAGAATTATTACGGGAAGCACAGAAGGTGTACGTTCAGAGGGATGTAATAAGGGAGAAACATAAGACAAAAATGATGGTGGCAGCCGTACGGGAAGCTTGTAAGTCCACCGGAATGGGGGAGGGAGATTATGGGGTGGAAAGAGGAACGTCGAAGAAAAGTTGGAGAGGGAGAGAAGCGAGATGGGGCAGAAGTGAGAGAGGAAGAATTAGCCGTTACCATGTCATACCTTAGTGAGTCCCGATTGACAGAGAAAGACCCTAGGGTTTGGGTCGCCAAAGGGAACCGGGGGGGACTCGCAATTCGACCTGTGGAGGTAAAATTAAAGCCCCAGAGCCCCGACGTCAGAGTGCGCCAATACCCCATTTCTTGGGAAGGGAGGCAGGGCCTGAAGACAGTTATGGAAGACCTAATAAAAGATGGATTGGTAGAGCCCTGTATGTCACGATACAATTCCCCCATCCTGCCGGTCCGGAAGTCGGATGGGAGCTACCGAATGGTCCAAGACCTAAGGAAGTAATAAACTGCCTGGTAAGGATTCCACAGATATCCGAAATTACCGAAGTGCCCACGTTTACTGACAAAGAAGAAACTCTTCTCGCGTCTCTGGGGGGTACAAAGGATAGGGAAGGCAAGTGGACCTTACCCGATGGCCGCCAGCTACTAAATCGACCGTTGACGCGGGACATTATTGCCCGTTTACACCAAGGGGGTCACTGGGGCGCCCAGGCACTGTGTGATGCCTTCCTGCGCCGATATGCTCACCCTGGTCTGTACACGGTAGCCAAGCAGGTCACAGGAGATTGTATAACATGTCGAAAGATTAACAAAAGGGGGCTGCGGCAGCATGCAAGACCACGGGGTAGGAGTCCGGCCTATAGGCCGTTTGAGTATGTTCAGGTAGATTACACTGAGCTCCCCCCCATAGGTCGCCTGAAGTATCTATTAGTAGTGGTAGATCACCTGACAGGATGGGTGGAAGCTTTCCCCACTACCACGGCAACGGCAACTCAGGTTAGTAAGATTCTACTCGAGCAAATCATCCCACGATTTGGGCTACCCCGCGCTATTGACTCTGACCAGGGGAGCCACTTCACCTCGACCGTCCTCCAGAATGTAGTGCAAGCAATGGGGATTGACTGGGATTTGCACACCCCCTGGCATCCCCCCTCCTCGGGCAAGGTCGAAAGAATGAACCAGACCATCAAAAAGCAGCTAACCAAGCTCACTAGTGAAATCGGCCTGCCTTGGACCAAATGCCTACCCCTTGCCCTGTTGCAAATTCGCACCCAGCCAAGGCGGGATTTGGGCGTCTCCCCTTTCGAAATGTTATTTGGCCTCCCGTTCCATGGGCCGAAGGGGGAACCTCCTGTATTTGAGTCTCGGGATATGTTTGTGCAAAAATATGTGGTGGCTCTGGGGTCTGCTCTATCTCGTTTACGCCAACAGGGACTTTTGGCACAGACGCCGCCCCTCGAGTTTGCGGTGCACACCGTCAAGCCGGGTCAGTGGGTCCTGATTAAAAGCTGGAAGCAACGTACCCTCGAACCAACTTGGGACGGTCCCTTCCTGGTACTTTTGACGACCGAAACGGCTGTCCGTACGGCCGAAAAGGGCTGGACACATTACACTCGAGTCAAGGGGCCAGTGCCACAACCGATGGAGGACGAATGAACCTCTCTGACAAAGGCATCTAAGGAACAGAGACTCTGAGAACGAACTAATCGGACTTTGGCGAGTCTAAAGGAACTGTGCCCTCGGGCTACGGGTGTCGCGACAAAATGCGGTCAATCGTATTGTTAACTTGCTATGCCATTGTCCTTGGGCTGGGTCATAGTGTGCGTGTTACCCAATTTGGCCTCCGGATGAAACAAATAGAGGACCGTCAGTGGTTCACCATCTCCGTGCTTGCCAACCAATCAACACAGTCACTAAGCTTAGACCTATGTGAGTTGGTGCCCTGTAGGACTAAAAGTCAACTGAATCAAACTAAGCAGAATCCAGAGAGAGAAAGGGGATTCCAGGGTCAGACGTTAGTATTACAATTGTATGGTAGGGAAGGCCTAAGTAGGCTTCCAGCCCCCGGGGTCCAGGCTATGGTGTCAGTTGTCCGTGATCCCATCACCCCTGGACGAGATTGTGGGCATAATCGGTGCAATCCGCTTTATCTGACCATAAAGAACTTGGAAAAGAACGAGGCGAGCCTTAATAGAACAATACTGGGTATTAGAGTTGGGGGCCAGGCAGGATGGGGGTGGATGCAGCTGTCCTGCACGTATATCACGGTCATTGAAGCTGAGTCTGGGGGCTCATCCACCACTGGTAAGCAGGAAAAGATTAGAATAATTGAGACAACGGATTTGGAAAAGACCTTTGAAATAGAAACGGGATACGGGGAGGCGAATGCCTGGATGGAATGGGTCAAATATACTGTGAGGAGCATGAAAAAGAGTGATTGCTACGCATGCACGAGTGCCCGCCCTAACCCTCAGGTGGTCCCATTCCCGCTGGGATGGGAGAAACACCCACGAGCCATGGACTGCATGATAAGGCTGTACCAGGACCGAGAGGCCTGGAACGACCCCACTCGTCGACCCTTGAGTTTGAAGTTTCCCCCCGTCAGGTCTGAGGGGGCGCCCCGCCCGCCATCATTCTCAGGGGTAACGGGTACGCACCAGGCCTGCGTCTCTCGGACGGGACTACAGTGGGACGACGATGTGGGGACATTTGACAAGTGCAGCGGATCAATCCGGCTGGTCAATGAAACTACCGGGGGCGGGAATTACTCCCACATTCATGTACCTAGTGCAGACCTCTGGTGGTACTGTGGTGGCAGGGTTCTGCGACCGACCCTGCCCCAAAAATGGACGGGCACTTGTGCGATCGTTCAATTGGCCATCCCATTCACCCTGGCATTCGAAAAACAAGAGCAACCCCGTTCTAGTGGAAGAACTGAGAGAGCTTTGGAGACCTCTTTCGATGATAACATATATTTAGATGCCATAGGGGTCCCCAGGGGTGTTCCTGACGAATACAAGGCTAGGAACCAGATAGCGGCGGGTTTTGAGTCGTCACTGTTCTGGTGGGTGACTATCAATAAGATTTTGGATTGGATTAATTATATTTACTACAATCAGCAGAGGTTCATTAATTATACCCGGGATGCAGTGAAAGGAATAGCAGAACAACTGGACGCCACTAGTAGGATGGCATGGGAAAATAGGTTGGCCTTAGACATGATGTTGGCAGAGAAGGGGGGTGTTTGTGTCATGATAGGCACTCAGTGCTGCACTTTCATCCCCAACAACACAGCCCTTGATGGGTCCATCACCCGCGCCCTGGATGGACTCACCACATTGGCGGACGAACTGGCCGAAAACTCGGGCATCGACTCTGGCCTCACGGACTGGTTGGAAGCTTGGTTCGGTAAATGGACGGGGGTGGTCGTTCCCTTTCTTGTCTCATGTATAGTGGTGGCAGGGGTACTCACTGCCCTTGGGTGTTGCGTTATTCCCTGTGTCCGGGGATTAACTCAACGACTGATCGAAACCGCCCTTACTAAGAAGGATGTTCCCTATGGGCAGGTTGAACGAATAAATCTCGAGATGGAACAACGTGAATCCCTCTTGGGCGGGGGTAGTATTAGAGAAGGGCAGTTTGATGAACAAGCTCGGGAGTTATTAAATGCCCTGGAGAAGAAACTTACGGTTGAAAAATTACAGGCCGTAAGAAAAGACACGGGGGATTTGTAGGGCGTAGTGTAATTTTTAAACGGTTAGCTGCCTTTTAGTCTTTTCTACCTCATAGTAAACACAAGCAGACACTCAACTGTTGCCGGACCTCCCCCACGTTTATATGAATGAAACAGTTGTAACAGCTTTCCTCGATAGTTGAGAGGCCGCCCTTAACCACAGTTGTACAACATCATCCATATAAGGGAAGAATGGGAAGCTCAAACACTGATTGGCCAAGTGAATTATAAAAGAATCGCAGGCACCAGAACCCAAATAAGGAAAACAGTGGGGAATCCGAGCACTCGTTGGTCAAGGCAGCAGTAGTAAACCCAGCCCACATATACATGTATATAATGTGTGGAGATTACTATGCTTGTGTGTGTGTACCTTTGGGAACAGCACCCGACTTTGCAAAGTTGAATGAAAAAGTTTTGGACAGACTCCTCCGTGTCTTTGTTCCTGGGAAGGGAAATAAAAAGTGCCGTAGATGGGGCTGGACAGCCACTTATCTCGCACATGAATGGAGCCCTTTTATTTTGAAAAAATGGAAACCCTTCACTGGGATAATTAGAATTCACGGAGACTGTCATTAGTCACAGTCACCAAATAAATAGTTTCAGTTAACCAGTTCCTTACATCATTTTACATAACACAATAAAAGGGAACATTTACTTGGTTTCGATGGAATGGATGAGGGTTGCTGATGGATAGACCATAAATCTTTCAATCTTTATAATCTGTCTTCCCTGTATGTGGGAGTACTGTGGGAACAGTGCACTGTTGTATACGTTTCACCCTGTTTATAAAAGAAGACAGGAATAAAATAACAGCTGCATAAAATGTTTGGTGGAGACGTTTCTAGATATCTTTGTGTAATGCTGCTCCAAGTTTGAAATTCCCTGTTATGAAGTCCTTTCTTAACCTTGTGACATCATTCAGAGCATTGAAACTGCTGCTCAGGAACAGGGCGATACAGGAGGTAGTCACTCAACTGCTCGAGACTGGGACACAAGAACAGGAGGCAGTCTTTCAACTATTCGAGACATGGACACAAAGACATGAGACAATCTTTCAACTGTTCGAGACTGGTACACAGGGACAGGAGGTAGACACTCAACTGCTCGATACCGGAACACAGGAACAGGAGGCAGTCACTCAGTTGTTCGAGACTGGGATATAGGGAGATCTGGAGGCTAGTGAGGCCCCAGACTTCTGTTCCCCAGGAACAGGAGGAGGCGACTCACTACCCACCAGTCTGGGACACTGGGAGAAAAAGGAAATTGGCTTGTTACTAACAGGAATATCTGAATAAGTTGCATGAGCGAGCCATTCAATCCTGCTCCAACATTTTTCAAAACTATGGCTGATCTGTTTGTGATTCTCTCAGTCCATTTTACAGAGATTCCCCTCTCTGCAGCCTCTGCTCCATTTGTTGGTCATGTTGCAGATCCAGATACTGTAACTACAGTGACCATGCTTCACCCAGAGTTGGGTCACCAAAGCCTCTGGTTTTCCTGAATTTCCACAGCAGCTTAAAACACAGCCTCCAGATAACAATCCCCAGCATTTCCACGAACGTACAAAAACTAGAGTTAAGTCAAATGTCAGTCAAAGGCAAATGAGAAGCCTGGTCTGAATCACTAACAGTTATGAGGATTCCTCATGTTACTGAGCACATGAGCAGCAGAGAGTGATTAACACAGGCGTTCAATGAATAGGAACAGAGCAAGTTACAAAGGTGTCCCTCGAAACTGTTAAAACCCCATTATCCAACATGGAGCACAGGGCAGGATACTGGGAAGTCAAAGAAAACGCAAGCAATGCTTTTTTGAACACTGTTTCTCAGCTTCTTAGTGTTGGAAGCTGATGCTCTTGAGTGAGCAACATTCAAGGGCAGGAAAAGATATAGGACAGTTATTCACATTGAAACTGGACAATTAAAACTAGATGGTGGGGAAGCAGTTTAAACACCAACAAATGGGAGGGATTTGGGAAATAGACAAAGGGAGAGAGACTCTGAGCCAGTGTTATGGAAGGATGTGTTTTCAGGTTTCAGAATGCTGTAATGAAGACATTTCGATCATATCTAGCAACATAGGTTAGCATGTCCGAGAATGATGAATTAATACGATATTGGTGCAAGGTCAGAGAGAGTCAGAGTCTCGGAGATGTACAGCACACATTAAGACGCTTCAGACTAACTCGTCCATGCTGATGAGATACTCCAAATTAAACTAATCGCATTTGACCAATGTCGATGTAAGCCCTTCCTCTTCATGTCCACATCCAAATATCATTTAGACGTTATAATTGTAAAAGTCCTCCACCACCTCCTCTGGCAGCTCATTCCACACATGCACCACCCTCTGTGGGAAAAAGTTGCTCCTTAGGTCATTTTTAAATCTTTTCACTCTCATCGGAAATCGATGCCCTCTAGTTTTGGGGAAAAAGACCTTGGCTATGAACACTATACATGCTCCTCACGTTACAGGAATAAAATAACCCAATCATCAAAGTTTGTGAGAACCAATTTACTCGCACTCTCCCTTTCGGTCCAATCCTGGCAACATCCTTGTAAATCTTTACTGACTCCCTTCAAGTTTCACAATATATTTCCAAAAAGAAGGAGACCAGAATTGAATGCAGTACTCCAGGAGTAGCCAAAGTAATGTGCTGTACAGCAGCAACATGACCACCCAATTGATATAGTCAAAGCACTGGCCAATAAAGGCAAGCATACCAAATGACTTCTTCACTATTCTACCTAACTGCGACTCTACTTTCAAGAAACTATGAACCTGCATTCCAAGGTCTCTGTTCAGCAACACTCCCCAGGACGTTAGCATGAAGTATACATGTCCTACCCTGATTTGCATTTCCAAAATGCAGCACCTCCCATTTATCTAGATTAAAAACCACCTGCCAATTGTCAGCCCATCTGCCCATCTGATCAAGATTCCATTGTACTCTGAGGTAAACCTTCTTTGCTGTCCACTGCACCATTATTTTTGGTTTCATCTGCAAACTTAGCAACTATTGCTGCAATGATCACATCCAAATGATTTATGTGAATAGTGAAAAGCAGTGGAGCCAGCACTAACCCTTGTAGCACACCAATGGTAACAACCCTCCTGTTCGAAAATCAATCCTTCACCACCACCCTCTGTCTCCTGCCTTCGGGCTAATTCTGTATACCTATAGCTAGTTCTCCCTGTATTCCATTTGAACTAAACTTGTTAACCAATCTACCATGCAGGAAGTTGGCAAATGCCTTACTGAATTCCATATCAACAATATACACCTCTGCCTCAATGAATCCTCTTAGTCACTTCTTCAACCATACTCAGTCAATTTAGTGAGATACAACTTTCCATGCTTCGAGCCATGTTACCTATCACTTATCAGTCCTTGCTTTTCAAAATCCATGCAAACCTTGTGCCTCATAATCCTGATCAACAGCTTGCTCCACGGAAGTCTGGCTCACTAGCTTTTCCTTATCATCCTTCAAAATGTTGTCAGTAATCGCACCAAGTTCGCAAGCTAAGTTACGGTACCTCATCTGTGACAATTCACGATACAAATATCGCAGCAAGGGGCCCAGCAATCACTTCACTCGCTTCCCACAGAGTTCTCGGGTCCATCTGATCAGGTCCTGAAGATTTTCCCACCTTTACGGGTTTACGAACTCCAGCATCTCCTTCTCTGTAATACAGGCACTTTTCAACATGTCACGGTTTATTTCCAAAGTTCTTTCGCTTCCATCTCCTTCTGTACAGTGAATACTGACGCATGATGCTTGTTTAATATCGTCTCCATCTCCTGCGGTTTTGCACATCGGCAACCTTGCTGATCTTTAAGTGGCCCAAAACTCTCCTGAGTTACTCTTTTGTCATTAATGTATGTGTAGAGTCCCTTTGGATTCTCCTTAACCCTATTTGCCAGAACTATTTCATGTCCCCTTTATGGCCTCCGGATTTCCCTCTTATGTCTACTCCTACTGGCTTTAGACCCTTCTCAATAGTCACTTTGAAACTGGAAATAAGAGCCAAATGACGATGATGAATCCATTTTCGATTTTTGGAAAAACCCATCAGGTTCGCTGATGGCATTGAAGGAAGAAAACTGCCTGAGTTACATGTGACTCCAGACCGACAACAATGTGTATGAATAGTAACTGGATTAGTGGTGCTTGAAGAGCACAGCAGTTCAGGCAGCATCCGAGGAGCAGCAAAATCGATGTTTTGGGCAAAAGCCCTTCATCAGGAATAAAGGCAGAGAGCCTGAAGCGTGGAGAGATAAACTAGAGGAGGGTGCAGGTGGGGAGAAAGTAGCATAGAGTACAATAGGTGAGTGGGGGAGGGGATGAAGGTGATAGGTCGGGGGCGGGGGGAGGGTGAAGTGGATAGGTGGAAAAGAAGATAGGCAGGTAGGATAACTCAGGACAAGTCACGGTGACAGTGCTGAGCTGGAAGTTTGGAACTGGGGTGAGGTGGGGGAAGGGGAAATGAGGAAACTGTTGAAATCCACATTGATGCCCTGGGGTTGAAGTGTTCCGTGGCGGAAGATGAGGCTTTCTTCCTCCAGGCGTCTGGTAGTGAGGGAGCGTCGGTGAAGGAGGCCCAGGACCTCCATGTCCTCGACAGAGTGGGAGGGAGAGTTGAAATGTGACTCGTAACTGCCCGCTGGGCAATTAGTAATGGGTAATGAATGCAGGTCCAACCAGTGATACCCTCAACCCGTAAATGAGTACTGAAAAAAAACCTTGACTCCTGCTCTCCCTACCTGACATATGCTTCCCTCTTATCCATGACCAGACACTCAATTTCTCCCGTCCTCCAGCATTCCTTACACCTATCAGCTTTACCCTTCACCCTAACAGGGACAGACTGTCTCTGTGATTTTGACATCTCCTTTTTGAAGGCTTCCCTCTTCTCAGCTGGCCCCGTAACTGCGAATATCTGTTCCAATCCAGTTTGGAAGTTCTTGCTAATATCAAAATTGGCCTTTCTCCAACTTAGAGCGTTACCTTTTAGATCCAGTTCATCCTTTTCCATCTCTATTTTGAAACTAATAGAATTATGATTATGTGTCTCAAAGTGGTTCCCCACTGATAGCTCAGTCTCCTGCCCTGCCATATTTCCCAAGGGGAAGATGCTGTTGAGATCCTTCTCAGTGATGGAGAGCATTGATCAAGCAGCTGCAGCGTTGTAACTGGGATTGGGGTCAACATTGTCTTCGTCTCATTGGGCTGGATCGAATCATAATTTATCTCAGCGCCATTTTCATTGAGTGTGACAGAGGGATTGTCTGCACAAGGTCGAGCTAATTTCCTGGTGCTACCTTATCGAACTCACCTCATTAACTACCTACCCCACCTCATGGTGTCCCTCTCATTCAATGCCAGACCTATTCTCCCACCCATCATGGCTGGAGGCACTCACCATCGCACTGATGCCCCTGGGTATTCCGTGATCCCTGGCACTGGTGCCATCTTTAAAAGGCCAGTTGAGATTTTTCGATGTCGGAGCTGGTTTGTACAGTTTACCCCGAGCATGGCAGATAAGGGGCAATTACACCAGTTTGTCTAAAGGGGCACAGAGGTCCTGGTAGATGGGCTAGTACAGAGGGGGACCATTCTCTTCTAAGAAAGGGTCACACTATCAGACCCACCGAGCATGGTCTGAGCTCCCCACCCAGGTCAGTGCAGTATTTGAGGTCTGAAGAAATGTCTCGCAATACAGGACAAGCATCAATAACCTTCTCCGCTCCGTTAGGATAAGGGTCACCGTATTCTGTCTGCTCCCTCACACTCACTGTATATCTGTTGCAGCAGCGACCCAGAACAACATTCATGCTCCACCACTCCCACTGCTGCTTGCAGTACCTTCCCTCTCTTTCTCTCTCCCCATTATTCGCCCCCACCACACACACACTAATAACATTGCATGGATACAACACTGTGGACTGACTCCCTCCAGACACCTCACCATATCTCCTCCCACCTACACCAGCACTAACAGCAGAGGTACCCACTCGCACCCTCCCTCCCTCCGTCCCTCCCTTTCTCCCATTCCAGGAGAAACAGCGTGGAATAGGACAGTAAAGGTCAAGCCGAGTGGTGGAGTGCCCGATATCCGTTCCCTCACGTCCCCCCTCCCCCTGCCATGTTCGGGAGAACCTGGTACAAGCCGGAGAGGACTGGGACGCGTCGATTGGAGATTCTGAAACGTCCCAGCAACCGAGTAAGGAGCAATGTTCAGTGAAGGACAATTCTCACTTTAAACCCACTGGCACCTCCGTTTCCCCCGGCACAACTTAGAAGCCGAGGCCCTGATGCCATCTCCCTTTTGTGTTGGGCTGGTACAAATGGAATCCCCACGGTCTCGTTGGGCAGGAGGGTGGGCTCACAACACATCGTCACTATCACCTCCCAGGAAGGGAGCACGGAGAGTTCCTCCTAGCCCTCCTCCTGTCAACAGCTCAGATACTGAAACGAATCTGTGAGATTTACTGCTCTCCCCACTTGTCCTGACATCTTCAATAACCTGTTCGCATACATCCTGGCCCTTTGCTCCTGCACCTCCTTTATAACGGTACAACCTGTTTTATATTGTCTTTCAATGTCCTTCCTACTAAAGAGCATCACCTCACACTGTGCTGCATTGATCCTCATCTGCCATACACCTGAACAGTACATCAACATATAACTTTCCTGTTGGAGTTCCACATCGTCCTCAACAAACTTTACAATTCTTTCAGGTTTGGGATCTGCAAATATTGAAATTGTCCTACAGTCACACTCCACTCAAAAATACTGACACACACCAAACAGAGTGAGTGAAATATTGACACACTCTCCAGGTCTATATTATTGTCAATGTATAGATAGTGTCTCTATGTGTCTGTATTCGTGTGTGTATCTGTGTGGGGCGAGTCTGGCAATCTCTGTGGTGTTTAAACTGATGTAATATCCCCTGATATGTGTTCTGAGTAAGGATCACTCGATCCAAAACGTCAACTTTCATTTTTGTCCAAAGATGCTTCCAGAGCTGCTGAGATTTATCTTGTTTTCAATCTCTGTTGCACCCCCACCCCGATCCCCCACCCCCAACGCCACTGTAATCGCTGTGCTAAAGTGTGTAAACGACCAGGGATTCAGTCTGGGAGGGAGATAGGGAAGGCAGTAGCTCGCAGCAAAATCCAACCTGAATTTTTATTGCACCAAACACACACACACGTGCATACACACGCGCGCACACACTCACGCACATGCACACACTCGGTTGGTTTGGAGAGGATTGTCATTGTCCTTAGGCCCGCAGAGTGGAACATGTTCGTGTGGAGAAATGTCTGCGCTCCTTCTGCAATGTGGAAATGTTTTGTCACTGGGTAGTATTTCCAACACACAGTTTACACATTAAAGCATATTTCCATTGCAATTATATCCAAGCAATTCCGAGTGAGCCACTTTCTAAGGCGATGAGATTAATTTTAATGCACTTCCTGTAACTTGGAATTTTTAATGTTTTACTCTTACGAGTAACCTTACATGTGAGAAAGGATTGTAAAGACCTAAACCAGACAGGCAGAGTGTGCGCTGGTATCACTTTTAGAAAAGAGGGAAATGGAGAGGAAGGGAGAGTGGTTTTGACACAGTTTCAGTGATTCACACCAAACAACAAGAACAGTTCCCATTGCACAGAGATGCAGAGACAGAGATCCACACACTAATGCAGGAACACATGTAACAAGCACAGAGAGATAGACATGCAAACAGAGGTTAACAGAGACATATATAGACACACAGGAATAGACAAACATGAACAGAAATATGCAGACACATACTTGGAGATGCAAACACACATAGACTCATCGAGTTATACAGGGTATTTGCAAACAGGCCTTTCGGCCCATAGAGTCCATGCTGACCATAATCCCAAACTAAACCAGTCCCACCTGCCTGCGCTTGGCCCAGATTTGTCCAAATGTTCTCTTATTCTTGTACATAACCAAATGCGTTTTAAATGTTATAACTGCACCCACAATCCATCACTTCCTCAGAAAGTGCATTCCCTTCATGAACCACATGCTGTGTAAAAATGAATCACCTCACAGGTCCTGATCAGGTGGACCCAATACATTTGTAGGAAGCTAAGGAAGTGATTGCTGGGTCCCTTGCTGAGATGTTGTCATCATCAATAGCCACAGGTGAGATGCTGGAAGTCATGAGTTTGACTAAAGTTTTGCTATTAAACAAAATGGAAAGAAAAAGCCAAGAACTATAGATTGGGGAACCTGACATCAGTGATGGGCACGGTGTTGGAGGGAATAATGAGCTACAGGATTTAAATGCATTTGGAAAGGCAAGAACTGATTAGGGATAGGCCAAAGTGAGGACTGCAGATGCTGGAGATCAGAATCTAGATGAGAGTGGTACTGGAAAAGCACAGCAGGTCAGGCAGCATCTGACGAACAGGAAAAGCGACGATCTGGACAAAAGCCCTTTATATGCATCGTGAAATGGGGGGGTGCGTGGATAATCATGTCACACTAATTTGATTTTGTTTTTGTTGAGAAGTAACGGACAGGATTGATTACGGCAGAACGCTGGATGTGATCTATATGGGCTTCAGTTAGGCATTCGACATAGCTCCCCATGGAGACTGGTTAGCAAGATTAGATCACATGGAATACAGGGAGAATTACTCAGTTGGATACAGAACTGGCTCAAGTGTAGAGGACAGAGGGTTGTGGTGGAGGGTTGTTTTGCAGACTTGAGGCCTGTGACCAGTGGAGTGCCACAGGGATTGGTGCTGGTTCCGCTACTTTTCGTCACTTATATAAATGATTTCGATATGAACATAGGACAGTTAGTACGTTTGCAGATGACACCAAAATTGGAGGTGTAGTGGCCAGCAAAGAAGGTTACTTCAGATTACGACGGGATCTTAATCAGATGGGCCAATGGGCCGAGGAGTGGCAGACAGAGTTTAATTTAGATAAATGTGAGATGCTGCATATTGGAAAGGCATATCTGGGCAGGACCTATACACTTACTGGTAAAATCCTGGGGAGTGTTGCTGAACAAAATGATCTCAGAGTACAGATTTATACTTCCTTGAAAGTGGATTAGCAGGTAGATAGGGCAGTGAAGAAAGTATTTGATATGTAATTGGTCAAGTGCATTGTGTATATGCGTTAGGAGACTGGACTGCGACTGTACAGTACATTGATTCTGGCCACTTTTGGATTACTGTATGCAATGCTGATCTCCCTGCTCTGTAGGAAGCATGTTGTCAAACTCGAAAGGGTTCAAGAAGGGTTTACACTGCCATGATTGGAGGGTTTGAGTTACAGGGAGAGGCTGAATAGGCTGAGCCTGTTTTCCCTGGAGAATCAGAGGAGGAGGGTTGATGTTAGAGGTTAGTAAAATCATGGGTACAACGGATAGATTGAATAGCCAAAGTCTTTTCCCTAGGTAGTGCAGTCAAAAACTAGATGGCAAAGGTTTAAGGTTGGATGGGAAAGACAAAAAAGGGCTCTAATGGGCAATATCTTCATGTAGAGGATGGTCCGTGTGTAATGTGCCTCCAGAGGAAGGTATTGAGGCTGGCACAATTACAACATTTAACAGGCATCTGGATGGACAGATGAATGGGAAGGGTTTGGATGGAAATTGATCAAATGCCGGCAAATGGGAGGAGAATAATTTTGGCTGTCTGGTTGCCATGGACACGTTGGACCAAAGGTTCTGTTTCCATGCTATACAGCTCTATGACGTCATGTCTTTTTAACACACTTTCTCCTCTTATCTTAAAACAATCCCCCACACGAGGGAAAAGACACCTACCATTTAACATTACCTATACCTCTTATGATATTATCAACCTCTAAAAGGTTAATTCTCAGCCATCTACGCTCCAGTAGAAAATGTCCCAGTCTGTTGAGCCTGTCCTTATATGCAAACACTCCATTCCCAGCAACATCCTGATAAATTTCTTCTGAACCCTCCCGAACTTGATAATAGTCTCGATATAACAGGGCGACCAGAACTGCATAAAGTCCTATAGGACATGCCTCATGAATGTCCTGTACAACCTGAAAATACTGTCCCAGCACCTGTACTCAAAGGACAGTCCACTGCTATTCGTCATTTATATAAATGATTCGGATGAGAACATAGGAGATATAGCTAGTAAATTTGCAGATGGCATCAAAATTGGAGGTGTAGTGAACAGTTAAGAACGTTACCACAGAGTAATATAGAATCTTGTTCAGATGGGCCAATGGACTGAGGAGTGGCAGATGGAGGTACATTTAGATTAATGCGAGGTGCTAAATCTTGAAAAAGCAAATCAGAGCATGACTTATATATGATAAAATCCTGGACAGTGTTGCTGAACAAAGAGACCTTGGAGTACAGGGTCATATTTCCTTGAATGTAGAGTTGCAGGTAGATAGGATAGTGAAGTAGGTGTTTAATATGCATTCCTTTATTGTTCAAACCACTGAGTGCAAGAGTTGTGAGGTCATGTTGCGGCTGTGCAGGACATTGGTTAGGCCACTTTTGCAATATTGCGTACAATTCTAGTCTCATTCCTATCGGAAAGATGTTGTGAAACTTGGAATGTTTCAGAATAAATTGACATAGATGTTGCCAGGGCTGGAGGATTTGAGCTGTAGGGAGAGCCGGAATAGGCTGGGGCTGTTTTCTCTGAATCATTAGAGGCTGAAAGGTGAATTATAGAGGTTTATAAAATCATCAGAGGCATGCATTGGGTAAATAGACAATGTTTTTTTCCCCGGGGTAAGCGAGTCCACAATTAGAGGGCCTAGGTTTAAGATGAGAGGGGAAAAATTTAAAAGGGACTACAGTGGTAAATTTTATGCTTAGAGCGTGGTGTGTGTATGGAATTAGTTGCCAGAGGCTGGTTAAGTTAAAGTATTTAAAAAGAAACATCTGGATGAGTATATAAATAGGAAGGGTTCAGACGGATATGGGCAGGTGTTGGCAAAATTGACAAGATGAGGTTAGGGTATCTGGTCGACATGGACAAGTTGTCCATTTCCAGAGGGTCCGTTTCCGTTCAGTACATCTCTATGACTATGTCTATACAATGAAGAACATCAAGTGAAACACCTTCATAACCATCCTGTCTACATATGAAGCAAACTTCAAAGAATTATGCCTGAACCCCTAGGTTGATCTGTTCTACAACACATGGCTCAATATTTAATTGTATATGTGGTTTTTTTTTGTTTGTTTTACCAAAGTGCAATACCTTGCATTTATCAACATTAAACTCCATCTGCAATTCTTTAGCCCAGTGAGTGATAATACTGGGGAAGAAAGGCTGGAACGTAATCAGTTACCTTGTAGCATTTACTAGTTTTAGGAGGAGGGCAGTCACACGTTAGAGATGAGAAACAGTGGTCGGTGTTTCAGGCCAGAAAGTAAGCTCTGTTTTTGTCTCTGGTGTTTCGTGTTGATATTTATTCGAGATCCTTCATAGTGCAGTATGTGTCTGCAGGATTTCAGTCCCTCATATTGCAGACTACAGATAATAGCCATTTAATCTGGAAATAATAGACAAGTATTTAAAGATGTTCATAGTTTATCTCGAAGGCAGAGCACAAAAACTCGACATCCTACAGTTGACAACGTTATTATTTAAAATGGGTAATTCAGTAGAGTGAACCAGATTTCAATAAATCCATTCCGATCTGGAAGCTGACATTGATAGTTAAAAATTTGGGCATGGTTTAGATTTTGTGCAGTCGGTAGTATTCCTGCCTCTGAGGCAGAGTTCTGGATTCTATTCCAATTCCTGAACTTCCCTGGAAGTGCCCCTAGCTCGAGACCAGATTGTCTGGATTCAGGTGCAGTGTGTCAGAACAGGCTGATGAACGAACACACAGGAGAATAAAGCTGCAACTTTTGGGGTTATTGTGGAATGGTGGTAGTGTCCCTACCTCTGGCCCCTATAGGGCCAACTGGAGGCCAACTAATCCAACTAGAGGTGTTTAATAATATGTCTGAACGCATTGAGTAAAATGATTTTAAAAATGTGGTTTGATCGAGATGGAAGAGGTGTCAGTATTGAATTTCAGAATTTAAGCCCCGGATGCCTGAAAGCACAGACCTTGGATGGGAGACATATTTGCACCTTCTAGAGGTTTATAAATTCATGAATTTCATGGATAGGGGGTGAATAGTCAAGATCTTTGCCCCATGCTTGAAAGTCCACAATTAGAATGCATAGATTTATTGTGAGAGGGGAAAGATTTTAAAGTGACGTCGGGGCAACGTTATCACTCAGAATGTGGCGCGTATACATAACGAACTGCCAGAAGAAGTAATGGAGGTAGGTATAATTACAACATTTAAAAGGAACCCAGATGGATATATTGATAGGAAGGATTTAGAATGATATGTTCCAATTGCTGGCAAATAGATTAGATTCCCTACAGTGTAGCACAAGTCCACACCAACTCTCTGAAGAGTTACCCACCCAGAACCATCTCACCACATTTACCGCGACTAATGCACCTGACATTATGTGCAACTTAGCATGGCCAATTGACATAAGCTGCGCAACTTTGGGCTGTGGGAAGAAACCCACGCAGACACAGCGATAATGTGCAAACTTCACACAGTCAGTCAGCTGTGCCAGCAATCAAACTCAGGTCCCTGGTACTGTGAGGCAGGAGTGCTTACCACTGAGCCACTGCACCACCCCAAGTAGGGCACGATTAATTTCAGAAATCAGGTTGGCATGGACGAGTTGGTCAAAAGTGTTTACTTCAGTGCTGTACAACTCTTCAGATTCATCAAGCCATTTGATCATGGTTCCTGTGTAATCTTCACTGTCCACTATATAGCCAAACTTGGTTTCATCCACAATCTTTCTAACCACGCCTTCTATAATTCTCATCTGAAACATTTGTCTAAATGTCAAAACAAAAATGGATTGAGCAGAAGTCCCTGTGGAACACCACCGTGCACAGTGTCACAAAACTGGTCCCTTTTCTCTAAAAGCTTCCTTTTCTCAAAGATACTGTCTCCTTCAATTTTTTTTTCAGAGGCGTCGTAAATAGCTCCTGGCTCCAAGGTGATTGGTTTGGTACAGAGATTAAACGGTTTTGTGATTAAAGGTATAATGAAAGGGGAGTGGTCAGCTCTCGAGGTGAGCAGTTCAGTCCAGAACCAGTTTACAGTCCTACTCTGTGGACAGGCTCTCTCTCTCTCTCCCTCCTTCTGCCCTTCTAACTTTAACGTGCAATCATTTGTTCCATTTGTACTGTTTTTAAGGGGGGGTTGTTTATTGGGATGTTTGTGTACTTCCAGAACAGCAAATAAGACTAGTTTGAATAGATTGAGTTCTGTAGGGGTTCTTTATTCTGTTCTTTGTGTTTCACTATGTAGTTTGGTGAATATTTTTGTCTATGTTAAAACCTGATAATTTTCACTGTGCACTTACTGAAACAAATTACGAAGTTATAGTCTGCGCTGCCTGCTCAAGAATATTTTCAGTGGTCTGGCCTAGTCCATAACAACAGGCCTCCAGTCCGAAAAACAACCATCCTCGATAATGCTGTCTCCTGCTATTAGGACACACACACACATTCACAGACACGTACACGACACACATACATATACACACGCACCCAGACATACACACACAGACACACAATCCTGAAGAAGGGCTTACACCCGAAACGTCAATTCTCCTGTTCCTTGGATGCTGCCTGACCTGCTGCACTTTTCCAGCAACACATTTTCAGCTCTGACCTCCAGCATCTGCAGTCCTCACTTTCTCCTCGAAGACACACACAGAGACACACACACACGCACAGACGCACATACACAGATACACACACACACAAAGACACGCACACAGAGACACACAGACACATGCACACGCACAGACACACACACCCACAGACAACACATGCACACACACACACACACACACGGACGCACAAAGAGACATACACACACACACACACACACACACACACACACACAGACAGATACACACGTGCATGCGTGTGCCGCACACACACACATCTTAGCGTCTAGGATAAAACTCGATAAGTTATGATTAAAGATGGGTTCAAGGCTTGGTGTGAGAGGGTAGTAGAACTGGCTTGAAAAACATGTCATCCATGATCAATTGTTCAGTTGACTGGATGGGCCAAATGGCCTTTTTACTGCTCTAATTTTGTACGCACTATGGTACGTGCATTCGTCTGTGTTAGTGTGTGTATTTGCGGGTGCATGTCTGTCTGTGTGTCCGTGTTTTTGTATTTCTGTGTTTTTGTGAGGTTGAGTGTGTCTGTGTGTGCACATCTGTGTGTGTCTTTGAGTTTGTCTATGTGTGCCTGTGTATGTATCTGTGTGTGTCTGCATATGTTTGTGCTCCTCATTACTTTTAGTAATGGAAATATCAATGTACATTTTTGTAAATTCTACACTGTTTTTCATGTACCTTTACATCATAGCTTGAAGAACTTTGTTTTAGTCATGAATTTGTTATTTTAACAGAGAAGGAAATCTACATGACTTCTTCCTAGGACGACCCTGACCCAATGTTTGACCTATATTATAAGCCATATCATCAAACTGGTAACACCGATAATTTGCTGTGACCAATAGAGGAGTGGTAGTAGAAAAGAAAACAGTTACTCAACAACCCAGGGAACTCTGGACCGGTGAGCCTGACATCAGTGGTGGGTGAGTTGTAGGACGGGATTCTGAGGGATAGCCAATTGCATGCATGTTCAAAGGCAAGGCTTGTTTGGGGATAGTCACCATGGCTTTTTGCATGAGAAATCGTGTCACACTAATTTGACTGAGTATGTTAAAGAGGTGACAAAGCAGATTGATGAAGGCAATGTTGTAGATGCTTTCCATATAGACTGGAGCAAGTTCTTCGACAAGATTCTGCATATTAGGCAAGTTAGTAAGGTTAGGTCACATGGGAACCAGCGCACCCAAGACAATTGAATAAAAAATTAGATTGAAGGAAGGCGACAGAGGTTGGTAGAGGATTGCTTTTCAGACTGGAGGCCTGTGAACAGTAGTGTGCCACAAGGATCAATGCTGAGCCCACTGCTTTTCGTCACTTATATAAATGATGTGGATGTGACCATAGGTGGTAAGGGTAGTAAGTTTGAAGATTACACCAACGTTTTTGGTGTTGTGGGTAATGAAGAAAATTATCTCAGAGTGCAATGAGTCCTCGATCAGACGGGCCCATGGGCTGACGATTGGCAGATGGTGTTTAATTCAGATAAATGTGAAGTGCTGCATTTTGGGAAGCAAATCGGGGTACTTAATGGAAATTTATTGGAGGATGTTGCTGAGCAACGAGACGGAGAGATGTAGTGCAACACTCCTTCAAAGTGAATAGTATAGTGAACAAGGTGTTTGGCATGTTTGCCTTCATTTGTCAGAGCATTGAGTTTCGGAGTTGGGATGTCATGTTACAGCTGTACAGGATGTTAGTGAGGCCACATTTTGGAATACTGTGTGCAGTTCTGCTCTCCCTGCTGTACGAAGGTTGCTGTGAAACTTGAAAGGGTTCAGAAAAGATTTATAAGGATGTTGCCAGGTTTGGAGAGTTTGAGCCATAAGCAGAGGCTGAATAGGCAAAAGCGGTTTTCCCTGCAGAATCACGGACTTAAGGCTGACCATATAGAGGTTTATAAAATCATAAGGGGCATGGATTTTGTAAAAACACAGGGTCTATTTCCCAGAATAGGGGATTCCAAAAATAAAGGGTATAGGTTTAAGGTGCGAGGGGAAATATTTTAGATGGAACGTAGTGGAATTTTTTTCATACAGAGGGAGGTGTGCATATGAAATCATCTGCTAGAGGAAGTGATGGAGTCTGGCATCTTGATGGGTATCTGAATAAGGAGGTATAGAGGAATATGAGCCAAATGCTGGCAAATCAGACTCGATCAGATTGGGATGTCTGGTCAGCACGGACAAATTTGCATGCTATATGACTCTTATAAGAGGGATGAGGAGACATTCTAAACAGGCATTTCATGTGGGAATTCTCTTCCCCACAAGGTTGAGATGCTTCTTTGCTTACTTTGATTCAAAGCTGAGTTAGTTAAATATTTGACAGAGAAGTGAGTCATCGATAACGGGATACAGACAGGGAAGTGGGGCTGTGACCATAACCTGATCAGCCACAATCTTAGTGCCTGTTGGAGAAGGCTAAAAGTGTCTAACGGCCCACTCCTGCTCTTCAGTCCCATGTTTCTGTGTTCCATTCAGTCTCTGAAACCTGCTAGACAAGGACAGTTAGAAGCTACTTACTGCAATACCCTAGTGCACAGAAACACAGGAGACCATTCAGCCCCTCAAAACTGTCACACACAATTTGGGCTGGTTTGGAAAATGTAATTGGAAAGCCCAGGTTGGGTATCAAAGAGGTCGCACATCTCTCTTTATAGAGCTTCCCCTCTCTGCAACATGTGCTTCATATGTTGGTCATGTTGTAGACCCAGTTTCACGGTGAATACAGCCCCAACACCTCAGCCAGAGATGGTCCAGACAATCTGGCAACATTCAATAACAGAGCTTCCAGGAAAATAGCACCCTCTACTTTCCAATAATAGAATGTGAGAACCCCACAACCAGGGGTATGTCATTCATCCACACGCCCCCCTTCCCCCCGCAAGCATGTCTTCACCCACAATAAGATCATAAGGTATAATATCCTCTTTCATGTCCAGTTCTTCACAGCCCTCAACTCTGATTGGTCAAAAAGCACTCCTTACCCCCACACTGTGACCTATTGTTATGAGCAAAAGACGTGAACACAAGGGCTCAGGGAAGAGTGACCGGCCCTGACATCAAGGCATCATTTAACTAAGGATGGTCTCAAGGAGCCTGAGCAGGATTGCGCTTAATGGGAATGAGTTGGAAACTTCCCTGTTTAGAGTGATTTAAAGCATAAAGCACAATGATTGTTGGTTGTGTACAAAAATCCATGTAGTCCTGGACATATCTGCAAAAGATCCTCAAGGTAGCTTCCTCAGCGCAAACATCTTCAGCTGCTTCATAAAGATTAGAAGTGAAGGTGTTCATTGAAGGTCACACAATATTCAGGAAAAATGTCCCCCTTCAGCTCCTGAACTAGTCTGTGTCCATGTGCAGCAAGATCTGGATAACATTCAGGCTTGTTCTGTTGGAAGTATCGGTAACATTCATGCAACAGTGCTGCTGGGCACTGCACATTTCCACAGTTAAAAGGAAGAAATTATTCAGCGCCTCACGCTGGCTTCACATGAATATGAGGAAGTCATTAAGATCAATGAAATTATTGGAGAAGTTTATAGATATCCCATTTAGTGCATCCAACGAATTATACAAGAAGAGGAGGAGTCACGTGTTATAGAAGACCGCAGAGCTCCTCAAAAATATTTGAAGGCTTGGCCTAGACTCTATCAACAATGAAATGTTCTGATACAGTAATATCCCATAAACATGTACTTGGCAAAAAGGAAAGATCAGACACAGATTGTCAGATGCAGTTCTCCAATCTAGGAAGGAAAACAAATCCACTGAAGCTTCCAAATCTGTGGTGACCCCAATAGCTTCTGATGTTACTGAGAAACCAAAACACTTCCTGTAATGTGGCTGCCAGAACTGCACACAGTAATCTATCTATGGCCTAACCAATGACATGTTTAACTCATATTATGTCGCCTCGATGAAGAAACACTATGCCCACAGTCCCGTGTGATTTCTTAACGGGCTATTATACTGTTCAGTCACATTCAGGGATATATGGAAAAACACCCTCTGACCTCCCTAGTGTTCTGCTATTTATTGAATTCTCCCCTGTCTAGTTCCTTCATCCAAAGTGCATCACATCCTATTTATCAATGTTCCATTCCATCTACCATTGATCTGACAATTCCACCTGTATCTTCCCATAACATAAGGCCTTCCTCCTCACTGCCAACCACCTGGTCAATCTTTGTGTCAAACACAAAATTACTTATTACGCTCAGCCCCCACCCCCCACCACCCCCTCCACATTAATATTTACATCATTTATGAATACCACAAATAATTAGGTACATTACACTTCTCGCTGTGGTACACCACCAGACACTGGTGTATCGCTACAACCTTCCCAGTGACTTTGGACCACATAGCTGTTTTCTAGTCCTCTAGCACCTCCCTTGTGTGGTCAGATTCGACTAAAACATTTAGGTCAGGACATTTCCTCTCTTGTCTCCAACAGCATTCTGCGATACAACTCATCTGGACTTAACATCATCCAAAACCATTAATCCCAACTTGCATCTTATATAAATCTGCTCGAGAACTTCCCAGTCCATCTTCTTGAATTCTGAACCAGCATCTTCCTTTCTCAAATAAAACAGATGTGAAACTCTCATGTCACAGTCTATCAATGTTCCCCAGTTTCACATACTGATTACCCCATTGGTTTCGATATGGGTCCTAATTTTTTCCTGGCTATTCGGTTCAGCTTGTTTTTGTAGAACATCTTGGGTTCCCCCTAACTTTGCCTGCTGCACTTCTCCATGGCCCTGCATGAGTCAGTGTGTTGTGGGTGAATTTTCTAAGTTTCCCTGAGATCACGTCATATTCTTTGAAACAGTACAGAACACGGGTATAATCTCATCCACACTGCATGCAGTCTGTGCAGAACGCCTTTACTTCGATATTCCAATATCTGTTAACTGAAGGCCAACTTCACTTTTACCTTTCCGTTTCCCAAAGTCGCCCCTGAACCACGTTGGTGCAATTTTATTGACTATTCACTTTCTGAACTCTTAAACATCCACCTAAATATCGAACTATATCACATCCAATAGTTCTCCATTGTCTCCCCTACAAGAAACATCTTCAAACCATTTCAAAAAAAGTTTGTTAACAGTGATTATTCAGGTGCGATCCAAGATGGCGGCGATCCAGTTGGTCTGCCCTGCTGAGCTCTGCACCAGAACCCAGACAAAGTTATGCATTCACCATCTTTTTCTTCCCTATTGTGGTAAAATCGGAGGTTTTTGATCCCCAGTATTGCTCTATGCCATTTTAAGTGAGTAACGGAAAATAACTAAGGGAAAAGGATCATGAGGATCACAACCAGCAGTGCACTTCAGCAATGGATACGCCCGCGGCTGTGACGTCGGCTTCTGCAAACGCTCCAGGAGACTTATCTGTGGAGTAGAGCCTGGCCTCAGAGTTCAGAGCCTGCGAGAGAAGATTGATTCAGCGATGGAGGAGACCTGAACCAGGCTGGAACTGATCTCAGCCAAGCTGCAGAAGCAGGATCAGGAGACCCAGCGCCCCGGCCGTGCATCGTCGAGGTGGAACAGCGGATCGCGACTTTGGAAACCATGGCAGAATCCTCGGCGTGTCGTGTTGAAGCCCTGGAATGGTAGCTAAGGGCCTTAGTAGAGTATGTCGACGACCTCGAAAATCAGGGCCATCAGAAGAACATCAGCCTGGTCGGGTTGCCAGAACGAGAAGAAAATGGCCAGCTCGTCAACTTCTTTTCGTTTCTCTCACTTACCGCCGAATGAGAAAGTGGGTTTGGGGATGGTGGGGGTGGTTACATTTTGTTTCACCCGAACTGCCTGATGTCAAAGTATGGATGGGACAAATTTAATTTTCTTGTTGTAAGATGCGTGCAACTTTTGAAAACATTGTTTTGCCTGGATTTGATGAGCGGCTTCAGCTCGGAAGAGCCATGGGGGATTAATGGGTAATATGTACACCCTCTGTAGGAAGGGGGGATCTCTCCACTTATTAGTGTTATATGTTGGCTCATTTTAGAAATATTTGTGAGAAGTTTTGATTTGGTTGTTATTGTAGTTATAATTTCAAGTTTGTATGAACTGTTTACTGCTTTCACTTGGCGTGCTATAAATGGGGTTCTTCTCCCAGTGGGTCATGGGCTGCTTCGGATAGTTATGGCTAACCGCTTGTTTAATGGTGCACGTGGAACCTTAAGGAGAGTCACTCACTCATTAAGAGAAAAAGATACTTTCAAGCCTCAGAAAGGAAGGGGTCAATGTCGCCTTGCTGCAAGAAACACATCTAACTGATCAGGAGCACTTAAAGTTACAGCAGGGAAGGTTTGGTCCGGTGTTTATTTCATCCTTTAATTTGAAAAGTAGAGGAGTAGCTTCACTCATTCATACAAACCTTCCGCTTCAGTTGTTTGACCAAATTAACGACGAACGTGAGTGGTTTCTGATCCTTAAAGCTTTAATACATGGAGAGGAACATGGGACATTGTATAATATTGCCCCACCACACCCCCTCAAATGCGCACTCCAGGTTGATGACCCTTGGGGAACATTATACAATTAAAGGGGAGACTTTAACCGACTTATGGACCCTGAAGTGGATAGGACGTCAAGGGGTCTCACGGGTATTTCCCAGCCATCAAGGCAGCTGGTGGACCTGAACAGGTAGCTGGGTTGGTGGACGTTTGAGATGTCTTCACCCTGAAGGTAGGGGCTTCACCTTTTTTTCTAACCCACGTAAGTGCTATATCAGGATTGACATATTTTTGGCCCCATTGGAGTTTTTAAATTCGATGCTGCCCTGCAAAATTCTGATCATGCAGCAGTGTCCGTGGATGTTCAGGCTGATGGTGATGGGACAGGCTCGCAGCACTGGCGCATGGATCCTTGCCTCCTGAAAGATAGCAAATTCATTGAGTACTTTTCGCGAGAATTGAAGTTTTTATTAGGACATTAACTTGGGTACGGCCAGTAATCCATCTGTGTTGTGGAAGACTGCCAAGGCCTATGCAAGGGGTTTGATTATTTCTTACTCGGTGACTCGAAAGCGGCAGAAGGGACAACAGTAGCGTATGCTCAAGGCTTGGCGGAAGGCAGCTGAGACAGCATTCTTTGACAGACTGTCTGTAACTAAGTTGCAGCAGATTACAGCCCTCTGGGCTGCTCTGAACACTGCGCTCACCGAGACAGCAAAGAGGGAGATTTCCTTTGAGAAACAGAGGTTATTCGAGTATGGTGCTAAACTGAGAAGGTATTTGGCGCACTTGGCCAGAAAGAAGAGTGCCCCCAATCCATTACATCCATTAGAAAGGGTGCTGGTACTATCACCTGCCGTCCCAAAAGGGTTAATGCAGCATTCAGAAAGTTCTACTCTGGGTTACTCCAGTCAGAGGATTGTGCGGACAGATTGGTGAAAACGGAGTCATTTTAAGACCCTGGGCCTCTCAGGTATAACTTAAGAACAGGAGTCACTTTTGAATGCCCCGTGACATCCAAGAGATACAGGATGCGGTAAGGCAGCTCCAGAGTGGCAAACCGATCGGCCAGATGGCTTGTGGAGTGAGATTTATTAGTAGTTCATAGACATGATGACTGGGCCAATGTTGCATATATTCAATTATTCTTGTGGACAGAACTGCCTCCCATCCTCTCAGAGAGAAGCAAGAGAGGGAAAGCCCCAGAGGATTGCCTATTCGTATAGGCCGATGCAGTTATTAAACGTGGAATTTAAAATTTTGTCGAAAATACGAGCGTTGAGGCTGGAGAAGATCTTGTCCTTCATTGTGAAAGAGGACCAGACACGTTTTATTAGGAGTCACAGGTGCCCTGTTAATATTAGGAGAGTGCAAAATATGGTTCAGGTGTGCCAGCAAGGTCGATTCCAGGCTTGGTAGTCTCGCTGGATGCAGAGAAAGCAGTTACTTGGGTGTAGTGGCCATACCTCTTTTATGTCTTGGAACTCTTTTGCCTTGGAGGTGTCTTTGCCTGTTGGATGGCAGAATTATATAGTGACGCAACAGCGACAGGAGTTCTCACTAATGGTATAAGGTCTAATGGTATAATTTTAGCATCGACAGAGGTGCCCCTTTCGCCGTTATTATTTGTATTGGTGATTGAGCCGTTGGCAGAGGCCACCCAGAGGGGCCCCAATATAACTGAACGGGTGGTAGGATCAGGAAGGCATGACATCATCCTTACATAGATGATGTTCTTCACTCTCTACCTAACCTGATGATATCTTTGCCCCGTTTTAAAGAAGTGATTGATTTATTTGAATCTATCTCGGGGTATAACATCAATTTTATGAAATCGGACGCCATGCCTGTTGGGTGTTATTCGAGTACAATCTGTTTCCCTTTCAGTTGGTCACAAGAAGGTTTCCTCTATTTAGGTATTTTTTATCACACCGGCCTTCTGTCAATTATATAAAGCAAACTTCGTGCAAGTGCTCGAGAAGATAAGCAGGACCTTCGGCTCTGGGAAGATATTCCAAAATCCTGGTTGGGTAGAATACCTCCGGTTAAAATGAATGCACTTCCATCTTCTATCCCATGCAAATGGTCCTTTTGATGCTCTCCAGGTCGGTTCTATGGAGGCTTTACAGTTGGTTAAGCTTGTTTACCTGGCACCACAGGTGGCCTCTTATGAAGCTCGCCAAATTGCAGCTTCTGCAGGAGATTAAGGGTGTGAATTTTCTGGACTTTAAGAAATACCAACGAGGTTCCCTGCAATCGTATGTGGCTGATTGAGCTTGCAAAGACCTGCGGTCAGTTTGGCTGGACATTGAGGCATCCCAGGCAAAATGTCCCCTCATTAATCTGTTGTTCGTGGACAAGACGAGGATTGCAGAAATCCAATTGTCCATAAAATAGTTAAAGCCTGGAAAATGATGCGACAAAGTGAGGGCAATTTACAAAAATAATCTTCCCCTTTGACTCCCATTGTAGGATTGGTAGGATCCCAGCTGGGATTGATAGATTATGGCTTTTGGTTCTGAGAGTCCAGAGGAGCTTCCTGTTTGGGAGAATTATTTGACGTGGTGGTCATGGTGGTTTTAGAGCAGCTGAGCCAGAAATATGAGTTATCTTGGAGGGGCCACTTTCGTTAATTTTAGATGAGGAATTTTAGACAGAAAAAAAGACTCCATTAATGATTAGTCCCCATAGGTCGGAAATGGAGGGAAGAGTGCTTCATCCACAGGTGCTCTCTCGGTCAGCAGCCTCTATCATTTATTAAGAGGTAGTGTCTCAAATGATATAGAGCGGCTGCATGGAATCTGGGCTCAGGAATTGTGGGTGGAGATCTCACCAGAGGAGTGGGAAGATATTTGGGAAACCGTAAGGAAGATTTCAATTTGCAATAGGATGTAGGCTATGCAGTTGAAGGTACTCCGCAGGGTTTAATTGACACCCGAGTAGCCTGTCAAATTTAAGACAGGAGAGTCCCCAATATGCCCCAAATGTTCAATAGATGTTGGTATACTTACGTATTGCTTGTGATCATGCCACAAGCTTCGTAGGTATTGGTGCACTATAGCAAGTGTTTTGGAAGGGGTTTTGGGAAGGGAGGTCAAGGCAAATCCGGTGCCCCTCCTCTTGTGTTGGCTGAATCCTCCCTCTTTGGACTTGCATGGGAATAAATTGTTTAGTATTCTTTCATTTTGTGCGAGGAAGGACATTCTGATAAACTGGGTTCCAGGAAACCTCCCAGGACTCTGATCGTGGTGTAGGCTAGTTATGGAGCCCATTCCCCTTGACTTCCTTATGAGTAT
Organism: Chiloscyllium punctatum; assembly: GCF_047496795.1. Taxonomy (NCBI): domain Eukaryota; kingdom Metazoa; phylum Chordata; class Chondrichthyes; order Orectolobiformes; family Hemiscylliidae; genus Chiloscyllium; species Chiloscyllium punctatum. The sequence continues at coordinate 2,155,884 of NC_092767.1, read as the reverse complement.
GGGCACCCAAGAAATGAACATTGTCATAGGACGTGGCGACCCTATTTCAACCATATACACATGGTTTTATTGGCTAAATTGGTCAGGACATTTGTGTAACAGTGAGGGCTCTGAGAGGAAGAATTCTGAACAAATACGGGTATGGCAAATCATGCTACCGGTGATGGGGAGCTTTGGTCGGATTGTGCTGGGTGTTGTAACTTTATGTAATTTAATTTAATTTGCCTTGGTTCAGCTCAGTTTAATCTATGTTTTGTTTTGATTTTGTTTTGACATCAGCCCATTGATTTTGTGCACAGGGAAGAGAATGAGTCCATTCAGCCACTCATGCTTCTTACACAGCAACCAGAGTAGGTCATTTCAGACCATGTGTCAATTATACAGGATTGGAAGGAATGAAGAGAATATATAGAGGTGAGAATACAAGCTTCCCACATTCACGATGGAATATAAAGTAATGAGAAAACTGCTGGAATTTAAGAAAATTATTAAAATCGATTATTCAGGAATTAATGAAAGCACATTTACAAAGGGAAGCCACAATCCATCAGAATCAACATAATTTTACAAAAGATGAATCATATTTTCATTATTTATTTGAGTCTTTAAGAATGTGACAAGCAAGCTGCATAATGAGGATCCTGGAGATGTAAAATCAGGACTTGCAGAAGACATTGAATAAGGTGTGCACAAAAGATTAATCTGCAGAATAAGATTGCATATGGTTAGAAGTAATTTATTCGCTTGGATGTAGGCTTGGCGAAACAAAGAATTGCATTGAGTTGGACTAACTGGTTCATTTACTGTTTCCAAAAATACCATAGGGCTCAGTCCCCAGGCTCCAACTATAAGCAATCAATACTATCACCTATTTGAGGGGATGGACATGCTATAATCAGTTTTTCAGAAGACACTGACTCAGTTGAGAAATTGTAATGAATGGTTAAGGATAGGTTGCAGATGAAACGAAACAATGAAAAGTATGAGGCCGTTTTGGTCAGTGTAACAGAAAGGCAACTTACTATCCAAAGAGAGGGAAACTACGTAGTGCTTAGGTACAGAGGGATCTGGTATCCTCATCCATATCGCAAAAGACACAGATGCAGGTGTAGCAGATAATGAGAAAGGCAACTGCAAATTTGGTATATATTTCTGAAAGAATAGATTATAAAGCGAGGGACTTGTTGCTGCAATAATGCCAGGCATTTGTGAGATTGCAATTGAGTACTGTGTACAGTTTTGGTGTCCTGACTGCAGGAGGGATGTAATTACCATGGGGGCAGTTCAGAAGAGGTTTACTAAACTGATTCCAGAGATAAGGAGTTTGTCCTCTGAAGAGAGATTGAGCAGGTCAGGCCTATACTCTCTGGAGTTTAGAAAAATGGGAGGAGATGTCACTGAGGACTGAACAATGCTAAAGGTGATTGATAATGTCGACATGCATTGGGTATTTCCTCATGTGGGGCAACCTACAACAAGAGATCACAGTTTTAGGATAAGTGGAGAGGAATTAGAACAGTGATGAGAGAACTTCTCTCAAAGCATTTTAAATCTGTGTAATTCACTGTTCCAGAGTGCAGTGGATGCTGGGATATTGAGTAACTGAGGGGATATGGAGATAGGCCAGAAAGTGGGACTGAGACCGAGATGACATCAGCCATGATTGTATTCAATGGTAGAGCAGGCTGACATCACATATGTTTGTATTCAATGGTGGAACAGGCTGACTCAGCCATGATTGTATTCAATGGTGGCGCAGGCAAGAGGAGCTGGATTGCTGACTGATGGTCCTCGTCTTTCTTCAGCCCTTCAAACGTGTTACACAGGAATAGGGGAGGGCTGGTTAATCGACAGAAAGCAGGCACTCCAGATAAATCAGATTTAATCAGTTTAAAAGAATGTAACCAGTAGGGTCACACAGTGACCAGTGCAGGGTCCTCAGCTATTTACCATCTATATCAATGATCTAGAGAAGTGGAACAAATGTACTGTAACTAGGTTTGCCAATGGAAATAATATAAGCAGGAAAATAAATAATCAATGGAAGTTGTAGAGCCTGTAAATGGATATGGACAAGTTAATCAATGGATAAAAGTTTGGCAGGTGGGATTTAACGTCATATATAACCTGTCATTTTCTTCCAGGAAGAACGGCAAGCATTATGTTACTGAAATACAGAGGGATTACAGGACTTAGTGATACGGTGTGTACTGAAGGGTTTACTCTGAGCCGTGCAGACATGGCATGTGTTGCTCCATCACCCTGATTGTCTGCTGCCTGATGTTTCCAGCGGGCCTATTGCTCTCATCCACCATATATACCCTCCGTCACTGAATGATGACACTGATGTTGAGATTGGAGAGATGATGGAGCTGTCACCCAGTCCTGCCTGGAAAGTTCTGGAACATAGAAGCTGAATGAAACCCTGACCCAAAAACCACTGGTAGCACGGTCCTCCCCCTGATATGAAGCTGCAGGTCGTGTTAAAGGAGGTGACACTGCTCTGTGACCATCTCCTTGTTCAGTCAGGGTCCCCTCACACTCTGCTCCTTGGTTAGGTGGAGCTTGGGAAGCTGTTCCTGGAAAACCCCGGAGTGGATCCAGCAGATCCCTTTCCCCAGACACACGCATTGCGTGGTTTCAGAGCTTCCCTTCTCTGCAGCCTCTGCTCCATTTGTTGTTCGTGTTACAGACGCAGATGCTTTTACTATCGTCCCCATGCTCCATCCACAGTTGTGTCACCAAATCCTCAGGTCTTCCTGAATGTCTGAGGTAGCTCACAGCACAACCTCCAATAAAACATTCCCAGCAGCTCCACTAACTTTCCAATAACAGGAGTCAGTCCGGAGTCCCTCAGTTCCAAGTTTGATGCCTGGTAATTAACAATAATACTCAAGGGGCTTCCTCGTGTAATTGACCGCATGATCAGCTGAGAGGGACAAACACAGATGTTCAGTGAACAGGCACAGACCAAGTTTTAAAGACGTGTCTCAAAGCTGCTGAGACCCCCTGCCCACCAAGGAGCAGTACATGGGACACACCAGGAAGTGAACAACAGCCCAACACACACTCCACTGTCCATGGACCACTACATCGGACACATGAGGAAGTGAGCAACAGCCCAACACACACTACACTGTTCATGGAGCACCACATGGGACACACCAGGCAGTGAAAAGCCCGAGACACACCATTTCATTGTTTCTGAGCTTCACAGTGCCAGCTCTTGATACGTTAAGGATACAAATGGGATCCACAGCCGTGATGTATAGAAGAGCATGACCCGTGCACTTTGCATGTTGTTTCTGAACTTCATAATTACATCCCCGGGGATTCAGGAATATTAACACCAACGGTCAGGTTAAGGTACAGAAAGACAAATACTCGTGTTATATTTGGATGATTACTTGATCAACAAGTTGAATAAACACGGCTCTTCTCAGAGAAATGGGATTAGCCAGAGGAGTCAGATGCTGACGGGTCCAATAACAAGAGTAAGAACATAAAATAAATATGCTGACAGATCAGCTCAAATGGTCAGTTATGCCCGATACCAACTCCACCTCACAGAATCAGACATCATAATCCAGTTGAGATATATATTCAGCGTGAAGCACTGTGCAGATGAGGCGAGTGTAGTGCTCAATACAAACCAGCAATCTGTACAGACTGTGCAGACCACATCAGTCCACGGGGGGCTGTGCAGTGAATAACTCTGTAAACCTGGAGAAGTTACCCTTCCAGCATGTAGAGCTGTGTCCACCATCTGAGTGCATTGCTCAGTAATACTGTGTTTGATCACTGCACACTGTCGGGAAGCTTGCAGCCCATGCTGCACGTGACAGAGTGTGCAACTCCCATCCATTTACAGCTCCATATCTTCATTGTGCCAGGCGCTTTAGAGCATCTAATCAAGAGGAAGGAGGAAGCTTACATAAGGTTGAGGAGGCAAGGGTTAAGCAGTGCCCTAGAATGTTGCAAGGTAACCAGGGTGGAAATGAAGAATAAACTCAGGAGAGATAAAAGTGTGCATGATCAAGGCTTGGCGGGTAGAATTAAGGTAAAACCTAAGACGTTCTACATTCACATGAGAAACAAGAGGATGGCCAGAGTGAGGGTAGGGCGATCAGGGATAGTGGAGGGAACTTCCGCCAGGAGTCGGAGGAGGTAACGGAAGTTCTTCATGAATATTTGCTTCAGTATTCACTAATGAGAGAGACCTTGACATTTCTGAGGACAGCATGAAACAGGCGAATATGCTAGAACAGGAGGATGTGTTGAAACATTTGAGAAACACACGGATAGATAAATTTATTAGGCCAAACAGGATATGCCCTCGGATACTATAGGAAGTGAGAAGAGATTGCTGCGCATTTTGCGATGATCTTTTGCATCCTCACTGTCCACTGGAGTCGTGCCAGATGTCAGGAGGCTGGCAAAAGTTCATTCCTGTTTCAAGAAAGGGAATAGGGATAATCCTGGCAAGTATTGGCTAACCAGTCTTACACTAATGACGGGTAAAGTATTGGAGAGGATTTGAGAGACAGGATGTATGAATACTTGGAAAATTATAAATGATTAGAGACAGTCAACATGGCTTTGTGAGGAGCACGTCATGCCTCATAAATCTTATTGAATTCCTTAAGGTTGTGACAAAACACGTTGATGAATTAGAGCAGTGGATGTGGTATATATGCATTTTAACAAGGCGTTTGATAAAGTTATCCACGGTAAGCTCATTCACAAGATAAGGAGGCGTGGCTTACAGGGAGATCTGGATGTCTGGATGCAGAATTGGCTGGCCCACAGAAGACAGAAGGTGGTGGTAGATGGAACAGATCCCGCCTGGAGCTTGGTGACTAACTTGGTGATCTGTTCTGGGACCTCTGCTCTTTGTGATTTTTTTTATAAGAGAGTAGATGACGAATTGGAAGGGTGGGTTCATAGGTTCGCCGATGTCACGAACTTTGGTGGAGTTGGTGGTTAGTGTGGAGGGCTGTTCTAGGTTACAACAGGACATTGACATAACTGAGCTGATGAGTGACAGATCGAGATAAATCTGGAACGGCGGGATCTTGGGTCCATGTCTATAGATCCTCAAAGTTGCCATCCATATTGGTGCTGTTGTTTTGAAAGCATATGATGTGTTGGCTTTCACAGCCGGGGAGATCAGTTTCAGAGCTGTGAGGTTATACTGCAGCTCTATAATTCCACTGTTTAAGCCACTGTGATAAAGTTGAATGTTGTTCTGCATTGAGAGCTTGCAAGTACTTGTCATATGACTGGCTAATATTTTCAGAGTTTACTGTACTGAAACTATGTAACATCTGGCTGTGAAACAGATATGTTGAGCTTTGGTTGCTCTTTTAACAACTATTCGAATTTAAACAACCAAGTTTAAATAGTGTCCCACTATACTAAACCCAATCGATTTTAAATTTATTGTTTTGTCAACATCAAACCAAGGAGTTGAGCTGATGTTGAGGGAATAAAGAGGCACGCATTTTGGAAGTTAGACAGAGAGTAAACTACCATCGTGATGGTCTGCCATGAACAACATTCTCTGTGTAAGATTCATTTTTTGAACGAAATATCCTTGCATTAAAAGACAGAACATGACCCAGGGAGATATTCAGTGGAAAGAAGGAGGGCATTGGAGACTACAGCCACTGTCCGGTTTAAGTAATTGTAATACAGTTTTTCTTTAATTGGAAGACTATATTGTTAAAGGTGGAGAAAGATAACAAAAAGTTCAGAGAAAGGGAAACTTAGAGTTGGGAATAACTGCTGTTGTTCAATGTTCACTTTTAGAATTAAGGGATACATTGATATTATTTCCTGTTAAGTAGTGGAATTTGCGAGCTCTCTGTCACCCGACGTTAACAGATTATGAGCGAGGTGAGCTTTTCTGAGTGTTTGGTTTCATTAGCAGAAGGGTTCATCGTCGTTTCATAACACCACACTTGTAATACCGTGTTCTAGTCACCTCATTAAAGGAAAGAGGTGGAAGATAAAGAGAGAATGCATAGAATTATCTATGGAACAGCAGAAAGATTGACACAAGCCACACAGAGTGAGTGAAATTTTGAGAAAGTCACCATGTGAAAAGTAAACACTGGCAGATTCCCAATGTCTATTTAAACGTCAGTGTGGCACTGGGTGTAGTGCGTTTGTATTGATGACTGTGTGTGCATGTACATCTGTGTATCGGCATTTGTCTGTATGTGCTGAAAATGTGTTGCTGGAAAAGCGCAGCAGGTCAGACAGCATCCAAGGAGCAGGAGAATCGATGTTTAGGGCATGAGCCCTTCTTCAGGAATTTGTCGATGTGTGCCTGTATATGTGCTATTGCATCAGTCTCCGTGTGTGTCTGTGCATCTATATTCATCTCTGTGTGTCTCTGCATGTCTGATTTTTTTCACTGTGTGTATCTGCGTTTCTGCATTCATCGCTGTGTGTATCTGCATGTCTGTATTTGTCTCTGTGTGTATCTGCATGTCTGTATTTGTCTCTGTGTATATCTGCATGTCTGTATTCATCTCTGTGTGTACCAGACTGTCCGTATTCAACTCTGTGTGTAGCTGCGGGTCTGTGTTTGTCTCTGTGTGTATCTGCGTGTCAGTGTTCATCTCTGTGCGTATCTTTGCGTCTGTATTCATCCCTGTAGGCACCCGTGTGAGTATATTTGTCTTTGTGTGTATCTGCATGTCGATATTTGTCTCTGTGTGTATCTGCGTGCTTGTATTCTTCTCTGTTGTGTATCTTCCTGTCTGTATTTGTCTCTGTGTGTATCTGTGTGCCTGTATTTGTTTCTGTGTGTCGCTCCACGTCTGTATTCATCTCTGTGTGCGCCTGTGCATCTGTATTCATCTCTGTGTGTCTGTATTTGTCTCTTTGTGTATTTGCGTGTCTGGTTTCATCTCTGCGTTTTGTCTGCGTGCCTGTATTCATCTCTGTGTGTATCTGTGTGTCCATGTGCACAGCGGATCTGTCAGCCTCTCTGGTGTTTAAAGTGATGCAATGTCCCTCTCTGCTGGCCTTCACACTCCTCTGCGTTGACAGCACCGCAGGGTGACAACCATCACGGGATTCAGTCTGGGAGGGAGTGGGAGGGAGGCAGGTCAGAGCGCCATCCAAACTAACAGAACCATCTGCACACGCACACACCCACAGTTTGGTATATGGAGGATTGTATTCGTACTGAGGACCCTTAGAGTGGAGCATGTTCATGCAAAGTTATGTCTATGGTCGCTCTGCAATGTGGAAGTGATTGTCTTTGAAGATTATTCATGACACAGAGTACGCAAATCAAAGTGTATTTCTGTCGCAAATGCATCCAAGCAAGATTGACAGACCAATTTGTAAGTCAATGCAATGAATGTATTTCACGTTCATTATCTTGACATGTTTTATAATATACTCCTACAAATTATAAATGAGAAAAGATTGAAAATCTTGAAATGGACACAGTGGTGGTGGTAATATCTCAGGAACGATATCGTTAGGTATCAGACGAAACTGCTCTGTGCTTCCAAAGACGTTATTTTAAAAACCAAACAGCCATGCAATGTGAAAGATTGACAGTATTTGATGTCCTCTGAAAGAAACAAAAAAAAACTGACACTAGTGCAAAGGCATGGGGAGGCTAGCAGAAGGTGGCATTGTATAACTATAAACTAAACAGGGACAGACGTAGAGGTGTGGGGTGGTGGGGTGGTGGTGAGGGGTTGATCTCAATTTCAATGGATTTACCCCAAAAAACAGCAGGACATCATCTCACGGAGATACACACAAACATACACAGACACGTTAAACACACAACACATACATACAGATATGGACACACAAACAAACACACACACTCCTGCACACAGTTTCTTTAAGATAGAGTTGAATAAGCTTTTCATTAATTTGGGAATCAGTGATCATTTGGCGAAGTCAGGAGAATGTAGGTGAGAAACAGTTCAGCTGTAATCCAATGGCACAGCGGATCCAATGGGCTAAGTGGCCTGATTCTGCTCTATTTTCCCATATTCAGGAGAGAGCTTTCAAAGGTTGAATTTGAATGCAGATTACACGGTTAAAGGTAGGCTTCTTGGCAGTGTGGAGGATCAAAGGGATGTTGGGGTCCACGTCTGTAGATTCCTCAAAATTGCCAAAGCCCTCAAGGTAAGAATGTGTAAGATGTGTTGGCTTTCATAAGCTGGGGGATTGAGTTTAGAGCTGCGACGTTATGCTGCAGCTGCATAGAGGCCTGGTTAGACCACACTTGGAATATTGTGTTGAGTTCTGTTCGCCCCATTAAAGGAAGGATGTGGAAGTTTTAGAGAGGGTGCAGACGGGAGTTCCCAGCACGTTGCCTGTCCTATAGGGCATGTCTTATGAAGAAGGTTTGAGGGAGCTTTAGCTTTTCTCATTAGAGTAAAGAAGGATGAACGGTGACTTGATAGAGGCGTGCAAGATGATGAGAGGCACAGATAGAATGGATTAGTAGATTCTTTTTCATAGGGTAGAAATGGCTAACACGAGTTAAACATAATTTTAATGTGATTGGAGGAGGGTTTTGGGGGGATATCAAGAGGCAGGTTGTTTACACAGGTAGTGATAGGTGCGTGGAATGCACTGCCAGCAGTGGTCGTCGAATTAGCTACATTAGGGACATTCAAGTAACTCTTGGATAAGCACATGGATGATAATAGGATGAAGGCTCTGCAGTTTAGTTTAATCTTAGAGTCGGATAAAAGGTCAGCACACCATTGAGGGCTGAAGGGCTCTTACTGTGCTGTACTGTTCAATGTTCGCTGTTCTCATTTCTTGAACTCTTGTGAAAATATTGTACCTGGAATTCCTTTAACTTCAGTGGAGGTTAATCTGATCAGTATTTGATTGTTGAGGGTTAATGGAAATTTGGGGAGGGTTGAGGGGCTGAATGGTCTATATCTGTTCCTAACCGTTGTGTCAAAAGAATAATGATTGGTTTGAGGGGAACTCATTTTGAGAATAAGGGCATTTCTATTTCAGACTGGGAAAGGGATGTTCCTTTTTCTTTAGGATTGAATGGTCTGTGGTCTTCTCATGCCCAAGCATCAGTGAAGACTGGGTTAATGAAAACACTCAAGGAGGAGTTATATAGATCGTTGATGAACAAGAGAATCAATGATTGTTGGGAACAGACAGGAAAGGGATGCTTAGTTACCATCACATCAACAATGGACATTCTGAATTGTGCAGCAGGCTCGAGGGACTGAATGGCCACCTGCTGCTCTTGCTTCATGTATTGTTCACTCGCTCAACACCGCGATGCTGTAACAGAAGGTGAGGAAGATCGCATTCAGCCATTCAGGATCGATCTGGACCTCTAAGTAATTATAAAGAAATAGGATGAAGCTCTTCAGCCATTTCAGTACATTACACAGCGCAAGAGGAGGTCACACCTACTTTCTAGATTGCTACACAGGAACAGGGGAGTGCTGGGTAACTATAAGGAAATAGATAGTTGGGAGAAATGTGTATTTTCGGGTTGGAAATCTTTAACTTGGTGAAGTGCCTCAGAGATCAGTGCAACATCAAAAGCTGTTTAGAATCTGTCAATGATTTGCGTGTGGGAACTGATTGGATGGAAATCAATTGACTCAACCACGAACATTCGATAAGATGTCAAGTGGAGGTAGAGAGTCTGTAATGTGATATAGACAGGGAAGGTTAGTGTGCAAACCTTCAGCAGAAACAGGATAACATGGGCTACCGACGTTTGTGCTGTGGCAGAAGGGGAAATCAACAGTAATCTAATTCAAAGAAGAGAGATCACAAAACTCAGTTGTACAAAGGCATTTGTTCACCCGGGTACATACATCACAGGGGGTTAGTATGCAGATGCAGCAAGTAATTAGGAAGGTATTTGGAATGATTACTTCATGAAAAAGCTATCAGGATATTTTACTGCTACTTTACAGAGGATTTCTGAGTCAACATCTGATGTACTGTGGGCAGTGATGATTCCATAAACTGAAAAATAAATATACTCAATAGCTTTAGAAGATTTTGCGAATATGTTTCACTGCACTTGCTCTTGGAAAGAAGGCCTTATTCTGTCATACAGCACGGAAACAGACTCTTCACTGCACCATGTCCATGCCGACCAGGTGTCCTAAATTAATCAAGTTCCATTTGCCAGCACTTGGCCCATATCCCATAAAACCTTCATGTTCACTCAAATGGCTTCATTCAAATGGCTAAAAATGCTGTAGCTGTCCCAGCCTCCAACATTTCCTCTGGCAGTTCATTCTATACACTCTGTGAAAAGTTACCACTTTTGTCCCTTTTATATGTTTCTCCCCTCACCTTCAATCTATGTGCTCTAATTGTGGTCTGCCCTAAGCTAGGAAAATGTTCTTGGATCTTCACCATTTCTTTTCTCCTCGTGATGTTTTAAACCTCTATAAGGCGAGAGCACTTCAGGATTGAGAATGAGAGGCGTTCGTATTGAACTGTATAAGATATTGAGGAGAGTGTATCTGATGCATAGCCTATGGACATTGTCTCTGGTATATGAGTCTAGAACTGAGGATTCAAATTTAAGAAAAAAACATGTATATGTTATATACTCTTTTCATAGTATAAGTTTACAAATACTATGAAGACATGATTTTATTGGACAAAAATATGAGGATACATACAAACGTATCTTCATTAAAACTCCTACATGGAGCAGAGAACAGGGACATAGTCCTACAGTTCCGAGAATGTTCAAGGAGGCCTCACGTGGTCCAGTTTGGTGTTGAGATAACATTACTGTATGGAGAAAATGCAGCATGCTGGAGAAGCCACTGCTTATTGCTACCTATCTTTCCTTGTTCCTTCTCGCAGCAATGTATGAGAGGTGAAAACCGTTCAGTCATCTTTATCATTCATGTAGGATTACTGTTGAGGAATCATTGGCATCTCCCCACTGCCTAAAATCAAAGGTAATTCAGCAAATCCGACTGTTCCAGGAATAAATCCTGCTTGTGTGAGCAGAACAACCTCAGAGGCAGAATAACATTTCATTATTTTACTTTTGTCTTGAGTTTAACTATTGCTTGGACAAAGCTCTTTCAAGCTGATATTTTGCAGCTTTTTTTCCTGCTTGTATTTAGGTATGTGTATGTGTGTGTCTGTGTACACTTGCGTGTGTGAGACACTGTGTATGTCTTAGTGTGTGTGTCTGTGTGTATGCAAAGACTGCATCTCAGTATGCGTTCAAAGATAAATATTAATGTACGTATTTGTCCAAACTGTTTGCCATTTATTTTTCCATCTTAGCTTTGAGTAACTTTGCTTTGATGAATTATTTTTGCAAATGTAAGATATCGAGATGTCTTGTCCCCAGCAAAGAACCTGACCTAGTCTGAGACCTATATCACTGGTCATATCACCAACCGAGTTACATTTAAAATTTATCATGATCAATGGAGGAACGGGACTAGAAAATGAAACAGTGGTCCGTCCAGCCCCAGTCTGAACACGGAAGAGGAGAATTTCACAAAAGTTTGTTTGTGTAGGAATGCTCTTCCCCAGAAGTTTGTGGTGCCTGTGTGTTTGCATTTAGTCAAAGCAATGGCAGTCAGATATTGGACAGTAAAGGACAATGAACTAGAGATATGGAAGTGGGGCTGAGAACACATCCAGATCAGCCACGATCTTACTGCCTAGTTGAGAAGGCTGAACGTGTCTAATGACACACTCCTACTCCTCAGCCCTACGTCCCTATGTTCCATTCAGTTCCACAAAACTGCAAGACAGGAGCGTTTGGAGTTCATTTACTCCGATAACCTGGTGCACAGAAACCGAGGAGACTATTCAGTGACTGAAGACTCGAGTGTATAGTGTTGTAAAAGCACAACAGTTCAGGCAGCATCCAACGAACAGGAGAATCGCCGTTTCTGAGCATATACTTCTGCCCTAAACGTGGTTTCAACAGAATACAAGGACGCCATTCGATCCATTGAAACTATTGGACAAGAATAGGGATAGCCCATTCAGACCCTCCTGCCTATTACACAAGGAGTGAAGGAGTGTAGTCAGCACATCGAGATGTTAAACAGGAACCGCAGTCGCCAAGTCAGGTCCTTGATCTGCTTCCAGATGACCAGGAGGTGGCCATTCAGCCTATCGAACCATGTGTACAGAAATAGGAAGATGTCTTTGATGCCCGAACGTAACAAAGAGTGAAGCAGAGTCTACTCAAATAGACTGCTCTATGTTGTTCCTCCTGGTTCCTTTGCTCGTGGTACATATGTGTCACTTTAACTTGGTTTGCTGAACGTGAGAGGGAAAAGTGAGAAGTGAAAAGTTTGTGCGAAGTCTCAAGGAAATGCCTTCTATCTCCGAGAAGATATTGTTTTACTCCTATAGAGGACCGAAGGTGGTGGGAATGGCAAACTATTTCAGGAGTAAGGCATTAAGGCTGCTGATAGATTTATGAACAGTGCAGAGACACACACCAACTGCACATTGAGACGGTGAGAATTCATTCAGAGCCTGGCGCTCCCTCTCAACCAACATGGGGTCTCCACACTGGTATGTGAACTACTGGGAATTACATATCATGGGGAAAATGCAATTTCTCACAAAATCACCATCTTTTTCCCGGACATAATAAATGTTAGTCCATAATCCTCAAGTTTGAATGTAATTGCATGTTATTCTCTTGAAGTGCTACGGCTGTCGCTGGATTATACTCTTATACCTTTTATCAGTTAATTATCGTTTACACAATGTAATTCAATAATTGACTTGCAAAGGTGCAAACATCTTATTGCACAGTTGTATGCCGTTTCTTTTTTAGGTTTGTTGTAGCCTTAGCCCAAAAGTAAATGTTTCGTTTACTGAACAGCCTTGGGCAACTGTCTGTGTGGCGTTTGCACATTCTCCCTGTGTCTGCGTGGGTTTCCTCTGGGTGCTACGGTTTCCTCCCACAGTCCAAAGATATGCAGGTTAGGTGAATTGGCCATGCTAAATTGCCCAGTGTCAGGGGTGAATCGAGGGTGGAGGAATGGATCTAGGTGGGTTACAGTTCGGAGGGTCGATGTGGACTTGTTGAGCTGAAGGGCCTGTTTCCATACTGTAGGAATCTAAAAAAAACATGTTTATCGGGATTCAAGGGTCAGACACAGTATGTATTTTTCATGGGCTAAGAAACAGAAAGGAATAGAAGACAGTGACTGTGGAGACTGATGAGGAGTAAAGTGACATCCCCCCTGTCCCCAATGTCTTCTTGACAGAGAGAATAAAATCAAATGTAGAGAAAGAAACAGATATATTCGGAAGAAGGAATAGCAAGTGACAGTGTAAGTGAAACAGGATAATTTGAAATGGAATGGCCGAACAATGTTTGATCTGTGTGTGTGTGTGAGAGAGAGTGCGTGTCAGTGTGTGTGTGAGTGTGTGTGTGTCTGCGTGTGTGTGATTGTGTGCGTGTCTATGTGTGTGTCTGAGTTTGAGAAAGTTTGTTTGTGTCTGTGTGTGTGAGTGAGTGTGTGTGTCTGTCTGTGTGTGTCTGTGTGTCTGTGTGTGTGAGTGAGTGTGTGTGTGTCTGTGTGAGTGTGTGTGTGTCTGTATGTGTGAGTGTGTGTGTCTGTGTGTGTGACAGTGTGCGTGCCTGTGTGTGTGAGTGAGTGTGTGTCAGAGTGTGTCTGTGTGACAGTGTGTGTGTCTGTATGTGTGCCTGTGATTGAGAGAGTGTGTGTGTCTGTGTATGTGTGTCTCTGTGCCTCTGAGGGAGGACTGGTAAATGTAACCTCCCCGTTTAAGGAGAGAGGGACACAGAAGACAGGAAATTATAGAAGAACGTTCTATCCTGATGGAATTTTTATTCAATTCCATACTTGCACAGCCTGACCGCATTATGGCTGGTCTCCATTCTTCACACATTTTTTCTCCTGGTCTCCCAATGAACTTGCCCTGTTTGTGAATCGTTTGTCTTGCAGTTAATTAACGAACCCATTTCCCCTTCACAATCTAATTAATACTCATTTTACATTTTATTCTCTTTTACCAGAAATAAAAGTCAATTTGTCAGTGGCATTGTTCCTCTACATCATCTTGTTTCCCGTCACCCCTCCTCTACCGCGGTCAAGGGATTTAAAAGCCCATTTTCCAATCCTTTTCTGTTCTGAAGAGAAGTCACACTTGAAAAGATTCAAGAAAAACTTCCTCTCCATTGTTGTAATGTTCCAGTCTGCTATTCTCAGATTCAGATCTGTCCTCTCTCTGTCTACGCAGCTGTTGATCTCTGTTACTGTTGGAGCTGATGCATCTGCTCCTACACTGGGAGAGCGCACTGAGAGGGAAACCCTCCAGTGACACAGTTACATTGCATGGAGACTGACATTAATCACAGTCACTGAGCAAACAGTGCTAGCTTTTAATCCAGCACATTCAGTTCACAATATAACTGGACTGGACTACATGTCGACATTGCTGGCTATTGGTCAAATCTCCCATCACCAATAGCTTTAGTGAAGTCAGTTGTGAGGGAGAAAGATGAATGTCATCTTTTCGTAGGCTAGATGATTCTGCTCGGTTGTCCATTTACTATGCTGTTACCATCTCTCCCCAAATCCCGCCACCCACCAAAATAAACACATTCAGGATGTTGTTTCTGTGCGGATCTCTCCTCCACGGGAACAACCGCCAGCCAACACACTGTCACTGGTTACAGTTGCCTTGAACAGAGAGAGGATGTGTGGACTTCTCTAAATGTTCCTCTCACTGCTCTAATAAGGCAACTAGGGAATATGCTTCAGTAATTTATTTATACAAATTGACAAACTTCTAAATGCAGTTTTATTTGTGTAAAACCGTACTGTTTTACGCATTTTGGCCTCAGTCGAATCCAAAAGTGATAATTACAATGAAGTTATGCATTAAGACATATGAATTAATGAGTCAGGTTTGAATGATCATGACATTCGCTGGGAGATAGGACAGAATGGGATAGTGGCTGTGGAGACTGCTTGTTGGGGGGTGGGGGGGGGGGTACAATGATATTCTCCTGTCATCATCACGCTATCTGCCAGACAGAATTAAATCTAATGCACAACAAAGAAACAGCAACTTTTGAGAAATGCAATGCTGAATGACAATATGAACTGAACATGATCATTTTAAATGTGATAAAGTGAACTATATTTAATATACACACCACTTAATCATTGGGAATACAGTTCGATTATGATCACTGGACCAGAAACATTAACTTTGATTTCTCTTCACAGATACTGCCAGACCAGCTGAACTTGCCCTCTAAGTTCTGCTCTTTTTTTTGTTTGAGCTTGATCATATTGTTCATATCCGGCAGGATACTTAAAATTAAAAGCAGACACTAATAACAAAATGTGGAGGGCTATGGGGACAGTGCAGGAGACTAACAGTAGAGATATAGTCGTTCCAAACTGGAAGAGACATTGGGCTGAGTTTCCCCCACTTTTGCTGTAAATAATTCTGTGTTATGTAACCAAAGCCTTTGGGAGGGGGAAGACAAGCGAGTTCAATGAAGGTCACAGAGTGCTCCACCATCAATAATTTGTTCCTATTATCTCATGAAATTTCTGCTGCCTCTAAAATGTCTTTTCAAGCAAAGTGGAGTTCCTGAGATTTACAAGATAATCAGAAAAATATTCTTTTTTCCTTTGAATCTTAAAGAAGCAACAGATTTCGGCCGTAACACAGGTGTCACAGACACACCAACTATAATAGTAACAGGAAAGGACTACATTGTCCACATATAACCAAATTCAGCATGTAGCCCTGCAAAGAAACATGAAATATAGTGATACAGAAACATGAAAAAGAAATTAAAAAATGGTGAAGAAGCGCCACAGATGAGGAAGTATCTGCAGAGATAAACAAAGTTAATATATCGAATATGATGTAACCCTGTTTGAAAAAGTCATATTCGAATCAAAGGTTAATTCTGCGTATCTCTGCTCAGAGAGTACCAGACCTGCTGAGCTACCCTCTATCGGTTTTTCTTTTCTTTCTGAACTGTGACAAATTTACTGATCTAAGCAAAGCTGCTATCTCAGTTGAATCTCGAGTAATTTGTAACCAAAAGAGAAAATGCTGGAAAATCTCAGCAGATCTGGCAGCATCTGTAACGAGAGAAAAGAGCTGACGTTTCGAGTCTAACTGCCTCTGTGCAGTGAAATCAGAATTAAAGTTTCTAGGTTAGTGGCCCTTCCTCAGAACGGATGGTTACCCTGAAAATGTTGATTTATATGCATAAGAGGCTGAATAGCTGTTAATGGAGACTGTTAGTAGCTAACAATAGGGGGTGAGTACTAGTCTTGGTGTATGGGTAGGGGGCATTGAGGAGTTCAGTCCCTAAAATTATTGAATATTATTTTGAGTCTGAAGGGCTGCAGGGTCCACCCGCGGAAAATGAGGTGCTGTTCTTCCAGCTTGCGTTGAAATGCCCTGGAACACTGCAGCAAGTCTGACTCAGAGATATTGGCCAGGGAACAGGATGGGGTATTAAACTGGCAGGCAACTAGAAACTCAGGGTCTTCTGCACAGGTACAGTTTGGATATACTGTGAAGTGTTCACCCAGTCTAACTTTAGTTTCCCCAATGTAGAACGCTGGCACAGTGGTTAGCACTGCTGCCTCACAGCGCCAGAGACCTGGGTTCAATTCCCACCTCAGGCGACAGACTGTGTGGAGTTTGCACATTCTCCCCGTGTCTGCATGGGTTTCCTCCGGGTTCTCTAGTTTCCTCCCACAGTCCAAAGATGTGCAGGTCAGGTGAATTGGCCATGCTAAATTGCCCGTAGTGTTAGGTAAGGGGTAAATGTAGGGGTATGGGTGGGTTGCACTTCGGCGGGACGGTGTGGACTTGTTGGGCCGAAGGGCCTGTTTCCACACTGTAAGTAATCTAGAGCAGACCACAATGTGAGCAGCGAATGTGGGAAATGTTGATAGGATGCTGCTTCAGCCGGGAGGTATGTTTGGCCCTTGGTTAGTGAGGAGGGAGGAGGTAAATGGGAAAGTGTAACACCTCCGGCAGGGGAAAGGGACGTGGACCTGTGTTGTGGGGGGGGGGGGGGTGGTGGAGGTGGGGGGATGTGTTGCCTGTGAATAACGAGTGGACTAGTGTGTCGCGGAGGAAATGGTCAGAAGGCAGAAAAGGGAGAGGGGACAAATATGTGTCTGGTGGTGGCATCTCGCTAGAGGTGGGGGAATGCAGACTGATGATCTTCTGCATGCGAATGCTGGTGGGATGGTAGGTAAGGACAAGGAGAACTCTAACACTGTTGCAGGAGGGAGGAGAGAGGGTGAGAGTAGAAGTGCAGGAGGTGGGTCAGAACTAGTTGAGGGCCCTGTCGAGAAGAGTGCTGGGGAATCCTCGGTTGAGGAAGAAGGTGGACATTTCAGAGGCCACATGTTTGAACTTGACATCATCAGAACCAATGCGGTGGAGACGGAGGAACTGGGGGAATGGAACGGAGCATTTGAAGGAAACAGCGTGTGAGGGTGTATATTCCAAGTAGCTGTGGGAGTCGCTGGCTTAATACTGGATATCAGTGACTCGTCTATCCCCAAAAATAGAAGCAGAGATGTCGAGGAAAGAAAGGGAGGAGTCAGAGATAGACCTTGTGAAAGTGAGGGATTCGTGCAAATTGGAAACGATTATTAATAAGACAAATCCATCCATGGTTTTCGAAGGCAGTAGCAAAGGCAGAGTTTACTTGTCATTCCCAATAGGTCTAGGGAAGGTGTCATTGTTCATTGAGGAAATTACCAGCACAGAATTTCCTCTGATTCCCGTTAACCACAGTTTTCTGAGGGTTAATGATGCTACATGAGTCAAATATTACTTTGATGCGAGGCAAGTTACTCTGATCTCACCTCTAATGACATTGGAAAATCAGTTAAAATGATAAATAGCAAAATGATCGAACACGGCTTATTTGATCAATGTGGTCACTGTCCTCACAACGTTTAAGGAAAAACTGATGGATGGGCGTTTGATTCTGAGGAGAGGTTTGTCCTATTTGTGATGAGGCTGTTTGGTTAAGCGTTGTGACAAAGAGTCAGAAATACAGTTCCACTCTCTATGGGGAACAGAATCACCATGTTCACGGTGCATTGGACAGTGACAGACACACATCTGCTCCAATTGGACATTGATCACCTCAATCTCATCATCCACTAAAGAGCAATAGCAGCACAGAAAGCAGCAGTTCCCATCACCCCAGTTGGAAAGCAAAAACGGAAAGTAATGGCCAGTGGAAGTGGGAGTAACTAGGGAACTGCTGTAACTTACAGTGGGAGTGGGAGAAGAAAGATGTGAAGAGATATCATCAATGGAAGGGTATGTAGCAGCAGATGGGGCAGTGCAAGGGAAGTAGGACTGCAAAAAAAGAGTAAGAAGACGGAGGAAGAATGGCTAATGAAGTTTTAGTGACTGGGAAAAACTTGTTTTAGCAAATGTGAGGTTGGGTGAAAAACGTCACTGTTCAGGAAAATTGGGATCTGTTTCCATTGAAAATTATGATTTGATGGATTTCTTTTTCTATCACTTGATTCTTGTTCAGATTGCACATTCACTCTGTATTTCAGCATCTCCATCAAATGCAGATGACATGTTTTTTTTTCCCTGGTATGGTGTCTCAACATTTTTGATTTTTTTTTAACAGTATGTATTTGCTTCCATTTCAATGTAGACACGAGCATATGATTTGATCTCCTGCAGTTTGTCCATAACGTAGAATTTAATTGAATATTTCTCCTCATCACATTCACTGATTCAAGCAATGAGTCAGTGTCTATCCTGCAGTTGAAAAAATTCAGCTCCTACTATTGATAAAAAGAACAGCGCCACACAAATGGCTAATGTTCCAGTGCAAGGTGCCAAACCCTAGTTCATCTTAAATTAGGTACAAAATTTTTGAATAAGACATGATGAGAGGTAGAGTGTAAAAGGTGATTTCAACTCTGTGTTGAAAATGCTATTAGCAGCTTCCTCAAAATAGGTGTTAACTACATCACTTTGTAAATCCCCCAAAATAAGAACAGCAAGAGACTGGAATTGTTAATTCCTCTTCTGTGAATAACATCTGGAGATCAGGAAGGAAATCAAGGTTTGTTTGGGATATTCATAAATGATGATGGTGAGAATGTGGAAGATGGACGGCAGTGGAATGGTAACTAATGTTGGGGATGACACAAAGATTAGATAAGTGGTTCGCAGTGAGGAGGGTTAGGCTACAGGACGATATAAACAGATGATTTCTATATCCAGATTGTTGGCCGATGAAGTTTAACACTGATAAATGTGAGATAATGCACATCTGAATTAACAAGACAAGTGTGTGCTCAAACTGTTTATTGCGAGGGCTAAATTTGCTCCTTTTTTCATTGCAGCAGTGAAGGTTGAGGAGGAAACCTGGTACAGGTGTACAAAAGCATAAGGCGAATGGAGAGGATGAACAGACAGCAGCTGTTTCCCTTACTCAAATGGTCAAAAACAAAGGGATACATGCTTAAAGTGAAAGGCAGGGGATTGAGAGAGGATTTGTGAGTCTGTTTTGAACTCAGAGGGTGACACAGACATAGAATATAAAATTTCTACAGTGTGGAAAAAGCCTTTGGATATGCACTTGGTGGTACAGGCTCGCATTTTCATTCAATGATTCTATGTGGTGACAGCCATGAACACTGATATATTCTGAAGCAATAGCTAATGGCAGTTCCTGGTTTGTTCCATTGACTGTCTCAGTAAGTGAGCCTCCAGTGAAGTGCTGGTGTTATCTCCCACTTTCTATTTAAGTGTTTCGGTTTCCTTGTGTTGGTCATGTAAATTCCTCTGTCGATAATGTCATTTCCGGACCTTTTCGTCAGAGGGTGGGAGATGGCATCGAAATTGATTTGTTTGTTGATGGAGTTCCGGTTGGAATGCCATGTTTCTAGGAATACTTGGGCATGTCTCTGTTTGGCCTGTCCTAGGATGGACATGCAGATTAGTCAGAGTGTCGTACTTCCTTATCAGTGCGTAAGAAATTAGTGTTGGGGTCATGTATTTTGTGGCTATTTGATGTTCATATATCCTGGTGACTAGTTTTCTGCTTGTTTTTCCGTTGTAGTGTTTGTTACAGTTCTTGCAAGGCTTATTGTTCCTGGAGCAGAACAGACAAAGATATGAATTTATTGCGGTGCTCAAAAGTATGAATAAACCTTCAGAGTGAAAACTATTCCTCTATTCGTTGGCATCAGAGCATCAAAGAATGATAATTTCATGGTTATAAGCAGAAGAGCGAGGAGTGAAATTAGGAAAAGTGTCTTTACTTAGCGAGTTGTTATGAATTGGAATTGACTGACTGGGAAAGTTGTGAATGAAGATTCAAAACAGAACTGGATATACATTTGGAAATTATTAATTTAACGGGCAACAGAGAGAGGGCTGGCGTATTGGAGGTACTTGGAGACATTTTTGGAACTGATTCATACATAATGCCAATGACTTCCTCCTGTACCTTAAAGTTTTGTACTCTATTATGTGTCAGCTGTGAATAAAAGTCAGTATCCAATTATTTCACATTGTAAATGCTCATAAATATCTGATTATTTGGTGCAGCATAAACATTTAAAATGCAAGTATTGCAAGGTCAGCTTCATTATGAAGTCTAATAATTACTCAGAACCTTAATATTATACATGTGTTGTTCTAATTGCTAAAACAAATATATCATTGCTTTGGCACAAACCCCTTTGGAAGCTTTGACATTTCTCTGACACGATATTATCTTCGTTGTCTTTTTCACTCTCTACATTTCATATTAACTATCGTTCATTCTAAAAATTGGAAGTTTTCAAATTATTGTTCACTGAAATTTGATAACACAAATAATTTATTTAGTTTAATATTTACAGTTCATGTTTAATTATTCCCATTTTAAAATTGCTGGCAAATAGCAGAAGATCGTACATTTCAGTGAGAAATTAAACTGATTGATATATATAAATGTATAAGAACGCTAATTCTATTTGTATGTTCAATCTTCTGCTCACTCTGAATATGCAATCATTCAGAAGCCAACCACTTTAAAAATATTGGTGTGGCAAAACATTGTTTTGAATCTTGACATTGAATATCTAATTCTAATCACCACAAGAGTTATGTTCTTTCTTCGATAAAATAAAATGTACGTGCTTTACTTCTGTGATAGGAAATTTTGACAGGAGTTTATATTTTACTTCCATAAATATAGAATTAACAGAATTGATTTAAGATATTATAGTTCAGTTGAATGATTATCGTTCTCATCTTATTGTTGTCCAATTCATGAAATATAGCACTCATCCGATCATTTTTCGGGTCAGTAAACGCAACACCTTGCAATATGCTACGCTGAAAATTGCTTCCAATTTATCTGAAATCATTTACAGTGCTATTGGACCTCACAGCTGCCTGTGATGCAGAGAGACTCGGTGGCCTGTTCCAAAATCTGTCCATGGAGCTTCTAACATGGTTCAGGGCATCAGTGAAACATTACTTCAAAACAAATAAGTTGGAATCCTTCTTGGGCAGAGGGATAACCCGCCAACAGACTATCACTGGTCTCAGTGTAGGTACAAATATTGTCCAGGTTAAATACTAATGGCTGACCAGCAACCAGGTTTTGAAATTCATCTTAGTCAGAGCCTGTCCCAGAGAGCAGACGTGTTGACATGGAGAGCCAGAATCTCACCATACAAGTCACCTACAGTGATGAAACCTGACCTGTCTCCCAGACTCCATATATCTGCACCCTGGACCAGACATGGGTGAAGTTGTTAACAGGTTGACTGTCTATTGCAGTGCCTTGTGTCTCACAACGAAACCTCTAAAGCCATATCCAATAAATGTCACCTTCACATTCTCCAGTATCAAAATAAAATTGCACATCTCTATGAATGGTCAGAGATTACTACATGGATCACACAGAAGAATGTATGTGAAGTAACCAGCAGCAACTGGCAATACACAAATCACATTAATAACTAAACTTGGTGAATTCTGTTTGGTCTAAGTAAACAAACATATTATACTGGCCTTCAGGTGACTGTAACAATGCACACCATAACTGGAGTTTTTGGCCTTACACCCCTCCAAAGCTTCCTGATCTCACACACATCACTCCCGCACACATTCAACAAGTTAAGGGGAATCCACAAACTGGGTGAAACTGGAAATATAGAACAGTGCAGCACTGTGCAGGCCCTTCATCCCTTGACGTTCTGTTGACTTTTTATCCTACTCTAAGATCAAACTAACCTACATATCTTTCATTATACTATCATTCATGTGCCTATCCAATTAAATATACCGAATATAGCTGATTTTACTACAACTGTTGGCTGTTCATTGCACACACCCACCACTCTCTGTGTAAAGAACTTACCTCTGACATCTCCCCTAAAGCTTCCTCCAATTTCTTTAAAATCATACCCCCTCGAGATAGCCATTTCCACCCTGGGAGAAAGTCTCTGGCTATCCACTCTATCTATGCCTCTCATCGCTGTCAAGTCACGTTCCATTCTTCTTCGTTACAATGAGGAAAATACCCGAGCTCCCTCAAATTTTCTTTGCAGCACATGCCCTCCAGTCCAGGCAACATCTTGATAAATTTCCTCAGAAACCTCACCAAAGCTTCCACATCTTTCCTAAAACGAGGCAATCAGAACTGATCACAATATTCTAAGTGTGGTCTCACCAGGGCTCGATAGAGTAGCAGCATAACCTCGCAGCTTTTAATCTCAATCCATCGGCTAATGAACACATCAAACACCTTCTTAACAACCTAATAAACCTGGGTAGAAACATTGTGGGAGCTATTCCATGGCCCATATGATCTCCGTTCCTCCACAATGTAAGAATCCCGCTCTAACCCTGTATTCTGCATTCAACTTCGACCTTCCATATTGAACACCATATGCCACTAAGCAGCAGAATCCTGCATCTTGTCATTATCCTGTTGCAAACTACTACAGCCCTTCACACTATCCATAATTCCACCCACCGGTGTTACATCACCAAACTTACGAACCTACCCTTCCACTTCATCATCCAAGTTATTTATCAAAATCACAAACAGCAGAGGTCCCAGAACCGATCCTTACGGAACACCACTGCTCACCGAGTTCCACACTGAATACTTCCCATTTACCATCACCCTCTGTCTTCTATGGGCTATCCTATTCTCTATTCAGACAGACAGGACTCCCTGTATGCCATGCCTCCTTACTTTCTGAATGAAACTACTACGGGGAAGCTTATCAAAAGCCTTGTTAAAATCCATGCACTCCGCATTCACTGCTCTACCTTCTTCAGTGTGTTTAATCCCATCCTCAAAGAATCCAATAAGAGTTGTGAGGTATGACCTGCCCCTCACAAAGCCATACTTAATATTTCTAATCAAACTATGATTTTTCAGAATCCTCTCCAATACTTTGGCCAATACAGATGTAAGACTGACTGGTCTGTCGTTCTCAGAACATTCCCTGTTCCCTTGCCTGAACAAGGGAAGAACATTTGTCACCCTCCAATCAACCGATGCTACTCAAATAGAGAGTGAAGACGCAAAGACCGTCGCCAAAAGCACAAAAATCTCTTTCCTCTCTTCTTGTAGTAACCTAGGGTGTTTCCCATCTGGCTGAAGGATTTATATATCCTTATGTTTGTACTTCAATCAGTCTGTATTTGACCTCAACTTGTTTACTCCCTGTCAAACCAACTGATTGACTGTTTTCCATTTCAGGGCTCTGTACAGTGCTGCATTCCTGAGCAAGTATGGTTCCCAATATCCTGTGTATTATGGAATGGAAAACATGGGAAGGCACGGATGCCTTTCTCATGAAGGGCAGATGCCAAAACTTTGACACTGCTGTTCCTCAGATGGTGACTGAATAGTTGTGCTTTGCCAGCATCACACTTTTCGACTCCGATCACCAGGATACACAGTCCTGACGTTGCCCATTACTGAGGGCTGTCCCCTCTGCACACTGAGCAGGCGATTAATCAGCAGAAACTAGTTGTAGTTAGAGCTGACTGTTCAGTTCTGGAAAGCTGCATTTGATGAACACTTTTACTAAAAACGAAATTGCAATTCAACAAATATTCATTCAGTCCCAGAGTTACAGATTTGGTTTATGAATTGGACAGCTTTATAAAGAGCAGTGAATGACTGAAGAACTCCGAGGTACAGAGTATTCCAGGTGATATATTCCAGGTTGGATGTGCTTTACCTTAATGCTGGGAATATTATCAGACAGAAAGATATGACAAGGAAACGAGGTGATATGTGGAAGTGTGTCATTTTTACCATTACATAGATGTGTTTGAGGGAGGTCATGGCTGACAACTCAGTATTCTGTGGTACCAGAACTATAGTCAGGACAGGCAATAGGGTAAAAGAGGAGGTAGTTTTGTCTTATAAATTATGGAGTCAGTTACTGGCTGAAGAAGGGACGATATCTTGAAAGGATCTTCTAATGAGGTTTGGTGGTTAAAGCTCAGTCTCAAAACCATGACAGAAACAGAGCTTGGGATATATTGTAGAATCCCAGATAAAGGAAAGTACGGGAGCAGGTATATAACCAAGTTATTGATATGTGTAAAATCAATAAAAGGAACATTATATTCTGGCATTTCAATTCCAAAAGTTCATCATGGCAATGATAACTTCTTAAGGGGGGGCAGGTGCTTTGAAATTTATTCCCGAGAGTATTTTATATCAACATAGAGCAGATACAACAATGGGCAGTGCAGTGCTGGGCCTCACTGTCGGGAACGAAGCCAGTCAGCTGTTCCAGACAGAAGTGGGAGAGCATTATAGGACCAGTGACCGTGATATCACACATTTTGACTTTGCTAAGGAAAAGGCCCCAAAAATGTTTGAATCATAAAAGCTTTTTGGATTGGGTAGACAGATTTTATGAATAGAAATGACAGAATCTTGTCAAAGTGCAGTTGCTTCTGGGTGAAACTGTAGCAGAACAAGGTGGGACAGGGGTTGGGGGATCATTTGATTAAAATCGAATTGATGACAGTGTCGGCCCAGCATGTTACACCGAAGATAAGATTTAGGAAAACAAGCCCAGAGAACCTCAGATGTCGACAAAAATCCCGAACAGGATGAAAAACGATGAGAAGCTTAAAGCAGGTACCAAGTGAGCAGGCCAATGAAGGTCCTAAAAAAATATAGAAAGTGCAGGCCTAAACTTAAAATGTCAGCGGAAGAGCAGAAGGAGCGGTGATAAAACATTAGCGGGTAAGATCAGCAAGAATCCAAAGTCATATTTTTGGTGTATATAAAGGGGAAGACGATAATGCGGGAAAGAACTGGAGTGTTAGGGACTAAGGGGATAGCCTGTTTACGCAGCCAGAGAATATGTTAAATACATGCTACGAATCGGTCTTTAGTTTAGAAAAGCTGTTTCTGGATTGAGAGAGAGTGACTGTTTGACCCTTGAGCAAATTGACACAGGAGCTGAGGAAAAATTGGAAGTTTATGCAAGATAGAGTGGGCAAATCACCAGATTAAAGACCACCAAGTCTCACATCAGTGAGAGGGAAACAATTGTAGAAAATTCGGAGGGCTGTTGAGGCTGGATCATTAAATATCTTCAAGGCTGAGGCAGACAGATTTTTATACAAGTGTTATGGGAAATTGCAGAAAAGTGGAATGGGGGATTAACAAAATAAAAATAATCTAATCGAAGGAAAAGCAGACTCAGTTAGAGGATAGACATATTGTTATCCCTATGTCTAATAGTGTTCTTTTCCAATAGCCCTTTATTCACAAGAACATCACCTCTCTTGAGGGATTCAAGGAATTCATAAACGCGATACTAATAGACAGAATGCACGAGAGGGCTGTGACAACACAGATTGCCTGTCGGGGTGAGGATTTGCATGGGCAAGTCACCATTACCAGAAGGAAGACCTCAGCAAGACACCCTTCAAGGCCAAGCAGAGATCTGCACTGGGGAGCAGGTAGTCAGTGGCCAGGTGTCAAGGAGTGCTGAAGACCTAAACACTGTATCACTGTCGTGTCTCCTTCCTTCGCTGGCCAAAACTATATGTGGAGAGGTAGAGAGACATGCCGTTGTAGCAGAGTAAAGCAGTAAGGCTTTGACACGAGAGGCTTCGGACAGCTCAGCTCAGCAAAATGTACAGGGAAACTGAAATAAAGTCCTTTTAACTTTATTGTTATTGCTGTCGAGATGGCAGTTAGGGCAGTTGCACACTCCTCTTGTTTCATGTGGGAGCTCACGGAGATTTTCACCGTCCCTGATGACTATACGTGTGGACTGTGCACCCAGCTACATCTCCGGGAAGACCGTGTTAGGGAGCTGGAGATGGGCAGCACGGTGGCGCAGTGGTTAGCACTGCTGCCTCATAGCACAAGGGACCAGGGGTCAAATCCTGGTTCGGGCAACTGTTTGTGTGGAGTTTGCACGTTCTGCCCATGTCTGCATGGGTTTCCTCTGGGTGCTCCGGTTTCCTCCCATAGTTCAAAGATGTGCAGGTTAGGTGAATTGGTCGTGCTAATTTGCCTGTAGTGTAAGGGTGTGGGTCTTGGTGGGCTGCTCTTTGGAGGGTCGGTGCGGACTTGTTGGGCTAAAGGTTATTTAGTATGCACTCAGGGTCATCTGAGATACTCAGAACTTCATAGATAAGTTCTTTAGTGTGGTGGCCACACCCAAGACACACCCCTAGTTATGTTTCTTTAATGACTGTAATATTCCAGTCGAACGTTCATCGCCCTCAGTTCATTAGCTTTACCTGTGAGTCCTGTTGTATTTAAATAAACACAATTTAACCCAAGAGGTGTTCCTTGCTTCCTGCCATATTCCAGGTAGAGAGTAGCTGTGCGACCACCAGGAATGGCAAAGGGAGTAGGCAGAGAGTGCAGAAATAGCCTGTGGCCATTCATCTCCATAACATGTAGACCGTTTTGGATTGTTGGGGGCGATGTCTGTTCAGGGGAAAGCAGCAGTAGCCAGGTTTGTGGTACTACCACTGGCTCTGGGGCACAGCGAGAAACGGTAAAGGTAAACAGGTCATTAAACATAGGAGAGTCAATTGTTAGAGGGACAGATTGGAGATTCTGTGGCCACAAACGGGAATCCAGGATGGCGGGTTACCTCCCGCTGCTAGGGTCCGGGATGTCTCCAAGTGACTGCTGAATATTCTCAAGGGGTTGCGTGAGCATCCAGAAATCATTATGCACGTTGACACAAATGATACCCACTGAAATAGGGCCGAGGTTCTGGAGCGAGATTACCTTGATAGTGGCAAACTCCTTAGAGGGTGATTACCGTCCGAGACATGCACTGGAAAGGACACCAATATCTTGGCGGCCAGTTATGCTAGTGTTACGAGGATGGGTTTAAACTAGATTGGCAGGGGGTGGTATCCTCAAGAGCAGCGAGGCAAGTGCGATGCTGGAAGGAGATAGAGTAATCAGAAATAGTAAATTTAGGCTGGAAAATGACAGAGAGAAATGCCTTTTGGATTAAATGGCATCTATCTCAATGCAAGAAGGCCTACAGGTAAGGTCGATGAACTCAGGACGTGGATAAGTAGGTGGGACTGGTATATTATAGCCATTACACAAACATGGCTAAGTGATGGATAGGACTGACAGCTTATTGTGCCAGGGTACAGGTACTTTAGGTGAGACAGAGATATTGGAAGGAGGGGAGTGGAGTTGCAGTTCTGATTAAGGGGAGTACCACAGCAGTAATCAGAGATAAAATAACTGATGAATCACCCAGTGAGGCTTTGTGGGTGGAGTTAAGAAATCGGAAGGTGTTCGTGAGGTGATTAGGGATGTGCTATAGGCCCCCAAATAGTCAACAGTAATGAGAGTAATACATATGCAGGGAGAGAGGGGAAACCTGCAAGATCAATAGGGTTATCATGATAGGGGCGTTAAGAGATTTGATGAGATAGAATCTGATAAAAGCTTGAGGAAAGTTTCCTCAAGTAGTGTACAGAGAGTTCTACTCGGGAAGGGGAAAAACATGAAATTTTCTTTGGAAATAGGGCAGGACAGGTGACTGAGTTAAAAGTGGGTGAGCACTTTGTGACCAGTTACCGAAGTTCTATTAATTTTCAGATAGTTATGGAGAGGGACAAAACTGGTCCACAGGTTCATGTTCGAATTTGAGGCGTGGCTCAGGTCCAGGCCGCTGGGATCAAGGGAATTCCTGGAGGTATATTAGAGATACAGGAGTTCTGAAAAAGGAAAGCAGTCGGGTGAAAAGGGGACAAGAAAGAGCCTTGGCTGTGAAGATTAGGATGAATCCAAAAAGTTACTTTAAATATATTTTTAAAAAATCAAAAACTGGATAGAAAATACGACCCCTCTAAGACCGCTGTGGACAAGTATGTGTGGAACTATAAGTGATAGGTGAAGTCCTCAACTATTATTTCTACTCTATGTTTACCGTGAAGAAAGACATGTTGACTTGAGAACTTGAGGAAGTTAGTGGGGATATCTTAGAGCCAATCTATATCATAGTTGAGGAGATATTGGATGTACTAGAATGCTTGAAAGTGGATAAATCTCACGGCCCTTACCCGATATATCAAAGAACACCTCAAGTGGCTTCAGAAGAATTTGCGGGGACCCTGGCTTATAATGTTTATCATCAGTAACCACAGGTAATGGCTCGGAAGACTGGAGGATAGCAAATGTTGTGCCCTTATTCAAGAAGAACTGAACAAAAAAAGCCTTGGAACTATAGACCAGTAGGTTTAACATCCGTGGTCGGTAAGTTACTTGAGTAGGTTCTGAGGGATAAGATGTACATGGATTTAGAAAGACAGGCTTTGATTAGGAACAGTAAGTGTGGCTTTGCGCAAGGAAGATTGTGCCTGACACTTCTCTTAAAGTAAGTGGATGATGTGACCAGGAAGATTGATTTTTGTGGGGCAGTAGATTTCAAAACATGTGGTGTTGGATAAGCACAGCAGGTCAGTCATATTCGAGGGGCAGGAGAATCTATGTTTCGGACATAAGCCCTTAATCAGGAACATCCAAAACATCGATTCTCCAGTTCCTTCTGATGCTGCCTGACCTGCCGTGATTTCCAGTGGCACACTTTTCAACACTGATCTCCAGCATCTGCCGTGCTCAATTTCTCCATTGGAAGTAGATTTAGTCGATATGGATTTCAGTTACAGCAGAACAGAATGAGGTTTTTCAGCCCCTGGAGCCTAATATAAAATTACAGGAGGAGGCCAATAAACCCCTCGGGCCTATCAAACTGTAACCAGATCATGCAGCACCAGTATCCAGTTGCACATCAACAGGATCAATCTATTCAGCTACTTGAAGTCAGTAACACAGGAAATGGAAGAGGCCACAAAGTGACTGGACTATGGGGTATACTGGAATAAAACCAGGCTATATAGCCTCTCAGACCTGCACTTCGATTCAGTAAGTCAGGGCTGATTTGCACTCGGCCGCAATTTCTCTTTCATGCCCAATTCTTTGTAGCCCTCCACTCTCTGACGGGTCAAAACCCATTGACACCCAGTCGCAACCCCCAATCATTTCAGTGATGTAGCCTCCCCTAACTGTCTGGCCCCAACCATCACTATTCCCTCAGAGAAGGAAACACTCCCCTCACATATACCTTGGCCTATTGACATGGATAGAAGATATGAACACAGCGTAAAGTGACTGGCCCTGATATCACGGCAGTATTTGATTGAGCAAGATGTCAAGGAGACTGAACAAAATTGAACTTGATGGGAATCAGTTGTAAACTCCCCACTGGTTGAGTCATTCAGAGCACAATGGGGCTGGTGGACATCAATCCTCTCAGTCCCTGGAAATCTCTGTGGGCAATCCTCAGGGTAGCTTCTTCGGCATAAACATCTTCAGCTGCTTCATCAATGTCTTTCCCTCTTTCATGCAATCAGAGGTGGGGATATTCTTTGAAGATTATACAATGTTCAGAACAATGGGTCACCTCCTAAGGTACTAAAGTATCAAATCTGGGCAACATTCAAGCTTGTGCTGTTAATGTATAGGTAACATGAATCAAAAGCACTGCTGGAGAATAAACATTTCCACGGTTAAAAGAAAGAGGGACCCCTTCAGCAACTCTAGCTAGTTTCCCAGTAATATAAGAAAGCCATTCAGCCCATCAGATTTAGTGGATAACAAGAGGCGCAATGCGTTCACTCACTCCTGCCTATTACACAAGAAGACAATTTAAAATAAAAGCAGGTGTTAGAATACACACGCAGGAAGCTGGAAGAACAGAATAAGCAAGGCATCATCAAGACTTTGAGAAGTGTATGCCTTGGATATAATCCTTTGTCAGGACTGTGGGTGGGAGTAAGGGGGTCTATAGATAAAGTGGCAGGTGAGGGAGGAGGAGGCAGAGTGCCGAGGTGGGGATTAGTGAACACAGATAAAGGGTATCAGCGAGTTGTTGATGGAAGGGCTGAATCCAGTTGGTAGCTGGACAAAAGGTAGCTTAGAGGAATGGACGGGAGGGGAGGGCTTGGGAAGGGAGTCGGGGGGATTGGAAGGGAGGTTATTTGAAATTGGAGAATTCAATGTTGAATCCCCGGTATGCAGGCTGCAGAGGTGACAGATGAGATCTTATTCCTCCAAATTATGGTTTGGTTCATTGTGGCAATGGAGGAGGCCAAGGAAGGCCATGTTGGAAAGGGATTGGGAAAGAGAATTGAAATAGGAAGTGACTGGGATATTTTCCATTTCACCTAACGACCCTACCTTTCAGCTCCCAACCGGATTCATCCCTCCCATCGCCCAACCAGGTTGCACCTAGCACTTGTGTCCACATAGCCGTAACTGACCATCCCCCTGATCTCCCCACCCCAACCACTCCCTTCTCTCTTTATCTGCAGCTCCCCCTACCCCCCCAACCCAGTTCTGAAGAACGGTTATAACTGAAATGTTGACTTTCCCAGCTGATGGTGCTGCTGGCTTGCTGTGTTCTTCCAGCCTTCTGTTTGTCTCCTATAACCCAGGAAGATAGAGTCTAGTCTGCACAGCGTGCTGGTAGGCAGGAATGAAGGGTTGCCCACTGAAGTCCTTGAACCTCTGCCCTCGGGCCAGGAGGAAGAATTCAGTTCCTCCAGACACTGACACATGAACAGAAGAGGCCATTCAGCCCATCCAAACTGTTAGACTGAAATAGGAGGATGTCATTGTTGCTGCAACACGACAAACCAATGAGCCATAGACTGCAAAGACAGACTGCTCCATGTTGTTCCTCCTGGCTCCATTGCTAATGGTACACACGTGCTATGTTAACGTGGTTTGCTGACCACGAGGAGGGAAAGTGAATGGTTTGTGCCAAGTCCCAAGGAGGCATCTTCCATTTCCGAGATGTTATGAACTAGGTTAGACTACTCCAAACACTTTTAAGCAGGCAGCCCAGAGCATACCTTTGCAATTTGTTTCGGTAAGTGTACAATGAGAATTACCGGAGGTAATTTAGCTAGGTTGACTACTAGATTTTGAAACAGACAAAAGCTTTATTCATAAAATTACACAATGAAACACAAAGAACAGAATAAAAATCACGACAGAATTCAATCAATTCAGCTAGACTTAATTATGCTATTCCGAATACACACAACTGTCCCAATAAGCAAACTCCCAATAATAAAAAAAACAGTATAAATAGAACACAATCTTCCAGGTTGAAGTTGAAGGTCAGAAAAGAGAGAGAGTTTCCACACAGCTCCCAGTTGAACTTTCCCGTTCAAGACTAAACTGAAAACTGTTCAGCTCAGCTCGTTTAGCTAAAATAGCTCACCACTCTCCGTTCATTATACTGGTCAGTTATAAAGCATGACCACTTTGGCCTGAAGACTCCTCTGTTTCCATATAAACAAAAGACCTCTGAAAGTACTTTTCATCTCTCTACCAAACCAGACTGATCGGAGCTTGGAG
The DNA here is from genome assembly GCF_047496795.1 of Chiloscyllium punctatum. Taxonomy (NCBI): domain Eukaryota; kingdom Metazoa; phylum Chordata; class Chondrichthyes; order Orectolobiformes; family Hemiscylliidae; genus Chiloscyllium; species Chiloscyllium punctatum. Next base: position 2,123,909 of record NC_092767.1, on the reverse strand, counting down.
AAAGTGAGGAAGGGATTATGCCCGAAACGTCGATTCTCCTGCTCCTTGGATGCTGCCTGACCTGCTGCGCTTTTCCAGCAACACAATTTTCAGCTCTGATTGGAATTTGGCCACGTTTTATTGTTCCTCTGAAAAAAAACCAAGGACAGAGTCTACTTGAGCCAAGGAACAGCCTTTAGACAAAAAGGGACTTGCTTTGTGACACATCTTTCCCCCCTTAAAAAAAAACATCAATGATAAAAGGTGGCTGCATTTTTAACCCTTCAGACCCAGTTAGTAGCCTTAAAACTGACAGATATACTGTACTAATTGTAAACATTCAAACATGCACAAACCCATACAAAACCAGGCTGCTGTATACCCACCAACGAACACCTCTGTATCTCATTCTAGTCTCAGCAACTCATCAGCTTTCACGTTTTCGCAACCTGTCACATACACAATTGTCAGATTGAACGGCTGCAACAACAAACTCCATCTAAACAGTCTGGCATTTTTGTCTTTAATTTTTCCACAAATGTCAATCTGTTGTGATCAGTGTATGCGATTGTTTCAGATGCATTGCTGGTAATATAAACACAGTTATGGTGTAATGCTAACACCAAGTTTAAAGTCTTTTTCTCCACTGTTGAACATTTCTGTTGATGTCCGTTCGACTTGCCAGAAAAAACACCCTATCGGTCTTTCTATTCTCTTATCATCCTCCTGCAGGAACACTGATCCAATGCCCACATCACTGGCATCGATAGCCACCTTGAAGGACTTCGTGTAATCTAGAGTAGCTAATATTGGGGCAGTGTCTAACACAGGTTTTAGGCTGGAAAATGCCGTTTGACAGTCCTCTGTCCACTGAGAGTTCTTGCCCTTGACAATTCGGTGAGTGGAGCAGCCACACTGCTTAAAGTTTGGGACAAACTTTCAGTAAAATCCAGCCAATCCCAGGAACCGTAGTATTACATATTTATTTTTGTCGACGGTGTGGAACATTCCCCAACGACTTTCGTTTTTGTATCTCATTGGGCCATTGGTCCATGTGCAATAACATGACACAGGAACGTGACTTGGCTTTCTCAAGTTCACTTTTAGCTAGGTTTACCAGCAAGCCTGCCTTCTGAAGTCAATCAAACAAGTCCGATAAATGCTGTAAATGTTCCTTTCAAGAGTGACTAAAAACTACCAGGTGATCAATGTACACCACATAGTTGGGGAATCCGACAATGACCTCATTATCAGTCTCTGAAAGGTGGCTGGATTATTTTACATATCAAATGCCACAACTTTGAACTGAATCCATTTAGTATTATGAAAGCCGAAATTGCCTTTGCTCTCTCTGACAGAGGTCCTTGCCAGTAGCCTCTGAGCAAGTCCAACTTAGAAATGTAAGTAGCTTCTCCCACTTTTTCGACAAAGTTCTCCAAACATGCAATAGGATATGCATCAGTCTTTGTAACGAAGTTGAGTTTGTGATAGTCCACACATGTCCACTGGGTAACATCTGGCTTTGGCGCCATGACTATACATGAGCTCCAAGCACAGTAACTCATTTCGATTATGCCATCTTGGAGCGTGTGCTCTATTTCCTTCTGAACCTGTGCCAACTTTAGAGGATAATGCCTTTAAGGATGTTATTTAATCAGAATAGCATCTCCTGTGTCGACACCATGCACAATTATGTTCGTACTTCCCAGTTTATTTCCGCATATCTCTCCAAGATATCGTAATAACTCTTTCAGGTTAGTATGCTTTTCTCGTGGAAGGTAACTCAGTAATTTATCCCAATTTTTGACAACTTTCTCATTATTCAAGTTGATATTAGGAATGTCCAATTCAGAATCCTCTGAACTTGGGTCTTCCTTCAGTGTTATAATCATTAATACCTTCTACTCTTGCTTTCCTTCCCTCTCAAAATACCTGTTGAGCATATTCACATGACACACTATGTGACATTTCTTCCTGTCTGGAGTCCGTACCAAGTAGTTCACCTCATTCAATTTCTTCCCAATTTGATAAGGTGCACTAAAACTTGCTTCTAAAGGCTCAGCTGTGACTGGGAGTAACACCAATACCTTATTTCCAATTGCAAAATTGCGAATTTGTGATTTCTGATCCACTTCCTGTTTCATTGTATGCTGCAATATTTTTAAATGCTGTCTAGCCAATTCTCCAGCTCTATTTAATCGTTCCCTAAAATTTGACACATTGTCCAGATGAGTGGTCTCAGAATTCTGCCTTATTAATTTCTCCTTAACCAATGTTAACAGTCCTTTTACTGCATGCTCAAAAATTAATTCAAATAGTCTGAATTTGGTCGATTCATTCTGTGCGTCTCTGATCACAAATAGTTCAAAAGTAATTTCCTGATCGCAATCATCTGGACTTTCCTGACCATAAACCCTCAACATGGTCTACACTGTTTGATACCATCTCGCTCATGTTCACTGTGATTCCGAATACTATGTAGCAGATTTGAATTGCTTTATTCCCAAGTTATCGATCACCTGCTTGAATAGTTCGGATGTGAGGTTTGATCTATCTGGATCTCTTAGTAGTCCGATCCTACGTAAAAAATAAGTATTTTTTTCTACAATTCTTTTAGCTGTGATGCTGCATAATGGGTCTGCCTCTGGAAATCTAGTTGACACATCCACTTTTGTTAAGAAGTACTTATTTCCACTTAGTCTTTGCGATAGAGAACCTACACAATCTATCATGACTCTTGTGAAAGGTTCCTTAAATGCTGGAATAGGTATTAAAGTTGCAGGTTTTATTACTGCATATGTGACATGTTTGAGACATTTGGCAATATTCACTACATCTTTGTGAAGTCCAGGCCAGTGAAAATATCTTTGTATTTCAGCCTGTAATGTCCTCACCCCGAAATGATCTCCAAGTTGTAGCTCACGTGCCACTCGCAGCACTCCCTTTCTATACCCAACAGACAAAATAATTTGATGAATTTCTGTGCACGTCTGATATGCTTCAATGTGTGCTGATCTCCATATCCGCATTAAAACATCATTTGTTCAGTAAAAACATACAGGAATGCATTCATTCTCTTTCTTGCTAAATATCTTTTGATATAACTTCTGTAACTCCACATCTTTGTGCTGTAATTCAATCAGCTTAGCAGAGCTAAAAATACATTCATATTTTCCTACTCACTCCATCTGTTTTCCACTTATCTGATCAAAAAGAAACTTTTGGATAACTATGTCAGCTTCGTTATCTGTGCCTTTATCCTGCTTAAACCTGCGCTTCTGTGATCTTCTGGTGATGCAATCAGGGGAAATTCCTGGAGACATATTCTCCAGGTCTTCAGTTGCCTGCATCTCCACTGGCTTTTCAAATTGAGTAGGCAGCACGCCTACCAGTGAAGCAGCTATATTATTTGCAAGGACAAATTCTATTCCTAGAGCTGAAATTTAGGGGTCTAGTACACCTACCGCACATGCTCCAATCTTCTCTGAACACTCTAGCCTCACTTTACATAACTGAGCACTTTTTTCCTCACTATGAATTCCTGTTACCAGCACATTTTCTGGAAATAGTCTCTCAAGAGTGCATATAGCCTCACCCCTCAGCATTACAGACTGAAAAGATCCTGTGTCAATTAATATTGAAACCTTCTTACCAATTACTCCTGGCCTATGTGAATAAACTTTACCCTTTCATGTAAGTTTTGTTTGCCGATTTGGCACGTCCACTGATCATCATGTACACTCTTAGGCAGTTGCCTACCTTCCTTTACGCATTTTGTTACGAGTCCAACAAAACTTCCAGGCTTGTTTGGTTATCCTACATGTGGTTTTCTCCCAGCCCATCAACACTGTGATTTTGTGTGGCCCTCTTTTTTATAATGAAAACACGACAGGTTTTTAGCTTCTTTGTCCCCCTCAAGGTTTTCTTTATTACTGTGGTAAATGATCCTTATGATTTACACTGTGATCTACCTTTCCTTTTGCATGTGAGGATATCTCTTTGCTCCAATTTCTGTCCCTCAGAGACCAGAACTGGTTCTGGAAGCCAAACCAAGTTTATGGACCAGTTGATAATCATCAGCCATTTCATTAGCAAACCTTGCTGCTTACACTCTCTGCTCTTCCAATTGTGTTTGCACTACTTCAGGCAGTAAATTTTTGAATTCCTCCAAGTGTTAACCTCTTTAAGGGCATCATAGCTTTGCTTGAATTTAAAGCTCTTATCCAACTATCGAAATTAGTCTGGTTGATCCTTACAAACTCAGTGTATGTTTCACAAGGATCCCTCATTAAATTCCTGAAAGGTTGCCGATGCAGACAAAATGTTTTTTTAACCTCCTTATACTCCCCAGATACCTCCTCTGATAGGGATGTGAATACCTCACCAGTCCTACCCACAAGTTTCGTTTGGATCAACAAAATCCACATAGCCTCTGGCCACTGCATTTGTTTAGCCAACTTTACAAATGAGATGAAAAGGGTATCACATTCTTCTCATCAAATTGAGGCATCGCTTGAACATACTCAAACAAATTCTCACTTGGCTTCTGACTACCAGGGGCTTGCTCATGCCCACCCTCTTCCTTACTAAGCCCACCCTCAGCCGTTATCTCCAGCCTTTTACACTGACTTTTCTTTACAATTGTCAGTTTTTGCTCTTCAAAAGTTCTCTCTTTCTCTCTCCCCTATTGCTTTCTCTTTTGCCATTCTTTCTTTTTACTCTCTGTTCTGCTGCTTTCTTTTTTCCCTCTCTTCTGCATTTTGTTGAAAGTCAAATGTTTCATTTTGGGTATTATTTTGATTTGGTTGAGAAAACTTAGAATACTAATGGCTATTTCAGTCGCCAAACGTTTTCTGGGTGTGCATGCAGTGACTTTGGAAATTTTACGAAAAATGAATAAGACCAAGTTGCAAGAATTAGCAGAAAAGCTGGAATTGGAACTGACTGCTTCTGTGAGGAAAGGAGAGATAATTACAGCGGTATCCCGTCAATTAAACTTGCTGGAGAAACCAACAGAATCAGAGATGGCAAGAATTCAGTTGCAAATTAAACATCTTGAGCTAACGGTGAGAGGTAAGGAAAGGGCAGCCAAATTCCTTCACACTCTCCTCATGATACCATCACCGTAGGGATTAGTCTGGTGAAACTCCATTCCACCGTCTCTCTGTACCAAGGAGATCATTGATTAAAAGTGAAAGAAAATACTGTCTCAAGTATACTCCACAACTGCAGGACGGTGTCTTCACTCTTATTCTTTAATCATTTTGTAATGAACGATACTACTCAGTTGTTGTGCTGATTACTTGCTGAGTCATAGAGTTATAGGGATGCACAGCATGGAAACAGGTCCTTTGGTCGGAACCGTCCGTGCCAACCAGATATCTCAACCCAATGTTGTTCTAACTGCCAGTGCCCGACTGCTCTGCATGAATTATGATAGTGCCTCATGATCAAGGACATCCAGCTTCTTTTCACCAAGAGCACTTCCCATCATCTCGCCTTCTCATAAATACAAACTGAGAAGGATGGCATTTTTTGCCAATCATTTATTTGCCTTATGAAGCAAAGTCACACCAATAACAACATCACTGTTGCCATTCGAGTTGATTGGAGATACTGAGGAGGCGATGATCTAGCTGTATTATCTCCGAATATTAATCCAGGGAATCAGGTAATGACCCAGACACCGGATCTGAATCCCACAACGCAATGTTGGAAATTAAATTCAATAAAATATCAGGAATTAAGAATCAAATGAAACAATGAAACTAATGTCGATTGTCCTACCTTGCACCCTCATGCCCTTCAAGAAAGGAAACTACCATCTTCAGCTGGTCGGGCTTACATGTTACTCCACAGTAATGTGGTTACCTCTCAGTTGCAGTTTGAAATAGCCAAGCCAGTCACCCAGTTATATCAGTAACTTCAAAGCCTCAAAGAAATGAATCCGCATGGATCTCAGCACTGACTACTTACAGCCCACAGACTGCAGTGGGTCAGGAAAGCAGCTCACCAACACCTTCTCAAGGACAATGGGGAAAGGGAATTAAATACTGGCCAGCATCCCATTACTGAATAAAAGACGATGATCACACTCAGGGAAGAGAGAACAACAAACATAAATAACTTTAAGCAGGGACTTTGTCATATACCTGACATGGTCATGATTATCAATAATATGGGAACAGGAAAAACATGAGTAATGTTTCATTTCAGTTTTTATTTCCATCACAGCTGACCATCAACAATCACTTTGTTTGTTTCTTTCTCTCTATCTCTCTCCTTTTCCATCTATTCAACTCAATCCTTCTCCCCTTCATAACAGATCTCGTTGTCACCAACATCAATCACAGTATTTCCCAACTGTGTTCAGTTCTGATGTATGAATCGAATTGCCAATTCTATTTTTCTTTCGACCCGACGGCGCTGCCAAATCTGCTCAGTTTGTCTGGCACTTTCTCGTTCTTTATTGTTTCTGATCTGTTGCATCATTCTTTGCTTTATATAACCATTAATTTTGTTATTATTTGGAATGTCTGTATTGCTAACAGGGGCAGCATTTGTTGACCTAACCAAATGTCATTTACTGCGAGGTCAATCTTTCAGGTAGTACAGAACCAAGCACATTGCTGTGGGTCTCACATCAATCTTAAGTCAGACCAGAGAGTAACGCAAGATCTATTTACCAAAGGACATCACTGAAATAGATAAACGTAAATGCTGGAGATGTAATGGTTGTTATTAGTAAAACTTGCTTTTTTTCCCAATTCCTGTCTTGTGTATTTACTTTCTGACATCGTCTGTGGTAGGATGTGGAACAGGATCTTTCTGTGTAATAACCTGTCCATCTGAATTACATTTCCTCCGACATTACTGCTCTGAGAGAGTGTTCCTGTAATTAAGTTATTTTAGAAACAAGAACAAAGATGTGATCGAAATATTTGCAACTGAAAGAGTGCTTAGAAGAGAGGTGGAACCATAACGTCTGAATTTTACCGAAGCATAGATAATAGATAATGAAGCGTCAGCATTGAAGCCAAGATGGTGACTGGGCATATAATCGAGCTGGTAGTGGGTTGGTTTGGTGATGGACAGAATACCGAGATATAAATGAATTCAGGGATGAAAGATACTTTGATATAGTGACCAGTCTTGTTCTCAGATGTTTGTGAGGGCGGGGGTGTGGGTGGTTCTGAAAGTTATGGGTACTTAATGGAATTTGCATTTGAAACTGAAGACAATAGTTTTCGTCTTTGACAAATATAGATAACAGAAATAGCAAAGAAGTTCGCCATGGTTGAAGAGATTAATAAATGGATAGAGATGAAGAAACTTACCAGGAACACCAACAATAGCGAGGATAGGATAGTAACCCGCCTGGATAATAATCAGTGCACCCCATATCCGATATGGTAATGTTGACAAAGACGAGGAAAATAAGTCAAGACCCAAGGATAAACTCCTGTCCATTGTTGCAGCATTCCAGTCTAATGTTCTCAGATTCTGATCCATTAATGGATCATTCCAGACTATTCTCAGATGTTTAAATCTCCTTTGTGTGTCTCTGCAGCTGTGTCCCTTTGAGCGTTGGAGTTGATGCATCTGCTGCTACAATGGCATAAAACATTACAAGAGGCCTCTTACTAATAGGAGACGGAAAACATCCAGTGACACAACCAGCACCCATGGAGACTGGCATCAATCACAGTCACTGAACAAACAGCTCAATTTAACCCCTTTCAGTATGGTTCCTTCAGTTCACAAAAACTACTGGACTGGATTGAATATTGGCACCGCTGGCTATTGATCACATCTCCCATGAACCATTGCTCTCGTGAAGTTAGTAGTGAGGGAGAAAGATGCATGTTTTCTTATCGAGGCTAGATGATTCTGCTGCGTTGTCCGTTTGCAATACTGTAACTGGCTGAAGCCCCCCCCCCACCCCCACCACAACCCTCAAAAACCATAATCTACATGCTGTTACCGTGCAGATCTCTCCTCGACTGGAACACGCATCAAACAATATATTTACAGTAGATATATTTGCACTCCAATACATAGGAAATGTGAATTTGCCTGGGCATTCCTTTAATTGATCTAATAAGGCAATTTTGTATCTTCAACACTCAATGTGCTTCAGCATTTTTTAAAATATACACTCACAAACACCTCAACACACTTTATTAAGCACAAGTTTCTGAATTTCTCCTCATGGTAGCATCATGCCAGGGTTTAGTCTGGACTGAATCGCTGATAAGATCATTATTTATAAAGTTGATTCAACCTGTACACAATACACCTCACAGTCTCTCAACAACACACTATTTTTTTGGGAAAAATACATTTACTCTGGTACTTTAATCATTTTGCATGATGAGCCACATATCATTTACTTCCTGCTGCGTAAGAATTCTGTTTGTGACTTATGACCAAGCACATCCAGGTCTGTTTCAACAACAGCACTTCCCAACCGCTCACTATTTAATGAACATAAACGTGAATGATGATATTTGTTGTTCATATCTGAAATTCTTTATATCTTGCGAAGAGCCATTGCCCAAACACTGATCCCTCTGATACACCAAAGCCTTCACTCCAGATAATTACATTACTCTCTTCCTTCTTTCGGCTATCCAACTTTTAATACATTCGGTGTATTCCACCCCTACCTACCCATGGACTCTAACATTCCCCACTCATCTGTATTCAACCATGTCAAACATCTACTGAAAACTCAAATACTTCATTCCCACTGGTTCTCAATTGTCGATGTCACAACGGACAATCTCCACAAAATCCAGCAGGTTTATCAAAGATGAAGATCATTTCCCCTTCCTGAATCTCGATTGACTCTACTGAATCATGTCATTATTTTCCAAGTGTCTAGTTGTCACATTCCTCACAAAAGGTTCCAATGTTTTTCTCACAGCTTACATCAAGCTAACCACTGTTTAGTTTGCTGTTTGCACTCTCCGGCCTATTTGAAATATTTAGGTTTACAATAGCTGCTTTCCAGTCTGGAGGATCCTTTCCAGAATCTAACCAGCTTTGAAGAACAATCAGTAATTCTTTCACTAGCTCTACTCCTCAATACTCGGGAATGTAGCTCATCAGATGCAGCAATATACCAACCTTAAATTCAATGAGATTTTGAAAGACGTACCTTTTATTAATTCTAATTTCCTGCTGTTCCTCATTTTCACCAGTCACTCTGTTTCCTTGTATTTCTGGAAGTTTCTTTCATTATCTTCCTCAGGGAGATGGACACAATATATTACTCTCAGCGGACAGATGGGTCCTGTCAGCCAGTGAATATATTGGAGGACTTCACTCCGGTGATGGTGGATATGTTACTCACTCCTGCCTGGAAAGTTCCAGAATTAATCCAGTTTAATTTATGGTGAGCATAAACACAGTTCTGTCACTGGTGTGAGGCTACACAGTATATTGCAGGTGGGGACACAGCTCCGTGAACACCTCAATTTTGAAACAAACTGGTTTCATACCTGACACCTGGTCCAGCTTAGACAAATGTCCCGGGAAATCCCAGGAAAGGTAATGTACTGTCCTACACCTCCCTATTTATAGAGCTTTCCTTCCGTGGAGCCTCATCTCCATTTGTTTACCATTGTCCCAGACACTTTGTAAATGCAGTGTATACAGTGGGGTCACCAGACCCAGCGGCTGACAATACAAACCCGAGATAAGCATCCACAGAAACTCCACTGATTTTCCAATGACAGGATCAAGTCAATTCCCCACATGGAACGTGCAGGCGCTCAGTGTTGAAAACTATTTCCACGCCTGAGTTTCTCTTCCTGGCTGAGAAAGCCGTTGCATCTCTGCACGCTCCCACAGTAAGAGGTTCCCTCTCCAAAGAAGCAGTTGACAATGTAGCGTTAACTTCCTCTATATCTCAGCAACTATAAGGGCAGCACCAGTATTGCTAATGGATTCGATCATCGCACTCAGAGAAGAGAGATAAGTGAACCTAATTCACTTTAAACAGGGACATATCTAAATGGACGCGATATTCAAGAATATGGGAAATGGGGAAATGTGAGAATAACTTGCATTTTTTTTTCCTTTCAGTTCATCATCAGCAATCCCTTTGCTTACTTTTCATTTCTTTTCCTCTCTTTTTCTGGCCATTTCACCATCCACTCAATTTAAACCTAGCCCCCACCTCTCTCGCCAACCCAACCATCCATGATACATGGATAAATAATATTATTTCCCAGTTTGCTTTCAGTTGTGAAGCAGGTTCAAAACATTATCTGCATTTCTCCTAACAGAGGCTGCCATACCTGCGAGATTCTCTAACACTTTCAGACTCTGGAGAATTTTATTTTCGATCTCTAGAACCCACCATTCTTTGATTTATTTCACCTTTAATGTTGTTTCACGGGATGCCAGCATCACGGGCAAGGGCAGCATTTGTTGTCCATCACAAATTGTCCTTAACCACGCGGCCATTTGTCAAGACAAAATGGAGCAAACAATGTTGCTGTGAGTCTGAAGTTACACTGAGCTCAGATTGGGTAATAATGTTAAGTTTCTTTAACAAAGACTATCAGCAAAATAATAAAAATAAATCTTAACGGCTTCTGGTTTCTATGAGTGAAATTATTCCAATTTTTGTCATTCGAATTTAAGCTCTGACATCGGCTGTGGTAGGATGTTAAACACTGCCTTGGAGTCACAGCCCGTACCTCTGAATTACCCGTCTCGTTACATGATCACTAAGATACTGAGTCATTATTGCCTAGTCCGTATTCCCTAGTTCCTGCCAGAGAGAGATGGCGGAGAAATCAGTTTAACTACCAACAATAAAAAGGATTTTGGGGAAAAAACCGAAAGGGAGATTGAGAGACAATTTCATGTAAGATCACAGGTTTCAGAATGCTGAAATGAAGGCATTTTGACAGCATCCTACAACATGAGCCAGTTTACCCAGGATGATAGGTGAAGGCGATATTGACGTCAACAAAGATGAGGGAGAGTTTTAGATGAACATTTGTTCTGCAACTTTGTAACTGGGTGTTGGGTCAGCAGAGTCTTCGACTCATTGGGCTGAATCTAACAATAGTTTGTCTCAGTGACATTTTTATTGAGTGTGACAAAGGGATTATCTGTACGAGACTGAACTAGTTTCATGGCGCTATCTTATCGAACTCGCCACATTAACTACCCACTCAATCTCATAGTGTTCCTCGCATTCAATGCCACCCCAATTCTCCAACTCAATATGGCTGGAGGGACTCACCATCGCATTGATGTCCCTGGCTATTCTATGATCACTGACGCTAGTGCCATCTTTAAAAGGCCAATGGGCACACTGTTGTACTTCCTCAGTTTGAAGCCACCCTGCACAGTTGACCCCGAGCATGGCAGGTCAGGGGAGCTAACACCACGGTTTTTCATCAGAGGCACAGAGGTCCGAAAGGATGGGCTAGTATGGGGGGTCCATTCTCTTCTCAGAGGAGGCCTCACCACCAGCCCCACCGAGCATGGTCTGAGCTCACCACCCAGCTCAGTGCAGTATCTGCGGTCTCTCTCTCTCTCTCTCTCTCTCACACACAAACACTTTGAATATGGAATTTTCCAGATAGTGTTCCAAAGAATTCCCATTGTCAGGTATAGGAACTTTCAGTCGTTCAACTCCCTGGATGCAAAAATATGCACTTATTTTATATACAATCACAGTTAGTAATTCTGGCTATTTCACTTTGTCTCACATTATTGTATTCAGCCAAACACTGCTTCTCAACACTTGTCGCGCTATGAAATACAATTTTGCGCAGAGACCATTTTATCCTCAGCTATAATCTTGACCGTTATCTGAATTCTACCATTTTCCTTGTTATGAAAGTTTCTCTTGCCCTTTGCCTGTGCCTGTTTCTGTCTGTAACAGTTACACTGTCTCCCAATCAGTTGCCTGGACGGCTGGTTTGTGATGCAGAGGGAGGCCAGCAGCGCAGGTTAAGTTCCCCACACTGATAAGGGTACCATGAAGGGGACGCTCTCTCAACAATGGGCAATCGAGCATGGCAAATCCACTCTAAGCTGCACATCTTTGTACTCTGGGAGGAAACTGGAGCATTGGGAGGGAACCCACAGAGATGTGTGGGGAATGTTCAAACTCACCTGAGGTTGGAATTGAAACCAGCTCCTTGGTGATGTGCGGCCACAGTGCTAACCACATATCCATCATACACCTCAGTTAGCTCTGTTAATTACTTGTAGCTGACTAAAGAAATCCAACTGGCTTGTTCTGATAACTGAACTTGACCCAGAATTAGACCTTTATCATCGGCCATATCGCCAACCTGGTTACATTTAAAATTTGTTGTGAGCAGTGGAGGAGTGGGACTAGAAATGGAAACAGTGACACCCTCCAACCTCAGTCAGAACCGGACTGAGGAGAAATTCACAAAGTGGGAATTCATTCAAGTGGGAATTCTCTCACCCAGAAGATTGGGAGGGCTGAATCTTCATATTATATCGAGGCTGGCTTTGTCTGATTTTCCATAGACAGGTGAATCAGGGAGCATTGTGAAATCAGAGAAAAGTGCAGCTGGGAACACAATGAGATGAGCCATGACCTTATTGACTGGTGAAATAGTGTCAAAGTTCCGAATGGCCAAGTTGTGTCCGTTCCATTCAGCCCTTCGGTCCTGCTGTGCAGGAGCAGATTGAGGGCACTCCGATGGTTTGGTGTTGTTTAGCAAATGTATAGGAAAATCCAGGCTGGGTCAGGCAGTGACTCCCCTCCCCCAAACTCTCTTTTCAGGCTTCCCCTCTCTGTGACTTCTGCTCCTGATGTAGGTCATGTAACAGGCTCAGATTCGCATTGACTACAGCCCCCATGCCCCACACAAGGTCAACTCAGACAAACCCTCTGCCGTCTCTGAATGCAACATTTTATATCATGACTTCCAGGAAAATAATCAAGTACTTTCCAAAAGCATAAATAAGAAATAGGAACCTGCGCTGCCATTCAATAAGAACATGGCTGATCTACCCCACGGCTCAAATTCACTTTCCTGCTAACCCCTTGCATCCCTCAACTCGCTGAAATGTCACAAACCAATCCACCCATCTGTAAATATAATCAGTGACACAACCTCCATAACTCTCGGGGTTAGGAAATTCCAGCCATTCACTGCATTCTGAAAGAAGACATTTCTTTACATCTCAATTTGAAATCGCTATTCCTTATTCTGTATCTACATATCTGACTTCGAGACTCTGCTCTGGTGTGGAACCACATTCTCAACACCGACCTTGTCAAGCCCCCTCTGTACCTTATCCGTTTCAGAAATGACACTCTCATTCATTTAAACCACAATGAATAATCACCTCAGCATTTTTGATGTATACAATAATTCAATCCTTTCATCCCAGGAAACAGTCTAATGAACCAACATTTCTGCTTCACCATGCTGACGTAATGTTTCAGATAAATGAACAGCCCAATCCGTTGTACTGCTCCTTTTTTGGGAGTCCTCTCCATTTAATAACAACCTGCCTTTTGGTTGTCAGTGTCATCCTCAAACTCGAATGTATATTGCACTCAGCTCCAGCCGTCAGGTGCTGAGTGCAGCTGTTGTAAGCAGCTCTTGCCGTCGGACTGATATTTGTGGTACTCCAGTAGATACATTTTTTTCATAAAGATCGATAAATCATGACTCTCCGACTTGTAAGTGTTTACCAAGTGCCATCCCATGCTAATGCATTACCCGTCAAACTATGAGCTTCTGTCTTGTATAAGAACCTTTACTTTATGATACCTTGTGGAAAATCTCTGGAAAGCCTCATGTCTTCCTGTCCCCCTTTATCAAGACCATTTGTTCCATTCTCATGGATGTCCACAAAATCTTTGCATGATTTAACAGGCAAAATGTAGTTCTCCTTTAACAAGAGCGTGCTGACTCTGTGTGAAGCTTTTCTAAATGTTCTGCATTTCCTTCCTTAATAACAGACTCTCACAGATTCCCAGCAATAATGGTGAGGCTAAGTGTTTCCTACTTTCAGTATCGCTCGTTTCTTGAAGACAGGCACCACATTGGAGGGTCTCCAGTTTCACTGGATCACTCCTTTAATCCAGAGAGCTATGGAATATTTCACACAGAGCCACCAGCCACTCTGTGACCACTTCTTTTAAAACCAGCTATGAATTGCTGATGACCTGTTTACCTTTGGACTAATCTGTTTGAGAATTGTCTTGTTCCTTCTGTTAGAGACAGCTCAATATTTTCCCTGCTGTTAACATTTTGCTTATATCATTGAAATATTTACAGCTCCTTTACCTGTGAGAAACGATGTAAAATACAGGTGTAAATTATCTGTCTGTTCCCTGTATCCAGTTCCCCAGTCACACCCTCCAAATATCCTCAATATACTTTCCTGACTTCCTTTTTATCAAAGATCACACACACACACACACAGACACCTCTTTAACTCTTCTTACATACATGGAAAAGCTCGTGCTGCTTGTTTTTATATTTCTTGCCAATTTACTTATATCACATCTTTTCTTCCGTTTTCTTTGCTTTCTATATTCATACAGCCTTATCACATACAAACACAATCTTTGGTCCAACTTGTCCATGCCGGCCAGGTTTTCCAAACTAAACTATTCCCATCTTCTTGCATTTGGCCCATATGCCTCTAAACGGTCCCCATTCACATGTTCGTCCAAATGTCTTTTAAATGTTGGAGGTGTACTTGCATCTGCCAGTCTTCCTCTGGCAGCTCATTCCATAAACACGTCGCCCTCTGTGCAAAAAACTGTTCCTTCTTTGTCCCTTTTAAATCTTCGCTCTTCTACCATAAACCTAAGGCTCTATGATTTAATTTTCCTATCCTGTGGAAAAGACCTCGGCTTTTCACCCTGCCCAAGTCTCCCTTGATTTTGTAAATTACTATAATGTCACCCTTCAACGTCCTATACTCCATCTGATACTAACTTCAAAAACAAGCATTTAAAGATAAGCACTGTAAATTTGAAACAATGTTAAAAGTGACAGGTAAACAACGCTCAGCCCAAACTTCATACTGTTATTTGTTTTCTTCTTTATGTTACAATACTAAGGCAGCATGAAAATCTTACTCGTGCCAATAGCCGTCAAGCACCTGAATTCCTTTGCCTGACGGCAGTGATCTCTACAGTGAAAATGTATCTCTGGACAGATCTCTCTAATACCACATGTTCAACATTCTCCCTCCTGGCCTCTGTATGACCTTATGTGATTGTGTCTTCTTTATCTTGCACTCAATAGAGAGAACCCCTTTCCCCCATTCACATCTTAATTTAAACACATTTTATACAATCTTCTCTTTTCACCACTGCTAAAAGCCTGTTTATCTGTTGTCACACCCTCTTTTCCCTGTCACCTACCCCCCACCTCTGGCAAGGAAGTAAAATGCTCAGTTTCCAATCCTTTTCAGTTCTGAAGAAGGATCACACTGGACTTGAAACGCTAACTCTGTTTCTCTGTCTCTGCAGATGCTGCCAGTCCTGATAAGTTTCTCCAGAAATGAATAGGCACAGCACAAATTTTCAATTAAACAAATAACTATGAATACTAGAAATAAAAATGCACAAATTGCTGTAGGAAGTGGGAGCTTTGTCGAAGGTTCGCTGGACACGAAAGATGAACTCAGCTTTCACTTCACAAGATGCAGCCAGACCTCCTTAGTTTCTACAGCACTTTCTGTTTTTGAACATTTTCCAAAGACATGTTTTCCAAAGACCCTGTCCAGCAGAGAGTGCTGTACATTGGTAAGGGAACAAAAACGCAAAGTGCACAAGTTCATTGTCTCTGAAACGACATAAGGCTGGCATCACTGACACGACTGAGGTCTTAATCATGGTCAGGGAGAAAAACAGAGGAAAATAACATTCACTTCAAACATCGAAGATGTTATGACGGGAAAGAAAATGATTCAGATTAATATGTTAAAGTAACGTAACAAATTGGAGGCGTGACATCAGGGAGAGACCCTCAGCAGAATGAGAATATGAAACTGGATGTGTTCGCACATCAGAAACCAGGTTAGGTTACTGAGTACAGGGCTGATGGGGCAAAGTCAGTAAAATTGATTTGTTGTGCAAATATCACTGGATTACTGATCCAGACAAGGATAATTCTCCGGCAGCTGGTGGAAGTTGAAAACCATAAACAAAATATCGAAACATAAAATCTGCTGCCAGTAATATTGACCTTGAATCTAATGTCCATTGTAAACATCTGTACCCTCCCCAATGTACTTTCAGGAAGTGAATCTCCCCTGCTTCCCGGTCTGGTCTACAAGTGTCTCCAGACACACAGACATGTGCGAAACTCTATAATGGTCTCTGAAACGGCCAAGCAACACACTCAATTGTGTCAAATTGCTCTGAGTTCATAAAGGATAAAACCAGACAGAACACGGGCAACGGGCTTTGGAAAAGGGAACAGGAAACACAGTCTTTTCAACCAGACAGATGCTGCCCTCCTAATGTTTAAGAGCTTGTGAAAACAATGACAGAGCTTTCCCACAGAATGCACAGAAACATCAGGAAGGGAGCAGGGCATTAGACACGTTTAGCTTCCCTGTTCTAGCACATGGAGACCAGTTTACTTATAAACCTAGTTAATACATGCTTCAGAAACTCATCAATTCCTGTCTTCTGCTGCTCAATGATTGACCGTCCAACCCATACAATCACAGAAACACTGACTCTGTACTTTCATAAATACTGCACGACCATGTATTTATTTATGGTTGTGAGGTTACCTGTGCCAACTGCCCTCTCAGGAAGTGCATTCCTGACGCCAACAGCCTCTGGATGAAAACCAATCCTCAAATCCTCACGAAACACCAAATCCTTCACTTTAAAATGGTAGTACCTTGTTCTTCGCCCTTTGACTGAAAGGAACAGCTGCTGTCTATCCATCCTGTGCATGCCCCTGGTAATCTTATCCTTCTGAAGCACGTCCCTCTCAGCCTTCTCTTCTTCAAAGTAAACAACCCGAGCTGATGTACTCCATCCACGGGAACATCCTGGTGAATCTCGACTGCAATCACATACTTCCTGTAATGTGGCTCCCAGAACTATACAAAGTATTCCATTTGGCCTAACCAACGTTTCACATAGCTCTTATAATCTGTGTCTCCATGAATAAGGGCTATGTTTATGGTCGCTATGATTTGTCAACTTGTGCATTAAGCTGTTTAATCACATTCAGTGGTATTAGATTCGATTACTTACAGTGTGGAAACAGGCCCTTCGGCCCAACAAGTCCACACCGACCCACCGAAGCGCAACCCACTCATTCCCCTACATTCACCCCTTTACCTAACACGACGGGCAATTTAACATGGCCAATTCACCTGATCTGCACATCTTTGGACAGTGGGATGAAACTGGCGCACCTGGAGGAAACCCATGCAGACACGGGGGCAATGTGGAAGTTCCACACAGTCAGTCGACTGAATCGGGAATTGAACCTGGGTCTCTGATGCTGTGAGGTAGCAGTGCCACCGTGCCGCCCAATATGTGGAGAAGCACGTTCTGAGCTTCCGAGTGTGCTGCTATTCTTTGAGTCCTCCCCTGTCTGGTTGCTTCTTCCAAAGTACATCACCTCATATTTATCAGGGTTACATTCCATCGGCCATTGATCCACCCATGTCATCATTCCATTTGTATCTTCCTGTAATATAAGGCCATCATCCTCACTGCCAACCAACCAGCCAAGCTTTGTGTCAAACACAAACTGATTTATCACACTCACGCTCATCCCTTCCATATTCATAGCTGCATCATTTATGAATACTATAAATAATAAGGTTAAAAATCATAAAACATCATTTTACAATCCAACAGTTTTATTCGGACGCACTAGCTTTCGCAGCGCTGCTTCTTCATCACGTGATTATGCTCTTCGAAAGATCGTGCCTTCAACTAAACTGTTGGAATATCATCTAGTGTTTGTAACTTTTTTAACTTTGCCCAAACCTGTCCAACACTGGCATCTCCGATCACAAATAATTTGGGACACAGCACTGATCCCTGCGGTACACGATTAGATACTGGTCTCCAGTCAAACAAACAGACTCCTATCAGCAGACCTTCTGTCTCCTGCCACTAAGTTGTTTTGGATGAAACTTGGCAAGTCACTTATGAGTCCAACCTGTTCCCTGGTTATTCTGTTTCACTTGACGTCCCAGTCGAATATCTGGGGATTCTCCCTAATCTTGTCCTGCCAGCAGGTTCCCATGTCCCTGTGCTGGTCAGTCCCCTTCAAATGAAGAATTGCCTTCTTATTGCAGTCTGAAATGGTCCATCCTTTACCTGCCATTATTTGCCATAAATGTAGAGTAGACAACCAGAGAAAAATCCTGTTTAGTTCCACCTTGTCATATGTTTAGTAACTTTTCTAAATTTCACTATGATCACCTCTCATTCTTTGAAACTCTAAAGAACACAGGCTGAGTTTCCACATCAGACAATCTCACCATCTGAGGGATTAATCTGGAGACTGTCCATTGCACATCCTCCGTGGTCAGTATATTCTTTCTCAGATTGGGTCACCAGCACTGGACTTAATACTTTATGTACAGTTTCATAGCAAACTGTGAAACTGCTTCAACATGATCTTCCAACTATGTTCTGATTCATTTAAATGAAGGCGAAACTGACTTTAACTTTCCACTTCTATATATTTCTCCAATTACCATTTACATTACTTTATTTATGAATTCACTGCATGAGTTCTAATTTTAAAAAGCCTTCTGAAAATCGAAATATGCCATTTCTGTGTTGCAATCAACAAGTTCAAATCGTTCTGTAGTTTGTCAAATATGAACACTCTGTCAGACTCTGTCAGTGCATTCTGATTCTCTCCAATGTTGTTGTTAATTAAGAAATATCCAATATTAGACCCTATATAAAAAATTCCATCAGTTTCCCTACAGATGCCAAGTTAATCGGTCTGCAGTTCTCCACACTATCTCTTCTTCCCTTTGCAGATGTTTGAATCCCTCCCATTCATCTACAATGCTTGGAACACATTTACTAACTTCCAGCCTCTGCAGAATGTACACGGAAATAAAACAGTCATCGACAGCACAATTAATGCGTCTATTGCTGATTTATTTCTAATATTTTGATACGAAGTACAACTGGCTCATCAGACAGAGCAATGCTCAATCCAGTTACAAAACAACGATGCTAGCCTTCAACTACTACCTTGTTACTGATATGAATTGACTTTATGTCTTTAGTTCCACAAGTTCCATGCGATCATTTGGTAGTTCTCAGCGATTTTCCTCCGTGATGACAGATGCAAAGTATCTGGCTGCTTTCTTCGTCATTTCCCTGTTCTCCAAAATAACCTCTCCTCTCCCAATTACAAAATTCCACATTTGACCCTGCTTTTATTTTGTTTTCTTTGCAATACAGATTGTAGATTTATGCAGTCTTTGTGTTCTTCTTTCACAGAATCATTAAAAGCCCACAGTATGGAAAAGGCCCTTGGGCCCAACAAGTCCATCCTGCCCCTCCGAAGAGTAACCACCCAGACCTATTCCCGTCCGATTCTACATTTTGCGACTGATGCAGCAAATCTACACATCGCTGAACACTTTGGGCAAATAAGCATGGCCAATTCACCTAACGTGTAAATCTTCGGACTGTGGGAGGAAACCGGAGCACCCGGAGGAAACCCACGCAGACAGGGGGACAATATGCAAACTCCACACAAACAAATTTCTGAGAATTATCCGGTTTCCACCATGTCTAAAATTCTTCTGAAATCACTTCCTACGATTAATATAATCTTTAATTTATCATGTTAGCATTCATTAAGTCACTTGCCCTTTCCTTGGTGATTCTATCTTAAAGAAATAGACATTTTATTTCAGACATTGCAGTATTTCTGCAGAGCTTCTGGTCTTGACCAAGTGTATCTAGGAACACAGCAAAAGACGAGAGAAGAAATTGCAGGGGTCCTGGCTGATCTTTTTGCATCATCGCTGGCCACGGTGGAGGTCCTGGAAGACTAGAGGGTAGAGAACGCTGTGCCCATGTTCAAGGAGGGCTGCGAAGAAGAGCCTGCAAACTATAGACCAGTTAGCTTAACAACTGTAATAACTTGAGAAGGTTCTGAGAGATAACATATACATGCATTTGAAAAGACATGGATTCATAAGGAGCAGTCAGCACTGCTTTGTGGATCAGATATCATGGTTCACAATTCTTTAAGGTTCTTTTGAGAAAGTGACCTGGAATGTTGATGAGGTTAGTGTGGTAGACGTAGTCTAAATAGATTTCAGAAAGGCCTTTGATAAGATTCCACATGATAGGCTGCTCTGAAAGGTTCGATAGCATGGAATCCATGGGACTCTGGCAAATTGGATGCTCAATTGGCTTGATGGTAGAGCGCAGAGGCTAATACTGGAAGGATACTTGTTGGACTTGAGGCCTGTGACTAGTGGAGTGTCTCAGGGGTTGGTGCTGGGCCTATTAGTGTTTGTTATCTATATTAATGCTTTGGATGAGAATGTGCAAATCATGATTAGTAATTAGGCTGATGACAATAAAATAGGCAGGACTTTGAACAGTGATGTTATCAGAAATTGCAGCAGGACATTTATCAGCTGGGGAAGTGGGCCGAGAAATGGCAAATGGAGATTAATATGTGGGATGTTGCTTTTTGAAAAGTCAAATCCAGGTTGGAATTTCGTGGTGAATGTTAGACCCTGAAGGATTGTAGTGGAACAGGGGGACCTTGGTGCTCAGATCCATGGTTCTCTGAAAGTAGTTGCACGTAGACAGGGCAGTGAAAAAGGCTTTTGGCACACTGGCCTTCATTAGTCAGGGCATTGAGTATGGACGTTCGAGAGTTATATTGCAGTTGGACAGGACGCTGGTGAGACATGCACTTGGAGTATTGAGTTCGGTCTTGTTCACTTGCCATAGGAAGGATGTGATTAAATTGGAAAGAGGACAGAAGAAATTTACAAGGATGTTTCCAGTACTCAATGGTCTGAGTTGTAGGGAGAGTTTGGACAGGCATTTTCCTTTAAGTGGAAGAAACTGAGGGGAAATCGTATAAGAATGTACAAGATCATGAGATGTGTCAATAAGGTGAATGCACTCATTCTTTTCCCCAGTTTTGGGAATCAAAGACTAGAGGACATCAGGTTAGAGGTGAAAGAATAAAAATGATCCTGAGCGCCAAGTTTTTTAAGCAGAGGTTGGTAGACATATGTAATTAGCAGACAGCAGTTTGATTGAGGCACGTACATTAACAACATTCAAAAGGCTTTTAGACAAATACGCAGATAGGAAAGATTTAGAAGAATAAGGGACCAGGGCAGGGAAATTGAATTAGCATGGATGGACATTTTTGTCGGCACGGACCATTTTGGTCCAAAGGGCCTGTATCCAAGCTGCAGGACTCCATGATTCTAATATTCTAACAACCATTTCGTGTCTACCACTCCGTGTTCAAACATTCGAGATTGTATGCAGGCGCCGTGTAAAATGCAGTATATTAACCTCTCTGGTCCTTACAGCAAGGTTATTAATGAGTCCTTCTTACCTCACAACACCAAATCCAAAATAACCTGCTCTCTTTTTTGAGTCACAACATACTCTTCAACCAACCTGTTATATGCTTATGGAATTTATTTTTCACAACATTGGCAGTCACTTGGTTTACGAGTTTAGATGCAATTTGAGGTCATGCAATAATAAAATATTTGCATCTCTAATTTACAGAACATAGAATGCACAGAATTTGCCCGAGAGTAAAACATACACTAATACTCTAATGCTTGCTTCTCCTTCCTATTTGTATGATCCACCCAAACTGATTCTGTGGAATCTGAGGAACTGGGTCTGTGGCGTTATTAGAGATAGACGTGAATAAGCCATTCTGGGAGGGTCACCTCGACGCTGACATGATCTGAAGAAATGACCAGCATCACAGGACAAGCATCAATATCCTCCCCACTCTGCCAGGTTAACTTTCGCCATACTATCTCTGCGCCCTCACACTCACTACCTGCTGTAGCACCTACCCCCTAACAAGGCTCATACTTTATCTCCAAATAAGGCTCAGGCACGACAACTCTCACTATTGAATTCATCATCTACCACCACCACCACCCCGACCCCGCGTACTCTCTCCCTCCACTATACTCCCAACACTAATAACACTTAATGGATACAACACTGTGGACTGACTCCCTCCGGACACCTCACCATTCCCCCTCCCCCTCCACCTACACCAGCATTAACAGCAGGGACACACACTCCCACCACCACTCCCTCCCCCCTTTCTCCCATTCCAGCAGAAACAGACTGTAATTGGAGAGAAAGGGCCAAGCCAGATGGTGGAGCACCCGATATCTGATCCGCCTCCATCCCCCCCCACCCCAACCATATGGGGAGGACCCTGGTATGAGCCAGAGAGGACCGGGACGTATTGTATGGAGATTCCTCGACATCCATATCCCTCCAACTGAGTTAAAAAAAACAATGTTCAGTGAAGGGCAATTCGCACTTTAACCATTCTGTCTGTTCTCACAATTGTCTCTCTCCCAAAACAACAAATATCACAATGCAGAGTGATACAGGCACAATTATATTCAGAGACATATGTAAATACGCTAATATACTGTCACTCACCGTACATACACGGAGATAGAACCGCACACGTGTAGTGGCATACAGAGACATAGAGAGTCGCACACAAATAGACACAAGCACAAGTAAAACGCACAGGCTCATATACAGATAAACCAATGTCAGCACATAAATACACAAACACACAGACACATGAACAAACACACACAAGTGCACATACAGCCCCACAGAGACACAGACACTAGTGCTGATAAGAAAGAGATAGATAGGTTTTTGATGAATAAGCATGTCAAGAGTTACGGAGAGTAGTCAGGAGAATGATGTTGAGAAATCTCTCATCTCTCTGGCATTCAGAGTCGATGGGCCAAATGTCCTAATTCTGCATTTTTAATGCTCGTGTGGTGTCATGCTATCAGTTATTCTCTTCCTGGGACAGGAGCAGGGAATGAGTTTAATACGTATTTGATTGAAAAGGGTCAGTGGTCCTATTGGACAGGTTTAGAGGGCTGAATGGTTTATGTCTAAGCCTAATTATTCTGACCTTGTGTTTCAAAAAAGTTGGACATTTCATGTTAGGTTAATGCAGTTTAAAATAACAGGTTCCACACTGAAATAAGGTCGCCCCTTTCACTTTAGTGTTGTACTATCTGTAGGGTCCTCATCCTCAGGGAGCAGTGAAGACTCGTTTTTTGAAGATATTCAAGGCTGAGCTCGACTGATCTTTGCTGGGCAGGAGAGTCAATATTTATTGGGAACAGACCGGAGACGGATGGTCAAACACAATGGGATCAGTCATGAACATTCTGACTGGAGGCAGCGAATGGACAACTGCTGCCCCTACCCCATGTGTTGTTCCCTCAATCCACCCTCGAGGCTGTTACAGAGACATGCTGCTGTCCCTACGTCATGTGTTGTTCCTTCAATCCACCCTCGAGGCTGTTACAGATACATGCTGCTGTCCCTACGTCATGTGTTGTTCCTTCAATCCACCCTCGAGGCTGTTACAGATACATGCTGCTCTCCCTACGTCATGAGTTGTTCTCGTAATCCACGCTCGATGTTGTTGCAGAGACATACTGCTGCCCCTACCCAGTGCGTCGTTCCCTCAATCCATGGTCGAGGCTGTTTCAGACACATGCTACTGTCCCTACGCCATGTGTTGTTCGCGTAATCCATGCTCGATGCTGTTACAGAGATACACTGCTGCCCCTACCACATGTGTTGTTCCCTCACTCCAGTCTCGATGCTGTAACAGGGAAATACTGCTGCCACTACCCTATGTATTGTGCCCTCCATCCACCCCTCGAAGCTGTGACAAAGATAGGGGGCACCTCATTTAGCCAGTCATTATCGTTACCATGAGACTGGAGGAGTATATTCTGCCTATTTAACAAGTTACAGAGGAAAATAGAACTAATCATTTTAGCTGATTGAGTACATTTTACTGCACAGGACGCCATGTAACATCTGAGCTGTTACACAGGAAGCTGTTGCTAACATGAAATAGTTGATATGATTGCATGTTTCAACACAGAGAGGGAGAACAATGTTCCCTGCCTGAGAAGCAGCAGCCGATTGATCCCTCTATCTTCTTTTGTTCCATCTGGCAATAGTAAAACTCTGACTCACCTCTACCTGATGAGTCGTGGAGTATTTCTGACGAGAGGTTCATTGGAATCTCTCTACCGTCTGAAGCAAAGGGAATTGAGCTAAATTTAACTATTCTGGGGAGAAATGACATCACAAGTAGCTTGCCTGAGCAGAATGGGCGGCACGGCAGCTCAGTGGTTAGCACCGCTACCTTCCAGCTTCAGGGCCCGAGGTTTGATTCCAGCCTCAAGCGACTGTCTGTGTGGAGTTTGCGTATTCTCCTCGTTTCTGTGTGGATTTCCTCCGGGTGCTCTGGTTTATTCCCACTGGTCCAAAAATGTGCAGGTAATGTGAATTAGCCATTCTAAATTGCCCATAGTATTGGTGCATTAGCCAGAGGGAAATGGGACTGGATCAGTTAAAATTGTGAGTGTCGGTGTGGACTTGTTAGGCTGAAGGGCCTGTTTCCACACTGTAGGGAATCTAAACTAATGACTTCAGAGGACCGAATAACATTTGGGACAGTCTATCATGTATCCATTTATTATGAGTTCAACTATTATGAAACTCTGGAAAGCTTTCATTTTTCTGTTTGTCTTAAGATCTGTGTGTGAGTGTTTCACATTAGTCTAGAAGATGAGCCAGGCTGACATTTATATAATTAGCCATATCACTAAACTTTGAAATGTGTTGTAAAAAGTGGAGCAGTGTGACAGCAAAATGAAACACTTACCCTGCAATATTGATTGGACCACGAATGACAAATTCTAAAAGGGCTGTTCAAGTGGGAGTTCCCTTCCCCAGAAGTTTGTGGAGCCTGGATGTTTACATTTATTCAAAGTTGTGTCTGTTAAATACTTGATAGACAAGTGAATGTAGGGAAATGGTGCACGTGCAGAAGAAGTCCTGCTGAGACCACAATCAGATCAGCTACGATCTTAGTGCGTGGCAGACCAAAGACAAAGTGCCTAATGGCCCATTCCTACTCCTCAGTCCGATGTTCCTATATTCCATTCAGCCCCTCACAGCTCCTGCACAGGAGTAGATGGAGGCCAATTGCTTGAAATACCTGGTCCACAGTAATACAGGATCACCGTCTGTCCCTCACACATGTCACACAAAGTTTGGCGTGGGTTGAAAAATGTTAATTCAAAACCCAGGCTGGGCTCAAAAGACGCCTCTGGTCTATTAATAGAGTGTCTACTCTCTGCAACTTGTGCTTCATTTGTTGGTCATGGTGCAGATCCAGATTCACTGTGAATACAGTCCCCATACCTCACTCTGAGATGACTCATAAAATGCTTTGCTCTCTGTAACTGTAACATCCAATAACGGAATGTTCAGCAAAATTACAACCATTAACTTCCTAATTACAGAATATGAGAGCATAAGGAACAGGATCGGATGGTAATTCGGATGGTCAGGCCTGCCGTGCCATTGTATAAGATTATGGCTGATCCACTGTTGTTATCAACTCTGCTTTATTTCCCAATTTTTCACATCCCTCAATTCCATGGCAGGTCAAAAACCCACCTACCACATCTGCAAATACTTTCAGTGATATAGCTCCCCAGATAATTTCTGATATTTTCTATCCTCTGTGAGAAGGTTACACGCCCCAAACATACACAACAACCTATTTGTATGTTCAAAAGAGTGAACACAGCAGCTCATGTAAGAGTGACAGAGCCTGATATCAAAGCAGGACTTGACTGAGGATGGGATCAAGAAAGGTAGACAAAATTAAATTTTATAGGAACCAGCCACAATCTCTCCACTGGGGGTCAGCCATCGCACAGAGGATGATGCTCATGGTTGTGGACATCAATCCTTTCAGTCGCGGGACATCCCTACACGAGATCCTCAGGGTAGCTTTCTCGACATAATCATCTTCAGCTGCGTCATAAATGTCTTTCCCCATCATTACATCAAAAATGGGGATGATCACTGAAGATCACACAATGTTCAGAATATTTTCCCCCCTCATCTCCTGAAGCAGTCTATGTCCATGTGCAGCAAGGCCCGGGCAGCATTTCAGTTGTGCTGTTAAAGTGTTGTTAAAATTTATGTAGTAGTAGGGCCAGACATTGCACATTTCCATAGTTAAAAAAGGAGCTCATTCAGTATCTCAAGCTGGTTACACCTGAATATGAGCTAGCATTCAGCCTATCAAATCTACTGAACAGGAAGAGTGGCAATACATTCAATACTCCTGCCTGTTACATAGGAAGGGGAGGGGTCTGGTCAGCACATCGAACTGTTAAACAGGAACAGGTGGAGCCAAAACAGTATCTCGAAACTGTTAAACGGGACCAGGAAGAGGCCATTCAGCCTCGCAAAGGCTTATACAGGAATAGGAGGATGTCACTGATGCTCCAACATGACAATTCACAGGAGTAGATCTTGATGTTTATCGTGGCTCCATTGTCTGTGGAACAATTGCTACTTTAACGTGGTTTGCTGGCAGTGAGGAGGCAAGCGAGATGTTTTCTGTCAAGTTTCAAGGAGACATCTTCCATCTCCGAAAAGGCAGACCCATGTTCTCCGTGGGGATCAGAAGCTGGTGTGAATAGTTAACTGTTTTAGATTGAAGGTATTGTGGCTGATGTTGGGATTATGAATAACATGACATTCAGTGCACGATCACTAAACAAATGCACTGCATTAATATGTGGAGTTTATATTCAAATTCTGGATTTTCTGCTCTCCCATTGATATGGGGAGTGGGGGTGGTTGGGGGGAAATGTTTTCAGAGGTACTAACAGTATCTAGAATTTAATAAAGATCGTAAAAAAAAAGAGGCAGTGGGATCTATCACCGTATTAATGTCTGTTTAGAACATCATCTGTGATTGTCCATCCCCCTGAACTTCCAACGCAATCCCATCTTATTCTCTCACAGTGCGACAGATTAATCTTCACTCGCTCCGCATGGTACCATCATCCCAGGGATTAGTTTGGTGAAACTCCTTTGAACTCTCTCTGTGGTAAGGATATCATTCCAATGCCCCAAATACTGCCTCAACAAATCTCTCAGGGATGATCACATTAATTACTTTCCCTCACTTCACCGTCTCCATTTCTTTCTCATGGCGTAAAAAGCATCATTCTCTATATATTGCCACTGTTGCGAAATTTACATCTTCCTTACATCTGTATGTCAGTGTCAATAAAACCAGCACCAGAGGTGCCGATCGAGATGGACATCACTCTTGGTGACAGACTCAACGAGATGGAATACACCTAAAATAAGGAATAGTCGCCTACCTGATGGAAGTGAGCAGTAGCAATATGGGAAACAGGAAGTAGGAGGGAGTTATCTTTCATTTTCTTCTTTTTCACGAGGCATATGAAGCCCTGGTCAGACCAGCATTTTATCCTGATCTTGAACTGAGTGGCTGGTTCAGCTGTTCAATTGGACAGTAAAAAGTAAACCACATTGTTGTGGGTTTGCAGTTACACGGAGACCTGACCAAGGAAGGATAACCCATTGCCTTCTCGAAAGGACATGACACAAGCAGATGGACTTATGTTTATTACAGATAATGATGGTTTCTTTTAAATTCCATCAACTTGCTTCATGAGACATCAACAGATCATTATTCTGTGCCTCTACATGAAGAGTCAATGACTTGAGCACCACAAACTATCTTCCTGTCTGACAGATTCTGTGGAGAGAACAAGATAAACATCACAATGACAATTCTTTTCGCATGGACATGTGGTTAGAAGGGACTTGAAACAGATGAATCCAAATTTCATAGTGGCACAAATAAAGAAGTATATTCAGAAGTTGTACTGGGGCTGACGATTAGACCGGGACATCAGAATGGTGGTACTGAGCAGGATTGATGAGTGGGCAGGATATGGAAATGTAGATCTGTGCAGGACTAGAAGGATTATGGAGTTTGAGAACAGTCTGATTCCTTCTCACATATCAGTGAGCAATGTATAAATAGCAATTTGCTTTGTAGAATTTATCATGAAAGGAATTTTTGATTGGAAGTGAAGACACTGATTTCCCCTTTTCCAAAATTTACCTAACATGAGCAGAAACACAGATCAGCCCGGTTTTATAGACAAAGAGAATGACTTACTAGGAACACCAAATA
Organism: Chiloscyllium punctatum; assembly: GCF_047496795.1. Lineage (NCBI taxonomy): Eukaryota > Metazoa > Chordata > Chondrichthyes > Orectolobiformes > Hemiscylliidae > Chiloscyllium > Chiloscyllium punctatum. The sequence continues at coordinate 2,095,584 of NC_092767.1, read as the reverse complement.
TACCATTACCTCTGATTCTATCTTCTCCCTCTCAAATTGCAGAATAAATTCAATCATATTGTGATTACTGCTTCCTTCGTGTTCGTTCACTTTAAGTTCTCTTAAATAGTCTGCCTCATTGCGCAACAGTAAACCCAGTATTGCCTATTCCTGAGTGGGCTCCACTACAAGCTGCTCCAAAAAGCCCTATCGAAGATATTCCACAAATCATTTTTCTTGCAGACCACTACCGACCTGATTTTCTCAGATCACCCCCCCTTCCGCCCCCCCCCCAACCCCGTGCATTGAAATCTCCCATGACTGCTGTACTTTGCCTTTTCTATGCATCTTTTCTATCTCCTGGTGTATATTGTGCCGCAGCTCCTGACTACGTTTTGGAATCCTAAACATAACACCATCTATGTGTCTTTATTCAACCTTTCGGGATACTCTATTCGACCCACACTGATTTTGTGCCATCTGACCCTACTTTATGTCATTCAGTCAGAATGTTATACAGTCAGAGAGATGTACAGCATGGAACCAGATCCTTCAGTCCAACTCGTCCATGCCGACCAGGTTACCCAACCTAATCTAGTCCCATTTGCCAGTACTTGGCCTATATCTTTCGTACCCCTCCTATTTACCAACCCATCCAGATGCCTTTTAAATATTGGAATGGGACCAGTGTCCATCACTTCCTCCCACAGTTGTTTCCATACACACACCACCCTGTGCATGAAAAAACTCATCCACAGATTCAATTAATAAGCACATCGACCTGGACCCAATATACTGGCCATTGCAATGGACAGCTGGAACTGACAACCGGAAGTGGCAGATTCAAACCACTATAAATGCCGGAGGAAAGATCACAGAAGCGCTTCACAGGAGGATGAGGATGTCACCTAGACAGGGGACGAAACGTCTGCAACACAAATTCGCAGCTCGGCAAACAGAACCACAACAGAACACACGAGCTACAAATCTTCTCACAAACTTTGAATATTCTCTGTAACCAGGATTGAGAGTCCTGAAGGTTGTGCTGCCTACCTGGTGCTTGCGTTTGGGATATGACATCTGGGGTGCAGAAGAACTTGGAGTGGGAGGGGAATGAGTCAGTGGCTAGGGTTCGTGTAGGTACCAATGGCTGGACAAGCAAATGACAATGAGAAGAGCACGGTAAATACAGAACTGAACTGTTATATCGGAAGGCAAGGAAGAAATAATGTAAATAAGCTTGTGACTCATACAAAAATTGGCATATATGACGTGGAGGGCATCACAGTGACATCACTGAAAGAGGATCAGGAGTGGGAGCTGAATATTCAAGGGTATTCATCCTGTCGAAATGATAGGTATGTGGACAGAGAGACAGATTTGTCTCATTCGCAAGAAATGGAATTGAATCAATTAGAAGAAATGAAATAATCTCAGATGGTGTAGAATCTGTGTCGGTCGAAATGGGGAATCAAAAAGCTGAAAAAATGCTGTTGCAGTTATATACAGGCCGCCAAACAGTAGTCAAGAGGTGGGGTGCAAGGTACACAGGAGATAGAAAGACCTGTAGGAAAGGCATCGTTACAGTGATCATGTGGGATTTCATTATGCAGGTGGACTGGGAATTCAGTTTGATAGTGGTTTGTAGGAAAAGGAATTTGTGGAATGTCTATGAGATGGTTTTGTAGCAGATTGAACAGGCAGACTAGATGAGGGGAGCTTTGGATAAAAGAAATCATAGGAGGCAGTGAGCATAATATGATTGAACTTACTCTGCAATTTCAGGTGGAGAAGTTAGAATCAGAGGTAATGGCATTACAGCTGAATAAAGGCAATTACAGAGGCATAAGAGAGGAGCTGGTAGAATTAACTGGGATACAGGCCCAGAAGGAAATACCGTGGACAAGCAATGACAGGAGATTTTTGGAGTAATTCAGGATGCACCAGAGATTTATCTTGACGAAAAAGAGGCATGATAGAGAGAGGATGAGGCAACCATAGCTGACTAGGGAAGTCAGGGACAGCATAGAAGCAAATAAGAACGTATATAATGTGGCGAGTGGCTGTTTGGGAAACCAAAGGATTGGAAAGCTACAAAGACAAAATGGAGAGCAAACAAAATAAAATAAGGAGGGAGATTATTAAATATAGGGGTAAGCTAGCCACTAACATTAAAGAAGTCTGTACGAGCTACTTTCAATATATAAAGTACAAAAGAGAGGCAAAAGTAGACATTGAACTGCTGGAAAATCATACTGGAGAGGTAGTAGTGGTGAACAAGAATAGGCCGAGGAACTGAAAAATTTGGTCACGGTGGAAGATACGAGTAATACCTTAACATTCAAGATAATGAGGGGCCAGAGCTGAGTATGCTGGCCACCACCATGGAGAGCGTGCTAGAAAAAACTGAATGACCAGCAGGTGGTTAATTATCCTGGACCAGATGGACTACATCCCAGAGATATAAGGAAGACAGCTGCAGAAGGTGTGGGGGGACAGTGGTGATCTTTCAGGAATCACGAGAGTAAGGAACTATCCCAGAGCACTGGACACCCTCTAACGTGACACCCCATTGTAACAAGGGAGTGAGGAAAAAGACAAACAATATCCACAATTAATGGCTTAACTTCTCCTGTTCCTTGGATTCTGCCTGACCTGCTGCGTTTTTCCAGCAACACATTTTTAGCTCTGATGAGGGAGAGACTGTACATGTCAAGTACATGGACTTCAGGAAGGCGTTTGGTATCTTTCTCCAAGGTCGGGTTATGGAGAAAGTGTAGTCACACGGTGTGCTAGCTACGTGGATAAAGAACTGGCTCGGCAACAGGAGGCAGAGAATAGTAGGGGAAGGAAGTTTCGCAAAATGGTGAACTATGACTAGTGGTTCCATTTGAGATGTTTCTGGAAAGATACATGAATGGGAAGAGAGCAAATGGATACAGATCCTTAGAAAATAGGTGACAGGTTTAGATTGAAGATTTGGATCGGCGCAGGCTTGGACCACCGAATGGCCTGTTTCTGTGCTGGAATGTTTTGTTCTAACATTATTAAGACCCATCACACCCCAGTAATGGTCTCCCACAAACTCTTCCATCAGACTAAAAGATATGGAAGCTTGAATACACAGAGCAGCTGGTTCATTAAAAGTTTCTTCCTGACTGTTCTTAGACTGATGAATGTATTCTCTAATCTCAGATAATCCTGATCTTGTTCATGTTGATCTCGCCTCGCGCATGCACTGTGCAGCGTAACCTATATGCCTCTCAGACATGTTGTATAGCCATCTTTCTGCACATTCTTGCTTACTATGATCTGCCTGTACACCTTGTACAGGTCAAAGTAAATGCACATCTTCCTCCCCCCAGCTCACTCCGAGCTCTCTCTGGTCCTCACCCCCAGCACCTCCCATTCCCATCCTCAGCTCACTGTGACCCTATCCTCAGCTCCCTGTGTGCTTTGTCTCTCACTATTTTTCTCACACTATCTGTTTCCCTGTCTTTTCCTTTTCTCTGTCTTTTTTTTCTTTCCCTGCACTTACTACCTCCCCCTTTCCCTGTCCATGTGACTGTTTGTTTCTTGTTTTGTTTCCTTTCTCTGTTTTACTGACTGTCATTCTGTTTCCCTCGCTGTGTTCTCTCTCTCCTTATACGTGTCTGTCTAGTTCTCCCTCGTTGTGATGGTGATGGCGTCTCTATTCTTTTGAAGCATGTGATGGCTCTTTGGTTGGATGTTGGCAATAAAATAAACTCATTTGTGTTTTGGTATCTTAAACATAATTTAAATTTATTGGTTAAGTTTCAATTGTTATCAAAACAGCAATCAGAACTTGGACCGCCATTTAACAACCAATTGTTACATCTAAATATTTTGGAACTGCCTTCTCCCAGTGCTCTGCATACTGGCAACTGAAAGCATTCTATTCACGTGCATAATAGTGTGACGGTAACAGCTCTTCCCAGGACCATAAGAAACTACAGACGGATTTGTGCACAGCCCAGACTATCATGGAGGACAACCTTCCATCCATTTATACTTCTCATTGTCAGTGAAAGGCTGGCAACATCAAATATCTCTCCAAAACCGGTAGTGGTCTCCTGCAACCTCTTCCAAAAGGGAGGAGATACAGAGGCTTGAAAACATGGACCAGTATGCTCAGGAACGCCTTCTTCCCCACCGTAATTACACTGGTGAAATGAAATCTCGAACTTTTCAAATAATATTGATCTTGCGAAAGTCGCTCTTGCTTTGCGCACCTCCTGTGCAACTGTCACCTTGTGTGCCTCACTCTGTCTAAGTGCCATTGAGGCTCAAGGTCTTCTCAAGGGCAATCAAATAAGTGAATTAATGCTGGCCCAACCAGCGATACCGATATCCCATTAATAAATATAAGAAGATGACGACACACAGGGAAGACAGACAGTTGGGATCAAATCACTTTAAACATGATCTTAGATGTATATCGTTTCCCTGAGTATCTGAATGTAGAGTGTTCCTACAAAACCTTTCATCAGCTGATATGGCGTAAAGTGAAATAGCATTAATTTATGTGGGAAAATAAATCATCTTTCTTGGTAAAAGTGAAAATCCTCTTCGGATTTCTTTTGGTTAGCGAAAACAGGACGTAATGGAGGTTTTTCAGAAAGGGAAGTGGCATAAAGCGAATGTTTGAAAAGTGGGGTATACATGTACCGGCATGGGCAAGATATTCAGGAAGATGGGAAAAGTCAAAAATAAATGAGGTGAATCTCACATTTTATTTCCATCCCAGCTGATCGTTATTCCTGTTGTTTGCTCTTTTTCTTCTATCTCTCTCGTTCTCTATCGATTTAGCTCACTCCTCCTCCCTTTCAAAGCAGACTTCCCTGTCCCCATCATTATTCACACTATTTTCCAACTGGTTTCAGTTCAGGAAAGCTCCCAGCACTTTCTGTTCTTTGCTTTGCATTTCTTATGCAATTTCAGATCTCCAGCATCTTCTTTTATTTGGTTTAAGCTTCAAATTTGTTATTCCATGGGAAGTCGGCATCTCTGCCAGGGCAGCATTTGTTAATCATCACTAATTGTCCTGATTGTGAGACCATTCCACAAACCAATATAAAAGAAAGCACATTGATATGGGTCTGAAGTCACACTTAACCCAGACCGGGTAGTAACATTAGACTTCTTTAAAGTCATCAGTGAAACTGCAAGATTTTCAGACAAAATCTGGGTTTTATGGTTGTTTTTCATGCAATGCACTTTATTCGAATTCTTATCATTTTTTTATTGAAGTTCTGCCATCAGCTGTGGTAGGACTTGAAACAAATCGCTTGAAACAATGCCTTTCGTTTAATAAGCTTTGCTCCTGAATTACATCCAGCGACATTCCTACTCTGATACATTCCTAATCACGAAGTAACGTCCGAGACAAGAACAATTTTGTGATTGAAATACTTGTAACTGGAAAAGTGGCCAGAAGAGAGCTTGAAACATAACGTCTGAATTTTACCAACGTGCAGACAATGGTTTTTTCAGTCACAGCACTGACGCAGAGATGGAGACTGGGGATATTATGAGCTGGTCGTGGACAGGGTTCATGACAGAGAGAACACGAGACATAAATCAATTCAGGGCCAAAAGGGATCTTGACGTTGTCCAAAGTTTTGTTATCAGATATTTGTAAGGGAGTGATCTGCATTTCAGATGAGTGAAGACTGCAATTTGAATTGAAGATAATAGTTTCTTTCTTTGACAAATATGGATAATAGCAATTGCAATGAAGTTCAAAATTGTTTATGGGATTAATGAATGGACAGAGGTAGAAAACACGAACAATAGCGAGAATAGGTTAGTAACACACCCTCCACCCCGCCCAAAATAATAATCAGTACCGCTAATATGCGATATGGTAGAAATTCCCAACAGAGAAAAATTTTGAAAAGTCCCAGGGAAAGCCTCCTCTCCATTGGTTTAATTATCCAGTCCATTATTCTCAGGTTCAAATCTGTCCTCTCCACGTCTGTGCAGCTGCTGATCTTTGTTATTGTTGGAGCTGATGTATCTGCTCCGACACTGGGATAGCGCACTGAGTGAAGCCCCTCACCAATAGGAGAGGGAAACGCTCCAGTGACACAATTACAATGCATGGAGACTGACATCAATCACAGTCACTGAGCAAACAGTTCTAGCTTTCAATACAGCACATTCAGTTCATAATATATCTGGACTGGACTGGAGGAAGACATCATGGCTATTGGTCACATCTCCCATCACAAATTGCTCTAGTGAAGTCAGTTGTGTGGGAGAATGATGGATGATTTCTTTTCGCAGGCTAGATGACTCTGCTCTGTTGTACGTTTGCAATGCTGTAACCAGCTTACCCCGAATTTTCACCGCTCCACAAAAAAAAACACAATCAGGATCTTGTTACTGTGCTGATCTCTCCTCCACGGGAAGAAACGCCAGCCAACACACTGTCACTGGGTACAGTTGCTCTGCACATAGACAGGAAGTGTGGACTTCTCTGAATGTTCCTCTCCCTGCTCTCATAAAGAAACGTTGGACCTTCCATTCATAATATGCTTGAGTAATTAATTTATACAAATGGACAAACATGTTAATGCAGTTTTATTTGCTATAAAGTAGTAATTTTTACGCTTTTTCTCCTCAGTCCCAAACCAAAAGTGAACTTATTCATTAAGACTTTTGAATTGATGAGTCACGTTTGGCTGGGAGATAGGGCGGAATGGGGGCAGGGGCTGTGGAGACTGCATGGGGAGTACAATGATATTCCACATGTCATCAACACTCTAAACATCAGATAGAATTAAATGTAGTTCACAACAAGGATATTTTATATTTTATATACACACCATTTAATCATTGGGAATATAGATTGAGTAGGGTCACCGCACCTGAAGCATTAACATTGATTTCTCTTCATAGCTACTGCCAGACCTGCTGAGCTTTCCCTCCAACGTCTGTTTTTGTTTGAGGTTGATCATATTGTCCATATCTTGCAGGATGCTTACAATTAAAAACAGATACTAATAACAAAATGTGCAGGGCTATGGGGACAATATAGGAGTGTAATATTAGAGATATCGCTCATTCCAAACTGGAAGAGACAATGGGCTAAGCTTTCACCACCTTTGTTGTAATAATTCTATGTTATGCATTGAAAGCATTTGTAGAGTGGGGAGACAAGCTTGTTGAATGAAGGACACAGAGTGTTCCATCATCAATAATCTATCCCTATCATTTCATGAAATTCAGATGCCTGTAAAATATATTTTTAAAAAATAGATCTCCTGAGATTTATAGGATGTTCAGAATTGTTTTTACTTTTTATCTTAAAGAAGAAGCAGATTTCGGTTGTAATTCAGGTGTCACAGGAATACCAACTGTAAGAGAACGAGAAATGACCACATTGTCCAAATATTACCAACTTCAATGTGTAGACCTGTCAAGAAACATGAAATGTAGAGATAATGGAAACATGAAATAGAAACAGAAATTGCTGGAGAAACGAAAAAGATGAGGAAGTATATGCAGAGAGCAACAGAATTAACATATGTTAAATGATGTGACACTGTTCTGAAAAGTCATATTAGAGTCAAAGGTTAATTTTTTGCATCTCTGCTCAGATGTTGCCAGATTACTGAGTTTCGCTCCAGCTCTTTTGATATCTTTCTTCTTTCTGAACTGTGACAAAATGTCTGATGTGAATGATAACAACAAAGTTGTTATCTCAGTTGAATCTTGAGTAATTTGTTATGGAAATTAAATGATAAATTACAAAGTTCCTATTTTTGACAGGGCTCTAAATATTGATGACGTATTGTATTGTGAGAACTTGTGATGAAAATGTTGAAACAAAACAGAAGTTGCTGCAACTGCTCAGTAGGTCTGGGAGCATCTGTGCAGAGAAATCAGAGTTAACGTTTCAGGTCCAGTGCCCCTTCCTCAGAACTGATGGGAATACGGAAAATATTGGTTTAAATGCAGAAAAGACTGGATGGTGAGCTTGGATGAAAAACCATCACTATTCAAGAAAATCGGGATCTGGAATTCATTCAAAATTAAGAAAGGATTTCTTGTACTCTCTCTTCTATCGCTTGGTCCTTGTTCAGGTTGTACATGTACTATATGTTTCTAAATCTCCATCAAGTGCAGACGACATGTGTTTTTTCCCCTACGTGGTGTTTCAATATTTTTGATTATTTTCCAGTATGTATTTACTTCCAATTCAAGGTGGATATGAGAATATGGCTTGACCTTCTGCAGTTTGCCCATAATATAGAATTTAATTGAATATTTATCCCCATCACATCCGTTGAATTAAACAAACAATGCATGAGTCCACGTCCATCCTGCAGATGAAACATTTCGTCAGCTCTGGCTATTGCAGGGAATTTTACAAAGAACAGTGCCACACACAATGCTAATGTTCCAGTGCAAGATGCCAAACCCAGTTTATCCTAATTTATAAATAAAACATGCAGAGGGGCGGAGTGTAAAAAGTGAATTCAACTCTGTGTCGAAGATGCTATTTGTGGCTCCCTCATAAAATGTGTTAATTACATCACTCATAAATTCACCAAAATAGGGAAAGCAAGAAACTGGAATTGTCAAATAATCCTCTGAATAACATCTGGAGAACAGGAAGGAAATCACGGCTTGTTTGTGATATTCAGAAATGACGGTTGTGAGAATGTGGAGGTGGGGAGCAGTGAAATGATGATCAATGTTGTGGATGACACAAAGATGGGCTGGGGGTGGGTCACAGTCAGGAGGGAAGGGTTAGGCTACAGGAGGATAGAAACAAATTATTCAGATAGCCAGATCAATGGCCTGATGAAATTTAACAACGATAAATTGGGAAGATGCAAGTCAGAAGTAACAAGACAAGTAAGTACTCAAAAGTGAGTATGAAAGAGGAGGGCTAAATTTGCTTGTTTTTTCTATGCAGCAGGAAAGGTTGAGGAGGGAATCTGGTACAGGTATACAAGAGCATAAGGGGTAGGGAGAGGATGAACAGACAACAGCTGTTTTCCTGAGTCAAAGGATTAAAAAAAAGGACACACTTTTAAAGAGAAAGGGAGGGGTTTGAGAGAGAATTTGTGGAATGTGTACTGAACTGAGAGGGTAGCCTGAATCGGGAATGCGTTGTCTAGGAAGGTGGTTGAGGCAGGTAACCTCACAAACGTTTAAAAAGCCTTTGGATATGCACTTGCTGGCACAGACGTGATGAGCCTGTTTTTCATTGCATGATTCTTTGCAGTGGCGGCCATGAACACTCTGGTATATTCTGAAACAATAAGCAATGGCCTTTGCTGCTTTGTTCCTTTGATGGTACTCAGTAAGTTTCTGTATTACAAAGTAGCAGCATCTCGTGCAGCTTCAGCACTTACTCAACCAAAGTCAGCTCAGCCATCTCTGGGAACATCCAGGGTAATTCACATGCTCTGTGCAAGCATTGGCCAACAACAGCACTGACATTATTCTAGCTGTTTGCCACCATTATTATAGTTACAGCCATAATTTGAACTCAGCTTTTCCTCCATTATAATAAACACCTCTAGCAATAAGGATGTTATTTCGCTGAAGCATAATAAATTATTCCCAGGTATTCACTCTGACAAACAACATGTTTTCCTGTGTTTTTTTTTCTGCGAGTTGTTACTCACAGAATTCCCCACCCCACCCTCTTTCCACTTTCGCATTTTCTTGTGCACTGTCTCTCTGCTCTCACGCACCTCACTCTCTCACATCCCCCACACTGTCCATCCTTATTTATTAATCCCTGAAAAACTTGTGCCTAATCTCGATAATTTATTCAAACACCCAACTCACTGTTTTAATTCCTTCTCTCGGCATGGTCATTAGACTGGCCGTGCCTGATGTTCTATTCACCTCGACCTTCTACTCAGTTCCTGATCTGCTGCTTTGGTTCTCACTCTCCTGGTTTATTCAAATCCATCTGACTTGCACTAGCAAACCTCTCCACAAGGATGTTGGTGCTCGTCCAGTTAATATACAACCTTTTTTTTTGTACAGGACCCCGCCTGTCTTGGAAGAGATCGCAATGATCCAACAATCTGAAATCCCCACCCTTGAACGAACTTGTTAACAACGAGTTAAGCTATACTGCCTTCCTCATCCATCCCTCTTTTCCACATGGCACCGGGAGTAATCCAGAGATTATAGAGGATTGTTTTCTCTCTCTGTCTCTGCCTCTCTCTCCGTCTGTCTTTCTCGCTCTCTCTCTCTCTCTCTTTTGCACCCGCCTCCCTCCCAAAAAAACACACAAACATTCAGAAGACAGACACCAAATTACTTTGCAGAAGAATACAAATAACCTTAAAAATATGGGAATGATAACTGGAATGAAGGATTTAGTTAAAGGGAGGATGAGAGAAATTGCGATTCTTCTGGATGTCAGTTTGCTCGCTGAGCTGGAGAGTTCATTCTCAGATGGTTTATCACTGTACTAGGGAATATTATCGGTGAGCCTCTGGTGGAGTGCTGGTGTTATGTCCTACTTGCTATTTATGTGTTTAGGTTTCCTTGAGTCAGTGATATAATTACTAGTATTGGCGATTTTATGTCCGGTTCTTTTTCTCAGAGAGTGATAGATGGAATCAAAATCGATGTGTTTGTTGATAGAGTTCCGGTTGGAATGCTCTGCTTCGAGGAATTCTCGTGCGTGTTTCTGTTTGATTTGTCCTAGATGGACCCAGTCGAAATGGTGTACTTCGTCATCTGTATGTAAGGATACAAGTAATCGTGGGTCATGTCTTTTTTTCTGGATAGCTGTTGTTCATGTATCCAGGTGGCTAGTTTTCTGCCTGTTTTTCCAATGTAGTGCTTGTTATAGTTCTTGCAAGGCTTATTCTTCCTGGAGGAGAACTGACAAATATGTGAACTTATTGCGGTGGTCAAAAGTATGAAATAAAGTTATAGAGTAAATCAGGAATATTCTGTTTCCGTTAGTTGGCATTACAACATCAAGGAGTTCTAATTCCAAGATTGTTAACAAAAGAACCAGGTTTGAGATCAGGAAAAACTTCTTTATTGAGAGAGTTGTTAGGATTTAGAATGGACTGCCTGGGAGAGTTGTGGATGAAGATCAAAAAGAGATCTGGAGATATGAATTTGGAAATATGAATTTAACAGGCTGCAGAGATAAGGCTAGCAAATGGGAGGGGCTTTGGAGACATTCCTGGAGTCGATGCACACACTCTATCATGTGTCTGATGTGAATAAAAGTCAGTATACGATTATTTCACATTGTAAATGCTTGCGCATATCTGATTATTTAGTGCAACATAAGCATTTAAAATGCAAGTATTGCAAGACCATCTTCATTATAGAGTCTAATTATTGCTCAGAACATGAATATTTTAGATGTTGAATTTCAATTATGAAAACAAACCTGTCATTGCTTTGGCACAAGTCTCTTTGAAAAGGTCTGACTTTTCACTTACACGATAATATTTTTATCGTTTTTGTTCACTGTCTGCATTTCAAATTAAATAACATTTTTTTCTAAAAATTAGACGTTTTCAAATTATTTTTCACTAAAATTTGACAACACAAATCATTTATTTAGTTTAATATTCACAGTGCATGTTGAATAATAGCCATTTCTAATTCGCTGGCAAATAGATGAAGCTTGTACATTTCAGTGAGAAATTAAACTGATTGATTATGTATAAATGTATAAGAACGATAATTCTATTTGATTATTCAATCGTTTGCTCACCCTGAACATGTAATCATTCAGAAGCCAAACACTTTCAAAATGTTGGAGTGACAATGCATTGTTTTGAATCCTGACATTGTGTGTGTAATTCTGATCGCCAGAAGAGTTCCATCCATGTTGTTTGTTCGATACAAAATAACACGTACATTCTTTATTTCTGTGTGAGAAAATCTTGACAGGAGTTTATATTTTTGATCCATAAATATAGAATCAACCTAATTCTTTTCAGAGATTATAGTTCAGTTGAATAATCAGAGTTGATGTCTTATTTTTGCCTAATTCACTCAACTTAGCAAACATCTGATGGGTCACCCAACAGATTGTATCTGAAGAAAAGAGCAGCAAATGACAAGTCAAGAATCACGTTAATAACTGAACTTGGCGGAGCCTGCCTGATGTAGGACACCACATATACTGGCATTCAGGTGAATGGAACAATGAAGAACATAACTGGAAGTTTTGGGCTAACGCCCCTCCCAGCTTCCTGATCTTACACATATCACTCACTCAAGCATTCAACAATTGATAAGAATCCACAGGCTGGGTGAAACGTAAAACACAGAACAGTACAGCACATTGCAGACCCTTCGACCCTTGATGTCCTGCCAATCTTTTATCCTACTCGAAGATCAGACTAACTGACATACCCAGACATGCTGGTCCCGTGACAGGTACAGTGCACAGTCAGCCATTCTTACTTCCTGTTCTTTTCTGATGTGCAGCTGCCTTGAAATGTCTGTTCAAACCAAACAGATCGAATGAAATTCAAGGAGTCGAGATGACGTTCATGACTGTGCATTTCAATCAGGATTTAATGATGATGAAATTCCAGAATAACATAATCAATGAATGAAAAACAGGGCAACACAAGAAATAGCAGTTGCGTACAACATGTGGTTCCAAACAGGCCTCATGGTGTTACCGATAGATTATCAATCCAGACAATCAGCTCCTGTTGTTTGGACCCAGGTTCTAATCCCGCCACTGCAGATGGTGGAAATTTCATTCAATAATTTTAAAATATCCCTGGAATTATTAATCTACCTATGAGAATAAAATCTTTGCCGATTTTTAGAAAAGTCCATCTGGATCATTAATATCCTTCATTGAAGGAATCTTCTATTCTCACCTGGTCTGGCTGACATGCAAATCCAGACCCAAAGCAACGTCATTGACTCCCAATCGCTCCCTGAAATGATCCAGTGAGTCATTCACTTGTACCAATGGTTAGAAAGTTTCAAAGAAATGAAACCGGCTGGACCATCTGGCATCAAACTGTGCACTGGAAAAGTCAACATTAGAAACATCACTGTATAACCTCCAAAGTCTTCCTTACTATCATCTAAGGGGCAATGCCAAAACCTGACAACTGCCTGACAGGCTATTCAAGCAACAACCTGACATAGTCATACTCTCGGAATCATACCTTTCAAAAATAACCCAGCCACCACCATCACCATCCCTGGATATGTCCTGCCCCAAAGGCAGGACCGATCCAGCAGAGGGGGCAGCTCAGTGAGATATAGTCGGTAGGTAGTTGCTCTGGGAGTCTCCAGAATTGACTCCAGACCTAATGAAGTCCCATGGTTTCAGATTAAACATGGACAAAGAATTCTCTTACTGATTACCACGTAACGTCATTCCTCATCTGAATCAGTGCTCCTCTATGTTAAACAACACTTGGAGAAAGCACTGACTGATGCAAGGGCACAAAATGTATTCTGGCCTGGAGGTTTCAAAGTCGACCACCAAGAATGCATTGGCAGCAGTACTATTGATCACGCTGGTCGGGTCCTAAAGGACATAGCTACTAGATTGGGTCTGCAGCAGGTGGTGAGGGAAAGAACAGGAGGGGAAAAAAAATCAAACATGACCTCATCCTTACCGATCTACCAACTGCAGACGTATCTGTCCATGACAGTATCGGTAAAAGTCTTGTGGTCACGTTCAGAATAAATTCTATTGTGTTGTTTGGCACTATCACCATGCTAAATGGCACTGATTTCGAAGAGATCTAGCAACTCAAGACTAGCATCCATAAGACACTGTGGATCATTAATAGCAGCAGCACTGTACTCCTGCACAAACTGTAATGTCACGACCCATCATATCCCCCCACTCAACCATTACCATCAAGGCAGAGGATCAACTCTGGTTCAATGGAGAGTGCAGGAGGGCATGCCACGAGAAGGACCAGGAATATACAAAAATAAAATGTTAATCTGCTGAAGCTTCCAAACAGAAATACTTGCGTGCCAAATAACATAAACAGCCATGGACAGACAGAACTGAGCTATCCCACAATGAATGCATCAGATTTAAGCTCTGCAGTCCTCCTAATCCGATCATGGACAGTGGTGGATGATCAAACAACTCACTGGAGTCGGAGTCTCCACAACTATCCCCATCCTCAATGATGGAAGATCCCAGAACATCAGGGCAAAAGCTAAGGCTGAAGCTTTCGCAGCAATCTTCAGTCGGAAGTTTCGAGTGGATGATCCATATTTGCCTCCTCCGGTGGTCCCCATCATTACAGATAGCAGTCTTCATCAAATTCGATTGACTGATATCAAGATACTGTTAAAGTTACTGGATACTGCAAAGGCTATAACCCTGATAACATGCCGACAATAGTCCTGAAGACTTGTACTCCAGAACTTCCCGCTTCCCTAGACAAGCTGTTCCAGTACGGTTACAAACAGACAATGGGGAAAACTGCTCAAGTATGTTCTGTACATAAAATGCAGGACAAAGTCAACCCGACCCAATACCGCCTCATCAGTCTACTCTCCATCATCAGTAAAGTGATGGAAGGTGTCATCAACAGTGTTATCAATCAGCACCTGCTCAGGGATGCCCATTTTGTGTTCCACCAGAGTCACTCAGCTCCTGACCTCATCACAGCCTTGGTTCAAACATAGAAAAAGGAACTGAATTCCAGCCCTTGATATCAAGGCTGCATTCTGCCAAATGTGGCATCAAGGACCCCAAGCAAAAATGGTATCGCAGGCGAACACTGCATTATTGGAGTCATACCTGACAGATAGGAAGATGGTCATTGTTGTTGGAGGTCAGTCATCTCAGCTCCAGAACATCTCTGCAGTAGTCCCTTAGGATAATGTTCTAGGTCCAAACATCTTCAGCAGCTTCAACAATGACCTTCCTTCCATCATAAGATCGGAAGTGGGGATTATCCAGGCTTGGGCTGACAAGTTGCAAGTAACATTCGTGCCACACAAATACAGACAATGACCATCACGAATAAAAAACAACATAACCACTTGTTATTCAGCAGCATTAACTAAGTTTCCCCACTATCAATATCCTGGGGCGTATTATTGAGTATAAACTCAACTGGACTCACTGCAGATAAGAGCAGATCAGAGGCTAGGAATACTGCGCGATTAACTCACCTTCTGACTTCCCAAAGCCTGTCCAACATTTACAAGGCACAACTCAGGAATGAGATGTAAGAATCCTCACTTGCCTGACTGAGTGCAGCCCTAATAACACTAAAGAAGCTTGACACCATCCAGGATAAAGCAGCCCATTTGATTTGCACCACATCCACAACCATTCACTCCCTTCACCACGGTCGCTCAGGAACAGCAGTGCGTACTATCTACTAGACACAACGCAGAAATTCCACAAAAATCCTCAGAGAGCTCCTTCCAATTTCACGAATACTTCCATGTAGACTGACAAGGGCAGTAGACTTTTGGGAACACCACCAACTCCAAATTCGCCTCCAAACCAGTCAACATTCTGATTTGGAAATATATTGCAGTTCCTTCCCTGTTGCTGGTTCAAAACACTAGAATTCCCTCCTTAATCACAAGTGGGTCAACGCACAGCACGTAGATTGCACCAGTTCGAGAAGGTAGCTCACCACCACCTTCTCAAGGGCAACTTGGAATGGGCAAGAAATGCTGGGCCCGTCCAGTGTTGCCCACATCCAAAAAATATTTTTTTAAATAAATAGTTCCAAGTTGAGCATCTCGATGGGACAGATTATCTGATTTGAACACGAACAGGAAAACAGTGTTTCTAATAGTGAATATTTTAGACTTTTTCTGTTATTGGAAGGGTGTTCCATATTCGATGACATATTGTTGCTGAGTGCTGTGATAAATTGCACCTTTTTAGTTAAAATCAACAATACTGGTGTAACAGGCTCAATCCTTCAAAATGACTAGATTACAAATGACAATCATAATAGAGACAATGTACTCCCACCAGGTAAGATTCACAGATAGTAGCTTACATTCAACAGATTAATGGCTACTGGCTACACTGAATCCTCCCACCGTCTATTTCACAGGGGTTACCATTGACCAGAACGTGAAGTCAAATCAACATATTACAAGAGCAGATCAGAGACTTACAATTCTGCACAGTGCTGTTTTAGCATTGTCTCTCTGTCTAGTGGCAATATGTTCGACACACTGACTGTATCAAACTTTTCAGTAATCGATCACTTTCAATCAGATGCCCCCCCCCGCCCCCCCGCCATTCTTCTAAGTTCCATTGAGTACACACACTGCCGCTCATATGACAAGCCGTTATCGCTCAGCAGTTCACAATATGCCAAACGCCGTCTGACCATTGCCCATTACATTCTCAACAGTGTGTCTCCTCTCTTGTATTCTTGTTCTCTAGAAATGAACATGAACATTGCATTTGCTTTTGTAACTGCCAACTGAAGCTGCACATTAACCATAAGGGAGGACGAGTGATTCAAAATCCTTTTGTGCTTCAGATTGAATGGATCCTATTAGAACATAGTGTCTGCCTCTATTCCGTCTATCAAAGTGCATAATCTCACACGATTCCATTTTGTGTTCCATCAGCCACATGTTTTCCCACTGTCCAAAACTGTCCAAGTCTTTCTGCAGCCTCCCCACTTCCTCAATATCATCTTCCCAACAAACCATCACGGCATCATCTTCAAACTTATCAAAACTGCCCTCAGCTCCTTTGTCCAATTTGTCCATATATAATACATTTCCTGGCTCCGTAAGGACTGCCCACCATCTACAAGGCACAACACTCCACGTGCTTGACTCCATTCATGTTGAAGCAATGGCTTGAGTGGAATTACACCTGCAAAGTCTTCACTCTCTGCTCCACTGACTCTCAGTAGAAGCACACCCTGCCCCGTTTTGTGGTGAGTTTACTTCATTATTGTGCACAATCCCAGTCTATTGATGGCATTCTGTTTGGACAAACTGTGTGTTGATGACGATGGAGGGAGGTGGGGGAAGGAATGTCTATGATGAATGACTGTGTGACTGCCAGACTGAAACCTGCCCCGACAGTCTCGGATGTATCTGTGCCCGCTGTCACCGCTGCAGACATGATCAGTCTTCCTGAGAGTCAAGGCAAGGGAAGTGACAGACCTGGACGATGTTCCTGGCTGTGTACTCAGAGCCTATGAGGACCAACTGGTAGAGGTATTCATATACAACTACAGCTTCTCCCTCTTGCAAGCTGAAGTCCCAACCCGCTTCGAGAAGACCACCATCATCCTCGTAAGTGAGAAAGCACATGTAACGTGCCTTAATGACTACCGCCCAGTGGCTCTGACCTCAATAAACATGGAGTGATTTGAAAGGCTGGTTATGGCCCACATCAGCTCCAGTCTCCCAGCCTGACCTGATCCCTTATAATTTGCCTACTGATGTAACAGGTCCAGAATAGATGCCATACCCCGATCCCTGCACTCATCCCTGGAACATCTAGACAACAAGGACACTTACACCAGACTCCTGCTCAGTGACTAGAGCTCCACCTTCAACATCGTTATCCCCTCCAGACTGATCTCAAAATTCTGTGACCTTAGTCGCGGCTCCACCCTCTTCCACTTGATCCCCCGGTTTCAGACCCACAGATCACAATCTTTGAAGAGAGGGATCTGCACCTCGACCACAATCACACTCAACACTGGATACCCCAAGGATGCATCCTCAGCCCCCTGCTGTACTCCCTGTACACACGCGGCTGTGTTGCCAAATTGCAAACAACGCCAGCTGCAAGTTCGCTGATGACATGCCCATATAAATCCTGCTTTTCAAAAGTTCGCTTTTCCCCACTTCCCTTTCCAAATGACCTACATTAGGACCTGTTTTCGCTAATCAAAACAAATCCAAAGAGGATTTTCACTTTTACGAAGATTGCCGAAATTTTTCCCATACAAATGAATGCTTCTTCACTTTCCACCATATCGACTTATGAAAGGAACACTGGACATAAAATCACAGAGCAGTTACCATGTCACACGAATAGAATGCTTTCAGTTGCCAGTATACAGAATAACAGTAAGAGATACAGCTCATTCTAAGCTGGAAGAGACAATGGGTTGAGTTTCCTCAACCTTTGCTGTAATAATTCTGTGATATGTATTGAAAGCCTATGGGGTGGGGGGGAGGGGGGGGGAGACAAGGTTGTTCAATAAAGGGACACCTGTATATGTCTAAGACAATGTTTAAAGCGATTTTATCTCCCTGTCTCTCTGCCCTGAACGGTGGTCATCTTCTTACATTCGTTAATGGGATATGGGTATCACTGGCTGGGCCAGCATTACTTCACTTTTCTAGCTGCTCTTGAGAAGACCGTGAGCCACTGTAGTCCACGTGTTTTATTTGCTTTGATTTGATTTATTTTAGTCAAATGTACAATGGAAAGCTTTGTTTTGTGAGTTGTGCAGGAACATGATAGTAGACAAAAAAACACAGCTCATGAGGTACTTCAACAGAGTGAGGCATATAAGGTTACAGCTGCACAGGAGATGTGCAAAACAAGATCGCTATTAGCAAGACGAGTATTATTTGAAGTTAGAGATGTCAATTCGTCAGTCTAATTACGGTAGGGAAGAAAGTGTTCCTGCGTATGCTGGTCCATGTTTTCAAGCCTCTCTATCTTAATCCTATTGGAAGAGGTTGTCGGAGATCATTACCGGTTTGGGAGAGATTTTTTATGTTATCAGCCTTTCGGTGACAATAAGAAGTATAAATGGATGGAAGATTGCCTTCCGTGATGGTCTGTGCTGTGCACACAACCGTCTGTAGTTTCTTATGGTTCTGGGCAGAGCAGTTACCATGTCACACGAATAGAATGCTTTCAGTTGCCAGTATACAGAATAACAGTAAGAGATACAGCTCATTCTAAGCTGGAAGAGACAATGGGTTGATTTTCTGCAACCTTTGCTTTAATAATTCTGTGATATGTATTGAAAGCCTATGGGGTGGGGTGGGGTGGGGGGGGGGAGGGGGGCGGGGGGGGAGACAAGCTTGTTCAATAAAGGACACAGACTGTTCCATCACCAAAAATCGATTCTTATTATGTCATGAAGTTCAGTTGCAATGAAAAGTGTTTTAAAACAAAGTGGTTTTCTGAGATTTACAGGATATTCAGAAACATGTTTTTTTTTCTCTTTGAATCTTATAGAAGAAACAGATTTCGGCCTTAATACACATGTCACAGACACACCAACTGTAATAGGACCACAGTGTCTAAATACAACCAAGGTCAGCATATGGACCTGTCAAGAAACATGAGATATAATGATATGCAAACTTGAGATACAAACGGAAAATGGTGGAGAAACGAAATAAAAACATGAAGAAATAGCTGCAGAGAGAAACAGAGTTAACATATTGATTATGATGTGAAATTTCTGAAAAGTCAACGGTTAATTCTGTGCATCTCTGCTCAAATTCTGCCAGATTTGTTGAGTTTTGCTCCAGCTCTTTCGATTTCTTTTTCTTTCTGAATTGTGACAAATTGTCTGATCTGAACGATAACATCAAAGCCCCTGTCTCACTTGGATCTTGAGTAATTTGTTATGGACATTAAATGAAAAATTACAAAGTTCCTATGTTTGACAAGGCTCTAAATATTGATGACATATTGGATTGTGAGACCTTGTCATGAAAATATTGAAACAAAAACAGAAGTTGCTTCTAAAGCTCAGTAGGTCTGGGAGCATATGTGCAGAGAAATCACAGTTAATGTTTCGGGTTCAGTGACCCTTCCTCAGAACTGATGGGAGCTAGGAGAGTGTTGGTTGATATGCAGAAGGGGCTGGACAGCTGTTAATGGAGATTGTTAGTAGCTAAACATAGAGGGGGTGTAATGGAAGGCAATGTGAGAACTAGGCCTGGTGTATTATTGGTCGGGGGCGAGGACATTGGGGAGTTCAGGGACGAAAATAATTGAACTTGATTTTGAGTCTGAAGGGCTGTAGGGTCCTCACACCGTAAATGAGGCGTTGTTCTTCCAGTTTGCATAGATTGTTCCTGGAACACTGCAGCAAGCCTGACACAGAGATAATGGCCAGGGAACAGGATGCGGTATTAAACTGGCAGGCAACTGGAAGCTCAGGATCATTTGTATAGGTACACTTTGGATGTTCAGAGAAGCGGTCACCCAGGCTACCATTAGTTTCCCCAATGTAGAGAAGACCACATTGTGAGAAGCGAGTCGAGTAGATTAATTGTGGAAAATGTCGGTAAGGTGCTGCTTCATCGTTATGGTGTGGTTGGGCCCTTGGATAGTGAGAAAGGAGGACAGAAGTGCGAACATGTTACACTTTCGGCAGGGGCAAGTGAAGTGGGCCTGTGGTGGGGGTGAGGGTGGGGTAATGGGAGTGAATAAAGAGTGAACCAGGGTGTCCTGGTCCCTCCAGAAGGCGGATAATTTTGAGGAGGCAAATATGTATCTGGAGATGGCATCTTGCTGGAGGTGGGGGAAATGGCGGCTGATGATCCACTTCATGTGAATGCTGGTGGGATGGTAGGCTAGGACAAGAGGAATTGTCGTGCTGTTGCAGGAGGGTAGAGAGACAGTGAAAATAGATATGCAAGAGGTGGGTCAGACCTGGTTGAGGGTCCTCTCGAGAACAGTGCTGGGAAATTCTCAGTTGAGGAAGAAGGTGGACATTTTGGAAATTGACATCATCAGAAGCAATGCGGTGGAGACAGAAAAATTGGTGGAATGGAATGGAGTGTTAGCAAGAAACAGATTGTGAGGGTGTATACTCCAGGTAGCTGTGGGAGTCAGTTGGTTAATACTGGATATTAGTGGCCTGTCGATCCCCAGAAATGGAAACAGAGATGCCGAGGAAAGGAAGTGATGAGTCAGAGAAAGACTAGGTGAAAGTGAAGGAGCCATGCAAATTGGAAGTGAAATCGATGTTTTTTTTTTCAAATTCAGGACAAGAGAGAGAAGCAGAATCGATTATATAATCTATGCATTGGAGAAAGAGTTGTGGATGGGTCTGGAATAGAAGTGGTACAGGGAATTGGGTATGTACCACTTGAAGAAACAGGTATGACTGGAGCCCACGTATGTATCCATGCACCCCCTCTGTATGGCAGGAGTAGGCTGAAGCAATGGGTCTGCCCGGGCAGTTCTGTTTGTCGATTTTCAGGAGGAGATAGAAGTGAGCTCTATCAGCTCTATCAGCTCTATCAGAGGACCATCAGCTTGGGGACCGTTAGGTGGGGGCAAGTACGGTGTGAATGACCAGATGAAATTTGGTCAATTATCATAGTTGATACAATGGCCTGATGTGCCATGTTCAGGTCATGGTCGGGTCCAGCAAGTGATATCAGGAGATAACTGAGAGCTGGCCCTCAGTCTCTGCAATGTAGAGGTCAGTCCACCAGACTAGAGCAGCATCACCCTTACCAGCACAGGCTGAACAACAAAGTCAGGTTTGGATCAAAGCACACGGCGTACAGCCTGTTCAGAGGGTGATTTGTTGGATTGGGAGAGGAGATGCAGAGAAATTAAGACAACCAATGTCACATCGAACATTCTCAATGAACAGATTGAGTTCAAGCAAACAGCAGAGGGAGAGGTCCAGGTGGAGGAAGAGTATTGGAGCTTGGCGAAGAGTCTGTGGAACAGGGAACAGAATCTTTGCCGAAAGAAATGGGCACCGAGGAGAAGATGGTGGGAGAAGAGTTCAACTTCATGCCGTACCCGAAATTCATTAAAGTCGGGGCACAGTGGGATAACGCTGAGACCATTGTTAAGTACAGAACATTCAACATCAGAGTGTGGAAGGGTAGGAGGGAGGCTGAAGGTACGACAGGAAGTGCATTTGGGGGAGGGGATGCAGTCAGAGTGCAGGGCACGGGTGGGGAGGCAGGTTCCAATGGGTCATAGACATCTCTGAGCTGTTGCATCTTGTGTGCCTCATATATCTGACGAGCATGGCGAATGAGTGGGGAAAGAAATAGAATTGGGGAGTGGTGCAGCTTTGAGCCAATGAGATGTGATTCTTTTGTACAGATAAAATGTTGATATCACTGGCACTGCAATCACATGATCAGTCCTCAGGAAGTAACTGAATGAAAATGAACGTAATCTTATTGTAATGCCCTGATTTCATTGGAGTGACAGTCAACCAGCAAAGTCTTACTTTTCTGAGATTTTAGACAAAACTGTGAAAACATAATAAATGTTGATGTGTTTAACAGGACAAAGTCATCCATGGTTTTGGAAGGTATTAGCAAGGGCAGAGTTTATTTGTCATTCTCAAAAGCTCTGGGGAAGGTGTCATCGTTCAGTGAGGAAATTACCAGGGCAGAATTTCCTCCGATTCCCATTGACCCCTGTTTACTCAGGGTCCGTGATGCCACATGAATCAAATACTACTTTGATGCAAGGGAAGTTACTCTGATCTCACCTCAAAAGAGGTGAACCGTTAAAATAATAAAAAGCAAAAGTGTAAAACATGGCTTGTTTGAACAATGTGCTCACTGTACTCACAATGTTTAAGGGAAAACTGATGCATGGACTTCTGATTTTGAGGAAAGGTTCATCCTATTTGTGATGAGACTGTTTGGTTGTGCACTGTGACACGTGGACAGAAAGACACTCCACTCTGGAACATGGGGAACAAAACAATCCTGTTCACAGTGCATCAGACAGTGACAGACACACACTATTGTCTGTTGCGATTGGACATTGATCATCTCAATCTCAACATTTGCTGATGATCAATAGCAGAACCGAAGCCAGCGGCTCCCATCATCCCAGTTGGAAAGCAAAAAGGGAATGCGATGGTCAGATGAAGTGGGAGTAATTGGGGAATTGGTGTAACTTACGGTGGGAGTGACAGATGGAGGGTGTAAAGGGAAATCATCAGTGGAAGAGCATGTAGCAGCAGAAGGGGTAGTGCAAGGGAAGTAGGAGTGTGAGGAAAGAGTAGGACGAAGGAGGAAGAATGATGGATGAAGCTTTAGTGACAAGGAAAATCTTGTTTTTGGGGAAGCGGGATTGGATGCGAAAACATCACTGTTCAGGAAAATCGAGATCAGGTTTCCGTTCAAAATTAAGAAAAGATTTCATGTTCTTTCTTTTCTATCACTTGTTTCTTGTTAAGATGATACATGTACTCTATCTTTCTGTATCAAGTGCAGAGGATTTTTTTTTCTTGTCTTGTGTGGTTTTTCAACATTTTTGATTTTTCTTTACAGTATGTATTTGCTTCCAATTCAAGGTAGACATGAGAATATGATTTGATCTCCTTCAGTTTGTCCATAACATAGAATTTAATTGAGTATTTATCCTCATCACACTAGCTGATTTAAACAAACAATGAATTTGTCTGTGTCCATCCTGCAGATGAAAAATGTCTCCAGCTCTGGCTATTGCAGTGCCTCCAAAAGGTTAATGTTCCAGCACAAGATGCCAAAAACTAGTTCATCCTAAATTATTTACAAGCTTTATGAATAAAACATGCAAAGTGTAAAAGATGAATTCAACTCTGTGTCAAAACTGTTATTTCTGGCTTCCTCATAAAAGATGTTAACCAAATCACTCTGTAAATTGACCAAAATAAGAAAAAACAGAGACTGGAATTCTCAAATCTTCCTCTGAATAACATCTGGGAAACAGAAAGGAAACCACGGTTTCTTTGTGATATTCATAAATGACGATGGTGAGCATGTGGAAAATGGGGAGTGGGGGAGGGGGGGTGGTGGTGCAGTGGAATGCTGACCAATGTTGTGGATGACACAAAGCTGAGCTGAGTGGCTCACAATTAAGAGACTATAAAAAGATTATTCAGATAGCCAGATCAATGGCCAATGAAATGTAACACTAATAAATGTGGGATGATGCATGTCAGAAGTAATAAGACAAGTGAGTACTCGAACTATGAATGGGGAGGGCTAAATTTGCTCGTTTTTTCTTTGCAGCAGGGAAGGTTGAGGAGGGAACCTGCTACAGGTATACTGGAGTATAGGGGTATGGAGAAGATGAATAAACAGAAGCTGTTTCTCTTCGTCAAAGGGTCAAAAACATAGGAACGCATTTTTGAAGTGAAAGGCAGGGATTTGAGAGAGGATTTGTGGAATGTGTTTCGTACCAAGAGGGTGGTGTGAATCTGGAATGCATTGTCTAGGAGGGTCGTTGAGGGAGGTAACCTCACAAACGTTTACAAAGCCTTTGGATGTGCACTTGCTGGCACAGATGTGATAGGCCTTTAATTCGTTTCATGATTCTTTGCGTTGGCAGCCATGAATGCTCTGATATATTCTGAAGCAATAAGCAATGAGCAATGGCAGTTGCTGGTTTGTTCCTTAGACTCGACTCAGTAAGTGGCGAGATCACAAACCAGAATCATCTCATGGAGTTTCAGCTCTTTCTTCACCTACAGCATCCAAGCCATCTCTGGGAACATCCAGGGTAATTCACATGCTCAGTGCAAGCATTGTCTAACAACAACACGAGCATTTTTCCAGCTGTTTACCGCCATTATTATAGCTACAGCCATGTCATGGACACAGATTTTCCTTCAATATAATGCAGACTTCTAGCTATGAGGGTGCTATTTCTCTGAAGCATAATAAATTACTTCCCAGATATTCACTTTGATAAAAAAAAGTTTTCATGTGTTTTGCTGCCAGTTATTTATCACAGAATTCCGCGCTCCACTCCATCCCTTCAATATTTACCCTTTAATATTTTCTTGTGCACTGTCTCCCTGATCTCTCACACCTCAATCCCTCACATACAAAACACTCTCCATCCTCATTTGTGAATCGCTGATAAACCTGAGCATCATCTCTATTATTTATTCCAACTTCTATCTCACAATGTGAACTGATATGATTCCTTCCCTCAGCATGGTCATTAAACTGGCCATGCCTGATGTGCTATTCATCTCGACCTTCTACTCAGTTTCTGACCCGCTGCTTTGATACGAAACTCCTGGTTTATTAGTTTAAATCCATTCAACATGCACTAGAAAAACTCCCCAAAAGGATGTTGTTGCTCCTCCAGTTAAGATGCATTCTGTCTTTTTTTGTACAAGTCCTACCTGTCCTGGAAAAATTCCCAATAATCCAAAAATCTGAAACCATCAACCCTGAACTAGCTTTTTAACAACATGTTAAACTATACCGCCATCCTAATCCTTACCTCTTTTCCATATGGCACAGGGAGTAATTCAGAGATTACAGAGGATTGTTCTGTCTCTCTCTCTCTCTCTCTCTCACGCACTCACACACACAATCAGACAGACTCCATATTACTTTGCAGAAGAATACCAATAACTTTATAAATAATCAGAATGATAACTGGAATGAAGGATTTAGTTCAAGAAAGGACGAGAGAAATTGCATTTCTTCTGGATGTCAGTTTGAGTTGGAGAGTTCATTTTCCGATGGTTCATCACTATCCTAGTGAACATTATCAGTGAGACTCCGGTGAAATGCTAGTTTTATGTCCCACTTGCTACTTAAGTGTTTAGGTTTCCTTGAGTCAGTGATGTAATTTCCAGTATTGGTGATTTCATGCCTGGTCCTTTTCCTCAGAGAGTGTTAGATTGAATCAAAATCGATGTGTTTGTTGATAGAGTTCCAGTTGGATTGCCATGCTTCTAGGAATTCTCGTGCGTGTCTTTCTTTGGCTGGTCCTAGATGGATGTGCAGACCCAGTCAAAATGATATACTTCCACATCCATATGTAAGGACCTAGTGATCGTGGGTCATGTCTTTTTTCTGGCTAGTTGTTGTTCATGCATCCAGGTGGCTCGTTTTCTGCCTGTTTTTCCGACGTAGTGTTTGTTACAGTTCTTGCAAGGCTTATTCTTCCTGGAGCAGAACAGACAAAGATGTGAACTTATAAAGGATGAAGAAAGTTGCAGAGTAAAACAGGAAAACTCTATTTCTGTTAGTTGGCATTACAGCATCAAGGAGTTCTAATTTCAATATGGTCAGCAAAAGAGCTGGGACTGAGATACATAAATATTTCTTTATTGAGACATTTCTTAGGATTTGGATTAGACTGCCTGGGAGAGTTGTAGATGACGATTCAATAAAGAATTGGATATATATTTGTAAATTATAAATTTAATGGGCTATAGAGATAGGGCTGGCAAATGGAAGGTGCTTGGGAAACATTACTGGAGCTGGTGCACACACAGTGGCCAATGGCCTCCTCCTGTACTTTAAAGGCTTGTACTCTATCATGTGTCTGATGCAAATAAAAGTCAGTATCGGATTATTTCCCATTTTAAGTGCTCGCAAATATCTGATCATTTGTTGCAGGATAAACATTTAAAATGCAAATATTGCAAGGTCAGTCTCATTATGTAGTCTATTTATTTCTCAGAACATGAATATTTTAAATGTTATGTTCTGATAATGAAAACAAATATATCATTTCTTTGGCACAAATCTCTTTGAAAAGGTCTGACTTTTCCCTCACACCAAAATATGTCCTTTTTTTTCCCACTGTCCACATTTCATATTAAGTAGCATTCTTTCTAAAAATCGGAAGTTTTCAAATTATTGTTCGCTAAAATTTGATAATGTAATCATTCACAGTGCATGTTGAATTATTGCCATTTCTAAATTGCTGGCTATTAGCTGAAGCTCATACATTTCACTGAGAAATTTAACTGATTGATTAGATATAAATGTATAAGAATGCTAATTCTATTTGATTGTTCAATCGTTTACTCACTCCGAACATGGAATCATTCAGAAGCCGACCATTTTCAAAATGATGGAGTGGCAATGCATTGTTTTGAATCCTGACATTGAATATATAATTCTGATCATAACAGTTACGTACCATGTTCTTTATTCAAAATAAAATAAAATGTGCATTCTGTATTTTTGCCTTACAAAAAATTGATAGGAGTTTATACTTTACTCCCATAAATATAGAATCGACCTAATTGTTTTCAGAGATTATAGTTCAGTTGAATAATCATACTTCATATCTCATTTTTGCCCAATTCACGAAACATAGCTAACAGCTGATTATTGTTCGGGTCAGTAAACTCAACACCTTGCAATGAGCTACGCTAAAAATGGCTTCCAAAAGATATTGAATCATTTACAGTGTTACTGGAATTCACAGTTGCATGTGATGCTGAGTGACACACTGACCTGCTCCTAAATCTGTGCAAAGAGTTTCTAACCTGGGTCAGGGCAGTCAGTCAAACATTTCTTCACAACAAATAATTTGGATTCCACCCTGGGAAAGGTGGGAGCTCGCTAACAGACTATCACTGGTCTCAGTGTAGCTACAAATAATGTCCAAATTAGATATCAATGGCTAACCAGCAACCAGGTTTTAAAAAACCATCTTCAGTCCGAGCCTGGCCCAGTGGGCAGATGTGTCGCCATGCAGTGTCAGAATCACACCGCACAACTTACTGATGGTGCTGACACCTGGCCTGCCTCCCAGACTCTATACATCTGCACCATGGACCGGATGCTGGGAAAAGACGTTAAAGATTTGACAGTCTGATGCACTATCTTGCGTCTCACAAAGAAACCTCTGAAACCATACCCAATAAATGTCACCTTCATTATCACCAGTATTAAAATGAAATTTTACATCTCTGTGGATGGCCAGAGATTAATACATGTTTCACCAAACAGAATATATCTGAAGAAAACAGCAGGAAATGGCAGGCCAAGAAGCACGTTAATAACTGAACTTGGTGGATTCTGTTTGGTGTGTGGTGACAGACACATATTGTACTGGCACTCAGGTGACTGTAACAATGCACAACGTAAATGTAAGATTTGACCTAACACCTCGTCAAAGCTTCCTGATCTCACACACATCACTCCCTCACACACTCAAGAATTGATGAGAACCTACAAGCTTGGTGAAACAGGAATCATAGTACAGGCCCTTCAGCCCTTGACGTCCTGCCGACATTTTATCCTGTTCTAAGATCAGACTAACCTACATACCTTTCATTATACGATCATTGATGTGCCTATCCACACACCCACACTCTCTGTGTAAAGAACCTACCTCGGACATCTCCCATAAATATTCCTCCAATTGCCTTAAAATCGTGCCCCCTCATCATAGCCATTTCCGTCCTGGGTGAAAGTTTCTGGCTATCCACTTTATCTATGCCTCTAATCATCTTGTCCACCTCTATCAAGTCATGTTCCATTCTTTTACGTTCCAATGAGAAAAAAACCTAGTTCCCTGAATTCTCTTTGCAAGACCTGCCCTCCAGTCCAAGCAGCGTCCTGATAAATTTCCTCAGTACACTCACCAATGCTTCCACATCTTTCATTTAATGAGGCGACCAGTACGGAACGCAACATTCTAAGTGTGATCTCACCAGCGTTCCATAGAGCCGCAGCATAACCTCACTGCTTAAACTCAACCCCCATGCTAATGAAAACATCATCCGGCTTCTTAAGAACCTTATCAACCGAGGTGGCAACTTTGTGGGAGCTATGACATGGATCGTCAGATCCCACTGTTACTTCACAATGTATGAATCCTACATTTAAACGTGTTTTATGCATTCAAATTTGACCTTCCAAACTGAATCGCTTCACAATTTTCCAGGTTGAACTCCAACGGTCTCTTATCAGCCCAGTTCAGCATCCTGTCAATGTCCTATGCAAACTACAATAGCCCTCCACACGACCCCCAATTCCACCATACTTTGTTAATTTGAAAAACTTACTAATCCACCTTCCCTCTTCCTCATCGAAGTCATTTATAAATATCACAAACAGCAGAGGCCCCAGAACCGATCCCAATGGAGCACCAATGGTCACCGAGCT
The DNA here is from genome assembly GCF_047496795.1 of Chiloscyllium punctatum. Classification (NCBI taxonomy): domain Eukaryota; kingdom Metazoa; phylum Chordata; class Chondrichthyes; order Orectolobiformes; family Hemiscylliidae; genus Chiloscyllium; species Chiloscyllium punctatum. The sequence goes on along the minus strand of NC_092767.1, from coordinate 2,066,784 downwards.
CCAGACTGAACACTTGCCATTTACCATCCCCCTCTGTCTTCTATGGGCCAGTCCATTCTGCATCAAGACAGGCCGGTTTCCCTGTATCCGATGCGTCCTTACTTTCTGAATGAACCTACCATGGGGAAATTTACCAAACGCCTGGTTAAAAACCATGTACTCCACATCCACTACTCTCGCTTCTTCAATGTATTTGATCCCATCCTCAAAGAATTCAGTAAGGTTTGTGAGGCATGACCTGCCCCTCACAAAGCCATGCTGACTATTTCTAACCAAACTATGATTTACAAGTAATCATAAATTCTGTCTCTCAGAATCCTCTCCAAACCTTTGCCCAATGCTGATGTAAACTGACTGGTCTGTAATTCTCTGATTAACTTTATTACATTTCCTGAACAAGGGAGTAACATTTGCCTCCCTCCAATCATCTGGCACGACTCCAATGGGGAGTGAAGACGCAAAGATCATCTCCAAAGGTACAGTAATCTCTTCGCTCTCTTCCTGTAGAGAGCCAGGGTGGATCCCGTCTCGCCTAGGGGATTTATCTATCCCTATGTTTGTATTTCAATCAGTCTGTCCTTCACCTCACCATGTCTCCTCACTGTCCAACTATCTGATTGACTGCTTTCCATTTCAGGGGTCTATACATTGCTGCTTTCCTAAACACATATTGCTCCCTATAACCTGTTAATCATGAAATGGAAAACATGGGAAGGCACCAATGCCTTCCTGATGAAAGGCTGATGCCCAAAGCTTTGACTCTCCTGCTCTTCAAATGTCACCTGATATGTTGTGCTTTTCCAGCACCACACTTTTCGACTCTGATCACCAGCATCTCCAGGTCTCACTTTCTTCATTACAAAGGGCTGTCCCCTCTGTACACTGAGCAGGCAATTAATCAGCAGAAACTCGCTGTATTTAGAGCTGACCGTTCAGTTCTGAAAAGTTGCATTTGATGAATACACTTACTGAAAACAAAATTACTATTCAACAAATATTCATTCAGTCTCAGAGTTACAGTTTTGGATCATGAATTAGGCAGCTTGATAACGAGCAGTCAATGACTGAAGAACTCCGAAGTACAGAGTATTCTAGGTGATATATTCCAGGCTGGATGTGCTTTCCCTTAATGTTGGGTATGTTATCGGGCAGACAGATGTGATAAGGGAACGCGGTGACACGTGGAATTGTGACATTTTTGCCATTACAGAGATGTGCTTGAGGGAGGTCAGGGCTGACAACACAATATTGTGCGGTACAAGAACTATAGGCAGCACAGGAGAGGGGTAAAGGAGGAGGTGGTGATGCATTATTAGTCATTATAGAGTCAGTTGCTGCAGTAAGAAGGGTATTAAATCGGAAAGAGAAGCTTAAAGCAGGTACAAATTGAGCAGGTCAATGGAGGCAACTACCATATGTGTAGGGCTAAACTGAAAACGGAAGTAGAAGCGTAAATATGAGGCGTGATAAAATATTAGCGGGTAGTATGAGCGGGTTGAGAGAGATAGGGAGTAGTATATGATTTGGGAGGGGCTTAGAGATATAGGGAGGGATGCAGGGTTTGGAGTGGATTAGAGGGATAGGGAGGCGTGCAGGGTTTGAGAGAGTTGTGGAGTAGTGTAGGGTTTGAAGGAGGTTGGAGAGATAGAGAAGGGTTACGGATTGGAGGGGGTTAGACGGATAGAGAAATGTGTAGGTTTGGAGGGGTTAGAGAGATAGGGAGGCGTGCAGGGTTTGAGAGAGATACGGAGTAGCATAGGGTTTGGAACAGGTTAGTGAGATAGGGAAGGGTGTAGGGATTTGATGTGACTAGATAGATAGGGAAAGGGTTTGGTGGGGTTGAGTAAGTAGGGAGAAGTATAGGGTTTAGAGGGTTCAGAAATATAGGGAGGAGAGCAGGGTTTAGAATGGGTTAAGGAAATAGAGTGTGGTGCAGGGGCTAGAGTAGGTTGAATAGATAGGGAAGGGAGTAGTGATTGGAGGACTTTAGAGAGCTAGGAAGGGGTTAAGGAGATAGGGAGGGGTGTTGGGTTTGAAGGAAGTTAGAGAGATATAAAAGGGGTACAGTGCATGGAGGGTGTTATAGAGATAGCAAAGGCAGTAGGGGCTGGAGGAAGTTATATAGATGGGATGGGTGAAAGGTTTGGAGGAGGTTATCGAGATAGAGAGGAATGTAGGGTTTGGGGAAGGAAAGAGAGATAGTGAAGGGGGTAGGTATGGAGGAGGTTTGAAGCTCGTTGTGTCAGATCAAACACTGACACAGAAACCACCTGCTGACTCCCCTCGCTCAGCCTCACGGTGTCAGATCAAACACTGACACGGAAACCTCCTGCTGCCTCCCCCCACCCCAGCCTCACGGTATCAGATCAAACACTGACATGGAAACCTCCTGCTGACTATGCTGCCTCAGTGTCCCTCTACATTGAACAACACTTGGAGGAAGCAAGCACAGAGACTGACAGAGCTGGCGGATGTTTTCCGTGTGGGCCATTTCAAAACCACCACCAAGAGGAGCTCAGCAGCAGCGTTGCTGATCGAGGTGGTCGAGTTCAAAAGGACACAACTGCTTCACTGCATCTGCACCGGGTCAGGGGGAACGACTGATCGGGAGAAACATCCTTGACCTCACCATCACCAACTTACCGGCTGCAGACACATTGTTCAATGACCGTATTGGGAACGGTGAACTACCGCACACAGTATTTATGGAGACATTTTCCACTTTTACATTGTGAAGACCCCTGTGTATATGTGACACCATCACTGTGCTCAACGGGGCAGATTTCCAATAGATTTTGGAATTTTGCACTGGCCTGTGTGAGGTGGTTCGGGTCATTACCAACAGCAGCAGAATTGTACTCCAGTATAATTTTCACTATCACTGCCTGGCATATACTTCACTTTATCCTGGCCGTCAAGCCAGGGATACACCCTTGATAAATGGAGAAAACAGGAAGGCCTGACTATAGTAGCACCAAATACACGTCAGAATGAGATGAAGTTACTAAATTGGGCCACTTACTTATCACGTGGTATAAATAGCAAATGAGACACAGATGTAACCAGTGAATCAGACCTAATCTCTACAATCTGGGTGAGTAGTGGTGGACAATCACACAACTCACTGGGGGAGAAGAATCCACCAATACCACCTTCCTGAATGATGGAAGGGCTTAACACAAAAATAGAAATCTAAGGCTGAAACATTCATAGCAATGTTCAGACAGAAATATCGATGGGATGATCTATTTTAGTCTCCTCCAGATGGCAGTCTTCAGCTAATCCGACTCACTTTGTATGGTATCTACAAACAGCTGGAGGGATTGGAGAATGCAAAGGCTGTGGGCCATGATAACATTCCATTCAGGCTGTTCCTGCTGGGATACAGCACTGGGACCTACCTGACAATGTTGGAAACTATCCGGGTGTGTTCTGTAGACACACAGACAAAACATTGGACAATCAGTGACTACCCCATTGCTCTAATCCCTGTCATTAATAAAGGGATGGCAGATGTCATCTACAGTGGGATCAAGCAGCACTTCCTCAGTACTAACCTGCTCGCTAAAGCTCAGTTTGGGCTCTCATCCCTTGGGCTCATTGAAGCCTTGGTTTAATGATGTACAACAAGAGAACATAACTGAATTCGAGAGGTGAGGTGACAGTTACTGCACCTTTTACATGATCATAACTACATTTGACGAAATGTCATATCCAGGATTAACGGCAAACCTGGAGCAAATAGGAATCGTCTGCACTGGCAGAAGTTACACCTGGTACAAAGGAAGGTGGCTGGGGTTGGTGGAGAGCAGCCATCTCAGCTTCACCGCAGTTCCCCAGGGGAGGGGTTTCTGGGTAAGCCTGTAGATCAGAAATGTAAAGGTAGGACACCACACTCCTACAGGATGATAGAGACAACTAGCGGTAGTTTAAATGGACAGTCATCATACCTCAAGTAAGGAGAGATTAAGTAGGGCAGTCCTTTAGTCACCCAAGGAATTGAACCCACACTGTTGGCATTAGTCTACATTATAAACCAACCATCCAACTGATTGAGCTAACCAAATCCTCACGCAGCTCTGTGTGATAGATATTGTAATATTATTCCATTCAGATATGTTGGTAAACACCTTTGGAGCAGGTGGAACTAGAAGCAAGCTTCCTAGCTCAGAGAGAGGGACAGTATTAGTGAGCTATAAGAGTGCTCTCTGCCCTCGGCCCTATAATTTTCAGCTGCTTCATAAATGACTGTAAAATCACAAGTGAGGATGTTTGCCAATAATTGGACAGTATTCAACACCATTCATGATTTACTCAGATACTGAAGCAGTCCTTGTCCAAATGTAACAGAACCTGGAGATATGCAGGTTTGTGCTTAACAGTGACAATCCCATTTCCATTACACATGTGCCAGACAACGATTACTGATATCAATGGAAAATTGAACCACATCCTCTAACGTTCAATTCCACCACCATCACTGAACACACACCAAACAATATCGCGGGGATTATCGTTAACCTGAACTGGACTGACCATATGATTTCATTACCTATTCCTGTGAAGGGCTTATGCTAAAACATTGACTTCTCCTGTACCTCAGATGCTGCCTGACCTGTTTCGATTTTCCAGCCCCACTTTTTGGCGCACATAACTTCATTGGCTACAAGAATATGTCAGGGACTAGAAATTCTGCAGGAATAACTCACCTCAAAATTTCCAAAAGCCTGTCACGTATTGCTAAGACACATGTTGAATGTGTGTGTGATTAAATACTTCCATTTGCCTGTGTGAGTGCAGCTTCACCCCTCATCCACTGACGATCAGTAGCAGCAATACCTGTCATCTACTCAGTGTTCTGCAGAAATTTACCAAGGCTCCTTACAACGTACCTCTGAAACCCCCGACCATCGAGAAGGGCAAGGGAAGCAGATACACGGGACCCCCATCATGTTCGCGTTCTGTTCCAAGCCATCTACCATCCTGATTGGGAAGTATATTGCCGATCCTTCAGTGTCACTGTTTTAAGTTCCCTATCTATCAGTAAATGCCGTACAAATCACATTTCATGAATAAATTAACAGAAAAATATTGTCTCGACCTGTTCAATACTGGACACTGTTTTGGGTTTTGTGAGCTCAGGCTAGTTGGTCCAGGCAGTACCTTACATGTTGTGAACAGCTGAAGGGATATGCTGTTTGAAACAATCTGTCAGTCTCTCAGAGGCATGGCCTACATACCGAGCATCACACAGACACTGGCATTCTCATCCCACATTACTGAGCTTTGAGATAGACAGAAGCAACTGAAAACGTACTCATATCTGACTGGAACTGTTTAAACACACAGTGATATTATTGCCACGAAAATTATTATGAGGGAATATTAGCAGAGAGAAAGTGAGGACTGCAGATGCTGGAGATCAGAGTCAAAAAGTGTGATTCTGAAAAAAAAACTCAGACGTTCAGGCAGCATCTGAGGAGCAGGAGAATCGACTATTAGTTAACAATATTAATACAAGGGAAAATAATTGTATATTTTCAAAGTTCTTGTACTTAATTATAATTTGTTCTTGGGTGTGGCAATGAGACTCATCATTTCAATGCTGCTTACTGTGAGTTTTCATCATATTGTTGTTATAACAGTGTACTGAATAAATGGGTGGATTTTGTGCTTGTTGGACAAACTATAAGTTGGTATTATGAAAGTATATCAGACCTTTAGTAAAGAGCCTTTGCTGTTAATGTTTAGAACAATGCTGCAAACATTTACACAGAGATTTCCAGCTGAAGTCACACATAAGGTTGTTGGGCTGGGATCACGCTGGCCATCAATGGAGCTGCACAATTCTGTTTAGACACTGACATTGTAGGGCTAACATACACTGGATATGGTTTATGAGGGATTCATAGTAAGAGGCCATGTGCTGCAGGAGCCCATCACCCTTATAACACATTCATTCAGGATCGGGTCCAAGGTGCAGAATTACAGAGTTTAGGTGGCACGCAAGAAGAGATATACTTGCAAGATATGGCTGTTTATAGGTCATTGTTATAAATATTGAACTGCATCTGGACCAGTGCCATGTGCTAGTCCATTGACCAGTCTGAACCACACACATCTCCCTGTTGTTCAGGTGTACCTCTAACCAGTCTATTCTGAGGGAGTGTGTGAGCAACTGCCCAGCTCCAGTTTGGACGCTCTTTGTCAGATTTTGGAGATGGCCAGAGTTTTGGAGGTCCTGGTGAGAACCAATAACACTGTATCTGAATTCAGGCTTTTCATCAAAGACATTTCAACAGCTTTGCTGCCTACAAGATGGTGTGTTCACTGATCTGTACATGAATCAGCTGTTTACTATAGTTACTGAATTGTGTAATAGTTAAGTGTGCGCTCTGGTATTTCAATTATTGTTCACTTCAATTGTTTTCAACTGAAAAACAATGATGGTTGGTTTATTTTAAAATATGTAAGAAATAAAGTGATATTAACTCTTCATTACTGAAAATGTGAAAGAGACCAGGTATATATTTCCCATGGACTAATCAAGCAACAGTCAGATATTGTCTGTAAAGCAGGATTCTGTGAACAGGACTATGTCCCAGGCACCATCACCACCCTCTCTGGTAGGTTCTGTCCCACTGACAGGACACAGCCAGGCAAAGGGGGACTGCTCATTGGTATATAGTCAATATAGGGTGGCGTGGTGGCTCAGTGGCTCAGTGGTTAGCACTACTGCCTCACAGCATCAGGGTCCCAGGTTCAATTCCAGCCTCGGGCAAATGCCGGTGTGGAGTTTGCAAATTCTCCCTCTGTCTGCGTGGGCTTCCTCCCACAGTCCAAAGATATGCACCTCAGTTGAATTGGTCATGTTAAACTGCCCATAGTGTTCAGTGCATTAGTCAGAGATGTGTGTGTTGCTCTTTGGAAGGTCGGTGTGGACTGGTTGAGCTGAAGGGCCAGTTCCCATCCTGAAAGGGATCAAATCTCATGATAGTGATGGATCCTGTGTCTGCTAGACTGCTCTGTAGCAGGTTATGGTGGAATCAATAAAAGGGAAACATATAATTGATCACATTATCACCGATCTGCCTGCTGCAGATGCACCTCTCCATCTCAAACATCAGTAAGAATGGTCACTGCACAATGGGGAGCAAGGGGTACCTTCGCATTTTGCAGACCCTCCTCACCATGATATGTAGCCCCTTGAGTACTGAATGGGACAGAATTTAAACAGATTGAATAATAAATGATGATGCGGCCATGAGGTGCAGAAGGCCATCAGCAGCAGCAGAATCATACTCCGTACAGCGCATACAGTATGCAACTTCACGGTCTGACATACCTCCCACTGTACAGTAACCGTCACAGTCCGACATACCTCCCACTGTACAGTAACCATCACGGCCCGACATACCTCCCACTGTACAGTAACTATCACGGCCCGACATACCTCCCACTGTACAGTAACCATGACACTCCGACATACCTCCCACTGTACGGTAACCATCACGGCCCGACATACCTCCCACTGTACACAGTTACCATCACCGACCGACATACCTCCCACTGTCAACTGCAGTCTTGGACAGAGAAAATACAGTTGTAACTTTATCTGGACAGTTGCGATGTGATCTGTTTTAGAAGGTCTAATGCAGGAGAGAAGTATAAAGTGGATGGGAAAACTACTGGCTGCATCAACATCCGAAGGAATCTAGGTGTACAGCTCGACAGTTCCCTGAAAGTGGTAACATGGGTGGAAAGGGTGATCAAGAAGACTGATGGCAAACTTGCAGACATGCATCGGAGCATGCAGTATGAAAGTTAGCAGGTCATATTGCAGCTGTAAGGAAACTTAGTTCGGGCACATTTAGAATATCGTGTACAGTACTGGTTGCCACACCAGCAGAACGATGTTGAAGTGTTGGAGAGGGTATGGAAAAGTTTTACCAGAATATTGTCTGGTTTGGAGGGTATTAGCCAGAAGGAGAAATTGAACACACATGGTTCGTGTGCACCTGGGCATCATTGGCTATGGGGCTACCTGATAGATATTTACAAAATTATCACAGGCATTGATAGAAGGACAGTTCCCCCCCCCCCCCCCCCCCACCCCCACCCCCACCCCCACCCCAGAGTAGAAATATCAATTACTCTGGACCGTAGGTTTTAGGTAAAAGGGAGAAAGTTCAGGAGATGTGATAGTTTTTTTTTGCTGTTCCAGACAGAATGTGAAAGTGCCTGGAATGCACGGATAGAGGGGAGAAGCCAATATAGCAAGGTTTAAGAGGGATCTTGGCACGAGTATGAGTAAGTAGGGAATAGAATGACATAGAAGCTATCGGAGCAAAAACTTTCGTTTTAACTTTAGAAGGGCATCATGTATCAGTGCGGGCTTGCTGGGCTGAAGGGCCTGTTCCTGTGCTGGACCGTTCTTTATGTCAAGATTTGAGCCCGGGGGTGGCGAGATACTCACTGAATGATTACTGATTACCAACAGCCATATGATTGTGGATCCCTCCCCTCATCAACTTGTAGCTTCATATCATTCCCCACCGTCTGGAAACTCAATATTGAGAATTTGACATGAATGTCTGAGCTGGTACCTGGTGACGCCATCTTGACCCTCGCTCCTGTGTCATTCTATCTTGGATACCAACGTCTCGGGGGAAACTGCACTGACAGAAGCTGCATGTACTCCACACCCACCAATGCTGGCATCTGACACATGCCAGCCTCACCATGCCATCCCAGCACATCTCTGACCCACTGACACCACGCTTCTGTCCTTCAATGCTGCAGCTCAGGGCGTGCTGACAACTCACATTGCAATGTTGCTGCAAGGACACTGTGCGCAGGGACACCCTACCAGCTCATGGGCTGTCCCTCTGGGCTGCTCACTCCGTGTTTGTACACACTCACTTTGAACTGACTTCAATGCTCACAAAATTATTGCCTTGCCTTACCCTGCCTTTAGCAGCGTTTCCCCTCAGCCAGAGCTACCAGGCTCACCAGTCTGCTGTATTGTCTTGGTGTTTAGCAGAGACACAAACCAGGAAGCTTGATATCATTGTCCACAGTCAGTCACTGTGCCCAGCACAGGGAGTCAGGGGGAGTCTCAGATCCCAGTTCGGGAGCTTGGACATGGTCTGTCAGCCTCTCATGGTTGTTGGAGTCAGGATCCTTCCCCTGTGAGGGGGTGAGGAGATGAATGTTAGGCTGCCCCATATCCCTCTTAGCTCTTTGTGCCCTAGTGTGGGATAGTTCCTTCTGGAATGTGAGAATTACCAAGGACGATTAGTGAAATGGAAGTGGTTGGTACAGCTGTTAGTGCTGGGACAGTTGGGGGAAAGTTGTCGAGGTGTTCTGACTGAGGGATTTGGCAGCACAGACACCAGGCAGAATTGGGCAGAGGGGCAGAGAAGAGATTAGAGAGAGACTGATAGAAGGTGCTGCATTCACTGAGGGTGGGAGAAGTGGAGATGATGCCACTTACCCTGGTAGAGGGGAAAAGGTCACTGACCTCCTTCCTACACTGCTGGGCATTCACCCAGAAGGCTGGAATCACACTGACCCAGGGGTCAGCCTCGGACCAAGCTGGAAGGGTCTGGTGTCATAGCTTCCGCTGCCAGCCCTGGAGGAAGATAATGTCCCTCTCATGCACCATGTCATACACCAGGACCAGGGGCTTGTCCACAATGTGGAGCCCCAGTTTTACCCCCTCTGCCATGTCCAGGCCAGTTTCGGATTCACAATTCAAGAGTAAAATGACTTTTGAAAGATGGCTCCAGGAAACAGGGAGGCCGGTGCATTCTGGGATATGCAGTCAGAGGGCAGCTGTTATGACGAAGGGGAGAAATCATTGTGTTAGTATCAGATGAGAGGAAGACCACGCGGGCAGGGAGAGTAGGTAATGAGGCAGATTGGGGATCGTATCATGAGAAAATGCACTTCACCTGGTGGAGAGTAACCCTCCATGAAACCAGATTAAAACGATACTTGACCATATCATAAGATGGTTTAGGCCTCTGTCTGTCTAAATCAAAACAGGGATGAAATATTGGGAGCAACAAACTTGGAGTGGAGAATCATACAGGAGATTAAAATCCTCAAAAAAGGGGTAACACAATGTTCCGGACTGTTGAAAGGAGCAGGGAAAATCCCCTGCCTTATATTTACCTACATTATCCAATCCTCACTGGATGCAGCAATGATGCCGGAGGACAGGAAAATGGCTAATACTACAACTTTGTTTACTGTGGAGCAAGGGACTGAGTGAATAGGTCGAGGCTGGAACTCTGAGAGTGAATAAACTGTCACTGAGGAAGTCCCAGGGACTCCAGGACAGTCGGTCTGGATTTGGTCAAGGAAGATCGTGTGTAATTAATCTGACTGTCGGTCTGAGGCACTAACCTGTAACTGCATGTGAATTACTTGAATTTGACGAGAGATCCCATGGCAGACTGTTTAAAAACAGAAACTATGGGGTCCAGGTGAATGAAGCAAACAACCCAGAGAAGTGTAAGGCAAGGCATTTAAGGACATCAGCAATAGAAGGGAATGTGCAATAAATGAGAGCGTGGTCAGTGTGGGCAGATAAATGAAGGTAGCTGGAAACACCAAAAATCTCGTTAATGGAGCAAATGGCATCATTTCCTCTGTAAGCCAAAGGGCAGAATTTCACAGCAGGAAGCTTATGCAGGAACTGTATAAAGAATGAGTTCAGTCAGAGCTTGGGGACTGTGTGCAGGTCTGGTCACCCCATCACATGGAAGGATGGGATTGGACTGGAGAGGGTACAGAGGAGATTCTTCACCCTGTGACAGTGGAAGTGCAGTTCTGAGTAAAGATTGGAATGGAGGGTGCTGATAGGAGATTAGATTGGGGTGCACATATTGTCAGGGGCCTGGGGAGAAAGGGAGAGAATACCTTGCTCCTGTTGGAGAGCTCAGTTATCAGTGGCAAATATTTAATGTAATTGATTGAAATATTAGAGAAGTGATGAGGAAAGTTGTTCTTTAACGCAGTTTATGGTCGGGATCTGGGAGTCACACATGGAAGTGGCGTAGAGGCAGAAACTCTCAAACCATTTTAAAAAGGTGCCGGGATCTGCACCTGAAGTCCTACACTGTCCGGGGAGAAAGAACTAGGGCTTTAACAAACAACATTACATCTTGTCCAATGCAGACAGTGGACAGAGTGATCTCCTCTATACTGTGCTATTTTCTGAAGTTTGCAAAGGTTACCAATATCTGATAGGATTAATACGCAGGGATGAGGGGTGAGGGCAGGGAGGAGCAGTGTGTGAATTGATTAGCATCACAATAATACTGATCCCATCCTTTATACACAATGCTACTTCACTGTGTTGTCCTGTTTATCCTTCCTGTAGAAATGGGGAAATTTTTTGATTATCCAGGTCTGTCTTGGTCACACTGCAGCCACATCTCCATAATCCCAGCTCAGTAGAACATAGAACATAGAACAATACAGCACAGAACAGGCCCTTCGGCCCACGATGTTGTGCCGAACTTCTAACCTAGATTAAGCACCCATCCATGTACCCATCCAAATGCCGCTTAAAGGTCACCAATGATTCTGACTCTACCACTCCCACGGGCAGCGCATTCCATGCCACCACTCTCTGGGTAAAGAACCCACCCCTGACATCTCCCCTATACCTTCCGCCTTTCACCTTAAATTTATGCCCCCTTGTAACACTCTGTTGTACCCGGGGAAAAAGTTTCTGACTGTCTACTCTATCTATTCCTCTGATCATCTTACAAACCTCTATTAAGTCACACCTCATCCTTCGCCGTTCCAAAGAGAAAAGGCCGAGAACTCTCAACCTATTTAGGGGAGATGTCAGGGGTGGGTTCTTTACCCAGAGAGTGGTGGGGGCATGGAATGCGCTGCCCGTGGGAGTGGTAGAGTCAGAATCATTGGTGACCTTTAAGCGGCAATTGGATAGGTACATGGATGGGTGCTTAATCTAGGATAGAAGGTCGGCACAACATCGTGGGCCGAAGGGCCTCTTCTGTGCTGTATTGTTCTATGTTCTATCTATGTTCTATTCTCATAAGACCTATTCTCCATTCCAGGCAACATCCTGGTAAATCTTCTCTGCACCCTCTCCAAAGCTTCCACATCTTTCCTAAAGTGAGGCGACCAGAACTGCACACAGTACTCCAACTGTGGCCTAACCAAAGTCCTGTACAGCTGCAACATCACTTCACGACTCTTGAATTCAATCCCTCTGCTAATGAACGATAATACTCCATAGGCCTTCTTACAAACTCAATCCACCTGAGTGGCAACTTTCAAAGATCTATGTACATAGACCCCAAGATCCCTCTGTTCCTCCACCTGACTAAGAACCCTACCATTAACCCTGTATTCCGCATTCTTATTTGTTCTTCCAAAATGGAAAACCTCACACTTGGCAGGGTTGAACTCCATCTGCCACTCCTCCGCCCAGCTCTGCAACATATCTAAGTCCCTTTGCAAACGACAAATGCCCTACTCACTGTCCACAACTCTACCTATCTTCGTATCATCTGCAAATTTACTGACCCACCCTTCGATTCCCTCATCTAAGTCATTAATAAAAATTACAAACAGCAGAGGACCCAGAACTGATCCCTGCGGAACTCCACTTGTAACCGGGCTCCAGGCTGAATATTTACCATCTACCACCACTCTCTGACTTCGACCGGTTAGCCAGTTTTCTATCCAATTTGCCAAATTTCACTCTATCCCATGCCTCCTGACTTTCCGCATAAGCCTACCATGGGGAACCTTATCAAATGCCTTACTAAAATCCATGTACACTACATCCACTGCTCTACCCTCATCCACATGCTTGGTCACCTCCTCGAAGAATTCAATAAGACTTGTAAGGCAAGACCGACCCTTCACAAATCCATGCTGGCTGTCCCTAATCAAGCAGTGTATTTCCAGATACTCATAAATCCTATCCCTCAGTACCCTTTCCATTACTTTGCCTACCACAGAAGTTAGACTACCTGGCCTGTAATTCCCGGGGTTATCCCTATTCCCTTTTTTGAACAGGGGCACAACATTCTCTACTCTCCAATCCCCTGGTACCAACCCCGTTGCCAGTGAAGACGAGAAGATCATTGCCAACGGTACTGCAATTTCCTCTCTTGCTTCCCACATAATCCAAGGATATATCCCGTCAAGCCCGGGGGACTTGTCTATCCTCAAGTTGTTCAAAATGTCCAACACATCTTCCTTCCTAACAAGTATCTCTTCTAGCTTAACAGTCCATTTCACATTCTCCTCTTCAACAATACGGTCCCTCTCGTTCGTAAATACTGAAGAGAAGTACTTGTTCAAGACCTCTCCTATCTCTTCTGACTCAATACACAGTCTCCCACTACTGTCCTTGATCGGACCTACCCTCGTTCTCGTCATTCTCAGGTTTCTCACAAACGCATAAAATGCCTTGGGGTTATCCTTGATCCTATCCGCCAACGATTTTTCATGCCCTCTCTTAGCTCTCCTAATCCCTTTCTTCAGGTCCCTTCTGGCTATCCTGGATCCCTCCACTGCTCTGTCTGAACCCTGTTTCCTCAACGTTATGTAAGCATCCTTCTTCCTCTTTACTAGACATTCAACCTCCCTCGTCAACCAAGGCTCCCTCACACGACCATTTCTTTCCTGCCTGATAGGTACATACATATCAAGGACACGTCGTATCTGCTCCTTGAAAAAGTTCCACATTTCCACCACATCCTTCCCTGACAGCCTATGCTCCCAACGTATGCTCCTCAAATCCTGTCTTACAGCATCGTAATTTCCCTTCCCCCAATTGTAAAATCTACCTTGTTGTGTGCACCTATCTCTCTCCATAACCAAGGTGAAAGTCACAGAATTGTGGTCACCATCACCAAAATGTTCACCCACTAACAAGCCCACCACTTGTCCCGGTTCATTACCGAGCACCAAATCCAATATGGCCTCCCCTCTGGTTGGACAATCTACATACTGCGTTAGAAAAGCTTCCTGGACACACTGCACAAACACCGCCCCATCCAATCTACTTGATCTAAAGAGCTTCCAATCAATATTTGGGAAGTTGAAGTTGCCCATGACTACGACCCTGTGACTTCTGCACCTTTCCAAAATCTGTTTCCCAATCTGTTTCTCCACATCTCTGCTGCTATTGTAGGGCCTATAGTAAACACCCAACAAGGTGACTGCACCTTTCCTATTTCTGACTTCAGCCCATACTACCTCCAGAGGCAGATCCCCCTCAAACTTCCTTTCTGCAGCCGTTATACCATTTCTAATCAGCAATGCCACCCCCCTCCTTTTTTACCACCCTCCCTAATCTTACTGAAAGATCTGTAACCAGGAACCTCCAACAGCCATTCCTGTCCCTCATCTATCCACGTTTCCATGATGGCCACAACATCATAGTCCCAGGTACCGATCCACGCCTTAAGTTCACCCACCTTATTTCTGATACTCCTTGCATTGAAGTATACGCACTTGAGCCCATCTCCGTGTCCGCAAGTAGTCCTTGTCAGTGCTACCTTCTCCACAGCCTCCCTACAGTCTTGGGCATCCGGACACACAGCTAGCTTACTTGCTGGACTACAAGTCCGGATCCCATCCCCCTGCCAAATTAGTTTAAACTAACCTGACCTGGTTCACACTATTTGACGCTACCATTTCACTGGCCTTGTTCAAAATTTCCCAGCTTAATTCTTGCCCCATTGAAGGCTGCTCTCAATCAACTAATGTTTCTCAGTCATAATTATTGCATGTCATTCTCTACATCATCCTGAACTTTACAATAAAATGATTGCTGCGCCCCAAAATGTTCCCCTACCGACACTGGATCCACTTGCCCCACCTCTTTCCCAAGGACCAGGTCCAATAGTACATGCTCTCTTGGGCTGGATACATACACCTGCAGTCAGCTCTCCTCCATGTAATCCAGAACACTTGACCCTCGTGACCTTTCACCACCAGTATCCCTGTCTATATCTGGAAACATTACGTTTCTCAGTATAACCGATCTGTTGTATTGTCATGGCTCTCAAATGACCCTGCGTATTTATTCTCTCCATCATTTCTTTGGTTGCTGGCCGACAGACTGTACCTCACAGTGTAAGTGTACACTTTTTGTTCTGTAGCTCCAGCCAAGTTCATTCTGTCCTTGGACTGATCCTCTTTCTCTTGGACCCCTTAACTAACGCTAATGAAAACAAATACTTCTACCTTCATCTTTTCTCTTCACTTCTATCATTTTGGAATCCCTTATACCCAGCACTATTTAACACCCAGTCCTGCCATTCCTTGAGCCAGCTCTCGATGATCAGTACATCAGATTTCCACACACCAATCTGCATCTGGAACTCCCCACACTGAGTATTCACGTCCATGCAGAGTACCTCAGATTAAGGCTTTCTTTCTTACTCCATCTTCCACTGATAATCTTGTTGTGTAAATTCGTACCAACTGTATCTCACATTATTTTGAGAATTCTGGTAGTCTGCTCTTCTATTCCATTTTGGATCCTAAGCACACGCCAAGTTGTTTTCAATCCCTCCCAAACACCCCGTAAGAAATTCAGTCCCAACTCTGTCACGTTAGCCCATCCAGCTTGTACAGCTGCTGCCTTCCCCAGAACCAGTCCCAATGTCCCAGGAATCGGAAGCCCCTCCTGCTTAATCATCGTTCCAGTCACACTCTCATCTACCTAAAACCACGAGTCCTGTTCTCACTTGGACATGGCACTTTGAGTATTCCAGGGATTGCTGCATTTGCGGACCGGCTTGCTAACCATCCACCTTGCTCCCTAAATTCTGACTCCCAGACCACTTCGCCCTTCCTACCCAGGTCATTCCTACCAACATGAACATGACCAAAGAATGCTCACTGTCCCCCAGACGAATGTCCTGCAGACACAGTGACATTCTTAACCCCACTATCCTGGAATTACAGACACACTGACACCTTCTTCATTTTCCTGTCTCCCCTGTGACTATTGCCCCTCCTTCCTTCTCCCTCCCCTCCTGTACATTCAGGCTGCCTGTGGTGCCACAGACATAGCTCTGACTGCCCGCCCTTGAGCAGCCTACAACGTAATCTGCTTCCAAACTGGGAAACTGAATTGGGAGGGAGATACCAGGATTTTCTTGTATTCCCTCATTGTTTCTCTCTGGTTGCCTCATCCCCCAGACCCTTCCTTTTTCCAGGCTGTCATGTCTGCAGGGTAATCTGCTGTGTGTGTCTGCTATCCACCTAACTCTCAGCATCACAGATGTCCCATAGAGTCTCTAGTCACTGTCTGAACTCCATAACCAAGTGCCCATCTAGGACACATGCAGAGGCTATGACTTCCCAATGTAACAGAACACATTTTCCATCTGACAAACATGTCTTGCCATGTCTTAAAATGTAACATGTCTGGAGTAATTTAATTAATTACTGAGAATGAAGTTAGCATTCGGGAAATAACAATATGGTTAAGTCTCTTATTCAACTGGGCTTACTGAGGTTAATTTATTATATTGGCTCACAATTACACTTCTCCCCCTTATTTCTGTGTTCAACCCTTATTTCAGAAGTTGAAAAAAAATTTGCTAACTTATAGCAATTAACTGACAGTCGCGAATAGAGATGTATTTATCATCAATACAATTACAGCCTTTTCTGTGATGGCTCTTGCACTTCTTTCAATCTCAGTGCAGGCAGGTCCCAGAAGCAGAAGTTATCTCTGTGACTCCCAGGTCCGTGTAATCCTGCAGCTCCCACTCCACTCTGCTCCTTCACAGGGTCACCGTCTCTGTGACTCCCAGGGACATGTAATCCTCCAGCTCCCACTCCACTCTGCTCCCTCACAGGGTCACCGTCTCTGTGACTCCCAGGCATGATTAGGCCTCGATCTTCAGTGTTGATTTATATCCTCCCACTTTGCTGCCTCTGCAACTTCCAGGTGTGAGTGAGCCTCATGCTCCTGCTCCAAATTGCTCCCTCACATGGTCGCTCCGTCTGTGACTCGGTGTTGATTTCGAGCCTCCTGTTCTGCCGTTTCTCCAACTCCAAGTCCCAGTCGGCCCCGATCCTCGCTGCTGATTAATATTCTCCTGCTCTGTGCTGCTCTCTCTCTCAGGTTCCCTCCCTTTGTGACTCCCAGGTAATGATAGGCCTCAAGCTTCAGCTGAAATTTATAACATTCCATTCCGTATTGCTCTCTTATAGGATCGCCGTTGTGCCTGGAAAAACATAAGAAAAGGTAGGACTAGACAAAGCAGAGAGTGTTACAGTGATTGAGCGTGCTATATGGGATGGAACAGGTATTCTGGGGAGCTAGGGAAACCTGCATCAACTCAAGAACGTTACTGGAAGATACAGTGAGAGTTTCAGACATTGAAGAAGGCAAGGGAAAAAGAGAGATGGTGGCTTGTACATGACGGAGCTTTGTAGAGTCTAAATTACTTTTTCTGAGCTGCTGACAGAGATGTGTAGACTTCAACAAATGCAAATTGAGAGCCAGCAAGTGTTGTCTGGTCCTGGAGATTTGGATGGAGACTTGGATGTGACAGACTTGGATGTGACAGAGTGAGAAGACTTGCAGTAACTGGGGGGAAAAATAAACCTTTGGGGCACTGGTGGTTTTCAAGAACCCCCAGGACTTGAGGAGGTGCAGAGATTGGGAGCATTCCAAATAGTGGGATTGTAGGGGCTGGAAGTCCTGAGATGGATAGGGAGGAAGAAAAGTGCCACTTTAGCACACGCAATCATTGTAATTAGAGATTTAGGAAGGGAACCTGTGCTATCATTGATTGCAGTTATATGGAGAGGAACAGAAACTGAAGGGGTTACAAATTTAAAATGGGAGAGATTTTGGATGATCAGAAGTTTAAACAAGAATAAACTAATTTTAGTGATCTCTAGCACAGATGGGAATGGAGGAGGTGAGATATTAAAGGAACTGTCAGATTTATATAGCGGGGAGGATGTGAGATATAAAAGGGAGAGGTGCATTATATGTTTGCAGTTACAGACGTGAGGAGTGTTGGAGCGCCTGCTGGAGGCTACACAAATATCAACAGTTCCAACGGCTGGTGCAGTGGCTGAGGAAGGCAGCTCACTACCACCTTCTCAGGGACAACTCCAAATCAACAATAAATGCTGGCTCAGCCAACAAAGCTCATCTTCATGAATTAATGAATGAAGGAATAAAAGATCTGCAAGTAGCACTGAGGTCACTCAGGAAGGCCCTTTCAATAGCACTTCATAAACCCGGAACCACTATACCCTGGAAAGAGAGGAACTGCAAGTGCACGGGAACACCAGCATTTCCAAGGTGCCTTCCAAGCTATGCTCCATCCTCCCAGCACTGTGTCTGTCCCTACACCCAAAGGACTGCAATGGGTCAGGAAGGCAGCTCCCCACCACCTTCTCCAGGGAATTACAGATGGGAAGGTAATGGGGAAACTCTGCTGTTTACAGCCAGACAGAAAAATAAATCCAGCAGTGGGTGTGAAATGACATTTCCGTTTCAGAAAAACATGCTGAACATGAATAGAGGATGTGTTCGATTGGCACAAGGCAGAGAGTGTGAAGAAAGGGGTCTTTTTCACAATGGGAACTGGTGATGGGGGAGCTCAACGGGGTCAGTGTTGGGACTACACTCAACACGTTATTCATTCAGAGTTTGAACAAAGGATGTGAAGGGGTACGAGAAATGGGTTTCTAAGAAAAATCTCAGGGATGAAATTTGTGTCATATGAGGAGCAGGTGAAGTCTCTGGGTCTGCACTTGATGAAGTTTCAGAGGCGGCGGCAGAATCTCATTCAAACTTACATAATACTGAGGGGCCTGGATGGAGTGGATGTGGGCAAGATGTTTCCACGAGCAGGAGAGACCAGAGGCCAAGGGCAAAGATTCAGAGTGAAGGGACGACCCTTTAGAATAGAGATGTGGAGGAATTTATTCAGCCAGATGGTGATGTTTCTGTGGAACTCACTGCCTCATGGGGCTGTGGATGCTAAGTGATTCAGTGTATCTTACTCAGAGATAAGCAGGTTCTGGATGAATAAGGAGATCAAGGGTTACAGGGAGTGAGAGAATGGGGTTGAGAAACAATTCATACACAATCGAATAGTGGAATAGACCTGATGGATTGAATGGTCTAATTCTACCCCTATATATGATGGTTTTATGGACTGCGCTTATTCCATAAGTTTCTAAGTGTGCAGTTAGTATTCCTGGCATATCGTTTAACATACATCCCAGCACTTTCGTGATTATTGCTGTCAGCTCTTGGTTTCAGATCAACTGCAGAAAGGTTCACCAGGCTGGTCTTCAAAATGGAGGGATATTGATGAGAAGAGGTGGGGAAGGTTGAACTTGCAGTCGTTAAAATTTAGAAAATGAGGCAAATTTATTGATACACCTGTTCTTACAGATTCGATACTGAGACATTGTTTCACTGTGCAAGGGTCTGTAACCGGAGATGAAGGGGAATACAGTTACCAGACAAGCTAAGAGAGAAAAGCTGGGCTGTAGAGACTGGAGGATGTTACAGAGTTAAGTCATTTGAGATCACTGTTGGTGGTTAGAGATCAGGTGGTTGTCGGGCTGAAAGATGTCAATTGGAGATACAGGATTATCAGTTCTGAAGGATTTACAGAGATCGGGAGGAATATAGGGACTAGAGATTACACAGTAGTAGTTGGAGCTACAGAAATGTTTAGAGAAAGGGAGGGTTATAGGCACTGGAGAGTAGACAGATGGGGTGGTATTTGGAGCTGCAGGAGTTTATAGAGAAAAGGAAGGACTGGAGGGACTGGAGATTACACGGATTGGGTTGGTAGTTGGAGCTGCAAGAGTTTATAGAGACTGGGAGGATTGTTGGTGCTGGGAATTACACTGACATGGACAAGAGTGGAGGGGAGGGTTGAAGGGGCTGGATCAGTTCAAACAGCCAGGGAGAAGTGTAGGGATTGGAGGAGCCAGAGATACTGAGGGTTGTTGTGCTGCAGGAGTTCAGAGAGTTACTGAGGACTGTGAAGGCAGGTTTACAGCATTCCCATCAGTTACACAGAGATGTGGAATGCTGATCTGGAGGGGGTTACAAAAATCGAGAGGGTTGCAAATACTGGAAGATATTACAAAGACAGTGAGC
Organism: Chiloscyllium punctatum; assembly: GCF_047496795.1. Taxonomy (NCBI): domain Eukaryota; kingdom Metazoa; phylum Chordata; class Chondrichthyes; order Orectolobiformes; family Hemiscylliidae; genus Chiloscyllium; species Chiloscyllium punctatum. Next base: position 2,046,614 of record NC_092767.1, on the reverse strand, counting down.
TGTAGAATTTGAGGAGGTTACAGCGACAGGATGCGTTGAGGAGTTGGAGGCTGCTACAGGTATTAAACATGCTGCAAGGGATCAATAACCTTACATTGATTAGGGGGATTGGAAGCTCTGGAGATAAAGAATGAGAATTGCAGTAACTGAAGAATATCACAGAGATGGGGAGTAACATATGAGTTCGAGGAGTTATAACATGAGATGGGCTGTATTCAATGGAGTCAGGGAAGATACAGGGAGATCTGAAGGGACTACAGGTGATCAAAAGGACAGTGAGGCTTCTCACTGTCGGATTGGGTCAGTTTACGCAGGCATGGGGTATTTTATGGAATTGTGCTACTTACAGAGATTAAGAGAGTTGTATAGAATTGAGGAAAGAACAGAGATATGGAAGGCTGTAGTTAATGAAGACTTTTGTTGATGTCAGATGCTGAAGTTCTGGAAAGTATACGGACCGGCAAGCTGTACAATCTGTCAGAGGTTACAGAGAAAGGAACAGCAATAGATCCCGGAGACACAAACACAGATAGGGAGTATTACAGACACTGGAGGAGGTTTCTGCTTGAGGGATGGTTGTAGGGGAGTGTAACATTTACACAGATAGAGGTGTAAGAGCTGGAGAAGGTTATGGAGATGATTAGATTGGTGGGGGGACCGGAGGAGCTTACATTGACAGGGCGGGTGATAGCGACGGGAGAATGTTACAGAGATAGTAAGTCTTGTATAAACTGATCGGGAGAGTCACAAGCATTGGAGCTGGTTCCACAGATTGGGGGTTTTTACAGGGTCCTGAGAGGATTACACAGATAGGGAGGTTTGCAGGATGTCCACATTTTCAGAGTGTTTCAGGAATGGAAAAGGTTACCCAGTTAAGGAGGGATGTTGGAGCTGTGGGAGTTCACGGAGACTTGGAGGTTTGAAGGGGTTGGGGCTGATTACGGATAGAGGGATATATTTAGGTACAGAAATATGGAACGCAGAGGGAGAGTTTAGATTAGATTCCCTACAGCATGGGAACAGGTACTTCGGCACAACATGTCCACACAAACTCTCCAAAGAGTAATCCACCCAGACCCACTTCTCTCCGACAATGCACCTAACACTATGGACAATTTAGCATGGCCAATTCACCTGACCTGCACATCTTTGGACTGTGGGAGGAAACTGGAACATCTGGAGGAAACCCACGCAGACACAGGGAGAAGGTACAAACTCCACACAGACAGACAGTCACCTAACGCTGGAATCGAACCTTGGTCCCTAGCACTGTGAGGCACTATCGCTCACCACAGAGCCACCGTGCTGCACCAAATTGCAGAATTACACAAAGGGAATGTTTGTGGTGCTGGGAGGACTGTAGGGAGTGGACGAGCAAACAGAGATGTGGAGTGCTGCTGTGGCTTGAAAAGGGTCTGGAGGTGTTCATATCGGTAAAGAGGTCGGGAGGGTTGGGAGAAGGTTACTGTGGTCGTGTGGTACTATAGGCCAGGAGGCAGGAGTGTGATCGGACCTGCAGAAGGTTACAGTGATATCATGTTTTCTTGGGGCTTGAGGAAGGTCCACAGGTGGGTATTTTGCTCCAGGCTGGAGGATTTTACAGAGACAGGGGCACTGTAAGTATTGTGCAAAACTACAGAAATAGGAATTATTGTACTGAGTACAGGATGAGGTTATTGAGATTGAGCATGTTATCGACATTGGAGCAATTTACATACATGGAGAGTCATCAGCATCGGAGTAGGTTTCAAATATACAGCAGGAATATGGGAGGGGTGGCGGTTACAGAAATAGGAAAATTTCTGGTAATTACAAGCATTCAAGACATTGGCTAAAACAATTTAGACCGAAAGGCATGTTTCCTTGCTGTATAACTCTATCACATGACAAGAGATAGCGTGAGGAGGGAATATAGAACAGAAAGATCCCAGGTTTCAATACCATGTCCATAAGGGAGGCCTGCTTTCCCCTCTGTTATACTGATCCTCACTAAGACAGCACAGGCCTGAATTGATAACTGTCAACTTACTGTATTGACATAGCAACGCTCAATACAGCAGAGATGTAAATTAACAAGAGGTGGGGTTTGAGCCTGAGACGATGATGCTCTGTGTTTACCCTTCAACACTGTATCTGTGTCATGTCTTCTAGACAAAAGTTTGATCCCTTAAATACACTCTGCTCTGTTCACTGTGAGTGATCTTGCCTCGCTGCAGGATTTACTGAAGGCTCCAGATCTCACTCTCCATCTCTCTGGCTGACCAACTGTCTTCAGTGTGGTGATGGACGAGACAGGAAATGGGAATTCCGCTGAGTCAAGAGCATCCTGAGTATCAACAGGAGACAGAGAAACAGACAGAATGGGAAATTAGACTGATGCAGTGAGGGTTACACAGGGAGAATGGCACTAAGTTCCTCAGAGATCGGGAAAATCCCAGTCTCCATCCCTGGTCTGTGTTGCCTCATCTCCCTGGATTGGAGAATTCTGTTGGCTCAGGATCTGGAGTAGCTGCAAAAGGTGCAGTCACCGGCATCAATTAAACCCTCACAGTGAAAGATACCACATGGAGAGAGACTGTGTGATATCACCAGAGTGCAGGAAGGTATCAGGATCAAATCACGGTCAGGAAGAAGGTGCACTGGGATCAGTACTCAGGGATAAGGGAGCTATCAGTGGACCAGGCAATGACCTCGTGTTACTCTCACTAGACTGTTCATCCAGAATTTAACGCCAACCAGATATCCTTTCCTAATTTAATGCCAGAGTCAGGGATACCCATCTAACCACTTAATAATACCCTTTCAGTAAGCAAATCTGTTCTAGGCTGCAAGTCTGGCCTACATATGAATCCAGATCCAGGACAATGGGATTGACGCTCAAATGCCCTCTGTAATGATCTGACAATCCACTCAGCTCTAAGGCTGGTCAGGGTCAGCATGCGATGCTGGCCAGCCAGAAACAGCAACATCCCATGAGTGATTTAAAATCAACACTGGTGGGAGCAGTATCCTGGCCAATCATGTCGGGAGGTTTATGGACAGGGCTTTAAACTGACATGGAGGGTGCTGGGACATAGTTCAGATGAAAGGACCTTTCCAAACCCAAAGAGAAAATGTGAAGCCTCGGAACAGCATCGGAATGTGGCTGAAGTCAAGAAGAAAAGAACAGGAAGGGACGGAGTTTAACTAAAACTGTACGTTAATGAATCGGTTTGTGACAGGACATCGTGGGGAAGAGGAAATTATAATGTTGCTTCTTTTGGAATGGACAAAGTATCCACAATATGGTAATAGACTTGGGACACAGAGATAAATGAGACTTAGTCACCAGACAGACGTGATTACAGTTTGAACAAAAGGTGGAACATAAATATTCAACAGTAAACAATCTTACAGGATCTCAGGCAGAATGGAAAAGCAAGATGGGAACCCTGAGACTAATGGATAACAAAGGCATTACAGAGAAAGCATTTGGTCTCAGATTATGCAGCTGAATCAGCCTGAATGCAAATTCTGGGTGCTATGTGTCAAAAACACAAGCAGGAGAACAGTTTTTATGCTGCCTTGCAGTATTTCATTGCTCATCCCTGCATTAAACAGAAATTCATTAGAAATTGTAGCAAAGGTGGTGTGATAATTTTTGGAGACTTCAATCTTTGTATAATCTGGGACAGACACATTGGCAAGAGTGATATTATCCGAGATCCTCCTTGAATGTTTTTGTCAGTGTTTCTTTGAATAACGCATTGTGCAAATAGCTAGGGATGTAACTATCTCAGATCGACTGTTGGATGATGAAGCTGAGTGAATGAGTAATATCACACCGAGATCCTCCAAGAAATTATACCGGAATTCAAAGAGATTACGACATTTTAAAGTGACCATAAAGCACACCCGAGCATCACGAACAAAGCCCATTATATGATTTTGAGAGAGAACTGACCAAGGTTAACAGGGGAAACAGACTGAAATGCCAGGCTGTAAATGAACAGTGGAAAACATTTAGAGCCAGAGAGACCTAGAGACGTACAGCACATAAACGGACCCTTCAGTCCAACTCGTCCATGCCGACCAGATATCCTTTCCTAATCTGGTCCCATCTGCCTGCACTTGGCCCATATCCCAATAAACCCTTTTTATTCATATACCAATCCAGATGACTTTTGAATGCTGCAATTGTACCAGCCTCCACCACTTCCTCTGGCAGTACATTCCATACATACACCACAATCTGCATGAAAAGGTTGTCCCTTAGGTCCCTTTTAAATCTTTCATCTCTCACCCTAAACCTACGCCCTCCATTTCTGGTGTACACTACCCAAGGGAAAAGACCTTGTCTGTTTATCCTATCCATGCCCCTCATGATTTTATAAACCTCAGGAATGTCACCCCCTTAGCCTCTGATGCTCCAGGGAAAACAGTCTCAGTCATTTCAGCCTCTCCCGATAGCTCAAATCCTCCAACCCTGACAACATCCTTGTAAAACTTTTCTAAACACTTTCAAGTTTCACAACATCCTTCCAATAGGAAAAAGATCAGAACTACATGAAATATTCCAAAAGTGCCCTAAACAGTGTGCTGTACAGCTGCAACATGACTTCCAAACTGCGATAATCAATGCTCTGACCAATAAAGGAAAGAATACCAAACACCTTCTCCACTATCCACTTACCTAGGTAACACTTACGGGGCCATGGGCATGGACATGGATTGGACGGTGGGTGTGGTGGGCGGGGGGCGGTGTTGAATGGGTTTGGGGACGGGCTGAGGGTGATGTCGGACGTGTCTGGGAAGTGGGGGCAGGCGTCGGTTGGATAGTGGTGTCGGACGCTTTTGGGGGCAGGATTCGCTGTTGGGTCAGTTTGGGGGGGGCGACGTTGAGAGGCGGGTGGGGGCGGTGTTGGATGGGTTTGGAGGTGAGCAGGGTGTGTTTTTGGGGTCTGACAGGGTGTGGGGGATCGCTCATGGCTTGCTGCTGCCTAGTCACCTGAACAGGGAGCAGACTGGACTGAAAACTCCGAGCCCCAGAGGTAAGGTATTGAATCGATTAACCGAATAATCAATTATCCGAACGAAATAGTGCCCGTCCATCTCGTTCAGATAATCGAGGTTCCTCTGTAAACCATCTGGACTATACCCTAGTGTCGTGTGAGTTTTACCTTCACCCAATCAACCCCAGCTCGATCCTGCTGAATGGTCCCAATATTGGCCCAGTTCCAGTTTAAGACCGAAATCTGTCAACCTGTCTGATCTTTCTCCACAACTATGTTAAAACAAAGACAGTTGTGGTGACTGGACGCAATGTGCTCTCAGACAGATACTTCAGTCACTTGCCTGACCTCGTTTTCTGATGACAGGCCCATTGTTGCACCCGCCTGAGTAGCATAGAGCCCTCTATGTCTTGGTTTAGGTAACTTTCTTGGACACATTTTACAAATGCCACCCAGTGCGGGCCTTTTACACTCTGGGTGACCCAGTCAATCCAGGGACAGTTAAAATCTCCATCCAATACTACTCTATTATTTTCATAGGTACCTGCAAACTCACTATATATTTGCTCCTCTCGTACCTGCTGGCTATTTGAGGGTCGAGAACACGATCCCAGCAGACTGACCATCCCCTCTTTGTTTCTAACTTTTAAATTTATGCCCTCATTTGATGACGGCTTAACAGAATTGTCTCGAAGCACAGGTGTCATGTCCTTCCTAATCAAAATGACAATTCCCCCTCCTCACTGACTTGTCCTTCTGTCCCGCCTGTAGTTCCTTTATCCTGGAACACTGAGCTGCCAGTCCTGCCCTTCTCTCAGCCATGTTTCTGTTATGGCTATAATATCCCAGTCCCCAGAGCTAATCCATGCTCTGAGCTCGTCTGCCTTACCAGTCAGGCCTCGTGTGTTGAAATAAATGCCCTTTTAACCAGATACCTTTCCCTCCCTCGACTGTGCCCCTGGATATCCTGAATAGGTAACTTGCTCTTGATGGCTGATGTATTTCCCCTGACTTTTCGATGGTCCCTCTCTCACTCAGAGTCTCAACTCCCTGCCAAACTAGTATAAATCCTCCTGGGTAACACTAGCAAATCTCCTCCCTGGGATACTTGTGCTCCTTTGCTTCAAGTGCAAACCATCCCCTTTGTACCGGTCCCCTCTACCCCAGAAGAGATCCCAATGACCCATGAACTGAAAACCCTGCCCACTATACCAGCTCCTCAGGCACACATCCATCCGGCCTACCTTTCTATTTCTATCCTCACTGGGGCAGGGGGCACTGGGAGTAATCTGGAGATCATTAAGGTCAATATCCTGCTTTTGTAACTTCTCACCTGACTCCCTGTACTCATTTCACAGGACCCCATCCCTTTGCCTACCTCTGTCATGTGGACCAATGTGCACAATGACCTCTGGATGTACACCCTCCCCCTTCATAATGTTCAATAACGACTCAGAGACATCCTTGACCCTGGTACCTGGGAGGCAGCACACCATCCTGGGGTCTCCTCTGGAGCCACACAGTCTCCTGTCTGTCCCCCTCACAACTGAGCCTCCTATCAGTATCACGATCATTACAGAGGATCTGGTAAACAGAGACAGGGAGGAACTCCCTGCAGTTGGGTCCATGTTAGGAAAGTGGAGTATTTTAAAGTGATGCAGTGAGAACGCAGGGCCAGTGTGCTCCCTGAAGAGTGAATAGTAAAGGTAGCAAATCCAGGGAATACTGATCAAGTGCTATCGTGAGTTCGATAAAGAAAATACAGTGCAATAAAATCTGGTAAAGCCCTTCACAAGTATAGAGAGTGCAAGGGGATTGTGGAAAATGAGGGACAAGCAATGGTCATGAAATATATTTGTCAGATACGATTGCGGAAAAGCCACCAGGTATTTTATCAGCATCGTGAGAGTAAGAGGATTCCCAGCGAAAGAGGGAGGCCTGTGAGAAACCAAAGGGACAATCTGTGCATGGAGCCAGAGGAAGCAGGTGAGGTCTTCAATGAATACTTCCCATCTGTATCCACACAGGAGAAAGGCATTGTCACCGGGGATTTCAGGTGGGATGGTGAGGTTCCAGAACATGTTAAGATCAATAAGGAGGAGGTATTAAATGTTTTCACAGGCATAAAGGTGGAGAAATCCCCAGTGCCCAGGGAAATGTATCCAAGGCTGCTATGTCATTCAGAGAAGGACATCTGCCCATCCTCACGTGGTCTGCACGACATAGCCACAGCAAAGTATTTGCCTCCCAATTACCATCTTCAAAGGCCAAGCAAGTTACTCAGTTCAAGGGCAGCTAGGACTGGGCAAGAAAGGCTGGTCAGCCAGAGACACCCATACCCCATACCTGATTTAATAAATAATCCATTCGGATGGTCCCACTGGAACCGTGCTGGGACCAGGGTCCTGGCTGATCATGTCAGTAGGTTTATGGACAGGGCTTTAAACTTACAGAGAGGATGTTGGGACAGGGTCCAGGTGAAAGGAGCTTTCCAAATCCAAAGAGAAAAGGTGAATCAACGGAACAGCATAGGGATGTGGCTGAAGACAAGCAGAAAGGAACAGGAAGGGACAGACTTTAACTAAATTGTACATCAGCAAAAAGGTTTGTGACAGAAAATTGTGGGAAAGAGTAAGTTAGGTTTCTTTTAATGGACAACGTCACTGTAATAAGGTCGATGGATTTGCGACACAGAGATAAAAGAGATTTAGACACCAGGGAGACATGGATACAGGGTGAACAAAAATATTCAATGGTTCACAATCTTGCGAAAACTCAGGAAAAATGGGTAACACTAAAAATAATGGATAACAAAGGCATTACAGAGAAAGCGTTTGGCTGCAGATCATGAAGTAGAGTCAGTCTGAATGTAATTACTACTTGCCAAGGACACAAGCAGCAGAACAGTTTTAGCCACTGAACAGTATGCCATTGCTCATCATTGCATTACACAGGGACTCGTTGTAATTTTTTAACAAAGGCATTGTGATAATTTTGGAAAACTTCAATATTCGTATAATCTGGGACAATCACACGGTCAACATTGATATTGGAAGAGGAGTTCGGTAAATTTTTTTTTCAGTGTTTCTTTGAAAAACACATTGTGCAACTGTTAAGGGACATAACTATCGCAGAGCGACTGTGTAATGAAACTTAGTGAATGAGTAATGTCACCTGCAGAGATCCTTCGGGAAATTGTGATAAAAGTGCAGTTTAAAGAAATATAAAGTTTTAAAGTGAATCACAGAAACGACAAGCTACAACTAGAAACAAAAATAGCCAATTACATGTGTGTGAGAGGAGAATTGACCAAGGTAAACAGGCTAAACAGACTGAGACATGTGACTGTAAATGGACAGCAGAAAACATTTGAAGGAACAGTGTAAAACACTCAACAGAAGGACATTCCTTTGAAACAGTATAAACCTCAGCAAGAAATCCCCACTGGGCCCTCACTCAGGACAAAAGGGATCATACTAGATTATGAGGCTGAGAAGATCCCCAAAAAGTACTTAAAATCCTAAAGTGAGAGAGTGTTTTAGGAGTAAATGTTAAATAGATTGCAAAGGGTATGCTAGCAGGAGGAGGGCAGTGGGAAGGGGAACCATGGTCAGGGTTTATTGACACAATAGGAACAGGGAGAGGGGAAGGTGCTGGAGGTGGTGAGAGTGTTACACAGAGTGGTCAGGGTCTGAACGGTGTTACAAAGTCAGTACGGATTGCTGCAGCTGGAGGGGTTTGCAGAGGTAGGGAGGGACATATGTATTTTTATTTATTCATTCATGAGATGTGGTTGTCACTGCCTGGAACAACATTCTTTGACCCAACTGCTAATTACACAGAGGGTAGCTCAGAGTCAGCCATATTGCTGTGGGTCTGGAGTCAAATGTTGGCCAGACCAGGTTAGAATATTTAATGCCCTTCCTTAAAGCAAGTAAGTGAATAGAGGAGTTCTTCCTACTGATCAACAATGTTTTTATGGTGGCCCCACCAATGTCTTATACAGATACAACATGACATCCCGACTCTTACTCTTAATGCTCTCCCCAATGAAGGTAACGACCCCATACGCCTGCTTCACCAGCCCGTCTACCTGGGACACCACATTCAAAGAACTGTGTACCTGCATCCCTGGGTCTCTGATTGATAACACTACCCAGTGCCCGAACATTAACTGTACAAGTCCCACCCTGGTTTGTTTCACCAAAATGGAACACCTCACCTTTATCTAATTCAACTCCATCAGCTATTCTTCAGCCCATTATCCCAGCAGTACTGTCCATCCTGTTGTATCATAGATAACCTTCTTCACTGTCCACTTTACCACCAAGTTCAATGACACCCAAAAACCTTACTTACCAGGAAACCAATATTCCCATCCAAACCATTTATCCAAATGACAAATAACAGTGGACCCACTTCACCGCTGGTCACATGCCTCCTGTCAGAAAAACAACATGTCTCCCACCACCCTCTGTCTACAACCATCAAGCAAATTTTGTATCCAGTTCACGAGCTCCTCCCGAATGCCATATCCTTTTACACTGATCTGAGCTTAATACCCAGTTTACCAGACAGAACACACAACACAGAACAGTTCAGCCCATGACGCTATGCCAACCTTTTATCCGACTGTAAAATCAAACTAACCTACATACCCTTTATTTTACTCTATCCATGTGTCTGTCCAAGAGTATATTAGATGTCCCGAATGTGTCTAATTCTACTACCACCATTGGCAGTCCATCCGACCACCTACTATTCTCTATCCTCTTATCCATCCTCCAATCACCTTAAAATTATGCCGCCATGTAATAGCCATTTATGCCATAGGAGAAAAAGTCTCAGACTATTCACTCTCTCTGTGCCTCTCATCACCTTGTTGACCTCTACCAAGTCACCCCACCCCCTTCTTCACTCCAATGAGAAAAGCCTCAGCTCCCCCAAACTTTCTCCATAAGAAATACCCTCCATTCCAGGCAACATCCTGGTAAATCTCCTATGTACGCTCTCTAAAACTTGTACATCCTTCCTGTAAAGAGGGGACCAGAACTGAACACAATATTCCAAGTGTGGTCTCACCAGGTCGCTATAAAGATGCAGTAAAATCTCATGGCTCTTGAAATTGATCCCCTTGCTAAAGAAAGCCAACACAACACATGACTTTTTAACAACCCTATCAATGTGCGTGGCAACTTTGAGGGATCTATGGACATAGACCCCATGATCTCTCTGTTCCTCCACAATGCCAAGTATTTTGCCTTTTAATGCTGTATTCTATATTCGAGTTTGACCTTCCAGAATGAATCACTTCACACTTTTCCAGATTGAACTCCATCTGCCACTTCCAGCCCAGCTCTGCGTCCTGTCAATGTCCCATTGCAACCTACAACAGCCCTCCACATTCCCCACCACTCCATCAACCTTCATGTTATTGGCAAACTTACTAACCCACTCTCCAACATCCACATCCAAGTCATTTACAAAAATCACAAAGAGCAGAGTCCCAGAGCCGATTGTGACAGAACCCCACTGGTCACTGAGCTCCAGGCTCAATAATGTCCATCTGCCGCCATACACTGTCTTCACTGGGCCATCCGATCCTGTATCCAGACAGACAGATTTCCCTATATCCCAATCATCCTTCTTTTCTGAATGAGCCATCAACGTATTCTGTCATATCCTCAAAGAATTCAATAAGGTTTGTGAGGCATGACCTGACCCCTCACAAACCCATGCTGTCTCTAATTTAACTATGGTTTCCCAAGTAGTCATAAATCCTTTCTTTAGAGTCCTCGCCAATAATCTGCACACCACAAACATTCGACCAAATCTGTAATTCCCAGAATTCTATCTCCGTAACATGGCTCGGACTTTACAAATCTTCCCTCCTCTGCCATGTTCCCCAGAAGGGCACTGGAGGGTGGTGGGGATTACAGAGTCAGGGAGGGATATCAGGACAGGAGGATTGTGCAGACATTAGGAGGGTTGCAGTGCCAAAAGGAGGCTTCAGTAATTGTGAGGTTTCATGGTGATGAAGGCATTTGAGGAGGGAGGGAGGGAGGATTGTAGGGAAATGAGAGGTTTCACAGTTTAGGTGCTTTGTTAGGACCGCAAGAGGTTACTGAGTCGGGGAGGTTTAAGCACTGGATGTTGTTACATAAACATGGTTTTGGTTGAAATGGCAGGAAAAGGATTCAGGAAGCTGGAGAGCATGGGGTCTGAACGAGGTTACACAAATGGGAAGAGTTGTCAGGAGTGGAGGCGTTGACAGAGACAGCAATCGTCTGATCTGGAGCAGAGGACCCAGATTGGGAGGGATGTGGGGACTGGAGGTGGTTTCACAGGGAAGGAGGACCATAGAGCCACAGGAGGTGACAGAAATATGGAGAGCTGTAGGGCTGACGGGTTCAATGAGTTGGGAATGTTGGGAGGGATAGAGAAGTTTACAGGGATAAGGATGTTTGTAGGACAGGGCTGGATTACACAGACAGTGACTGTTTTAGGGAGCTGAGCAGATTACAGGGATAAAGAGGTTTGTATCATCTGGCGGAACAAACAGAGATATGGAGGGTCATCGTGACTGAAGATGTTTATAGATATAGGAAGGCTTAGGTTCTGGGGGTTATTTAGACATGGAGGCTGTGGAATCTGGATTTTTGTTTGAGAGAATGGGTAGCAAGATTGGTTGGAGACAGTCTCACAGAGAAGGGAGCATAACACAAACAGGAGGAAGTTCCTGCGGTAGGGAGGGTTCGAGTGGAGAGTAATGTTTACACAGATGGGGGTAAGATCTGGAGAAGGTTATGGAGATGAGTAAATGTTTGGAGATACAGGAGGAGCTTACATTGACGGTGGGTGATAGTGACGGGAGGATGTTACATTGTTAATGAGTCTTGTAGGAACAGGATCGGGAGAGGCACAGGCATTGGAGTGGGATCGACAGATCAGGAGTGTTGCAGGGACCTGAGAGGATAACACAGATAGGGATGGTATTAGGGTCTCTACAGACTGATGGCATTTTAGGGACTGGAAGAGGTTTGGTCGATAGGGAGGGATGTAAGAGCTGCAGGAGATTATGGAGAGTTGAAGAGTTGGAGCAGTTCACAGAGGGAGGGTTCTCCAACAGGAGTAGGTCACAGATAGTGAGGGCTGTGTGGCCGGAGAAAGTTAAAGAGAGTGGAGTTTTCGCGTCTGGAAGAGGTTACACTGACAGGAACCGTTGAAGAGACTGTAGCAAAAATGCATGGAGAAGGTTACACAGATAGGGAGGTGAGTAGGGACTGAAGGTGAATACACAGACATGGAGGGTTGTATTGTTAGACGGAGCTTAGAAGGATAGGGACCGGTGTAGGGACTTACACAGATAGGGAAGGTTGTGTTTTTGGTGAAGGTTACACTGATACAGACAGTGTTAAAGAGTGTTTAATGGACGACAGAGGAGCTCAGAGAGAATGAATAATGGGGAGTGGAGGAGATTACAGACACAGAGATGGCTGCCTGTTTGAAAAGAGCTTCTACAGATCCTCAGTGTTGTAAGGCTGAAGGGAGGTTACAATAATAAGGGTTACCGACACTTAATGACTTTTTTGATATAGAGAAAGTCTCAGAACGGGACTGTCAAAAGGAAGTATACACAGTCCAGATGAGTTTACAGAGATATAAATGTTTTTGGGGGTTTCAGGATGGAACAGTGATTGGGAGTGCTGTAACGAATGACAATAGTTATAGAGAGGGTTCTAAAAGCAGGAAGAGGTGACAGTCATATCGATCTTTGTAAGGACTGGAGAAGCTTACATCAGCAAGGAATGTTTTAGAAACTGTTGGAGATTACACATATAGGGAGAGTATTCGGGATGAGGCAAGGTTCAAGAGACAGGGATGGTTGACAGGACTGGACAATAACCTGAATAGAATCTCCACACAGTTTGAAAACAGGCCATTCGGCCCAACAAGTCCGCACTAACCCTCTGAAGAGCATCCTAACCAGACCCATCCCTCTCCCTGTCCAATAAACCCTGCATTCCTCATGGTGAACTCACCTAAACCACACTTGCCTGAATACTACAGTCAATTTATGATGGCCAATCACGTATCGTGCAAATGTTGGACTATGGCAGAAAACCAGAGCACCCGATGAAACCCACACAGTCGGGGAGGGAGCACATGCAAAGTCCACGCAGACAGTCGGCCAAGGCTGGAATTGAAGCCAGGTTCCAGGCACAGTGAGGCTGATTATTCTGCAGAGCACTGCAGAGATTGGAATAGGTCACAGTTCACAAGGGTTTATTGGAACAGGAGGAAAATATAGTCAGGAACAGGATAAGTTTACATAGATGGTGTCCATGAGAGGGACTGGAGGAGGTTAACGCAACAGGGAGGGTTGTGGATTCTCTCGACAATTAGAGATAGGGACGGTTGGGGAGACTGAAGTTAGTCATACTCAGAGTTGTACACACTCTGAGTAATGGCAGATGGAGTTTACTTCTGATCAGTGAGGTAATGCACTGTGGGAAGTCACATAAGCGAAGGATATACATCATGAAGGGTAGGTCCTCCTGGAGAACTGAGTAACACCGGGACCTTGGTGGGCAAGTCCCTGGATGTCTGAAGGTGTCAGCACAGGTTGACAGGGTGGGGAAGGCACCTGAACTGGGAGCAGGAGGGGGACCCACATCCTGATGGGGCGAATTGGTAGAGCTGCTTGAGAGGATATAATCTAATCTGGCAGGGTGCTGCACCTTAAACAGTCATAAGGCCAGAAAGAAGATTGAGGTTGGTGCACAAGTTAAAGACAGCAATTTCAGCAGAAAAGGCAGGCAAGAACATAGCAGGGAATGGGGGAGGGGGAACTGATGATTAAACTGCATTTATTTCAATGCAAGGGGCCTGCCAGCTAAGGAAGATGAACTCAGGGCATGGATTGGAACATGGGACTGGGATATTATAGTTATTACAGAAACAAAGCTGAGGGAGGGACAGGACTGGCAGTTCATTGTTTCAAGGTGGAGATGCTACAGGAAGCATTGAAGGGGAGGCAAGAGAGGACGTGTGGTGGTGGGTTTTCATTGCATGAATCATTAGTACCTAGAGAGGATATTCCTGTGGGATCACTCAGTGACACTATGTTAGTGGAACTGAGAAATAAGAATAGGTCATCACTCTGACACGATTGTCCTACTGACCCCGAATAATCAGTGGCGGGCTGAGGAACAAACATATCAGGAAATGTCAAATATCAATCATAATAGTAGGGCTGTTATTGTTGGGGTTTTTAAACCTTCCAAACCTAGACTGGGACTGCCAGTGTTTGCAAGGGAGGAATTTGGTAATTGTGTTCCAATCAATACGTAAATGGCCTGAAAAGAGAAAGGGGCAAACCCTGACCTCCCCTTGGGAAACAAGGTCGGGAAAGGGACTAAGGTGTGAGTGGGAAAGCATTTTGCCAAAGTGACTCAAGTCTATTACTTTGAAAATAGTGATGGAAATGGACAGGGCTGGTCCACAGGAACAAGTTATAAAATGGGGCCAGACTAATCTTGATAATATTAGCCAGGAACTCTCAAAAGGTGATTGGCTAGTCTATTTGCAGGGAAAGGGAAGTCTGGAAAGTGAGAATATTTTAAAAGTGAGATAAATTGAGTGATCACCACCAGCATGTTCCTGTTTGTGTGCAGGTCAATGCTGACAGCATTAGGAAACATTGGATGTCTATTGAGGGTCTGGTCAAGGAAAAGGGGGCACATGTCAGGTATAGCCAGCTGGATCAAGGGAATTCCTGAGGATCACAGGGACTTTAGGAATACACTTTGGGTAGAAATCAGGAATGCAGAAAGTGTACATGAAATAGCCTCAGCAGAGAATGATCAGGAGAATCCCAAAGTGATTGTATAAATAGATTAAGAGTAAAAGAGTAACTCGAGACAAATTAGTGTCCCTTTAAAATCAATGCGACCATTGGTGTGTGGAACCGCAGGATATGGCATGCCTGACTATTGCTCAGTCCATTGAGTGGAGGATTTGGGACGTCATGTTGAGATTGTGCAGACATTTATGAGGCCTCTTCTGCACTCCTCTGTCGAGTTCTGGTCGCCCAGTTATTGGGAGGATATTATTAAGCTGCAGGGGGTTCAGCAGAGATTTACCAGGACATTGTTGGATATGGAAGGCTTGAGTTCTGAAAAATGGCTGGATAGGCTGAGTCTTTTTTCACTGAAGCCTGGAGTTTGAGATGTGATGTTATAAAAGTTTATTTTAAAAAATGAGGTATAGATCGATTTAATGGTAGTTGTCTTTTCCGTAGGATGGGGGAGTCTCAAGAGGAGCGACCACATTTTTCAGGTTAGAAGAGAGAGATGTTCAAAAAAAAAGACATGGGGGCAAATTGTTACACAGAGGGTGTTTTGATTGTGGAATGAACTTCCTGAGGAAGGGTGGACATGGTTACAATTACAACGTTTAAAAGACTGAGATACTAAACAAATACTTTGCATCAGTTTTTACTGTGGAAAAGGATATGGAAGATATAGAATGTAAGGAAATATATGGTGACACCTTGCAAAATGTCCATATTACAGAGGAGCAAGTGCTGGATGTCTTGAAATGCATAAAGATGGATAAATTCCCAGGATCTGATCAGGTGTACCCTCGAACTCTGTGGGAAGCTAGAGAAGTGATTACTGGGCCTTTTGTTGAGTTATTTGTATCATCGATAGTCACAGGTGAGATGCCGGAAGACTGGAGGTCGGCTAATGTGGTGCCACTTTTTAAGAAGCATGGTAGGCTCAAGCCAGAGAATTATAGAGCAGTGAGCCTGACGTCGGTTGTGGGCAAGTTGTTGGACGGAATCCTGAGGGACAGGATGCACATGTATTTGGAAAAGCAAGGACGGAGTAGAGATAGAGATTAGTGCGTGGTCGATCGTATCTCACAAACTTGATTGAGTTTTTTGAAGAAGTATCAAAGAAGATTGAAGAGGGCTGAGCGGTAGATGTGATCTATATCTACTTCAGTAAGGCATTTGACAAGGTTCCCCATGGGAGACTGATTAGCAAGATTCGATCTCACAGAATACAGGGAGGATTGGTATTTGGATACAGAACTGGCTCAAAGGTAGAAGGCAGAGGGTGGTGGTGTTGCTTATCAGACTGGAGGTCAGTGACCAATGGAGTGCCACAAGGATTGGGCCTAAGAATGGTGAATAGCCAAGGGTAAGGGAGTCCAAAACTCGAGAGGACAAACGGGTCGTGAGAGAGCAAAGATTTAAAGAGGGAGCTGAGGGGCAACATTATCCACAGAGGATGGTGCACAGACAGAACGGACTGCCTGGGGAACATGGGAGAAACAAGAACAATGACAACATGGAAAACAAATTTGGGCAGGTACATGGAGGGGAGAAGGTTTGAAGAGCTAAGGCCGAACACAGGCAAATGAGACTCATTCATTATAGGAAACATGGAGAGCGTTGATGAGTTGTACCACAGGTTCTGTTTGGGTTTGCTGTCAGAGGGTGGTTTGAGTGTGGAATGAACTTCCTGAAAAAGGGGTTGATGTGGGTACAATGACAACATTTAAAAGATATTTGGATAAACAGGTGAATAGGGACAGGTTGGAGTAATATGGGCCAGCAACAGGCAGCTGGGAAGAGTTTAGTTTTAGATTATGGTGGGTATCAACTGAAGGGTCAGTTTCCATGCTGTATGGCTCTATGACAAGAATATGGTTTTATTCCGTTATTGAAGAAAGAATCAGGGCTGGGTCCACTGATGTGCATCATCTACATAAACAATTTGGTTGAAAATATAGGAGTGATTGTGCGAAAGTTTGTTGATGATCAAATGAATGGTGTAGTGGGCAGTAAATACGGTTATCAAAGGGGATCTTGACCAACTGGGCCAGTGGACCAAGGAATGAAAGATGGAGTTTAATTCAGCTGTGGGATTTTGTTAAGACAAACCAAGGAGGACTAACACAGTTAATGGAAGGGCTCTGGGCAGTGGTGTTGAACAGAGAGAGAGAGAGAGAGAGAGAGAGACCAGGGGTGCAAGTTACATTGTTCCTTGGAAGTGGCATCACAGGTGGACAGGGTGGGGAAAGTGACATTTGGCACATTTGCCGACATTGGCCAGCACTTTATTACATACGTTGGAGATATTTGTAACATTGTCCTAAATATTTCCCCTGGGCAGAGGAGGCCACGGGGTGACCCTAAGGTGACCCTAAGAATGGTGAATAACCAAGGGTCGGTGAGTCCAAAACTAGAGGGTATAAACAGGAGGTGAGAGAGCAAGGATTTAAAGAGGGAGCTGAGGGGGAACATTATCCACAGAGGATGGTGCAGAGACCGAACAGACTGCCTCAGGCACATGGGAGAAACAAGAACAATTATAGCATGGAAAAGATATTTGGGCAGGTACATGGAGAGGAGAAGATTTGAAGAGATAAGGGCCAAACGCAGGCAAATGAGAGTCATTCAGTATATGAATCATGGGCAGCATTGAGGAGTTGGACCACAGGTTCTGTTTCCGTGCTGTATCACTGTGTATCCATCTAAAGAGGATTATAGTACCAAAATAAGGCATGTTGTAGACACTGAAGCAAGTTACAGCGGTGGGGATAGTAGTCTGGAATGCAGTACATTTCAAATATGTGGAGGGACTATCGGGAAGGGAGAAGGTTACAGGGACAGGGACTATTGTAGGAGTTAAAAATGACTGAAGACACTGGTGCACAAGCCATGCCACAGATACGGTGTTGCAGAGTAGTGAGTCTTAGTACAGTGTTGGAGAGAGAACACAGAACAGAAAGATCCCAGGCAGCATTCCCAACCTCTCGTCGGAGGCCTACTCTCCCCTCTGTTATCCTGATGCTCACTAAGACAGCACAGGACTGGATTGATAACTATGAATTCCCCATGTTGTCTCAGTGCAACACAAGTTAAAGTAGACGTGGTGATTGAGCATGGGGTGTATCTATACTGTGCTCCCCATCCAGCACTGTATTGATGTCATGTCTTGTTAGCGATGTTTGGAGCCCTCTCATTGCCGTCTGCTCTGTGCGCTGTGAGTGATCTTACCTCACTGCAGGATTTATTGAAAGCTCCAGATCTCCCTTCCCTTTGTCTCTCTGGCTGACCAACCATCTTCAATGAGGTGATGGATGAGACACACAGCAGTTGGGAAGTCTATTGAGTCAGCAACTTCCTGAGGACCTACAGCAGACAGAGAAGTAGAAAGAATGGGAAATTAGACTGATGCAGTGAGGGTTACACAAGGACATTGGAAATGAGCCCCACAGATATCTGGAAAATCCCAGTCTCCATCCCTGGCCTGTGCTGCTGCGTCTCTCTGGAGTGGAGAATTCTGTTAGCTCAGGATCTGGAGTAGCTGCAAGAGTGAGAGACGCTGACAGAGGCAGCAATTAGACCCTCACAGTGAGGGATACCACATGGAGAGAGACTGAGTGATATCACCAGAGTGCTGCAAGACTTCAGGATCACACAGTCATGTTGGAAGAATGGGTTTAGCTTCATGTGTCAGTACTCAGGGATGAGCAACCAGTGAACAGGTGAAGTGATGGCCTAGTAACATTATTGTTAGGGAATTTATCCAAAACCTCAGCTAATGTTCAGGGGAGGCAGGTTTGAATCCCACCATAAGATATGGTGGAATTTAAAATCAATAATTTTAAAAATAGCAATTATCAATCCATAAAACAAATATGAAACCATTGCTGATGTACAAAAATCACAATCCCTTCGATTAGATTCCCTACAGTGTGGAAACAGGCCTTTCGACCCAACCAGTCCATGCCATCCCTCCAAAGAGTAACCCACTCAGATCCATCTCCCTCGACCTAATACGGCTAACATTATGGGCAATTTAGCATGACCAATTCACCTGACCTGCATGTCTTTGGACTGTGGGAGAAAACCAGAGCCAATTCACGCAGACACGGGGAGAATGTGCAAACTCCACACAGTTGCCCGCGGCTGGAATCGAACCTGGGACCCTGGTGCTGTGAGGCAGGAGTGCTAATCACTGAGCCAGCGTGCCGCCCACTTGCCCTTTTGACAACGAGATCTGATCATCCTCACGTGGTCTGTATGACATACCCACAGCAAAGTGTTTGCCTCTCAATTGCCCTCTGAAATGGCCAAGCAAGCTACTCAGCTCACGGGCAGTTAGGGATGGGCAATAAAGGTTGGTCAGCCAGAGACACCCACATCCCCTACCTGATTTATAAAAAAATCCAAGAGGATGGGCCCACTGGAAACATGCTGGGACCAGTGTCCTGGCCAATCATGTCAGTAGGTTTATGGACAGGGCTTTAAACTGACAGAGAGGATGCAGAAACAGGGTTCAGGTGAAAGGAGCTTTCCAAATCCAAAGAGAAAAGGTGAAGCATCGGAACAGTATGGGGATGTGGCTGAAGGCAATCAGAAAGGTACAGGATGGGACAGCGATTAACTAAAACTGTACATCATTGAATAGGTTTGTGACAGGAAATTGTGGGAAAGAGTAAATTATGTATTTTTTTGAATGGACGAAATCTTATCATGAAGGCAGATGGATTTGTGACACAGAGATAAAAGAGGTTTAGACACCAGAGAGACGTGGTTACAGGGCGATCAAAAGGTGGGCATAAATATTCAATGGATCACAACCTTGTGGAAACTCAGGCAAAATGGTAATGGATAAGAAAGGTATTACAGGGAAAGCATTTGGTCTCAGATCATGAAGTAGAGTCAGTCTGAATGTAAATTCTGGCTACTACTTGCCAAGGACACAAGCAGCAGAACAGTTTTAAGCCACCGAACAGCATTCCGTTGCTCATCACTGCATTATCAGGAACTCATTGGAATTTTTTTAACAAACACATTGTGATAATTTTGGGAAACATCAATATTCACAAAATCTGGGACAGTCACACTGGCAAGAGTGATATTGGAAGGGGAGTTCAGAGAATTAGCTTTCAGTGTTTCTTTGAATAACAAACTGTGCAACTGGCTCGGGACATAAGTATCTCAGAGCGACCACTGTGTGATGAAACTTCGTGAATAAGTAATGTCATCTGGAGAGATCCTCTGGGAAATTGTGATAAATTGCAGTTTAAAGAAATATAAAGTTTTAAAGTAAATCACAGAAAGGACAAACTACAACTAGAAACAAAAATACCCAATTACATGAGTTTGAGAGGAGAACTGACCAAGGTAAACAGGCTAAACAGACTGAAATATGTGCCTGTAAATGAACAGTGGAAAGCATTTGAAGGAACAGTATAAAACACTCAACAAAAGGACATTCGATTGAAACAGACAAATCCTCAGCAAGAAATCCCCATTGGTCCCTCACTCAAGTAAAAAGGTTCATATTAGATTATCGGGCTTAGAGGATCACCAAAAAGTACTTTAAATCCTGAAGTGAGAGAATGTTTTAGGAGTAAGTTTTAAAGGGATTGCAAAGGGTCTGCTCGCAGGAGGAGGTCAGATGGAAGAGGGAATAATTATCAAGGTTTTATGTCACAAAAGGAACAGGGAGAGGTGAAGGTGCTGAAGGTGGTGAGAGTGTTACAGAGAGGGGTCAGGGTCTGAACGGTGTTACAAAGCCAGTACAGATTGCTGCAGCTGGAGGGTTTGCAGAGGTAGGGAGGGATATATGTATTTTTATTTATTCATTCATAGGATGAGGGTGTCGCTGATTGGACCAACATTCTTTGCCCCACTGCTAATTACCCAGAGTATAGCACAGAGTCAGCCATGTTGCTGTGGGTCTGGTGTCACATGCAGGCCAGACCAGGTTAGAATGTCAGATGTTCTTCTCTAAAGGATGTAAGTGAACCAGATGAGTACTTCCTACTGGTCAGCAATGCTTTTATGATGACCTCACCAATGTCCTGTATAGTCACAACATGACATCCCAACTTCTACTCTCAATGCTCTACCCAAAGAAGGTAACCATCTCAAACACCTGCTTCACCAACCTGTCTACCTGTGACACCACTTACAAAGAACTGTGTACCTGCATCCCTGGGTCTCTGACTGACAACACAACCAGGGTCCGAACATTAACTGTACAAGACCCACCCTGGTTTGTTTCACCAAAATGGAACACCTCACATTTATCTAATTAAACTCCATCTGCTATTCTTCAGCCCACTATCCCAGTGTACTATGTGTCCTGTTGTATCATAGATAACTTTCTTCACTGTCCACTTTACCAACAATTTCAGTGTCTCTCAAAAATCCTTACTTACCACAAAACCAATATTCCCATCCAAACCATTTATCCAAATGACAAACAACAGGGAACCCACTTCACCGCTGGTCACATGTCTCCAGTCAGAAAAACAACATGTCTCCCATCACCCTCTGTCTCCTACCATCAAGCCCAATTTTGTATCCAGTTGACTAGCTCCTCCTGAATGCCATATCCTTTTACATTGATCTGAGCTTATTACCCAGTTTACCATACAGAATGTAGAACACAGAACAGTACAGCTCAAGACCCCTCGTTCATGATGCCATGCGCATCTTTTACCCGACTGTAAGATCAAACTAACTTACATACCCTTCATTTTGCTATCATCCATGTGCCGATCCAAGAGTCTGTAAAAATGTCCCGTTCCACCCACCCACCACTCTCTGTGTGAAGACCCTACATCTGAAATCTCCCCTTACCCATCCTCCAATCACTTTACAATGATGCCCCCTTGTACCATGTATGCCATGGGATAAAGAGGTCTCTCACTGTTCACTCTATCTTTGCCTCACACCATCTTGTTCACCTCTACCAAATCACACCACACTCTTCTTCACTCCAATGAGAAAAGACTTAGCTCCCTCAACCTTTCTTCATAAGACATGCCCTCCAGTCCAGGTAGCATCCTGGTAAATCTCCTCTTTACCCTCTCTAAAGCTTCCACATCCTTCCTGTAATGAAGGGAACAAAACTGAACATAATATTCTAATTGGGATCTAAACAGGGCTGTATAGAGCTGCAGCATAACCTCATGGCTTTAAAACTCAATCCCCCAGCTAATGAAAGCCAATACAACATATTCTTTCTGAACAACACTATCACAGCTTGGTGGCAAATTTGATGGATCTCTGGTCATGAAATCCAAGGTCCATCTGTTCCTCCACACTATTCAGTATTCTGCCTTTACCCCTGTATTCTGCATTCAAGTCTCACCTTCCAAAATGCAGCACTTCACATTTTTCCAGATTTGACTTCATCTGCCACTTCTCAGCCCAGCAGACATCCACACTATTCACCACTCCACCAACCTTCGTGTCATTGGCAACCTACTTACCCACTCTTTCACTCACACAACCAAGTCATTCATAAAATCACAAAGAGCAAAGATTTTTTGATCTCTCCCTGCAGAAAACTGAGCTCCAGGCTGAATGATTTCCATGTGTCATCACCCTCTGTCTTCTACGGGCCAGGAATTCTGAATCCAGACAGACAGGTTTCCCTGTATCCCATGCTCTGTACATTCTCAATGAGCCATAAATGTGTTTTGTCATATTCTCAAAGGATTCAATAAGATTTGTGTGGCATGACCTGTCCCTTACAAAGGCCATGATGACTTTCTCTACTCAAACTATGGTTTTCCAAGGAATCATAAATCCTGACTCTCAGAGTCCTCTCCAATAATCTGCACATCACAGACAGAAGACTGACAGGTCTGTGATTCCCAGGATTAACTCTATTCCCTTTCTTGAACAACGCATGGCTGATTCACCTAACCTGCCTATCTTTGGGCTGTGGGTGGAAACCGGCGCACCTGTCAGAAACCCACGCAGACATGGAGAGAATGTACAAACTCCACACAGACAGTCGCCTGGGGCTGGAATTGAAATCGCATCCCTAGTGCTGTGAGGCAGCAGTGCTAACCACTGAGCCACCGTGCTTGTCCCATGTAACTCTCTAGAGCCCTGCTTCTGATCCTTGGTTCCGCAAACTTAAGTTAGCTTCCTTCTTCCTCTTGACTAGATGTTCTACATCCCTTGGAACCTTGTCAAATGCTTTGCTGAAGTCCATGTAGACAACGCTGACTGCTCTGCCTTCATCTATCTCTTGGTCAACTCCTCAAAGAGTCAATCCAGTTTGTGAAACACGGTTTCCCACTCACAAAGCCATGCTGACTATCTCTAATCAGCCCTTGCCTTTCCAAATATATGGAGCTCCTTTCTCTCAGAATCTCCTCCAACAACTTACACAGCACTGGCTCACTGCGTTGTGATTTCCTGGCTGCTCCCTGCAGACATTAAGTGATGGAACAGCATTAGCCACCCTCCAGTCTTCTGTTAACTCATTGTGTCTGTTGATAATATAAATATCTCTGTTAGGGACACCGCAATCTCTTCCCCAGATTCCCACAATATTCTAGGATCGACCTAATAAGTGACTGAGGATTGATCTACCTCTATTTGTTTTAAGATTCCAGCATTTTTTCTTCTCTGGTGAGGATTCTTTCCAAGACATCACTATTTATTTCCCCAACTTCCTGAGCTTCCATGTCTTTCTCCACAGTAAATTCTGACAACACTATTTTGTCTAATATCTCACCCACCTCCTGACAGTTAAGGTGCCCTATTCTCTACCAAGTTACTCTTTAGCCCTTATTGAAACTTGTGTAAAGGTTTCTGATAATTCAAATAAACCGTATCCTCGGTACAGCCACTCCTACACCTGTACCTATTCTGCTATTTATATTCACACCAATAAAAATACAATCCAACAGGCTCAAAAACACATTCTCTTTTTCTTAAAAGCATTTCTAAGGGTCCAGTTATTGTTCATTGACATATACTTTCAAACATATTTCAGCTCCCAACCTATTATCAGGTTAACATTGTTTGGTTTCAGACTGGCAGCAGAAAGGGTTATGGAAGTTCGTGTTTATCAATCTGAAAAAGGTAGCTTACAGGTTCAACAGGTAATAGATATTTTAGAAATAAGGAGGGTCGTGGGGACTGAAGGACATTATGGAGATAGGGAGTGCTGTGGGGACTGTATGAGATTACGGACACAGATAGTGCAGTGGTGACTGAAGAATATTATGGAAATAGGGAGTGATGTGGGGCCTGAAAGGGGCCAAAGAGTTCTGCAGGGCTGTTGGGCCTGAAGGAGGTTGTACAGATCAGGAGGATCATGGAGATTGAAGGAGGTTACTCTGAATGGGAGGGTCGTTGGTTCAGAATGAGATTATGGAGATAGGGTGGGTCGTGGGGCCTTTTGGAGGTTATGGAGTTAGGGAGGTTTGTGGGGAATGATTCAGGTTACATGGATAGGAAGAGTTGTGGGGACTGAAGGAGTTTACGGACATAGGGAGGGCTGTGGGGACTGAAGGAGGTTCTGGAGACAGTAAGTTTAGTAAGACCAGGTATCGGCCATTTGACCACAGAGTCGGTCCCATCATTCAATGTGATCACGACTGATCATTTAACCCAGTACAATATTCCTGCTTTCACACCTTACTCTGATATTATAGTGACTACTGGCATTTAGTGATAAAGCAGGCTGTAGTAACTGGGATGGGGGTGTGTGTGGGGGGGTGTCTTACAGAGATAGGGAGGCTTGTAGAAGCTGGGATAAGAGACAGATACAGGGCGGGTTTTAGGAATGGAAGGACTTTACAGGGATTTGGCGGAATGCAGGGATGGGACGTGATAACAATCACAGGGAGGATTTTGGGAGCTCGACCTGAGACGGGTACAGCTGAGAACAGAAGTGAGTCAAACAGTCAGGACAGGCAGGGACAAAGTAGGACTGATAAATTAAACTGCATTTATTTCAATGCAAGGGGCCAAAAGGGAAGGCAGATTAATTCAGGGCATGGTGAGGAACATGGGACTGGGATCTCATAGCAATTATAGAAACATGGCTCAGGGATGGGCAGGACTGGCAGCTTAATGTTCCAAGATACAAATGCTACAGGAAGGATAGAAAGGGAGGCAACAGAGGAGAGGGAGTGACATTTTTGATAAGGGATAGCATTACAGCTGTGCTGAAGGAGGATATTCCCAGAAATACATCCAGTGTGGAACTGAGAAATAAGGAAGGGATGATCACCTTATTAGGATTGGATTACAGACCCCCCAACAGTCAAAGGGAAATTGCCAAACAAACTTGTAAGGAGATTTCAGCTATCTGTAAGAAAAATAGTGTAGGTATGGTAGGGGATTTTAATTTTCCAAACATTGACTGGGACTGACATAGTGTTAAAGGTTTAGATGGAGAGGAATTTCTTAAGTGTGTACAAGACAATTTTCTGATTCAGTATGTGGATGTACCTACTAGAGAAGGTGAAAAACTTGACCTACTGTTAGGAAATAAGGCAGGGCAGGTGAGTGAGGTGTCAGAGGGGGAGCTCTTTGAGGCCAGCGACCATAATTCTATTCGTTTTAAAATAGTGATGGAAACGGATAGACCAGATCTTAAAGTTGATGTTCTAAATTGGAGAAAGGCCAATTTTCACGGTATTAGGCAAAAAGTTTTGAAAGCTGATTGGAGGCAGATGTTCGCAGCTAAAGGGACGGCTGGAAAATGGGAAGCCTTCAGAAATGAGATAACAAGAGTCCAGAGAAAGTATATTCCTGTCAGGGTGAAAGGGAAGGCTGGTAAGTATTGGGAATTCTGGATGACTAAAGAAATTGAATGTTTGGTTCAGAAAAAGAAGGAAGCATATGTCAGGTACAGTCAGGATAGATTGAGTGAATCCTTAGAAGAGTATAAAGGAAGTAGGAGTATACTTAAGAGGGAAATCAGGAGGGCAAAACGGGGACATGAGATAGGTCTGACAAATAGAATTAAGGAGAATGCAAAGGGTTTTTACAAGTATATTAAAGAAAAAAGGGTAACTAGGGAGAGAATAGGGCCCCACAAAGATCAGCAAGGCGGCCTGTGTGTGAAGCCGCAGAAAATGGGGGAGATACTAAATGAATATTTTGCATCAGTATTTACTGTGGAAAAGCATATGGAAGATATAGACTGTAGGGAAATAGATGGCGACATCTTGCAAAACGTCCAGTCTACAGAGGAGGAAGTGCTGGATGTCTTGAAACGGTTAAAGGTGAAGAAATCTCCAGGAACTGATCAGGTGTACCCTAGAACTCTGTGGGAAGCTAGAGAAGTGATTGCTGGGCCTCTTGCTGAGATATTTGTATCATCGATAGTCACAGGTGAGATGCTGGAAGACTGGAGTTTGGCAAAAGTGGTGCCACTGTTTAAGAAGGGTGGTAAAGACAAGCCAAGGAACTATAGACCAGTGAGCCTGAACTCAGTGGTGGGCATGTTGTTGGAGGGAGTCCTGTGGGACAAGATGCACATGTATTTGGAAAGGCAAGGACTGATTAGGAATAGTCCACATGGCTTTGCGCGTGGGAAATCATGTCTCATAAACTTGATTGAGTTTTTTGAAGAAATAACAAAGAATATTGAGGAGGGCAGAGTGATAGATGTGATCAATATGGACTTCAGTGAGGCATTCGACAAGGTTCCTCATGGGAGGCTGATTAGCAAGGTTAGAACTCATGGAATAAAGGGGAAAGTAGCCATTTGGATACAGAACTGGCTCAAAGGTAGAAGACAGAGAGTGATGTTGGAGGGTTGTTTTTCAGACTGGAGGCCTATGACCAGTGTAGTGCCACAAGGATCAGTGCTGGGCCCTCTACTTTTTGTCATTTACATAAATGATTTGGATACGAGCATAAGAGGTACAGTTAGTAAGTTTACAGATGACAGCGTAGTGTAGTGGACAGCAAAGAGGGTTACAACAGGATCTGGACCAGATGGGACAATAGGCTAACTGGCAGATGGGAGTTTAATTCAGATAAATGTGATGTGCTGCATTTTGGGAAAGCAAGTCTTAGCAGGACTTATACACGTAATGGTAAGGTCCTAGGGAGTGTTGCTGACCAAAGAGACCTTGGAGTGCAAATTCATAGCTCCTTGAAAGTAGAGTTACAGGTAGATAGGATAGTGAAGGCGGCGTTTGGTATGCTTTCCTTTATTGGTCAGAGTATTTAGTACAGGAGATGGGAGGTCATGTTGCGGCTGTACAGGACATTGGTTTGGCTACTGTTGGAATATTTTGTGCAATTCCGGTCTCCTTCCTATCGGAAGAATTGTTGTGAAACTTGAAAGGATTCATAAATGATTTACAAGGATGTTGCCAGGATTGGAGGATTTGAGCTACAGGGAGAGGCTGAATAGGCTTGGGTGGTTTTCCCTGGAGTTTCGGAGGCTGAGGGGTGACCTTATAGAGGTTTACAAAATTATGAGGGGCATGGATAGGATAGGATAAATAGACAAAGTCTTTTCCCTGGGGTCAGGGAGTCCAGAACTCGAGGGCATAGGTTTAGGGTGAGAGGGGAAAGAAAAAAAAAGAGACCTTAGGGGCAACTTTTTCACGCAGAAGGTGGTACGTGTATGTAATGAGCTGTCAGAGGATGTGGTGGTGGTTGGTACAACAGCAACATTTAAGAGGCATTTGGATGGGTATATGAATGGGAATGGTTTGGAGGAATATCGGCCGGGTGCTGGCAGGTGGGACTAGATTAGGTTGGGATATCTGATTGGCATGGACGGGTTGGACCGAAGGGTCTGTTTCCATGCTGTACATCTCTATGACTCTATCACTCATTGAGGTTACAGAAATAAACTGTGTGGTCGCGTCTGGAGGAGATTAAAGGTATAAAGGTTTGTACTTACCGAAGGAAATTCCATCAATCGGGACCAGCAGAGTTTACAGAGACTGAGTGCGTTTTAGAGACAGGAAGAATTCATAGTCATCATTAGAAATGCAGAAACTAATTTATGAGAGAAGCAGGGTCACTCTGCTTTGTGCCCAGAGACAAGGAGGAGTCTCACAGCTGGAGGAGGTTCCTAAGGGACAGAGCTTTTTTGTTGTCGTGACGGGAAGGTTACAGAGTTCATGAAAATAGTAGGAGTTCAAAAAAGTCACAAAGACAAGGAGGTTTTTCAGGTCTAGAAAGGACGACACGGACCAGGATGGCTGAAGGAACTGAAGAGTTGTTTTTCTTCAGTTAAGGAGAGACATGACAGAACCCGGGATTAAAGGCAAAAGCAGAGACTTAGAGAGTTGTAGTGGTAGGAGGAGCTTACAGGGATAAGCAGGATTGTAGGGGCTGATAGAGATAGGGGAAGTGGTATCGATGAAACAGACAATGGAGAAACTGACAGACATAGGGAGGGTTCTGTGGAACAGATGAATTTACAGACAAGATGGTGATAATGAAGCCTAAGATTTTTCTCATGTTCCTTGCCCAGCATTGTTCCTACATCATGCCCTCAGGGTCTGAATTAAAGTCCACTAACTCCTCCCTGTGCTGTTTAATGTGAGTGATCATACCGTCTGCAGGATTTACTGAAGGCTCCAGATCTCCCTCTCCAACTCTCGCTGGCTGACCAACTGTCTTCAGTGTGGTGATGGACGAGACAGGAAATGGGAATTCTGCTGAGTCAGGGATATCAGGAATAGCTACAGGAGACAGAGAAGTAGACAGAATGGGAAATTAGACTAATGGGCAATGAAGGTTACACATGGAGAATGGCACTGAGTCCCACAGAGATCTGGAAATTCCCAGTCTCCATCCATGGCCTGTGCAGTTGCTTCCCTCTGGAGTGGAGTTGGCTCAGGATCTGGAGTAGCTGCAAGAGCGAGAGACACTGACAGAGGCAGCAATTAGACCCACACAGTGAGGGATACCACATGGAGAGAGACAGTGTGATATCAGCAGAGTGCAGGAATGTATCAGGATCACACAATGGTATCATCAGAACTGGTTCTAACCAGTGAGCACTGCTACCAGTACTCAGGGAGGACTGAGCTATTTTATTGGGATAGGCTCCTCTGGTCCCAGATTATGCAGTGTGCCATAAACGGACACAGATGAGGAGGGGGAACAGGTCTGAGGTGAATGGAAATTCCCAAGTCCAAAGAGAAAGTTTGAAATATTGGAACACCATGGAGATGTGAATGAAGACCAAAAGAAAGAAATAGTAAGGGGCTGAGTTTAATTAAAATACGACATTGTCAAACAGATTTGTGACAGGAAATTATTGGTTAAAATAAAGTAAATGCCATTTCCGCCCCTCACAATTCCTCATACACCACAAGTGACATCACTTCCGCCCCTCACATCATCGCTGATGTCACACACTCAGTGACTTCCACGCCTGGATTAGTGGTGCTGGAAGAGCACAGCAGTTCCGGCAGCATCCAACGAGCAGCGAAATCGACGTTCCGGGCAAAAGCCCTTCATCAGGAATAAAGGCAATGAGTCTGAAGCATGGAGAGATAAGCTAGAGGAGGGTGGGGGGTGGGAGAGAGTAGCATAGAGTACAATGGGTGAGTGGGGGAGGAGATGAAGGTGATAGGTCAGGGAGGGGAGGGTGGAGTGGATAGGTGGAGGAAATGACCTGGGAGTTGCAGTGGGAGACGGACTCTCTGAGATTCTTGTAGAGAGAGGAGGAAAACTTCTTCAAGGCAGGCATCCTTGTCTTCCATGCACCCACCCCCCCGACACTCCCCCCACTGCTGTGTTTGCCACCAATTCCTCCCCCCACCAACGCCACTCACCTGCATTCTGCTGACACCCCCCCAGGTCCCACCATCACCATCCCTGCCCCCAGAACCCTGAGGGGAACACCACCCCTGCTCATGACTCCATCCCCATCCCCCCTAACACCACACCCACTCCAGTTACAGGCTCCGTCACCTCCCCCAGCTCCACACCTACGCCTGGTCCCAGCTCCCAGTCCTGCCGAGTTTTCACCATCCCCCTGACCTCCCCCTCACTGAGGACGAATGATCAGTCCTCAGCAAAGGCCTCACCTTTATCCCCCTCCGTCCACACATCAATGAATTTAATATACGCCGTGACATCGAACACTTCTCCCACCACCTCCACCTCAGAGCTTACTTTTACAATGAAGACTCCCGCCTATTTCCTGAGGACCCCTTTGCTGCCCTCCAATACACTCCATCCAC
This sequence comes from Chiloscyllium punctatum, assembly GCF_047496795.1. Classification (NCBI taxonomy): domain Eukaryota; kingdom Metazoa; phylum Chordata; class Chondrichthyes; order Orectolobiformes; family Hemiscylliidae; genus Chiloscyllium; species Chiloscyllium punctatum. The sequence continues at coordinate 2,016,600 of NC_092767.1, read as the reverse complement.
CTGGACACCCCGCGCTGGCCTATTACCTGCCTTCGATTTCTTCATTTCCAACTTCCACCGAGACATTAACTGCCTCAACCTATCTACCCCCTCCCCCACTCCAACCTCTCACCCTCACAACGTGCAGCCCTCCACTTCCTCTGCTCCAATACCGACCTCACCATCAAACCAGCAGATAAAGGGGGTGCAGTGGTAGTCTGGTGCACTGACCTCTACACCACTGAAGCCATGATGCCAACTCAAAGACACCTCCTCCTACCACCCCCTCTACCATGACCCACCTCCCATCACCAAACCGTCATCTCCCAGAGCATACAGAACCTCATCACCTCAGGAGGAGATCTCCCACCCACAGCTTCCAATCTCATTGTCCAGGATCCCCCACTGCCCGGTTCTACCTCCTTCCCAAGATCCACAAGCCTGACAACCCTGGCCGACCCATTGTCTCAGCATGCTCCTAACCCACCGGACTCATGTCTACCTACCTCGACATTGTCCTATCCCCAAGTCCAGGAACTACCCACATTCATTTGAGACACCACCCACACCCTCCACCTCCTCCAAGACTTCCGTTTCCCTGGCCCCCAAAGCCTCATCTTCACAATGGATATCCAGTCCCTCTACATCTCCATCCACCATGAGCAGGACCTCCAAGCCCTACGTTTCTTCCTCTCCCGACGTCCACAACAGTACCCTTCCACTGATACTCTCATTCGTTTGGCTGAACTGGTCCTCACGTTTAACAACGTTTCCTTCAAATCCTCCCACTTCCTCCAGACCAAAGGGGTCGCCCTGGGCACCGTATGGGTCCCAGCTGTGCCTGTCTCTTTGTTGGCTACGTGGAACAGTCCATCTTCCGTAGTTACAATGGCACCACTCCCCACGTCTTCCTCCGCAACATTGATGACTGAATGGGCACCACCTCGTGCTTCCTCGAGCAGTTTGAGCAATTCATTAACTTCACCAACACATTCCACCCTGACCTTAAATTTACATGGACTATCTCTGATACCTCCCTCCCATTCCTGGACCTCTCCATCCCCATTAATGACAACCGACTGGACACCGACATTTTTTACAAACCTACTGATTCCCACCGCTAACGAGATTACATATCTTCCCATTCTACCGCCTGCAAAATTCCCAACCCCTATTCCCAATTCCTCCACCTCCGCTATACCTGCTCCCAGGAGGGCCAGTTCCACCACAGAACACACCAGATAGCCTCCTTCTTTAGAGATCGGAATTTCCCTTCCCATGGGGTAAAAGATGCCCTCCAACGCATCTCGTCCACATCCCACACCTCCGCCTTCAAACCCCACCCCTCCAACCGTAACAAGGATAGAACCCCCTGGTGCTCACCTTCCACCCTACCAACCTTCGCATAAACCAAATCATCTGCCGCCATTTCCGCCACCTCCAAACGGACCCCACCACCAGGGATATATTTCCCTCCCCACCCCTCTCCACTTTCCGCAAAGACCATTCCCTCCATGACTATCTGGTCAGCTCCATGCCCCCCAAAAACCCACCCTCCCTTCCTGGCACCTTCCCCTGCCACCGCAGGAATTGCAAAACCTGCGCCCACACCTCCCCCCTCACCACCATCTAAGGCTCCAAAGGAGCCTTCCACATCCAAAGTTTTACCTGCACATCCACCAATATCATTTATTGTATCCATTGCTCCCGATGTGGTCTCCTCTACATTGGGGAGACAGGAACCTCCTAGCAGAGCACTTTAGGGAACATCTCTGGTACACCCGCACCAATCAACCCCACCGCCCTGTGACCCAACATTTCAACTCCCCCTTCCACTCTGCCGAGGACAGGCAGGTCCTGGGCTTCCTCCACCGCCACTTCCTCACCACCCGACGCCTGGAGGAAAAACGCTTCACCTTCCGCCTCGGAACACTTCAACCCCAGGGCATCAATGTGGACTTCACCAGATTCCTCATTTTCCCCTTCCCCCATCTCACCCCACCTTCAGCCTTCCAGCTCAGCACCGCCCTCATGACCTGTCCTAATGGCCTATCTCCCTTCCCACCGATCCATTCCACCCTCCTCTCTGATCTATCACCCCCATCCCCACCCCTATTCACCTATTGTACTCTTTGCTACCTTCCCCCATCCTCCACTCTGACCTATCACCTTCTTCCCCACCCCATTCACCTGTTGTACTCGATGCTACTTTCTCCCCATCCCCACCCCCCTCTCTTATTTATCTCCCCACTCTGCAGGCTCCCGGCCTCTGTTCATGATGAAGGGCTTTTTCCCGAAACATCGATTTTCCTGCTCCTCGGATGCTGCCTAACCTGCCGTGCTTTTCCAGCACCAATCTAATCTAGACTCTGGTTTCCAGCATCTGCAGTCCTTGTTTTTACCTTATTGGAGGAGGAGACTACTGAGATAAGGCATGTTGTAGACACTGAAGCAAGTTACAGGAAGAGAGATGGTAGTCTGGAATGCAGTACATTTCAAATATGTGGAGGGACTATCGGGAAGGGAGGAGGTTACAGCGATAGGATCTGTTATAGGAATTAAAAATTATTGAAGACACTGGACCACAAGACATGCCATAGATACGCTGTTGTAGAGTAGTGAGTTTTAATATAACAGAACTTACATTGGGGTGGCGATTCAGACTGGTGTGTGTGTGTACTGTGCTTCCCCTCCAGCACTGTATCTATGTCATGTTGTGTTAACAGATGTTTGGAGCCCTCTCATTGTTCTTTGCTCTGTGCACTGTGGGTGACCTTACTTCACTACAGGATTTATTGAAGGCTCCAGATCTCCTTTCCCTTTGTCTCTCTCTGGCAGGCCAACTGCATTCAATGAGGTGATGGACGATCCACCCAGCAGCTGGGAAGGCTATTGAGTCAGGAGTTTCCTGAGTACATCCAGGAGACAGAGAAATTCACAGAATGGGAAATTAAACAGATGCAGTGAGGGTTACACATAGAGAATGGCACTGAGTTCCATAGAGATCTGGATAATGGAGCGATATTAAATAATAGTCCCAGATAGTTGGAAGATATCAGGATCACACAATTGTGTCGAAAGAATGGCTTTAGCTTCATGATGCCCTGGTATCAGTGCTCAGGGATGAGCACCCAGTGAGCAGGTGAAGTAATAGCCTAGTGGTATTATTGCTACAGAATGTATCCAAAACCTCAGCTAATGTTCAGGGGAGGCAGGATTGAATCCCGCCATCTGAAAAGGAGACATTTCAAATCAATAATTTTAAAAATAATAATTAACAATCCACAAATAAGTATGAAACCATTACTGATGTACAACAAATCCAAACACTTGTCCTTTCGAGAAGGACATCTGCCCATCCTCACGTGGTCTGCACGACATCCCCACAGCAAAGTGTTTGCCTCTCAATTACCCTCTGAAATGGCCGAGCAAGTTACTCAGTTCAAGGGCTTCTGGGATTGGGCAAGAAAGGCTGGACAGACAGAGACTCACACATCCCATACCTGATTTTTAAAAAAATCTATTAGGATGGTCCCCCTGGAACTGTGCTGGGACCAGTGTCCTGGCTAATCATGTCGGTAGGTTTATGGACAGGACATTAAACTGACAGAGAGGATGCAGGTGAAAGGAGCTTTCAAATCCAAAGGGAAAAGGTAAAGCAATGGAACAGAATGGGAATGTGGCTGAAGACAAGCAGAAAGGATCAGGATGGGACAGAGTTTAACTATAATTGTACATCAGCAAATAGATTGGTGACAGAAAATTGTGGAAGAGAGTATATTATTTTTTTTGAATGGACAACGTTGCTGCAATAAGGTCGATGGATTTGTGACACAGAGATAAAAGATATTTAGACACCAGGGAGAAATGGATACAGGGTGAACAAAAATATTCAGTGGTTCATAATCTTGTGCAAACTCAGGCAAAATGGGCAATGCTAACAATAATGGATAACAAAGGCATGACAGAGAAAGCATTTGGCCTCAGATCATGAAGTAGAGTCAGTCTGAATGTAAATTGTGGCTACTACTTGCCAAGGACACAAGGTGCAGAATAGTTTTAGCCACCGAACAGCATTTCATTGCTCATCACTGCATTCAACAGGAACTCATTGGAATTTTTGAACAAAGGCATTGTGATAATTTTGGAAAACGTCAATATTTGTATAATCTGGGACAAACACACGGTCAACATTGATATTGGAAGAGGAGTTCGGAGAATTTTTTTTCAGTGTTTCTTTGAAAAACACATTGTGCAACTGTTAAGGGATATAACTATCGCAGAGCGACCGTGTAATGAAACTTAGTGAATGAGTGATGTCACCTGCAGAGATCCTTCGGGAAATTGTGATAAAGTGCAGTTTAAATAAACAAAGTTTTAAAGTGAAACACAGAAAGGACAAGCTACAACTAGAAATAAAAATAGCCAATTATGTGTGTGTGAAAGGAGAACTGACCAAGGTAAACAGGCTAAACAGACTGAAACATATGCCTGTAAATGAACAGTGGAAACCATTTGAAGGAACAATGCAAAATACTCAACAAAAGGACATTCCACTGAAACAGTAAAAACCTCAGCAAGAAATTCCTACTGATCCCTCCTCAGGACAAAAGGAATCATACTAGATTATGAGGCTGAGAAGATCACCAAAAAGTACTTAAAATCCTGAAGTGAGAGTGTGTTTTAGGAGTAAATGGTAATGGATTGGAATGGGTCTGCTCGCAGGAGGAGGGCTGTAGGAAGGGGAGCCACGGTCAGGGTTCATTGACACAATAGGAACAGGGAGAAGTGAAGGTGCTGGAGATGGTGAGTGTGTCACACAGAGTGGTCAGGGTGTTTCAAAGCCAGGACGGATTGCTGCAGCTGGAGGGGTTTGCAGAGGTAGGGAGGGACATAGGTATTTTTATATATTCATTCATGGGATGTAGGTGTCTCTGCCTGGAACAACGTTCTTTGACCCCTCTGCTAATTACTGAGAGGGTAGCTCAGAGTCAGCCATATTGCTGTGGGTCTGGAGTCACATGTCGGCCAGACCAGGTTAGAATATTTGATGTCCTTCCCTAAAGGAGGTTAGTGAACCAGATGAGTACTTCCTACTGATCAACAATGTTTTATGGTGGCCCCGCCAACGTCTTTTACAGCCACAACATGATATCCTTCTCCTACTCTTAATGCTCTCCCGAATGGAGGTAACCATCCAAATGTCTGCTTCACCAACCTGTCTACATGTGACACCACTTACAAAGAACTGTCTACCTGCATCCCTGGGTCTCTCATTGACAACACTACCCAGGGCCCGAACATTAACTGTACAAACCCACCCTGGTTTGTTTCACCAAAATGGAACACCTCACATTTATCTAATTAAACTCCATCTGCTATTCTTCAGCCCACTATCCCAGTGTACTATTCGTCCTGTTGTATCAGAGATACCTTTTTTCACTGTCCACTTTACCAACAATTTCAGTATCACTCAAAAAACTTACCACAAAACCAATATTCCCATCCAAACCATTTATCCAAATGACAAACAACAGGGGACCCACTTCACCGCTGGTCACATGTCTCCAGTCAGAAAGGCAACATGTCTCCCATCACCCTCTGTCTCCTACCATCAAGCCCAATTTTGTATCCAGTTGACTAGCTCCTCCTGAATGCCATATCCTTTTACATTGATCTGAGCTTATTATCCAGTTTACCATACAGAACGTAGAACACAGAATGGTACAGCACAAGACCCTTCGGCCATGATGCCATGCCCATCTTTTACCCGACTGTAAGATCAAACTCACTTACATACCCTTCATTTTGCTATCATCCATGTACCTATCCAAGAGTCTGGTAAAATGTCCCGTTCCACCTACCCACCACTCTCTGTGTAAAGAACACAGAGGGAAAAATTTCCCCTTACCCATCCTCCAATCACCTTACAATGATGCCCCCTTGTACCATGTATGCCATGGGATAAAGAGGTCTCTCACTGTTCACTCTATCTTTGCCTCACACCATCTTGTTCACCTCTACCAAATCACACCACACTCTTCTTCACTCCAATGAGAAAAGACTTAGCTCCCTCAACCTTTCTCCATAAGACATGCCCTCCAGTCCAGGCAGTATCCTGGTAAATCTCCTCTTTACCCTCTCCAAAGCTTCCACATCCTTCCTGTAATGAAGGGATCAAAACTGAACACAATATTCTAATTGAGATCTAAACACGGCTGTATAGAGCTGCAGCATAACCTCTTGGCTTTAAAACTCAATCCCCCAGCTAATGAAAGCCAATACAACATATTCTTTCTTAACAACACGATCAGCTTGGTGGCAAATTTGATGGATCTTTGGTCATGAAATCCAAGATTCATCTGTTCCTCCACACTATTCAGTATTCTGCCTTTACCCCTGTATTCTGCATTCAAGTCTCACCTTCCAAAATGCAGCACTTCACACTTTTCCAGATTTGACTTCATCTGCCACTTCTCAGCCCAGCTCTACATCCTGTCAATGTCCCATTGCAACCTCGAGCAGACATCCACACTATTCACCACTCCACCAACCTTCGTGTCATTATCAAACTTACTTACCCACTCTTCCACTCACACATCCAAGTCATACATAAAATCACAAAGAGCAGGGATTTTTTGACCTCTCCCTGCAGAAAACCACTGGTCTCTGAGCTCCAGGCTGAATGACTTCCATGTGTCATCACCCTCTGTCTTCTAAGGGCCAGGAATTCTGTATCCAGACAGGCAGGTTTCCCTGTATCCCATGCTCTGTACTTTCTCAATGAGCCATAAATGTGTTTTGTCACATTCTCAAAGGATTCAATAAGATTTGTGTGGCATGACCTGTCCCTTACAAAGCCATATTGACTTTCTCTAATCAAACTATGGTTTTCCAAGGAATCATAAATCCTGACTCTCAGAGTCCTCTCCAATAATCTGCACATCACAGACAGAAGACTGACAGGTCTGTGATTCCCAGGATTAACTCTATTCCCTTTCTTGAACAACACATGGCTGATTCACCTAACCTGCCCATCTTTGGGCTGTGGGTGGAAACCGGCGCACCTGTCAGAAACCCCCGCAGACATGGAGAGAATGTACAAACTCCACACAGACAGTCGCCTGGGGCTGGAATTGAAATCGCGTCCCTAGTGCTGTGAGGCAGCAGTGCTAACCACTGAGCCACCGTGCTGCCTCATGTAACTCTCTAGAGCCCTTCTTCTGATCCTTCGTTCCTCAAACCTAAGTTAGCTTCCTTCTTACTCTTGACTAGATGTTCTACATCCCTTGGAAACTTGTCAAATGCTTTGCTGAAGTTCATGTAGACAACGCTGACTGCTCTGCCTTCATCTATCTCTTGGTCAACTCCTCAAAGAGTCAATCCAGTTTGTGAAACACGGTTTCCCACTCACAAAGCCATGCTGACTATCTCTAATCAGCCCTTGCCTTTCCAAATATATGTAGCTTCTTTCTCTCAGAATCTCCTCCAACAACTTACCCAGCACTGGCGCACTGGGCTGTAATATCCTGGCTGCTCCCTGCAGACCTTAAGTGATGGAACAGCATTAGCCACCCTCCAGTCTTCAGGTAACTCATTGCGTCTGTTGATAATATAAATATCTCTGTTAGGGATACTGCAATCTCTTCCCCAGATTCCCACAATATTCTAGGATCGACCTAATAAGTGACTGAGGATTGATCTACCTTTATTTGTTTTATGATTCCAGCACTTATTCTTCTCTTTTGAGGATTCTTTCCAAGACATCTCTATTTATTTCCCCAAGTTCCCGAGCTTCCATGTCTTTCTCCACAGTAAATACTGACAACACTATTTTGTCTAATATCTCACCCACCTCCTGACACTTAAGGTGCCCTATTCTCTACCAAATTATTCTTTAGCCCTTATTGAAACTTGTGTAAAGGTTTCTGAAAATTCAAATAAACCATATCTTCGGTACAACCACCCCTACACCTGTATCTATACTGCCATTTATATTCACACCAATAAAAATAAAATCCAACAGGCTCAAAAACATATTCTCTTTTTATTAAAAGCGTTTCTAAGTGTCCAGTTATTGTTCATTGACATATACTTTCAAACATATTTCAGCTCCCAACCTATTATCAGGTTAACATTGTTTGGTTTCAGACTGGCAGCAGAAAGGGTTATGGAAGTTCGTGTTTATCAATCTGAAAAAGGTAGCTTACAGGTTCAACAGGTAATAGATGTTTTGGAAATAGGGAGGGTCATGGGGACTGAAGGACATTATGGAGATAGGGAGGGCTGTGGGGCCTGAAAGGGGCCAAAGAGATCTGCAGGGCTGTTGGGCCTGAAGGAGGTTGCACAGATCAGGAGGATGATGGGGATTGAAGGAGGTTACTCTGAACGGGAGGGTCGTTGGATCAGGATGAGATTATGGAGATACGGAGGGTCGTGGGGCCTTTTGGAGGTTATGGAGTTAGGGAGGTTTGTGGGGAATGATTCAGGTTACATAGATCGGAAGAGTCGTGGGGACGGAAGGAGTTTATGGCGATAGGGAGGGCCGTGGGGTCTGAAGGAGGTTATATCGATAATAAGTTTATAGAGAAGCACAGGAAAGAAGAGCAGGTATCGGCCATTTGACCACAGAGTCGGTCCCATCGTTCAATATGATCACGACTGATCATTAACCCAGTACAGTATTCCTGCTTTCACACCTTACTCTGATATTATAGTGAATACTGGCATTTAGTGATACAGGGGGCTGTAGTAACTGGGACGGGGATGGGAGTGGGGGGGGTGGGGTGCCTTACAGAGATAGGGATGGTTGTGGAAGCTGAGGCAGGTGACAGATACAGGGTGGGTTTTAGGAATGGGAGGACTTTACAGGGATTTGGAGGAATGCAGGGATGGGACGTGCAATCACAGGGAAGATTTTGGGAGCTCGATCTGAGATGGATACAGCTGAGAACAGAAGTGAGTCAAACAGTCAGGGCAGGCAGGGACAAGGTAGGGCTAATAAATTAAACTGCATTTATTTCAATGCAAGGGGCATAGCAGTGAAGGCAGATGAACTCAGGGCATGGTTTGGCACATGGGACTGGGATCTCATAGCAATTACAGAAACATGGCTCAGGGATGGGCAGGACTGGCAGCTTAATGTTCCAGGATAGAAATGCTACAGGAAGGATAGAAAGGGAGGCAAGAGAGGAGGGGAGTGGCATTTTTGATAAGGGATAGCATTACAGCTGTGCTGAGGGAGGATATTCCCAGAAATACATCCAGGGACGTTATTTGGATAGAACTGAGAAATAAGAAAGGGATGATCACCTTATTGGGATTGTATTACAGACCCCCCAATAGTCAGAGGGAAATTGAGAACCAAACTTGTAAGGAGATCTCAGCTATCTGTAAGAATAATAGGGTAGGTATGGTAGGGGATTTTAACTTCCCAAACATTGACTGGGACTGCCATAGTGTTAAAGATTTATATGGAGAGGAATTTCTTAAGTGTGTACAAGACAATTTTCTGATTCAGTATGTGGATGTACCTACTAGAGAAGGTGCAAAACTTTAGGTTAGGAAAGGTTAGGAAATAAGGCAGGGCAGGTGAGTGAGGTGTCAGAGGGGGAGCTCTTTGAGGCCAGCGACCATAATTCTATTTGTTTTAAAATAGTGATGGAAAAGGATAGACCAGATCTAAAAGTTGATGTTCTAAACTGGAGAAAGGCCAATTTTGACAGTATAAGGCAAGAACTTTTGAAAGCTGATTGGAGGCAGATGTTCACAGCTAAAGGGACGGCTGGAAAACGGGAAGCCTTCAGAGATGAGATAACAAGAGTCCAGAGAAAGTATATTCCTGAAAGGGTGAAAGGGAAGGCTGGTAAGTATTGGGATTTCTGGATGACTAAAGAAATTGAGTGTTTGGTTCAGAAAAGGTAGGAAGCATATGTCAGGTATAGACAGGTTAGATCGAGTGAATCCTTAGAAGAGTATAAAGGAAGTTGGATTATACTTAAGAGGGAAATCAGGAGGGCAAAACGCAGACATGAGATAGGTCTGACAAATAGAATTAAGGAGAATGCAAAGGGTTTTTACAAATATATTAAAGAAAAAAGGGTAACTAGGGAGAGAATAGGGCCCCACAAAGATCAGCAAGGCGGCCTTTGTGTGGAGCCGCAGAAAATGGGGGAGATACTAAATGAATATTTTGCATCAGTATTTACTGTGTAAATGCATATGGAAGATATAGACTGTAGGGAAATAGATGGTGACATCCTGCAAAACGTCCAGATTACAGAGGAGGAAGTGCTGAATGTCTTGAAATGGTTAAAGGTGAAAAAATCCCCAGGAACTGATCAGGTGTACCAGAAAATTCTGTGGGAAGCTAGAGAAGTGATTGCTGGGCCTCTTGCTGAGATATTTGTATCATCAGTAGTCACAGGTGAGGTACCAGAAGACTGGAGCTTGGCAAAAGTGGTGCCACTGTTTAAGAAGAGTGATAAAGACAAGCTAGGGAACTATAGACCGGTGAGCCTGAACTCAGTGGTGGGCAAGTTGTTGGAGGGAATCCTGAGGGACAAGATGCACATGTATTTGGAAAGGCAAGGACTGATTAGGAATAGTCGACATGGCTTTGTGCGTGGGAAATCATGTCTCATAAACTTGATTGAGTTTTTTGAAGGAGAAACAAAGAATATTGAGGGCAGATGATAGATGTGATCTATATGGAGTTCAGTGAGGCATTCGACAAGGTCCCCCATGGGAGGCTGATTAACAAGGTTAGAACTCATGGAATACAGGGAGAACTAGCAACTTAGATACAGAACTGGCTCAAAGGTAAAAGACAGAGTGTGGTGGTGGAGGGTTGTTTTTCAGACTGTAGGCCTGTGACCAATGCAGTGCCACAAGGATCAGTGCTGGGCCCTCTACTTTTTGTCATTTACATAAATGATTTGGATGCGAGCATAAGAGGTATACTTAGTAAGTTTACAGATGACACCAAAATTGGAGGTGTAGTGGACAGAGAAGAGGGTTACAACAGGATCTGGACCAGATGGGACAATGGGCTAACTGGCAGATGGAGTTTAATTCAGATAAATGCGATATGCTGCATTTTGGGAAAGCAAGTCTTATTCTTAGCAGGAAATCTACACGTAATGCTAAGGTCCTAGGGAGTGTTGCTGACCAAAGAGACCTTGGAGTGCAAGTTCATGGCTCCTTGAAAGTAGAGTCGCAGGTCGATACGATAGTGAAGGCGGCATTTGGTATGCTTTCCTTTATTGGTCAGAGTATTGAGTACAGGAGATGGGAGGTCATGTTGCGGCTGTACAGGACATTGGTTTGGCCACTGTTGGAATATTTTGTGTAATTCCGGTCTCCTTCCTATCGGAAGAATTGTTGTGAAAAGATTTACAAGGATGTTGCCAGGATTGTAGGATTTGAGCTACAGGGAGAGGCTGAACAGGCTGGGGCGGTTTTCCCTGGAGCTTCAGAGTCCAAGGGGTGACCTTACAGAGGTTTACAAAATTATGAGGGGCATGGATAGGATAAATAGGCAAAGTATTTACCCTGAGGTCAGGGAGTCCAGAACTCGAGGGCATAGGTTTAGGGTGAGAGACCTAACCCTATAAAAGAGACCTAAGGGGCAACTTTTTCACGCAGAGGGTGGTACGTGTATGGAACGAGCTGCCAGAGGATGTTGTGGAGGATCGTACAATTGCAACACTTAAGAGGCATTTGGATGGGTATATGAATGGGAAGGGTTTGGAGGAATATGGGCCGGGTGCTGGCAGGTGGGACTAGATTGGGTTGGGATATCTGGTTGGCATGGACGGGTTGGACCGAAGGATCTGTTTCCATACTATACACCTCTATGACTCTATCACTCATAGAGGTTATAGAAATAAACTGTGTGGTCGCGTCTGGAGGAGATTAAAGGTATAAAGGTTTGTACTTACCGAAGGAAATTCCATCAATCGGGACCAGCAGAGTTTACAGAGACTGAGTGCGTTTTAGAGACAGGAAGAATTCATAGTCATCATTAGAAATGCAGAAACTAATTTATGAGAGAAGCAGGGTCACTCTGCTTTGTGCCCAGAGACAAGGAGGAGTCTCACAGCTGGAGGAGGTTACTAAGGTACAGAGCTTTTTTGTTGTCGTGACGGGAAGGTTACAGAGTTCGTGAAGGTAGTAGGAGTTCAAAAAAGTCACAAAGACAAGGAGGTTTCTCAGGTCTGGAAAGGACTACACTGACCAGGATGGGTTAAGGAACTGAAGAGCTGTTTTTCTTCAGTTAAGGAGAGATGTGACAGAACCCGGGATTAAAGGCAAAGGCAGAAACTTGGAGAGTTTTACTGATATGAGGAGCTTACAGGTATAAGCAGGATTTTAGGGGCTGATAGAGATAGGGGAAGTGGTATCGATGACACAGACAATGGAGAAACTGACAGACATAGGGAAGGTTCTGTGGAACAGATGAATTTACAGACAAGATGGTGATAATGAAGCCTGAGATTTTTCTCATGTTCCTTGCCCAGCATTGTTCCTACATCATGCCCTCAGGGTCTGAATTAAAGTCCACTAACTCCTCCCTGTGCTGTTTACTGTGAGTGATCTTACCGGCTGCAGGATTTACTGAAGGCTCCAGATCTCCCTCTCCATCTCCATCTCTCTCTGGCTGACCAACTGTCTTCAATGTGGTGATGGACGAGACAGGAATTGGGAATTCTGCTGAGTCAGGGACATCAGGAATACCTACAGGAGACAGAGAAGTAGACACAATAGGAAATTAGACTAATGCAATGAAGGTTACACATGGAGAATGGCACTGAGTCCCACAGAGATCTGGAAATTCCCAGTCTCCGTCCATGGCCTGTGCAGTTGCTTCCCTCTGGAGTGGAGAATGCTGTTGGCTCAGGATCTGGAGTAGCTGCAAGAGAGAGACACTGACAGAGACAGAAATTAGACCCACACAGTGAGGGATATCACATGGAGAGAGACAGTGATATCAGCAGAGTGCAGGAACGTATCAGGTTCACACAATGGTATCATCAGAACTGGTTCTGACCAGTGAGCACTGCTACCAATACTCAGGGAGGACTGAGCTATTTTATTGGGATAGGCTCCCCAGGTATCAGGATTATGCAGTGTGATATAAATGGACACAGACAAGGAGGGGGACAGGTCTGAGGTGAATGGAAATTCCCAAGTCCAAAGAGAAAGGTTGAAATATTGGAACACCATGGAGATGTGAAAGAAGACCAAAAGAAAGAAACAGTAAGGGACTGAGTTTAATTAAAATACGACATTGTCAAACAGATTTGTGACAGGAAATTATTGGTTAAAATAAAGTAAATGCCATTTCCGCCCCTCACAATTCCTCATACACCACAAGTGACCTCAGTTCCGCCCCTCACATCATCGCTGATGTCACACACTCAGTGACTTCCACGCCCCCCTACTGCTGTGTTTGCCACCAATTCCTCCCCCCACCAACGCCACTCATCTGCATTCTGCTGACACCCCCCCAGGTCCCACCATCACCATCCCTGCCCCCAGAACCCTGAGGGGAACACCACCCCTGCTCATGACTCCACCCCCATTCCCCCTAACACCACACCCACTCCAGTTACAGGCTCCGTCGCCTCCCCCAGCTCCACACCTACGCTTAGTCCCAGCTCCCAGTCCTGCTGAGTTTTCACCATCCCCCTGACCTCCCCCTCACTGAGGACAAATGATCAGTCCTCAGCAAAGGCCTCACCTTTATCCCCCTCCGTCCACACATCAATGAATTTAATATACGCCGTGACATCAAACACTTCTTCCACCACCTCCACCTCAGAGCTTACTTTTACAATGAAGACTCCCGCCTATTTTCTGAGGACCCCTTTGCCGGTCTCCATTACACTCCATCCACCTGGAGACCCCGCGCTGGCCTATTACCTGCCTTCGATTTCTTCATTTCCAACTTCCACCGAGACATTAACCGCCTCAACCTATCTACCCCCTCCCCCACTCCAACCTCTCACCCTCACAACGTGCAGCCCTCCACTTCCTCTGCTCCAATACCGACCTCACCATCAAACCAGCAGATAAAGGGGGTGCAGTGGGAGTCTGGTGCACTGACCTCTACACCGCTGAAGCCATGATGCCAACTCAAAGACACCTCCTCCTACCAGCCCCTCTAACATGACCCACCTCTAATCACCAAACCGTCATCTCCCAGAGCATACAGAACCTCATCACCTCAGGAGGAGATCTCCCACCCACAGCTTCCACCCTCATTGTCCGGGATCCCCCACTGCCCGGTTCTACCTCCTTCCCAAGATCCACAATCCTGACCACCCTAGCCGACCCATTGTCTCAGCATGCTCCTACCCCACCGGACTCATGTCTACCTATCTCGACATTGTCCTTTCACCCAGTTCAGGAACTACCCACATTCGTTCGAGACTCCACTCACACCCTCCACCTCCTCCAAGACTTCCGTTTCCCTGGGCCCCAAAGCCTCATCTTCACAATGGATATCCAGTCCCTCTACATCTCCATCCACCATGAGCAGGACCTCCAAGCCCTCCGTTTCTTCCTCTCCCGACGTCCACAACAGTACCCTTCCACCGATACTCTCATTTGTTTGGCTGAACTGGTCCTCACCCTTAACAAGTTTTCCTTCAAATCCTCCCACTTCCTCCAGACCAAAGGGGTAGCGCCATGGGCACCCGTATGGGCCCCAGCTCTGCCTGTCTCTTTGTTGGCTACGTAGAACAGTCCATCTTCCGTAGTTACAATGGCACCACTCCCCACCTCTTCCTCCGCTACATTGATGACTGCATTGGCACCACCTCGTGCTCCCTTGAGGAGTTTGAGCAATTCATCAACTTCACCAACACATTCCACCCTGACCTTAAATTTAACTGGACCATCTCTGATACCTCCCTCCCTTCCTGGACCTCTCCATTCCCATTAATGACAACCGAATTGACACCGACATTTTTTTACAAACCTACCGACTCCCACAGCTACCTAGATTACATATCTTCCCACCCTACCGCCTGCAAAAATCCCATCCCCTATTCCCAATTCCTCCGCCTGTGCTGTACCTGCTCCCAGGTGGAACAGTTCCACCACAGAACACATCAGATGGCCTCCTTCTATAGAGATTGGAATTTCCCTTCCCACGTGGTAAAAGATGTCCTCCAACGCATCTCGTCCACATCCCGCACCTCCGCCCTCAGACCCCACCCCTCCAACCGTAACAAGGACAGAACGCCCCTGGTGCTCACCCTCCACTCTACCAACCTTCGCATAAACCAAATCATCCGCCGCCATTTCCGCCACCTCCAAACGGACCCCACCACCAGGGATATATTTCCCTCCCCACCACTCTCCACTTTCCGCAAAGATCATTCCCTCCATGACTACCTAGTCAGTCCCATGCCCCCCAAAAACCCACCCTCCCTTCCTGGCACCTTCCCCTGCCACCGCAGGAATTGCAAAACCTGTGCCCACACCTCTCCCCTCACCACCATCCAAGGCCCCAAAGGAGCCTTCCACATCCAAAGTTTTACCTGCACATCCACCAATATCATTTATTGTATCCGTTGCTCCCGATGCGGTCTCCTCTACATTGGGGAGACTCTACACCCACACCAATCAACCCCACCGCCTTGTGGCCCAACATTTCAACTCCCTCGCCCACTCTGCCGAGGACATGCAGGTTCTGGGCTTCCTCCACTGCCGCTCCCTCACCACCCGACGCCTGGAGGAAGAACGCCTCACCTTCCGCCTCGGAACACTTCAACCCCAGGGCATCAATGTGGACTTCACCAGTTTCCTCATTTCCCCTTCCCCCATCTCACCCCACCTCCAGCATTCCAGCTCAGCACCGCCCTCATGACCTGTCCTAATGGCCTATCTCCCTTCCCACCGATCCATTCCAACCTCGTCTCTGACCTATCACCCCCATCCCCACCCCCATTCACCCATTGTACTCTTTACAACATTCCCCCATCCTCCACTCTGACCAATCACCTCCTTCCCCACCCCATTCACCTGTTGTACTCGATGCTACTTTCTCCCATCCCCACCCCCCTCTCATTTATCTCCCCACTCTGCAGGGTCCTGGCCTCTGTTCCTGGTGAAGGGCTTTTGCCCAAAACATCGATTTCCTGCTCCTCGGATGCTGCCTGACCTGTCGTGCTTTTCCAGCACCACTCTAATCTAGACTCTGGTTTCCAGCATATGCAGTCCTTGGTTTTACCTTATTGGAGGAGGAGACTACCGAGATAAGGCATGTTGTAGACACTGAAGCAAGTTACAGCGATGGGGATGGTAGTCTGGAATGCAGTACATTTCAAATATGTGGAGGGACTATCGGGAAGGGAGGAGGTTACAGCGATAGGATCTGTTATAGGAATTAAAAATTATTGAAGACACTGGACCACAAGACATGCCATAGATACACTGTTGTAGAGTAGTGAGTTTTAATATAACAGAACTTACATTGGGCTGGTGATTGAGCCTGGGGTGTGTGTGTGTACTGTGCTCCCCTCCAGCACTGTATCTATGTCATGTTGTGTTAACAGATGTTTGGAGCCCTCTCATTGTTCTTTGCTCTGTGCACTGTGGGTGACCTTACTTCACTACAGGATTTATTGAAGGCTCCAGATCTCCTTTCCCTTTGTCTCTCTCTGGCAGACCAACTGCATTCAATGAGGTGATGGACGATCCACCCAGCAGCTGGGAAGGCTATTGAGTCAGAACTTTCCTGAGTACATCCAGGAGACAGAGAAATTCACAGAATGGGAAATTAAACAGATGCAGTGAGGGTTGCCCATGGAGAATGGCACTGAGTTCCACAGAGATCTGGAAAATGGAGCGATATTAAGTAATAGTCCCAGATTGCTGGAAGATGTCAGGATCACACAGTCATGTTGGAAGAATGGCTTTAGCTTCATGATGCCCTGGTATCAGTGCTCAGGGATGAGCACCCAGTGAGCAGGTGAAGTAATAGCCTAGTGGTATTATTGCTACAGAATGTATCCAAAACCTCAGCTAATGTTCAGGGGAGGCAGGAACGAATCCCGCCATCTGAAAAGGAGACATTTCAAATCAATAATTTTAAAAATAATAATTAACAATCCACAAATAAGTATGAAACCATTACTGATGTACAACAAATCCAAACACTTGTCCTTTCGAGAAGGACATCTGCCCATCCTCACGTGGTCTGCACGACATCCCCACAGCAAAGTGTTTGCCTCTCAATTACCCTCTGAAATGGCCGAGCAAGTCACTCAGTTCAAGGGCTTCTGGGATTGGGCAAGAAAGGCTGGTCAGCCAGAGACTCACACATCCCATACCTGATTTTAAAAAAAATCTATTAGGATGATCCCCCTGGAACTGTGCTGGGACCAGTGTCCTGGCTAATCATGTCGGTAGGTTTATGGACAGGACATTAAACTGACAGAGAGGATGCAGGTGAAAGGAGCTTTCAAATCCAAAGGGAAAAGGTGAAGCAATGGAACAACATGGGAATGTGGCTGAAGGCAATCAGAAAGGAACAGGAAGGGACAGAGTTTAACTAAAATTGTACATCAGCAAATAGATTTGTGAAAGAAAATTGTGGAAGAGAGTATATTATTTTGTTTTGAACGGACAAAGTTGCTGCAATAAGGTCGATGGATTTGTGACACAGAGATAAAAGAGATTTTGACACCAGGGAGACATGGATACAGGGTGAACAAAATATTCAGTGGTTCGTAATCTTGTGCAAACTGAGGCAAAATGGGCAACGTTAACAGTAATGGATAACAAAGGCATGACAGAGAAAGCATTTGGCCGCAGATCATGAAGTAGAGTCAGTCTGAATGTACATTCTGGATACAACTTGCCAAGGACACAAGGTGCAGAACAGTTTTAGCCACCGAACAGCACTCCATTGCTCATCACTGCATTAAACAGGAACTCATTGGAATTTTTTAACAAAGGCATTGTGATAATTTTGTAAAACGTCAATATTTGTATAATCTGGGACAATCACACGGACAACATTGATATTGGAAGAGGAGTTCAGTTAATTTTTTTTTCAGTGTTTCTTTGAAAAACACATTGTGCAACTGTTAAGGGACATAACTATCGCAGAGCGACTGTGTAATGAAACTTAGTGAATGAGTAATGTCACCTGCAGAGATCCTCTGGGAAATTGTGATCAAGAGCAGTTTAAATAAATATCAAGTTTTAAAGTGAATCACAGAAACGACAAGCTACATCTAGAAACAAAAATAGCCAATAACATGGGTTTGAGAGGAGAACTGACCAAGGTAAACAGGCTAAACAGACTGAAATATGTGCTGTAAATGAACAGTGGAAAACATTTGAAGGAACAGTGTAAAACACTCAACAAAAGGACATTCAATTGAAACAGTAAAAGCCTCAGCAAGAAATTTCCACTGATCCCTCACTCAGGACAAAAGGGATCATACTGATTATGAGGCTGAGAAGATCACCGAAAAGTACTTAAAATCCTGAAGTGAGAGAGCGTTTTAGGAGTAAATGGTAATGGATTGGAATGGGTCTGCTCGCAGGAGGGGGGCTGTGGGAAGGGGAGCCACGGTCAGGGTTCATTGACACGATAGGAACAGGGAGAGGTGAAGGTGCTGCAGGTGGTGTGTGTTACAGAGAGTGGTCAGGGTGTTACAAAGCCAGGACAGATTGCTGCAGCTGGAGGGGTTTGCAGAGGTACGGAGGGACATAGGTATTTTTATATATTCATTCATGGGATGTGGGTGTCACTGCCTGGAACAACGTTCTTTGACCCCACTGATAATTACTGAGAGGGTACCTCAGAGTCAGCCATATTGCTGTGGGTCTGGAGTCACATGTCGTCCAGACCAGGTTAGAATGTCAGATGAGGTTAGTGAACTAGATGAGTTCTTCCGACTGGTCAACAATATTTTAATGGTGGCCCCACCAATGTTTTTTACAGCCACAACATGACATCCCAACTCTTATTCTTAATGCTCTCCCAAATGCCTGCTTCACCAGCCTGTCTAACTGTGACACCACATTCAAAAGAACTGTGTACCTGCATCCCTGGGTCTCTGACTGACAACACGACCCAGGGCCCGAACATTAACTGTACAAGTCCCACCCTGGTTTGTTTCACCAAAATGGAGCACCTCACATTTATCTAATTAAACTCCATCAGCTATTCTTCAGCCCACTATCCCAGCAGTACTGTCCATCCTGTTGTATCACAGATAACCTTCTTCACTGACCACTTTACCACCAATTTCAGTGTCACCCAAAACAATTACTTACCAGGAAACCAATATTCCCATCCAAACCATTTATCCAAATGACAAACAACAGTGGACCAACTACACCACTGGTCACATGCCTCCTGTCAGAAAAACAACATGTCTCCCACCACCCTCTGTCTACAACCATTAAGCAATTTTTGTATCCAGTTCACGAGCTCCTCCAGAATGCCATATCCCTTTACACTGATCTGAGCTTATTACCCAGTTTACCAGACAGAACACACAACACAGAACAGTTCAGCCCAAGACCCTTCGGCCATGATTTCATGCCAACCTTTTATCCGACTGTAAGATCAAAGTAAACTACATATCCTTCATTTTACTATTATCCATGTGTCTGTCCAAGAGTCTATTAAATGTCCCGGATGTATCTAATTTTACTACCACCATTGGCAGTGCATTCCAACCACCTACCATTCTCTATCCTCTAATCCTCCATTTACCTGAAAATTATGCCGCCTTGTAACAGCCATTTATGCCATACGAGGAAACGTCTCTGACTATTCACTCACTCTGTGCCTCTCATCATCTTGTTCACCTCCACAAAGTCGCCCCACCCCCTTCTCCAATGAAAAAAGCTTTAGCTCCCTCAACCTTTCTTCGTAAGAACTGCCCTCCATTCCAGGCAGCATCTTGGTAAATCTCCTGTGTACACTCTCTAAAACTTGCACAGCCTTCCTGTAAACAGGGGAACAGAACTGTACACAATATTCCAAGTGTGATTTCACCACGACGCTATAAAGATGCAGTAAAACCTCACGGAATCTTACAGTCAATCCCCTTCTAAGGGGAGCCAACACAACATATGCTTTTGTAACAACCCTATCAACGTGCGTGGCAACTTGAGGGAATAATGGATATACACCCCATGGTCTCTCTGTTCCTCCACACTGCCAAGTATTCTGCCTTTCACCCTGTATTCTGTATTCAAATTCGACCTTTCAGAATGAATCACTTCACACTTTTCCAGATTGAACTCCATCTGCCACTTCCAGCCCAGCTCTGCGTCCTGTCAATGTCCCATTCCAACCTCCAACAGCCCTCCACATTCCCCACCACCCCATCAACCTTCATGTTATTGGTAAACTTACTAACCCACTCTCCAACATCCACATCCAAGTCATTTACAAAAATCACAAAGAGCAGAGTCCCAGAGCTGATTGTTACAGAACACCACTGGTCACTGAGGTCCAGGCTCAATACTGTCCATCTGCTGCCACCCTCTGTCATCTCTGGTCCATCCAATCCTGTATCCAGACAGACAGATTTCCCTGTATCCCAATTTTCCTTCTTTTCTGAATGAGCCATCAACCTATTCTGAAATATCCTCAAAGAATTCAATAAGGTTTGTGAGGCATGACCTGACCCCTCTCAAACCCATACTGACTGTGGCTAATTTAACGATGGTTTTCCAAGTAGTCGTAAATCCTGTTTTTAGAGTCCTCGTCAATAATCTTCACACCACAGACATTAGACCAAATCTGTAATTCCCAGAATTCTACCTCCGTTACATGGTTGGACTTTACAAATCTTCCTTCCTCTGCCATGTTCCCCAGAAGGGCACTGGAGAGTGGTGGGGGTTACAGAGATAGAGAGGAATATCAGGACAGGAGGATTTTGCAGACATTAGGTTTCAGTAATTGTGAAGTTTCGTGGTGATGAAGGCATTTGAGGAGGGAGGGAGGGAGGGAGGATTGTAGGGAAGTGAGAGGTTTCACAGTTTAGGTGTTTTATTAGGGCTGCAGTGGTTACTGAGTTGGGGAGGGTGTAAGCACTGGTGGATATTACATAAACATGTGGTTTTAGTTGCAATGTAGGAAGAGGATTCAGGAAGCTGGAGAGTATGGGGTCTGAACGAGGTTACACAAATGGGAAGAGTTGTCAGGAGTAGAGGTGTTTACAGAGACAGCAATGGCCTGATCTGGAGCAGAGGACCCAGACTGGGACGGGTGTAGGGACTGGAGATGGTTTCACAGGGAAGGAGGACCATAGACCCACAGGAGGTTACAGAAATGTGGAGCGCTGTAGGGCTGACAGGGGTTCATGGAGATGGGAATATTGGGAGGGATGGAGAAGTTTACAGGGACAAGGATGTTTGTAGGCCAGGGCTGGATCACAGACAGGGACTGTTTTCGGGAGCTGAGCAAATTACAGAGATAAAGATGTTTGTATCGACTGGAAGAACAAACAGAGATATGCAGGGGAGTCGTGACTGAAGATGTTTATAGACATAGGAAGGCTTAGGTTCTGGGGGTTATGGAGGCTGTGGAATCTGGATTTCTTTTCAGAGACTGGGATAACAATTTTGGTCAGAAACAGTTTCACAGATAAGGGAGCATAGCACAAACAGGAGGAAGTTGTAGGGGAGGGTGACGTTTAAACAGATAGTTGTGTAAGAGCTGGACAAGGTTATGGAGATGGGTAGATGGTGGAGACACAGGAGGAGCTTACATTGACATGGGGGTGATAGTGACAGGAGGGTGTTAAATAGATAGTGGGTTTTGTAGGGACTGGATTGGGAGAGGCACAGGCATGGAGTGAGTTCGACAGATCAGGATTACTGCAGAGACCTGAGAGGATTACACTGATAGGGATGGTGGTCAGGTCTCCACAGACTGTTGGTGTTTAGGGACTGGAAGAGATTTGGTAGATAGGGAGGGATGTAAGAGCTGCAGGAGCTTATTGAGAGTTGAAGAGTTGGAGCAATTTGCAGAGATGGGTTTCTCAGACAGGAGTAGGTTATAGATGGTGAGGGTTGTGTGGTCTGAGTAAGTCAAAAAGAGGAGAGTTTTCACGTCTGGAAGAGGTTACACTGACAGGGACAGTTGAAGAGACTGTAGCAAAAATGCATGGAGAAGGTTACACAGATAGGGAGGTGAGTAGGGACTGAAGGTGAATACACAGACATGGAGGGTTGTATTGTTAGACGGAGCTTAGAGGGATAGGGACTGGTGTAGGGATTTACACAGATAGGGAAGGTTGTGTTTTTGGAGAAGGTTACACTGATACAGACAGTGTTAGGGAGTATTTAGTGGACTACAGAGGAGGTCAGAGAGAATGTATTATGGGGAGTGGAGGAGATTACAGACACAGAGATGGCTGTCGGGTTGAAAAGACCTTCTACAGATCCTCGGTGCCGTCAAGCTGGGGGGAGATTATAACAGTGAGTGTTGCCAAGACTTAATTACTTCACTGATATAGAGCAGGTCTCAGCACGTAACTGTCAAAGGGAAGTTGAGACAGTCCAGATGAGTTTTCAGAGATACAAATGTTTATGGGAGTGTCAAGAGGGAACAATGATTGGGAGTGCTGTACCAAATGGGAATAGTTATAGGGAGGGTTCGAAAAGCAGGAAGAGGTGACAGACATATCGATCTTTGTAAGGACTGGAGAAGGTTACATCGCCAAGGAGTGTTTTAGAGTCTGAAGGAGATTACAGTGTTAAAGAGAATATTGGGGATAAGGCAAGGTGTAAGAGATGGGGATGGTTGACAGGGCTGGACAATAACCTGAATAGAATCGCCATCGTGTGCAACCTGGCCATTCGGGCCCAACCAGTCCATTCCAAAACTCTGAAGAGCATCCTACCCAGACCCACCCCTCTACCTATACATTAAACCCTGCATTTCTCGTGGTGAACTTACTTAACCCACACATTCCTGAATACCACAGTCAATTTATGATGGACAATTCACTGATGGTGCAAATTGTGGACACACACACAGCAAGGGAGCGACATGCGCGCACAAACACAGTGAGGGGGATACACGCAGACACACGCAGCGAGGATGGGACACGCAGACACACGCAGCGAGGGGGATACACGCAGACACACGCAGCGAGGGGGATACACGCAGACACACGCAGCGAGGGGGATACACGCAGACACACGCAGCGAGGGGGATACACGCAGACACACGCAGCGAGGGGGATACACGCAGACACACGCAGCGAGGGGGATACACGCAGACACACGCAGCGAGGGGGATACACGCAGACATACGCAGACACACGCAGCGAGGGGGATACACGCAGACATACGCAGACACACGCAGCGAGGGGGATACACGCAGACACACGCAGCGAGGGGGATACACGCAGACACACGCAGCAAGGGTGGGACACGCACACACGCAGCAAGGGTGGGACACGCACACACGCAGCAAGGGTGGGACACGCACACACGCAGCAAGGGTGGGACACGCACACACGCAGCAAGGGTGGGACACGCACACACGCAGCAAGGGTGGGACACGCACACACGCAGCAAGGGGGGGGACATGCATCCGCACACACACACACACACAGAAACAGCGAGGGAAGGACACGCACACACAGTGAGGGGAGGACATGCACACACACAGCGATGGAGGGACACGTGCACACACAGTGAGGAAGGGACACTCACACTCACACACACAGCAAGGGGGGACGTGCACACACACAGCAAGGGAGGGACACGCACAGACACGCAACGAAGGGACACACACACCCACAGTGAGGGAGGGACACGCACACACAATGAGGAAGAGACACGCACACACACAGTGAGGGAGGGAGACAGACACACACACAGTGAGGGAGGGACACGCAGCAAAGGGACACACACACACACACACACACACACACAGTGAGGGTTGGACATGCACACAGCGTGGGAGGGACACGCTGAGACACGCAGTGAGGGAGGAGACATGCACATACACAGCGAGGGTTAGACACGTGCACACACACAGTGAGGGAGGGACACGCACACACAGCGAGGGAGGGACATACAGCGAAGGAGGGACAAGCACACATGCCACGAGGGGGAGGGCATGTGCACACAAATTGAGAGGGGGCACACTCATGCAAAGCGAGGGCGGGACACGCAAACACACACACAGTGAGGTGAGTACAGACAGACAGACAGACGGCGAGGGAGGGACAAACACACTGCGAGGGACGGGGAGACACACACGTAAAGCAAAGGATGGACACACACACACACAAACAAACACAGAGCAAGGGAGAGACACGCACACACAGCGAGGAAGGGACAACACACACACTTACGGTGAGGGGAATACACGCAGATACACAGTGAGGGAGGGACACGCACATACACTGCAAGGGAGGGACACACACACACCACGAAGGAGGGACATGCACACACATGTCGAGGGGGAGGGCATGTGCACAGAAATCGAGAGGGAGCACACACACACAGCGAGAGGGGACACACACAGACATGGCAATGGTGGGATACATGCACACAGCAAGCTGGTCACACACTCATACATACAAGGGAAGGACATATACACACACACACAAACACAGAGCAAGGGAGGGACATGCACACATGCACACAAGGGACAGACGCACACATGCAATGTGAGGGAGGGACATGCACAGATACACACACATAGAGAGCAAAGGAGGGACACGTGCACACACAGTGAGGGAGGGACACACACAGCGAGGGAGCGATATGCAAACACACACAGTGAGGGGGTTACCCGCAGACACACAGCGAGGGAGATACACACACACACACACACACACACAGAGCAAGGGAGGGAAGGACATGCACACACAATGTGGGAGGGGCACGCAAACACAGCGAGGGAAGGACATGCACACACACAGCAAGGGAGGGACATACACACACATGGCGAGGGGGAGGGCATGTTTACAGAAATTGAGAGGGGATATGCACATACAGCGAGAGAGGACACGCACACATAACGAGGGGGGACATGCACTCACACAGCGAGGGGAGAAGCGCACACAGTGATGGGATATACACAAAGAGCAATGGAGGCCACACACACACACAAAGAGCAAGGGAGTCTCACGTGCACACACACATACAAAGCGAGGGTGGGACACGCACATACACTGCAAGAGGGACGCACATACTCACAGCAAGTGAGGGACACACACAGCGAGGGAGGGACACACACACACACACAGAGCAAGAGAGGAACACTGCCAAACACAGCGAGGGGAAGACACACGCACACACACAGCGAGGGAGGGACACGTACACACAGCGCGGGTGAGAAACATGCACACACAAACACACACACAGAAACAAACAGAGCAAGAGAGGGACACTTGCAAACACAGCAAGGGGGGACATGCACTCACACACCGAGGGGAGATGCGCACATACAGTGAGGGGGATATACACAAAGAGCAATGAAGGGACACACACACACACAAAGGGATGGACACACACAGACAGCAAGGGAGTGACACACACACACACAGAGCTAGGGAGGGAAGGACATGCACAAACAGCGTGGGAGGGACACGCACACACAGCGAGGGAGGGATAAGCACACACACAGTGAGGGGGACACGCACATACACAGTGAGGAAGGGACACTCACACTCATACACACAGCAAGGGGGGACGTGCGCACACACACAGCAAAGGAGGGACACGCACATACACAGTGAGGAAGGGACACACACTCATACACACAGCAAGGGGGAACGTGCACACACAAACAGCGAGGGAGGGACACGCACAGACACGCAACGAAGGGACACACACACAGACACAGTGAGGGAGGGACACGCACACACAATGAGGAAGAGACACGCACACACACAGTGAGGGAGGGACACGCACATAGCGAGGGAGACATACACACACACACACACACAGCGAGGGAGGGACACGCAGCGAAGGGACACACACACACACACACACACACACACACGCAGAGCGAGGGAGTGACACGCATAAATACACACAGTTAAGGGGATACACGCAGACACACAGCGAGGGAGGGACACACACATACACAGCAAGTGAAGGACGCGTGTGCACGCATACACACACGGCGAGGGAGGGACACGCGGGCGCACGGCGAGGGAGGGACACGCGGGCGCACGGCGAGGGAGGGACACGCGGGCGCACGGCGAGGGAGGGACATGCGGGCGCACGGCGAGGGAGGGACACGCGGGCGCACGGCGAGGGAGGGACACGCGGGCGCACGGCGAGGGAGGGACACGCGGGCGCACGGCGAGGGAGGGACACGTGCACACGGCGAGGGAGGGACACACGCGCACAGCGAGGGAGGGACACACGCACACAGCAAGGGAGGGACACACGCACACATACACAGTGTGGGTGGGACACATACACACACAGCGAGCGAGGGACACACAAACAGCGAGGGAGTGAAACGTACGCACACAGTGAGGGAGGGAAGGACATGCACACACACAGAGCAAGTATGGAACACACACAGCAAGGGAAGGACATACACACACGCACACAGCAAGGAAGGGACACACACAGCGAGGGAGGGACACACACAGCGAAGGGACACACACACGCAGCGAGGGAAGGACATACATACACAGTGAGGGAAGGACATGCACACACTGAGGGAAGGACATGCACACACTGAGGGAAGGACATGCACACACTGAGGGAAGGACATGCACACACACATACACAGAGAGCGAGGGACACACACACAGAGCGAGGGAGGGACACGCTGAGACACGCAGCGAGGGAGGGAGCATGGACACACACAGTGTGGGAGGGACACGCACACATACAGCGAGAGAGGGACACACAGTGAAGGAGGGACAAGCACACACACCGCGAGGGGGAGGGCATGTGCACACAAATTGAGAGGAGGCACACACACGCAAAGCGACGGAGGGACACGCACAAACATACACAGACACACACACACACACACACACACACACACATACACACAGAGCGATGGAGGGACACGCACATACACACAGTGAGGGGGATACACGCAGACACACAGCGAAGGAGGGACACACACACTGCGAGGGATGGGGGCACACACACACGCAAAGCGAAGGAGGGACACGCACGTGCACACACACACGCACACAAACAGAGCAAGGGAGAGACGCGCACACACAGTGAGGGAGGGACAAACACACACAAGGGACGGACACACACTCAGAGCGAGGGAGTGACATGCACGCACACAGCAAGAGGTGCACACACACACACACAATGCAAGGTAGGCACACGCACACATACACACAGACACACAGCAAGGGAGCGACACACACACACTGTGGGAGTGACACACATACACACACCCACACGCAGCGAGGGAAGGACAATCACATACACTGTAAAACAGTCACACATACTCACAGCAAGAGGGGACACACACACACAGTGAGGGATGGACACGCGAAAGCTCAAGCACACAAACACAGACACACAGCGAGAGGGGGACAAGCACACACATAGCCAGGGAGGGACATGGACTCATGCAAACACACACACACACACATACACACAGAGCAAGAGAGGGACACGCGCAAAAAACAGCGAGGGGGCGACACATGCACACACAGTGAGGGAGGGCCACACACACACATGCATAGCAAGAGTAACACACATATATACACATATACACACACACACCCCAACAGCATGGGAGGGACATGCACACACAATGAGGGAGCAACATGCGCATGAGGAAGCACACAAACACAGACACACACAGTGAGAGAGGGACACGCACCCACACAGCCAGGGGGAGACATACACACACACACAGAGCAAGAGAGGGACACGCGCGCACACAGCGAGGGAGGGACACGCACACACATGCACAGCAAGAAGGGCACACGCGCGCGCGGGCGCACACACACACACACACACACACACACACACACACACACACACACAGCAAGAGGGGCACACACACAGAGCGAGGGAGGGACACACCCACAGACAGCGAGGGAGCGACACATGCATGAGGAAGCACACAATCACACACACAGCGAGAGAGGGACACGCACACACACAGCCAGGGAGGGACATGCATACACAGTGAGGAAGGGACACACACAAACACACAGAGAGCAAGAGAGGGACACGCGCACACACAGCGAGGGGGGAGACACATGCTCACACAACAAGGGAGGGACACGCACACACACAGCAAGTGGAGATGCGCGCGCACACACACGGCAAGTGGAGATGCGCGTGCACACACACACAGTGAGGGAGGGACACACACACAGCAAGGGAGAACACACACGCGCACAGCGAGGAAGGGACACGCAGCGAAGGGACACACACACAGACACAGCGAGGGAAGGACATGCACGCGCACATACATAGAGAGTGAAGGACACACACACAGTGAGGGAGGGACACACACACAACAAGGGAGGGACATGCTGAGACACGCAGCGAGGGAGAGAGCATGGACACACACAACGTGGGAGGGACATGCACACACAGCGAAGGAGGGACAAGCACACACACCGCGAGGGGGAGGGCATGTGCACACAAATTGAGAGGGGGCACACACACGCAAAGTGAGGGAGGGCCACGCACAAATACGCAGTGAGTGGGATAAAAGCAGACACACGGCAAGGGAGGGGCACACACAGTGAGGGACAGGGACACACACACGCAAAGCAAAGGAGGGACACGCAAACACACGCAGTGAGGGGGATACACGCAGACACACAGCGAGGGGAGGGACCCACACACTGCGAGGGACGGGGACACACACGCACGTAAAGTGAAGGAGAGACATGTGCACATACACACACACACACACAAACACAGAGCAAGGGAGAGACGTGCACACACAGCGAGGGAGGGACAAACACACACACTTATGGTGAGGGGAATACACGCAGACACAGTGAGGGAGGGACACGCACATACACTGCAAGGGAGGGACACTCACACACCGTGAAGGAGGGACAAGCACACACATCGAGGGGGAGAGCATGTGTACAGAAATTGAGAGGGGTCACATACACTCACACAGCGAGAGGGGACACACAGACACGGCAAGGGTGGGACACGTGCACACAGCAAGCTGGTCACACACACACATGGGATGGACACATACATGCAAATCGAGGGAGTGACAGGCACACATATATACACCACACAAACACAGAGCAAGGGAGGGACATGCACACGCACACATGCACACAAGGGATGGACACACACGCAAAGCGAGGGAGGGACACGCACAGATACACACACACATAAACACAGAGTAGGGACGGACGCGTGCACACACAGCGAGGGAGGGACATACAAACACACACAGTGAGGGGGTTACCCGCAGACACACAGCGAGGGAGGGATGCACACACACACACATACAGCGAATGAAGGGACACACACATGTCAAGGGGAGGGCATGTGCACAGAAATTGAGAGGGGGCACACACACACACACACACAGCGAGAGAGGACACACACAGACACGGCAAGGTTGGGACACATGCACACAGCAAGGGGGGAAACGCACTCACACACACAAGGGACGGACACACGGACACACAAAGCGAGGGAGGGTCACGCACATACATACACACAGAAACGCAGAGCAAGGGAGGGACATGCACACAAGCACACACACACAAGGGACGGACACACACGCAAAGCGAGGAAGGGACACGCTGAGACACGGAGCGAGGGAGGGAGCATGGACACACAGCAAGGGAGCGACATGCACACACACAGCAAGGGAGCGACACACAGCGAGGGAGGGACAAGCACACACACTGTGAGGGGGAGGGAATGTGCACACAAATTGAGAGGGGGCACACACAGGCACAGCGATGGAGGAACACGCACATACAGACAGTGAGGGGGGTACATGCAGATACACAGCGAGGGAGGGACACACACACTGCGAGGGACGGGGACACACACACACAAAGCGAAGGAGGGACACACACACACACACAAACACAGAGCAAGGGAGAGATGCGCACACACAGCAAGGGAGGGATAAACACATGTCGAGGGGGAGGGCATGTGCACAGAAATTGAGAGGGGGCACACACATGCAAAGCGAGGGAGGGATATGCACAAATACACACACACACACGTGCAAAGCGAGGGAGGGACATGCATACACACACCGGACGGACACCCACACGCAAAGCGAGGGAGGGACACGCACACATACACAGAGCAAGGGAGGGACATGCACACATGCACACAAACACACAAGGGACAGAAACACACATGCAAAGCGAGGGAGGGACACGCACAGATACACACACACAAACATAGAGCAAGGGAGGGACACGTGCACACACAGCAAGCGTGGGACACACACAGTGAGAGAGTGACACACACACACACACACACACACACAGAGCGAAGCAGGGGACGCACACACAAACACAGACACAGCAAGGGGTGACACACACACACACACAAACACACACACACACTGAGGAGGGACACACGCACAGCGAGGGAGGGATACGCACACACACAGCATGGGAGGGACACACACACTGAGGGAAGAACATGCATACACAGCGAGGAAGGGACACACACATGCAGCAAGCGAGAGACACACACAGCAAGGGAGGGACACACACAAACACACACAGTGAAGGAGGGACACGCTCATACAAAGCAAGGGAGGGACACACACGCACGCACACAGGGAAGGAGGGACAAGCACACACACGGCGAGGGGGAGGGCATCTGTACAGGAATTTAGAGGGGACACACACACACAGTGAGAGGGACATGCACTCACACAGCGAGGGGAGATGCGCACACGCAGTGAGGGGGATATACACAAAGTGTAATGGAGGGACACACACACACACACACACACACATACACAAGGGGCGCACACACATACAAAGAGCAAGGGAATGACATGCGCACACACAGCCAGAGGGACGCGCACACACAACACAGCCAGAGGGACGGACGGACGGACGGACGGACACACACACACACACACACAGCAAGGGAGGGACACGCGCATGCGCAAGCACACAAACAGAAACACACACAGCGAGAGAGAGAGACACACATTGCGAGAGGGGGCAAGGCGCACACACAGCCAGGAAGGGTCACACACACAAACACAGAGCAAGAGAGGGTCACTCACAAACACAGCGAGGGGGAGACACATGCACACACAGCGAGGGAGGCCACGCACGCACGCGCACAGCAAAAGGGACACACACACACACACACACACACACACAGAGCAAGAGAGGGATACGCACACACACAGTGAGGTGGAGACACATGCACACGCAGCGAGGGAGGGCCACGCACATGCACACGCAGCGAGGGAGGGACACACACACACACACACGCACCAAGAGAGGGACACACTCACCTCACACACAGCCAGGGAGGGATACGCACACACACACAGGGAAGAAGGGTCAAGCAGACACACGGCGAAGGGGAGGGCATGTGCACAGAAATTGAGAGGGGACACGCACAGGCACAACAAGGGAGGGACACACGCACACACAGCAAGGGGGGGACATGCACTCACACACCAAGGGGAGATGCGCACATACAGTGTGGGGGATATACACAAAGAGCAAGGGAGAGACACATGCACACACAGTGAGAGAGGGACATGCGCACACAGCGAGGGAAGGACATGCACACACACAGCGAGGGGGAGACATGCACACATACACAGCAAGGGAAGGACACGCGCACATACACAGAGAGGGAGGGATGGAGACACACACACACAGCGAGGGAGGGAGACGCACACACAGAGCGAGAGAGACACATACACACAACGCGAGGGAGTGACACACACGCAACCACACACACACACAAACACATACTGTGAGGGTGTGACACAAACACACACAATGAGGAAGACACACACACACACACACACAGCGAGCAAGGGACTTGCTGAGACACACAGAGAGGGAGGAACATGCACACGCACAGCGAGGGAGGGACACGCGCACACATAGCGAGGGAGGGACACACAAACAGCGAGGGAATGAAACGTACACACACACACAGTGAGGGAGGGAGGGACACACACAGCGAGGGAGGGACACGCACACACAGCGAGGGAGGGACACCCGCAAACACACAGCAAGGAGGGATACGCACATACACAGCGAGGGAGGGACACGTTCACACACAGGGAAGGAGGGACAAGCAGACACACGGCGAGGTGGAGGGCATGTGCACACACAACGAAAGAGGACACGCACAGACACGGCAAGGGAGGGACACACACAGCAAGGAGGGACATGCACTCACACAGTGAGGGGAGATGCGCAAACGCAGTGAGGGGGATATACACAAAGAGCAAGGGAGGGACACACACACATACACACAATTAAGGGGAGACACGCAGACACACAGCGAGGGAGGGACACACAGACACAGTGAGGGAGTGACACTCACATACACATCAAGAGGGACACATACTCAGAGCAAGAGGGGGACGTGCGCACACACACACAGAGCAAGGGAGAGAAGGACATGCACACACAGCATGGGAGGGACACGCACACACAGCAAGGGGGGACATGCACTCACACACGCACAGCAAGAGGGACACACACACATACACACACACATATACGGGGGGGGGAACTGACACATACAGAGCGTGGGACACGCGCACACACACAGAGCGAGGGAGAGGCACATACACACATAGAGCAAGGGAGGGACATACACACACAGTGCAGGGGAGAGACACACACAGACACAGCGAGGGAAGGACACACACACACAGCAAGGGAGGGACATGCACACACACAGAGCGAGGGTGAGACATGCACACACACAGCAAGAGAGAGACAAATACACACAACACGATGGAGTGACACACACAAACAGCGAGTGAGGGACACGCAGTGAAGGGGGGACACACAAACACATACTGTGACAGTGTGACTCGTATATACACACACACACACACACACACACATATATACACACACACACACACACACACACACACACACACACACACACACAGCAAGATGTGCAGCGAGGGAGGGACACACAGCGAGGGACACGGACACACACACACAGCGAGGGAGGGACACACACACACACACACAGCAAGAGCGACGCGCACACAGTGAGAGAGGGACACACACACACACACACACAGTGAGGGAGGAACACAGACACACAGTGATTGAGTGAAATGCATACACACACACACAGAGTGAGGGGAGAACACTCTCACTCACAGCAAGAGGGGTACACACACACACACACAGCGAGGTTGAGACACACAGACACAGCGAGGGTGGGACATGTGCTCAGAAAGCAAGAGGGGACACACACACAAAGTGAGGGAGGGTGACACACAGACATACGCAAACACAAACACACACACACACAGTGAGGGAGGGACATGCTCACACACACAGTGAGGGAGGGACGTTTCGTCCCCTGTCTAGGTGACATCCTCAGGGAGTCTCCTGTGAAGCGTTTCTGTCATCTTTCCTCTGACACTTAGTGATTTGTATCTGCCACTTCCGGTTGGCAGTTCCAGTTGTCTGCTGCAGTGGTCGGTATATTGGGTCCAGGTCGATGTGCTTATTGATTGAATCTGTGGATGAGTGCCATGCCTCGAGGAATTCCCTGGCTGTTCTCTGTTTGGCTTGTCCTATAATAGTAGTGTTGTCCCAGTCGAATTCATGTTGCTTGTCATCTGCGTGTGTGGCTACTAAGGATAGCTGGTCGTGTCGTTTCGTGGCTAGTTGGTGTTCATGGATGCGGATCGTTAGCTGTTTTCCTGTTTGTCCTATGTAGTATTTTGTGCAGTCCTTGCATGGGATTTTGTACACTACATTGGTTTTGCTCATGCTGGGTATCGGTCCTTCGTTCTGGTGAGTTGTTGTCTGAGAGTGGCTGTTGGTTTGAGTGCTGTTATGAGTCCTCGTGGTCGCAGTAGTCTGGCTGTCAGTTCCGAAATGTTCTTGATGTATGGTAGTGTGGCTAGTCCTTTGGGTTGTGGCATGTCTTCATTCCATTGTCTTTCCCTGAGGCATCTGTGGATGAAATTGCATGGAGTTTGACCCCACCCCGCAGCTCACAAATAAGATAAACAACACACTGAGAAAACTACAAAAAAAACGGACAGTTAACCAGGTCTGACCGACAGAGTATGAAAACTGAAAGCAACAACACCCTCAGATTCTATGGACTACCCAAAGTGCACAAACCAGACATCCCACTCAGACCCATAGTATCACTACCAGGGACACCATCACACAAACTGGCTAAAGAACTACAGCAGAAACTGAAACACCTGATCAGTGAATCCAGACACTCTGTACAATCAACACAGGAATTCTTGGACATCATCAGAAATATACACATAGACAAGGAAGAAACTATGGTCTCATTCGATGTAACGGCACTGTTCACCTCTATCGACAAAACCCTAGCCAGAGAAACAATAGCCAACCTGCTGGACATAAAGAACAGACAACAGGACGTTGAACCTATCAACAAAGACGGCATACTCAAACTACTGGACCTAGGCCTCACAACATACTTCACATTCAACCACCAAATATATGAACAAATCAACGGCACCCCCATGGGCTCACCCATCTCTGGACTCATAGCAGAAGCAGTAATGCAATGATTATAACAAACAGTCTTACCGCAAATTCAACCCAAACTCTGGGTCAGATATGTGGATGACACCTTTGTAATCATTAAAAACACAGAAATAGAGAACACACACCGGATCATCAACGCCACACTCACAGGAATCAGATTCACTACAGAGAAAGAAAAGGACAACCAACTCCCATTCCTAGACGTGATGGTACAGAGAATACCTAACGGAGAATTCACCACAAAGGTTTACAGGAAAGACACACACACAGACCAAGTCCTGAACTACGAAAGCAACCACCCCAACATACACAAAAGAAGTTGCATCAAGACACTGCTCAAAAGGACCACAACACACTGCAGTACACCAGAACTGCAAAAAAAGGAAGAAGAACACCTATACAAGGTATTCGCCAAAAACGGATACCCCCACAATTTCATTCGGGATTGTCTGTATGGATTTGCTTGATGACTATCCTCTGATATTGATGAGGGCAGTGCAGATGATGTGGTTTATATGGAGTTCATTAAGGTCTTTGACAAGGTCCCACACGGAAGGCTGGTCCAAAAGGGAAGATCCCATGGGATCCAAGGTAAGTTGGTAAATTGACTTCACAATTGGTGGAGGGTTGGTTTTGTGATTGAAAGCTTTTGCCCAGCGGGTGTACCACAGGGATCTGTGCAGGAACCATTGCTGTTCATTATGGATATTAATCACTCGGATGTGAAAGCAGAAGGTAACATTAGTAGGTTTGCAGATAACATGAAAGGTGAGGGTGTTGTCCACAGTGAGGGGATGGACTCAGGCTGCAGTCTGATATCGATCAGATGATAAACTGAGCAGAGTAATGAGAGACAGAGTTTACTTCTGATCACTGTGAGGTCATGCACTGTGGGAAGTCTAATCAGCGAATGATATCCATCATGAATGGTAGGTTCTCCTGGAGTACTGAGGAATACAGGGACCTTGGTGGGCAAGTCCCTGGATGTCTGAAGGTGTCAGCACAGGTAGACAGGGTGGGGAATACACCTGAACTGGGAGCAGGAGGGGGACACACATCCTGGTGGGGAACGTTGCTGGAGCTGCTCGAGAGGATTTAAACTCGTCTGGCAGGGCTGTGTGACCCCAAAGAGTCATAAGGCCAGAAAGAAAGTTGAGGTTGGTACAAATGTTCAAGAGAAGAATATAAGTAGACAAGGCAGGCAAGAACATAGCAGACAATGAGGGAAAACTGGTGGTCTGAGAGTGGCAAAAGAAGAGCTCGGGACAAACCCGGTCTCCTAAATGATCAATGAAGCCAATGATGTGTGAAACTACAAGATCCAAAACAAATATTTCACTTTGGAACTTACTGTGGATAGAGACTGGGGGGCTCAGGGGACTAAACAGTGTTTGGCCTGACCACTATTGGAATACTGTGTGCAATTCTGGTCTCAATGCCATCGGAAGGATGTTGTGGAACATGAAACGGCTCAGAAGAAATGACCAAAGATGTTGCCAGGGTTGGAGGGTTTGCGCTTCAGGGAAAAGCCTGAATAGGCTGGGGCTGTTTTCACTTGAACATAGGAAGCTGAGGAGTTAACCGATAAAAGGTGTTTAAAATCATGATGGTCATCGACAGGGTCAATAGACAAGCTCATTTCCCCAGGCGAGGAAAAATTTTCAAAGGGGTCTAAAGGACAACTGGCTCCCGCAGAGTGGATGGAATAAGCTGCCAGAGCAAATAGTGGAGGGTGATAGAAATACATTTAACAGGCATGTGGATGGGTGTATGAATAGCAAAGGTTTAGAGGGATATTGGCAAAATTGTGGCAAATGTGACTAGAAACATCATGCAGGAGTTGGTCGGAAGGGCCTGTTTCTGTGCTGTACATCTCTATGACTCAATGTCTTGAAATGAGTCCACATTATAGAAAAGGAGATGCTGGAGGTTTTAAAACACAAAGGTATATAAATCCCCAGGACCTGATCAAATGTATCTCAGGACATTGTGGGAAGCTGGTGAAGAAATTGTAGGGCCCCTAGCAGAGATATTTGTACCATAGAGTGCTATGTGTGATAGGCTGTTAGACTGGAAGGTGGCATTGTGGACAGTGAAAAAGGTTTTCTGAGATTACAAAGGGATCCTGATGAAATGTGTGAATGGCTGAAAAACTGTAGATGGAGTTCAATCTGAATAAATGCAAGGAAATGCATTTGGTACAACAAACACAGGCAGGGCTTATACAATTAATAACAAGACCTTCAATAGTGGTATAGAACAGAGGGACCTCAGGGTTCAGCTACATAATTCTTTGAAGTTTGCAACATGGAGAGACAGGATAGTTTAAAAAAAGGTGCTTGCCTCACTTGCTTTCATTGCTCAATCCTTTGGATATAGGAGTTGGGAAGTCGCATTGAGATTATACAGGCCATTGGTGAGTCCTCTTCTGGAATACTGTGTCCAGTTCTGGTCACCCAGTTATAGGAAGGATATTATTAAGCTGGAAAGGGTTGGGAGGAGATTTACTGGGATGTGGCTGGGTACAAAAGGCTTCAGTATAAAGAAAGGCTGAATAGGTTGGTATTTTTCACTGAAACCTGAATGTTGACAGATGACCTCACAGAAGTTTATAAAATCATGAGGGGGATAGATAGAGTTAATGGGAGTTGTCTTTTCCCATGGACAGGGGAGTTTCAAGACAAGGCACTACATTTTTATGTTTAGAGGAGAGACATTTAAAAAAAAGACATGAGGGGCACATTGTTACACAGAGGATGGGTTGTGTGTGGAATGAACTTCCCAAGGAAGGGGTGAACATGGGGACAATTACAATGTTCAAAAGACATTTGGATTAGTACAATAATAGGAAAGGTTTGAAGGGATATGATCCAGGAATAGGCAGGTGGGAT
This sequence comes from Chiloscyllium punctatum, assembly GCF_047496795.1. NCBI lineage: Eukaryota > Metazoa > Chordata > Chondrichthyes > Orectolobiformes > Hemiscylliidae > Chiloscyllium > Chiloscyllium punctatum. Next base: position 1,979,033 of record NC_092767.1, on the reverse strand, counting down.
GAGATCAGTTTTGGAGTATGGTTAGCGTTAACCAAACAGTGCGGTCTGACTCTCTGACTATGATTATAATGTTGTGTCATTAATTAAGAAAGGCTGCAAGAGAAAGCCAGGGAACTACAGACTAATGAGCCAGACATCAGGGTGGGTCAGTTGTTGGAGGTCATTCTGAGAGATAGGCCGTCCATACATTTGGAAAGATAAGGCCTGATTACGGACAGCCAGCATGGCTTTGTGCATGGGAAAACATGTCCCACAAACTTGACTGGAGTTTGCTCAAGATCTGACCAAAAGGATAGACGAAGATAGAGCAACAGACGTTGTTTCGGGCTTCCACAAACCCTTGTTCAGGGTGTAGCACGATGCATTGGTTAGTAACGGTACATAACAAAAGATCAGGGAGAGCTAGCCAATTGGATACAAAATGGGATGACAGTGAGAGACAGCGGGTGGTGGGAGAGGGTTGCTGTTCAGACTGGGGCCTCTGACCAGTAGTGTGCTGTAAGGATTGGTGCTGGGACCACTAATGTGCACCACTGACATAAACTGGGCCAGTGGGCGAAGGAATGAAAGATGGAATTTAATTCAGGTGTTGGATTTAGTTCAGACAAACCAGGGAGGACTAACACAGTTAATGTTCGGGCCCTGGGCAGTGTTGTAGAAAAGGGAGAGACCAAGGGGTGCAGCTACATTGTTCCTTGGACTGGCATCACAGGGTGACAGGGTGTTGAATGTGACAATTGGCACACTTGTCTTCATTGGTCAGAGCATTGAGTACACGAGTTGGAGATATTGGTAACATTGTCGTCAATATTTGTCCTGGGCAGAGGAGGCCACGGGGTGACCTTATAAAGGTTTATGAAACCAAGTAGGGCCTAAGTAAGGTGAATTGCCAAGGGTAGGTGAGTCCAAAGCTAGAGGCATAAACATGAGGTGTGAAAGCAAGGATTTAAAGAGGGATCTGAGGGGCAACATTTTCCACAGAGGATGGTGCATAGACGGAATGGACTGCCAGAGGGAATGGTGAAAACAAGTACAATTACAACATGGAAAAGACACTCGGGCAGGTACATAGAGAGGAGAAGATTTGAAGGGATATGAGCCAAACACAGGCAAACCCGACTCATTCCATTTAGGGAACCTCAGGTGAATGGTCATGCTGCACAAAAACAGACCCTATGTCTCCAGTTATTGGAGGAGACTATCGAGACAAGGCACGTTGTAGAGACTGAAGCAAGTTACAGCGATACGGATGGTCATCTGAACTGGAGGTTTCAAATATGTGAAATAATTGGTGAGGGGGAGGAGATGACAGAGATAGGAACTGTTACAGGTGTTAGAATGATTGAAGACACTGGTCCTCAATATAAGCCATAGTTACAGTGTTGGAGAGGGAATAGGGAACTGAAAGATCCCAGGCAGCATTACCACACTCTCAGGGGAGGCCTGCTTTCCCCTCAGTTGTTCTGATGCTCCCTAAGAAAGCACAGGCCTGGACTGATAACTGGGAACTCCCGATGCCGTCTCACTACAACAAAACTTGCAGCAGGCGTGGTGATTGAGCCTGGGTTGTGTCTGTACTGTACTCCCCCTCCAGCACTTTCTCTATGTCATGTCTTGTTAGCTGATGTTTGGATCCCCTTTGTTACTTTCTGCTCTGTGCACTGGAATGATCTTACCTGGCAACAGGATTTATTGAAGACTCCCGACCTCCCTGACTTTGTCTTTCTGGCTGACCAACCACCGTCCCAACCAGCAGTTGGCAAGTCTATTGAGTCAGGAATTCCATGAGTACCTGTAGTAGACACAGAAATAGGCAGTTCGGGACATTAGACTAATGCTTTGAGGATTACACATATAGAATAGCACTGAGCCCCACAGAGATCTGGAAAATCCCAGTTTCCATTCCTGACCTGTGCCGCCTCTTCTCTCTGGAGTGGAGAATTCTGTTGATACAGGATCTGGAGTAGCTTCAAGAGTGAGAGACGCTGACAGAGGCAGCAATTAGACCCACACAGTGAGGGATACCACATGGAGAGGTACTGAGTCACATCACCAGAGTGCCGGGTCAAACAATTGTGCAGGAAGAAAGGGTTTTGATTCATGTTGCACTGGGATATACAAACTGTGAGCAGGCGAATTGATGGCCTAGTGGCATTATTGTGTGACAATTTATGCAGAAACTCAGCAAGTGTTCTCTGGACACAAATTCAAATCCCACCATTGCAAATGATTGAGTGTGAAGTAAATGCTTCAAAAACGATGTAATCAAAAACCTGTAAGTGAGTATTAAACAATTGTTGATGTTAAGAAAAATCCATCAGGTACATTCATGTCTTTAGTGAAGTAATCTAAGATGGGACTGGGATATCACAGGTATTACAGAAACACAGCTGAGGGAGGGACAGGACAGGCAGCTCAATGTTCCAGGGGACAGATGCTGCAGGAAGGACAGAAGGGGAGCTGAGAGAGGAGGAGAGCTGCTGGTTCTGATGGGGTGAAACATCCCAGCAGGACTGAGAGAGGATATTCCTGCAGGATCGCCCAGTGACGCTGTGTTCGTGGAATTAGTCAATAACAATGGGTCTGCCCTTTCCTCGGATTGTTCTACAGACCCCGATAGCCCCGCCCTACTGCGCCTTGACCTTCTCAAGATGGCGGCCCTCAGGCCCGCGCTCCCTCTTCCCTCAAACAAATGGCGGCCGTGACCCTGGGCCCCTTCCCTGATCAGACACCGCCGCCTCCTTACCCGGGACTGGAGGGTCTTTTTCGAGTTTTTTTTACCTTTATCCGGGACTTGTGAATTCTCTCCGCTCCTTTCTCCCAGCAAGGCTCCCGCACACCGGCTGAAAGCGCCGCTCTCTGAAGCCGATCGCAGCCGCTGCCAGAGAATTCAGCTCTATGTCTCTCTCTCTCTCTCTCTCTCTGTCCTGACCAATGTGACACTGCGCATGCTCTGCATAGAAACCAAACTGCGCGTGCGCCAAAGGTTATCAGTGAGTTCACAGAGAATATTCATATCTGCACAGGATTATGGGTATAATATTTATCATTAACAATTGTTTTGTCGAGTTACAGTCATAGAGATGTCTAGCATGCAAATAGATTGTCCGGTCCAAATCAACCATACCGGCCAGGTATGTAAATTACTAATCGTTCTGGGAGTTTGAAAAGAAGTTTCTTACTCGAGTTATGCAAATCGATTTGAAATATGTATGTTATCAGATTTACATCTCAACTACAGGATTTCTTAAAATCTCACATTGATTTATGAGAGAGATTTAATGCTCCACTATGTAGTGAGAATGATCAATCCTGCAAAATTGTTTGCTCTCTGACCAATCTTGAAGCGTTCACTCCCAGAGAATACTTTGGCCCCGCTCCTCACTCACTCTGGTTGGAGGACCGGCCGCTACTCGGTCCTCCTGTTCCGCCCCTTCCTTCCAATTGCAGAGTTGATTCAGGCAAGACTTCGCAGGCAATGGACAAAGGAAGTTCAAGTCGATGTTTTGTGACGCGGTGAAAATCTTGGACCGAGAGGCCTGGGTTCAATTCACAGCTTGTGCAGGTGTGTGTAACAACAACTTTTAGCAGGTTATTTAGGAAAAACAAGGGAAGTCAGGAACAGAGAGAAAACAATAGAAAATGCATGCAATGCGGTGGGGCTCTCAATGCTCAGATGATTTGACTCTTTACCGAGCGTTTCAGGGTCCCAGTACAGACTGTTGCACTCCTCTTAGTGCACAGCCAGATACCACGATTGTGGGGCAAAATGTTGTGGTGGGATATAGAGGTGCTTTTCCAGAAGGCGCTCGGTTTTTGTGGTGAAAACAGTTGAGAAGGAGTGGGGTTTTGTATGGAGCTACCTGTCCCCCTCCAGTTGCAGCATCTTATTATTGCCCTGACTCTACCTCGTACATGGAGAAAGTGAAGACTGGAGATCTACATGTTTGGTTGAGATCAGTGACACTTCGTAAGCTCACAAAACAAGATCCATCACTCTGTTTAAGACAGTAAAAATCTCTTGTAGCACAATAGCTAGAGAACAACACAGCACAGAACAGGCCCTTCAGTCCTTGATGTTGTGCCGACCTGTGAACTATTCTCAGCTCGTCCCCTTACACTATCCTCAAATCACCCATGTGCTTATCTAAAGGACTGTTTAGATCTCACTAACGTGGCTGAGTTAACTACATTAGTAGGTAGTGGATTCCACGCCCTAACCAGTCTCTGAGTAAAGAACCTGCCTCTAACATCTGTCTTAAATCTATCACCCCTCAATTTGTAGTTACGCCCCCTCATACACACTGATGTCATCATCCTAGGAAAAAGACTTTCACTGTCTACCCTATTTAAGCCTCTGATCATCTTTTATGTCTCTATCAAATCCTCTCTTAGCTGCCTTCTTGCCAATGAGAACACGTTCAAATTGCTCAACCTTTCCTCATAAGACCTTCCCTCCAGACCACACAACATCCTGGTAAATCTCCTCTGCACCTCTTCCAATGCTTCCACATCCTTCCTGAAATATGGGTACCAGAACTGCACACAATATTCCAAATATGGCAGCACCAGTGTTTTGTATAGTTGCAGCATGATATTGTGGTTCCAGAACTCAATCCATCTATGAATGAAACCTAACACACTGTATGCCACCTTAACAGTACTGTACACCTGGGTGGCAACTTTCAGGCATCTATGTACATGGACTCCAACATCCCTCTGCACATCTACATTACCAAGAATGTTTCCATTGACCCAGTACTCTGCCTTCCTGTTATTCTTCACAAAGTTCATCACCTCACATTTAGCTGCATTGAATTCCATTTCCCACCCTTCAGCCCAATTCTGCAGTTTATCCAAGTCCCCCTGCAATCTGTAATATTCTTCCACACTGTCCACTACTCCACTGACTTTCGTGTCATCTGCAAATTTACCAATCCATCCACCTATGCCTGCATCTAAGACTTTTATAAAAAATTACAAACAGCAGTGGTCCCAAAACAGACCCTAATAACTGCACTGGATGCTGATTATTTTCCATCATCCACCACTCGCTGCCTTCTTTCAGAAAGCCAGTTTCTAATCCAAACTGCTAAATCACACTCAATTCCATGTCGCTGCATTTTATCTAAGAGCCTACCATTTGGAACCTTATCAAAGGCTTTACTGAAGTCCATGTATACCACGTCAACTGCCCTACCCTCATCTATATGCTTGGTCACCATCTCAAAAATACTCAATGAAGTTTGTGAGACACGACCTGCCCTTGACGAAACCATATTGACGATCTGAAATCATATTGTTGTTTGCCAGATGATTACAAATAGTGTCTCTTATAATCCTTTCCAAAACCTTTCCTACAACAGAAGTAAGGCTCACTAGTATATAATTACCTGGGTCATCTCGACTGTCCTTCTTGGTCAAGGGCATAACATTTGCAATCATCCAGTCCCCTGGTACTGAACCTGTCGGCAATGATGACTCAATATCAAAGCCGAAGTGTTTGCTATCTTCTCCCTAGCTCCCCAGAAAATCCACGGATAAATCCCATCCAGCCCAGGGGAATTGTCTACTTTCAATCCTTCTAGAATTGATAACACCTGTTCGTAACTAACCTCGATCCTTTCTCGTCTAACATCTTCTACCTCATTATTGTCTGCAATATTCTCATTTTCCTGAGTGAAAAACAATGAGAAATATTCGTTTAGCACCTCTCCAATTTCCACAGTGTCCACACTCAACTTCCCACTTCTGACTTTGATTGGCCCTGTTCCTACCCTATCCTTTATTCCTCACATGCCTATAGAAAGCTTTAGGGTTCTCCTTTATTCTACTCGCTAAAGACTGCTCATGTCCTCTCTTTGCTCTTCTTAACTCTCTTTAAATCCTTCCTAGCTGATCTGTAAGTCTCCATCGTCTAATCTGTACCATTTGCCTCATCAACACATAAGCCTCCTACTTCTTCTTAACAAGAGATGCAATTTCTGTGGTAAACCACAGTTCCCTTACCTTATCACTTCCTCCCTGCCTGACAGGGACATACCTATCAAGGACACGCAATATCTGTTCCTTAAACCAGCTCCACATTTCCATTGTCTGCATCCACTGCATTTTGCTACCCCATTCTATGCATCCTAATTCTTGCTGAATTGCATTATAATTGCCACTGCCCCATCGATAATTCTTCACCTGTGGCATGTACCTATCACTTTCCATCGCTAAACTAAACATAACTGAATTGTAATCACTCTCTACAAAGTGCTCACCTACAACTAAATCAAACACCTCGTCCGGTTCAAGACCAAGCGCCAGATCCAATGTGGCATCCCCTCTTGTCGGCCCTTCGACATACTGTGTCAGGAAACCCTCCTGTACACATTGGACAAAAACTGATCCATCTGATATACTAGAGTTATAGCATTTTCAGTCAATGTTTGGGAAGTTAAAGTCCCCCATAATGACCACCATGTTACTTTCACTCCTACCCAGAGTAATTTTGGTAATCCTCTCTTCCCCCTCCCTGGAACTCTGCAGTAGCCTATAACAAAATCCAAGCAATGTGACCTCCCCTCTCCTGTTTCTAACCTCAGCCCACACTACTTCAGTAGAGAAGTCCTCATCAAAAGTTCCCTCACCCACCATTATACTATTCTTGATTAACATGACATGCATGGGCCCATTGCGGTGCTTCAAACTCCATGAGGCAGCCATACTCTCTATGACAGACAGACTCAGTCCAGAACCTCCTCTGTCCTTAAGACCTTATGCACTGCCTGCACTCCTCGTTTTCCCCTTTGCACGTTCCCTTTCCAACCCACCCCACCTGCATCACTCCACAATTGGAGCTGCCAAGGACAGAAGTCTGTGGAATACCCTCCCTAACCTTCTCTATCCTCCGTTAAGATGTTTTTTAAAATCATTCCCTTTAATCAATGTTTTGATTATCCATGAAGCACCTTAGGAGATTTGCTATTGTGAAAGATTCCATACAATGCAAGCAGTTGTTTTTATTGCCATACATTAGGAGAAACAGAAATGATGCTTTCAAAATGTTAACAAGAAAGTCACTGATAGGCGCAGTTTGTTGGCCAAATAATAACGTCACGTTGGGATGGGCAATAAACAAAGAAATAACTGAAGCCTGTAAAAATGGCATGTCTATTACCATGTACTGGATTAGTGGTGCTGGAAGAGCACAGCAGTTCAGGCAGCATCCAACGAGCAGTGAAATCAACGTTTCGGGCAAAAGCCCTTCATCAGGAATGAAGGCAGTGAGCCTGCAACATGGAGAGATAAGCTAGAGGAGGGTGGGGGTGGGGAGAGAGTAGCATAGCGTACAATGGGTGAGTGGGGGAGGAGCAGGTCGGACAAGTCAAGGAGACAGTAACTGAGCTGGAAGTTTGAAACTAGGATGAGGTGGGGGAAGGGGAAATGAGGAAGCTGTTGAAGTCCACATTGATGCCCTGAGGTTGAAGTGTTCCGAGGCGGAAGATGAGGCGTTCTTCCTCCAGGCGTCTGGTGGTGAGGGAGCGGCGGTGAAGGAGGCCCAGGACCTCCATGTCCTCGGCAGAGTGGGAGGGGGAGTTGAAATGTTGGGCCACGGGGCGGTTTGGTTGATTGGTGCGGGTGTCTCGGAGATGTTCCCTAAAGCGCTCTGCTAGGAGGCGCCCAGTCTCCCCAATGTAGAGGAGACCACATTGGGAGCAACGGATACAATAAATGATATTGGTGGATGTGCAGGTGAAACTTTGATGGATGTGGAAGGCTCCTTTAGGGCCTTGGATAGAGGTGAGAGAGGAGGTTTGGGCACAGGTTTCACAGTTCCTGCGGTGGCAGGGGAAAGTGCCAGAATGGGAGGGTGGGTCGTAGGGGGGTGTGGACCTGACCAGGTAGTCACGGAGGGAACGGTCTTTGCGGAAGGCGGAAAGGGGTGGGGAGGGAAATATATCCCTGGTGGTGGGGTCTTTTTGGAGGTGGCGGAAATGTCGGTGGATGATTTGGTTGATGCGAAGGTTTGTAGGGTGGAAGGTGAGCACCAGGGGCGTTCTGTCCTTGTTACGGTTGGAGAGGTGGGGTCTGAGGGCGGAGGTGCGGGATGTGGACGAGATGCGTTGGAGGGCATCTTTAACCACATGGGAAGGGAAATTGCGGTCTCTAAAGAAGGAGGCCATCTGGTGTGTCCTATGGTGGAACTGGTCCTCCTGGGAGCAGATACGGCGGAGGCGGAGAAATTGGGAATACGGGATGGCATTTTTGCAAGAGATAGGGTGGGAAGAGGTGTAATCCAGGTAGCTATGGGAGTCAGTGGGTTTGTAAAAAATGTCAGTGTCAAGTCGGTCGTCACTAATGGAGATGGAGAGGTCCAGGAAGGGGAGCGAGGTGTCAGAGATAGTCCAGGTAAATTTAAGGTCAGGGTGGAATGTGTTGGTGAAGTTGATGAATTGCTCAACCTCCTCGCGGGAGCACGAACTCCCCACATACGTTCGAGACACCACCCACGCCCTCCACCTCCTCCAAGACTTCCGTTTCCCCGGCCCCCAACGCCTTATCTTCACCATGGATATCCAATCCCTCTACACCTCCATCCGCCATGACCAGGACCTCCAAGACCTCCTTTTTTTCCTCTTCAGTCGTCCCCAACAGTACCCTTCCACTGACACTCTCATTCGTTTGGCCGAACTGGTCCTCACCCTTAACAATTTCTCCTTTGAATCCTCCCACTTCCTCCAGACCAAAGGCATAGCCATGGGCACATGTATGGGCCCCAGCTATGCCTGTCTCTTTGTTGGCTATGTAGAACAGTTGATCTTCCGTAATTACACCGGCACCACTCCCCACCTCTTCCTCCGCTACATTGATGACTGCATTGGCGCCACCTCGTGCTCCCGCGAGGAGGTTGAGCAATTCATCAACTTCACCAACACATTCCACCCTGACCTTAAATTTACCTGGACTATCTCTGACACCTCGCTCCCCTTCCTGGACCTCTCCATCTCCATTAGTGACGACCGACTTGACACTGACATTTTTTACAAACCCACTGACTCCCATAGCTACCTGGATTACACCTCTTCCCACCCTATCTCTTGCAAAAATGCCATCCCGTATTCCCAATTTCTCCGCCTCCACCGTATCTGCTCCCAGGAGGACCAGTTCCACCATAGGACACACCAGATGGCCTCCTTCTTTAGAGAACGCAATTTCCCTTCCCGTGTGGTTAAAGATGCCCTCCAACGCATCTCGTCCACATCCCGCACCTCCGCCCTCAGACCCCACCTCTCCAACCGTAACAAGGACAGAACGCCCCTGGTGCTCACCTTCCACCCTACAAACCTTCGCATCAACCAAATCATCCACCGACATTTCCGCCACCTCCAAAAAGACCCCACCACCAGGGATATATTTCCCTCCCCACCCCTTTCCGCCTTCCGCAAAGACCGTTCCCTCCGTGACGACCTGGTCAGGTCCACACCCCCCTACAAACCACCTTCCCATTCTGGCACTTTCCCCTGCCACCGCAGGAACTGTAAAACCTGTGCCCACACCTCCTCCCTCACCTCTATCCAAGGCCCTAAAGGAGCCTTCCACATCCATCAAAGTTTCACCTGCACATCCACTAATATCATTTATTGTATCCGTTGCTCCCGATGTGGTCTCCTCTACATTGGGGAGACTGGGCGCCTCCTAGCAGAGCGCTTTAGGGAACATCTCCGAGACACCCGCACCAATCAACCAAACCGCCCCATGGCCCAACATTTCAACTCCCCCTCCCACTCTGCCGAGGACATGGAGGTCCTGGGCCTCCTTCACCGCCGCTCCCTCACCACCAGACGCCTGGAGGAAGAACGCCTCATCTTCCGCCTCGGAACACTTCAACCCCAGGGCATCAATGTGGACTTCAACAGCTTCCTCATTTCCCCTTCCCCCACCTCATCCTAGATTCAAACTTCCAGCTCAGTTACTGTCTCCTTGACTTGTCCGACCTGCCTATCTTCTTTTCCACCTATCCAATCCACCCTCTCCTCCTTGACCTATCACCTTCATCTCCTCCCCCACTCACCCATTGTACTCTATGCTACTCTCTCCCCACCCCCACCCTCCTCTAGCTTATCTCTCCATGCTGCAGGCTCACTGCCTTTATTCCTGATGAAGGGCTTTTGCCCGAAACGTTGATTTCGCTGCTCGTTGGATGCTGCCTGAACTGCTGTGCTCTTCCAGCACCACTAATCCAGTATTTGATTTTCAGCATCTGCAGTCATTGTTTTTACCATGTCTATTACCATGGGTGAGTTGAATCTACATGTAGATTGGTCAAACCAGCTCAGTCAGGGTAGCCGTGAGGAGTTCATTAAGTGTATCCATGATAGTTTTTTTGAACAGTATGAAATGTAACCGACAAGGAGCAAGCTATCCAAGATCTGGCCCCTGTGCAATGAGACAGGAACAATTAATGACCTCAGAGTTAGGGATCCTCTTGCAAGAAGTGATCACTGTAAGGTTGAAGTTAGAACAGTTAGAATGGAGAGTGTAAAGATAAAATCTAATACCTCGGTCCTGTGCTTGAACACAGGGAACTAAAATAGAATGAGGGAGAACCTGGATAAAGTAGACTGGAAACAAACATTTTATGGTGGGACAGTTGATGAGCAGTGAAAGATTTTCAAAGACATTTTAGGAAGTGGTCAGCAAAGGCATATTCCAGTGAAAAGGAAGGACTGTAAGAAAAGGCGGTGGACAAAAGATAAGGAATTCTACACCAGTTAGTTTATTCTCTGTAGTTGGAAAGATGCTTTGATCTATTATTAAGGAAGAGATAGCAGGGAATCTCGATAGAAATTGTCCCATTGGGCAGACAGAGCATGGATTCATGAAGGGCAGGTCATACTTGACAAATCCTTTGGAATTCTAAGAAGCCATTTTGAGCAAGGTGGACAACGGGGACCCAGTGGATGCAGCGTGTCTGGATTTCGAAAAGGCCTTCAACAAGGTGCCACGCAAGTGGCTGTTGCATTATATAAGGGTGCATGGGATAGAGTATTAGCGTGGATAGAAGATTGGTTGACTAACAGGAAGCAAAGAGTGGGGATAAATAAGCCTTATTCTGGCTGGCAATCAGTAACTAGTAGCGTGCCTCTAGGATCAGTGTTGGGAGTGCAATTATTTAGAATTGATACAGATGATTTGGAGTTGGGGACCACATGTAGGGTGTCAAAGTTTGCATATGACACTAAGATGAATAGCAGAACAAAGTGTGCGGAGGACTGGGAAACTTTGCAGAGAAACAGAGATACATTGAGTGAGTGGGCAATGGTTTGGCAAGTGGAATATTATGTACATAAATGTAAAGTCATACTCTTTGGTTGGAGTAATATTAGTAAAAATATTATTACTTGAATTTTTTAAAGATGCATTATTTGCTATGCAGAGGCACCTGAACATCCTTCTGTAGGAGGGTTGGTCACCAGGTACAACAATAAATTCAGAAGTCAAATGGAATATTGTCCTTCATTGCTGAAGGGATTGTGTTTAAAAGCAGAGGTGGGCTATAGAGGGTGCTGGTGATCCCACACCTGGAGTACTGCATGTAGTTTTTATCTCCTTTCTTGCTCAAGGATGTGCTGGCACTAGAGGGGGTGCAGAGGAGGTTAACTATGTTGACTCTGGAGGTGAGGGCGTTGGCTTAACAGAGACTGAGTAGATTGGGATTATATTCATTGGAATTCAGAAAATGGAAAGATATAAAATAATGAATGGAATGGATAAAATAGAAGTAGAGAGGATGTTTCCACTGGCAGATGAAGCCAGGACAAGAGGGCATCGCCTCAAGATTAGAGGCAGCAAATTTAGGACAGAATTGAGAAGGAACTTCTTGACCTCTATGGAATGCATTGCCCAGGGAAGTAGTTGATGCTAGTTCAGTAAACGTTTTTAAAGCTAAGTTAGTTTTTTTTAAAAAAAGAAATAATTAATTAAGGAATACGGTAAGAACGTGGGTAAATGGTTCTGCACCCACAAAATGATCAGCCATGATCTTATTGAATGGTAGAGCAGGCTCGAAGGGCAGGACGGCCTTCTCCTTTTCCTAGGTCTTTTGTTCTTATATTATGCATGCCTCCATCACTCGTGACTTGGAGGTGCTGGTGTTGGATTAGGATGGACAAAATTAAAATTCACAGAACACCAGGTTATAGTCCAACAGGTTTATTTGGAAGCACTACTTTGCTGGTCCTTCATCAGGTGGTTGTGTGATTTTTAACTTTGTCCCTCACTCTTGTAACTGAGAAACAGCAACAAAAGCCACGAAGCAGTGCGCATGCTCCAGCCAACAGTTGGTATTGTGGACAATGAAGAAGGTTATCTCAGAATACAATGGGATATTGATCAGATGGGCCAATGGGCTGAGGACAGGCAGATAGGATTTAATATAGATAGATTAGGTTAGGATAACTGGTCGTCATAGACAGGTTGGATCGAAGAAGTGATTGATGTCAGCGGCGGACCAATGGAAAGGCAGGGGAGGAGCTGGAGGACCTGGCGCGGCAGTTGGTCCTCCGGCCAATCAGTGAATGAGGGCGGGACTAGATTTTCTTGGGGCGCGGATGTTCGGAGTGTGTGTGCGCGGAGAGCTGTCGGTAAGGAAAGAAATACACAGCAGGAAGCGGGAGGGGAATGGTGTTGGTATGGTCTGAGAGGTTTTACAATCATTTGGTACACATCGGAAAATACAAATTTGAAACTTTTGCAGCAAACGGGAAAATGCCTCGTTGAGTAATCGGCCCGAGTGAGCGCCACCATTTTTATTCGGGGCAATGATTCACTGGACACGTGGGCGGCCGCCAGCTTTGTAGGGGGCAAAGTTCAGAGGGATGTATGTGCAGCCTTCCCTGGTAAAAAGAGTCAGAGGGCAGGATTTCCACAGAGCACATTCAAACCCAGAGAAATGGACTTTTTTTCTGGATTTGTTTCGTCATTCATTTAAATGATTTGGATGTGAATAGAGGCCGTATAGTTTGTAAGTTTGCAGGTGACACCAAAATTGGAGGTATTGTGGACAATGAAGGAGGTTATCTCAGAGTACAGTGGGATATTGATCAGATGGGCCAATGGGCTAAGGAGTGGCAGATAGGATTTAATTTAGATAGATTAAGCTAGGATATCTGGTTGGCATAGGTTGGACCGAAAAAGCCTGTTTCTGTGCTCGACATCTTTGACTGTGGGATCATAAAAGTGAACTCTGCTGTGGTTCACCTCTGGGTTCTCTGATGTCCACTCGTTCATGATCTAGCTTCCTCAGTCTCTCATGGGTGTATTTTTGCTCTGTATAGTATTTTACTATTACTTTCACAGCTGTTTTGTAAATGAATTGAAAAATGTAGAGCTGGAAAAACCCAGCAGGCCTGCATCCGAGGAGCAGGAGAATCGACGTTTAGGGCATAAGCCCTTCTTCAGGAATGTAAATGAATTGTCCACTGCTGCCCGGCTCCTGACTATGTGCTGTTCCATAATCAGGTTATTTTTTTTCCACAATATCTTTGACAGTGAATAATTCTTTTGACCAATAAGCGAGTGCATTTTCCTTCCATTTCTGACAGTCAAATTCTGCACCATTTTCATTCACTGTAATTCATATTGCACTCCCTGAAACATCAACTGTGTATTTCTCCTTCCACAGAAACCAGTGATCAATGCCAAAGCCCTGTTGCCTGTGGAGAGGGTGATGTTTGACTTCCTTGTACTGCTGCAATTTGTATGGTGAAGGTGGTTGGGTAAGAGACATTACAGATTATTCACTCAGCGATATTGAAGAGTAGAAGATATCTGTACAAATCATCAAGGTTTTAATTTCACAAAAGTATTATTGAGAACTTTTGACATAAGGCTACAGATGGAGAATATTGTGTCCAGTGACCACAACCATTGCCAAATAAGCAGTTTTTCAAGAACGCCTTAAAGGAAGAAAGTAGATCTTAGAGGGTTAGAGTGGGGATTCCAGACCATGTTCCCTTGCAGTCTATAGAAACAGTCACACAGGTGAACTCAAAAATAAACACATCATTGAGAGTCTGAACTAAAATGAGTTATTGAGATATGAAAGGGTGTGTGGTGCAGGGAGACAGGAATGATTACAGCCAGGATTTAATTCAATGGTGCGAAAGTAAATTGTTGTTGCTTAAAAATGGGAGTCTTTTGATTGATCAGCAAGTTTTGGTACAAGTGAGCACTTCGGTAGTAGAGTTTTCAATATTCTTGAGATTATCGGGAAGGTGAATGTGAGATGCTGGTTTAAATAATGAAATCTAGAGTTAATAAATGGAATGAATGAGAGTTTCAGCAAATGAGCTGAGACTGTGGTAAGGTCAGGTGATATCACTGAAGTCGAAATAGTGGTCTTGGAGTGGGTCTGGCCTGTCATCCTCACCTCATTCAGCTGTTTGTCAGTTTGTGAATCAAGTCTGTAACCAGCTCAGGAACTGAGTGGCCCTGGCAGAACCCAAACTGGGCATCGCAGAGCAGGTTATTGCTGAGCAAGTGCTTGACAGCACTGTTGATGACACCTTCCATCACTTCACTGCTGAGCGAGTGTGGACTGATGGAGGGCAATTGGCTGAGTTGGATCTGCCCTGTGTTTTTGTGTTGGAACATCCCTGAGCAATGTTCCACAAAGTCAGTAGGTGCCATTGCTGGAGCAGTACTTGCCTTGGTGGGCAGCAGGTTCTGGAGCACAGCCAACAGTATTATTGCCAAAATATTGGCAGGGCCCATGCCTTTACACTGCTTATCCATTTCTTGATCTGATTGGAAATGAGTTTTCAACCAAGTCGATTCATATCTGTGATGTCAGGGACCAATGGGGAAGGCTCATCCACTTGGCACTGCTGGCTGAAAATCGCTGCTAATGCTGTCCTCTTATCTGGTGCATGAATGTGTGAGACCCCTCCATCTGTAAGGGTGGGGATATCTGTGATGTTTCCTCCAGTGAGTTGTTTAATTGTCCATCACTATTCTTGACATGGTGTGGCAGAACTCACATCTAATCTATTGGCTATGGGATCACTTAGTTCTATTTAGTGTTGCTTGTGCTGTTTGGCATGCAGGTTTGGTAGCTTCACCAGGTTGGCACCTCATTTTTAGGTATGCCTGGTACTGCTCCTGGCATGCCCTCCTGCATTCACCATTGAACCAGGGTTGATTCCCCTGGCTTGATGTTAATGGTTGAGTAGTGGATATCAGGCCATGAGATTTCAGATTGGGCTGGAGTACAGTTCTGCTGCTGTTGTTGGCCCACAGTGAGGCGGAGGTTGCAGGTTCAAGAGGGCTGATTGTGTTGTTGTATTTTCCAGTGCATTGGTAGATGTAATGTGGGCCATCCAGTTTCATTCCTTTGTTGAGACCGTGCAGTGATTAATACAATGAGTGATTTGATGGGCCTACTGTCGGGTTTCTTTCCATCAAGGACATTGTCAATAGCAGAAAAACATCTCCAATGGTTCCATGGCAAACAGTAGATTCTTCATTCCAGTTATTTTTTTCTTGACTTCAGAGCCGCCCTCTACCGATTTGGGATTCAAACCTGAACTTCAGTTGTATATTTTAATATTCTTGATAAATGATAAATACAACAGGTTTGTTCACTTATTTTTAGAATCACTATCGCAGGTTTTGTTTATTGTTTTGGAAACAAAAAGAATGTCCATTATCCTGTCTCCTCCATCCTCCCCTCCAACAACAAGAGTGAGGAGCACATGGAGTTTCTCTGTCCATAACATTGAGACAATGTGATCAGCTGCCTCTGCTTCTTTCCTCCCTCTCCACTTGCCCACCGAGCCAAACTGCCTCACAAGGGTGCTTCTCATTTTAGTCCTAAACTTGCATTTCCTAGAGTCTCTTGTCAAGCCTTATTAGAGGTCATCTTGACCATTTACCCTAGTGTAGCTAAATCATGGACATTCCAAATCTCTGTCTCATCCTCCTGCTTGTCACCGCTCTTTCCCCCCACCCCCCACCCCAACATTGCAATATTGTTCCATGATCTGTCTGTCTGTTTTTTCTGGTTATGTCCTTCTCTCCCATTCGGCTAAAACCTAATATTTAACCTCACCATCATTGGAAAATCCTGCTCCATCTCCACTCTCCCTTTCCTTTCTGAATTCATTGTATTTGGTGTCCCTACAGGATCGATCCTTGGCCCGTCCTGTTTCTCACCTACACAATGCCAGGAGGTAACATCGCCCAAAAGCAGACTGTTAGGTTTCACATGTACACTGACAATGTCCAGCTCTCCCTCCCCATCATCCCTCTCCATTACTCCACTATTACTCAGTTATCAAACTGCTTACCACACTTCGATTAGCTGCAATTGACTCCAATGAAGCACTGTAATTGTTAAACCAATTGCTATTCCAAATTCATTTCCCTTACTGCTGTGTCCCTCCCTCTCACTGGGAAGTGTCTGAGGCAGAACTACATTCTTCACAATATTGCTTTCATATCTGACCCCAAGGTGACCTTCTGATCAGACATCTACACAATCACAAACACCAGGAATTCCAATCTCTTAAACGTTGCTTGTCTCCTTTTCACCCCAGCTCCATTGCTACTGAAACCCTAACCTGTGTCGGTGTTGCCTTTAACTTGACAAATCTGAAACAGAACCCTTGATTCCGTGACTGACCCAGAATCTGGTTCAAGACTCACCCGTGATGGGACACATCCTCTCCATATTTACCCTGTCAAACCTTGACAGAATCCTGTCTGTTTCAAAGAGATCACCTCTCATTCTTCCAAAGTCCAGTGAGTATATTCCCAACTTATTCAGCCTTTGCTTACAGGATAATCCCTTCAAAACAGGGATCATCCCAATGGATCTTCTCTGAAATGCCTCCAATAAACTGCTCTATTTCATGAACTAAAGTGACCAAATCTGTTCACGTTACTCCAGATGTGGTCTCACTTGCCATTTGTTTAGTTGCCCTAAGGTATATACTCCAAACTCTTATATTGCAAACTCTTTGAAATAAGGGACAGCATTCCATTCCCCTTCCTGATTCCATGTTGTAACTGTGTGCTCACTTTCTGTGTTTCCTGCTCATTTTACCCCAGTCCCTTTTGTGGTGCAGCTTTCTACAGTTTATCCCAAGTTATACTCTATTTGCCAACTTGTTGCCCAGGTTTCCTGTGAATATCTCTCCGTAAACTGTTTATAACCTTTTGGAACTTTCCTGTTATGCTTTTTCTAGGAGATTTCCCTCCTCATTATTCGAAACATGCACTGTGAGCACTGGGCAGTGAGAAGCATGCACAGTTGCTATCTTTCAGGGATACTCTGTTTCATGACTGAGAGGAGCTTGTTGCCCATTGGTCAGAATGAAGACAACTTGCCCATCAAGGTGCATGAGCCTTTCACACCCCATTGAGGAGGCACAGCGGCAGAATGGAAGGAAAGAAAAGGAAGCAAATCCTGCTCTCCATATCTCACTGAATCTTGGGACATTCTGTCCCATGTTCAGTCACATGAAGTCCCAAGGTGGAAACTCATAGAAACCCACACAGATTTGCCCCTGAATTGCCTGCTAACCTCCACCAGGGGTAATGTGGACAGTCCTCCTGGGCCAGGAGGAGGGGATTGTATGAGTTTCAAACTTGAACTGACAGTGACGGATTTTATAAACTAGTATTACAGGCAGATATTCAGATGGTAATCTCAGTCACTGTAACGCCAAACTCTGACAGAATTACTCAATACATCAGGATCTGAATATTCGTATTGTGTGAGAGTATTGTGTTCCGGATCAATACCATTTGCTGAATAAAAGTTCTCCTTTGAATCAAATCATCCTCTCAATAGATCTTCCCAAATCTTCAACATGTGTCCTGTAATCCTTGTATATTGAGCTGAAGGGTCTAAGGTTTATTATAATGTGTAACTTTTGCAAACCGCTTTGTCACAGCTCCCCAAATTTCCTTTGCTACAAGGAGAACACACTCAGTTTTTCCAAACCGCTGATTCCCCAATGTCTGTTTGCTCTCTATAAGGTACACATCAGGGTTGTGTTGGAACATTCTCCACTTGCCTGCATCAATGCACCCCCCCCCCCCCCCCCCCCCCAACAATATTAAAGAAAGTGAACATCCTCCAGGATAAAGTACTGTACCGGAGTGGTGTCCCATCCACCACCTTCAGCATTCCCTTTCCCCACCCTCGAGGCACAGTGGCATCACTGTGTAAAAGATCAAGTCAGCATTGTCCTACCCGACCATAGGACTGCTCTCTCATTAGAGAGAGGTGTCTGGTAGTGGTTAACCTGAATATTATCACAGCACAGGCAAGGGGAGAGGTTGAAAATGAGAGTCCATTAATTGCAGATGGTTATTCTTGATGTGTATAAGCAACACACATGTCACGTGAACAATTAATGTTAAAAAAAGCCCCATACATTCTGCAACTAAAATCCCCCATTCCTTGAACCATCCTGGTAAATCTCCTGTGCCCCGTCTCAGGGACCCTGCCATCCTTCACAATGTGTGGGCGATCTGTGGTTCGCACAGACCTAGCTGCTCTGAACCCTGTGGGTGATAGCATAGAGCAACAGTTGCACTAAACCTCACTGTCTGGAAGAGAGTGAGAGACAGAAATCCTGAAGGCATTTAAAATCTATTTAGGAACACACTTGCAAGGCCAAGGC
This sequence comes from Chiloscyllium punctatum, assembly GCF_047496795.1. Classification (NCBI taxonomy): domain Eukaryota; kingdom Metazoa; phylum Chordata; class Chondrichthyes; order Orectolobiformes; family Hemiscylliidae; genus Chiloscyllium; species Chiloscyllium punctatum. The sequence continues at coordinate 1,960,350 of NC_092767.1, read as the reverse complement.
TGACAGGTCTATGAGTTCTGTGCTGGAAAATGCGATTAAAATAGTCAGCTGGGAGATTTCTTTACGGCATAAACCCAATGGACCACGAAACCGTTTTCTGTCATGTAGACCACAGACGCGTAATATAGGAATATGACAAGCCACAATAGAAACCAGGTCAGAGAATGTGATATTAGAATAGATGATACGTGATTAATTAATGTTTTTGGAGGAAAATGTGACAGAGGTTAAGCGGGACATTGTGGAGCTCTGGATGCAGGAATCTGAAATAAAAATGGGTTATCTTGAAGGCTGGAATTAAAGAAAGGCACATCACAGAGATTTGTGAGGGTGGACAAGATGAAAGATAGAGAGTGTGTTGAGAATAGAGGAGATTAGAGATTGGAGGATGTTGCATTGATTGAGATGTTTTTGATACCAGAGATAGTGATAGTTCTGAGGCTAGAGAGGAATTATAGAGATAAGGATGAGTTGTTAGCTTTCCCAACACTACCGCTTTACTGATAATGATTGTTTCTCTGTCCTCATCTGCCATTGCCTCCATAGGCCTGCGACAATGAGAGTACATAGACAGTATGTTCCTGTTAAGGCCAAGGCTGGGAGGCGTCGAGAATGCTGCATGACCTGAGAAATTGAGGCTCTGGTCAAGAAAATGAAGGGAGGATATGGCAGGTACAGAACACTGGGTTTGACTAAGTCCCTAGGGGACTATAAGGGCAGTAGGAGTATACTCGCGGGAAACCAGGAGGCAGAAAAGGGAACATGAGATAGCTTTGGGAAATAGGTTTAAGGAGAATCCAAAGAGATTCTACAAATACACTAAAGACAAAAGAATAACTAGGCAGAGAATAGCGACCCTCAAAGATCAACAAGATTGTCTATGGAACAGCAGGAGGTGGGAGAGATTCTGTAAGTATTTCATGTCAGTTTGTACTGAAAGGGGATATGGAAGTTAGAGATGTTGGAGAAATAAATAGTGATAACTTGGCAAGTGTTCATATTACAGAGGAGGAGGTACTGGATGTCTTAAAACCCATAAAGGTGGATAAATCCCTGAATCTGATCAGGTGTATCCCAGAACTTTGTGGGTAATTAGGGAAGCTTTTGCTGGGCCCCTCGCTGCGATATTAGTATCATCGATCGCCACAGGTGAGGTGCGGGAAGACTGGTGCCATTATTTGAGAAAGGTGGTAAGGAAAAGCCAGGGAACTATAGGCCGGTGAGCCTGAAGTCAGTGGCAGAGAAGTTGTTGGAAGGGATTCTCCGGGACAGGATTTACATGTCATTGGAAAAGCAAGAAATTATTAGGGAGAGTCAGCATAGGTTTGTGGATTGAAATCATTAACTTGGACTTGAGAAAGACACAAGGTTTCACATAACACACTGGTTAGCAGGTTCAATACCATAGAATTCTGGTGGAACTAGCTGTTTGGATACGGAATTGGCTGGAAGGTCAAAGAGTCATAGATGGACAGCACAGAAACAGAGACCCGTCGGTCCAACCAGGACATGCTGATCAGATATCCCAATGTAATCTAGTCCCACCTGTCAGCACCCGGCCCATATCCTTCCTATTCATATTCACATGAAGATGCCTTTTAAATGTTGCAATCGTAATGGCCTCCACCACTTCCTCTGGCAGCTCATTCCATACACGTCCCACCCTCTGTGTGAAAACGTTGTCTCTCAAGTCTCTTTAAATTCTTCCCCCTCATACCATAAACCTATGCCCTCTTGTGCTGGGATCGCCCACGCCAGGGAAAAGACGTTGTCTATTTATCATATCAATCCATCTCAGGTTTTTATATACATAGATAAGATCACCTCTCAGCCTCCGACGCTGCAGGGAATACAGCCCCAGTCTATTCAACCTCTATTCAACCCCCAGCCGAGCTCAAATCCTCCAACCCTGGCAACGTTCTTGTAAATCTTTTCTGAACCCTTTCAAGTTTCACAACATCCTTCCAATAGGAGGGTGACCAGATTTGTACGCAACGTTCGAAAAGTAGCCTAACCAATGTCCTGTACAGTTGCAACATGATCTCATAACTCCTGTACTCAATACATTGTCCGATAAAGGCAAGCATACCAAATGCTGCCTTCACTATCCTATCTACCTGCACTCCAAGGCCTCTTTGTTCAGTAACACTCCTCAGGACCTTACCATTAAGTGTATAAGTCCTGCTAAGATTTGCTTTCCCAAAATACCACTCCTCAGCCCATTCACCCATCTGATCAAGATCCCATTGTACTCTGAGGTAATCTTTTTCACTGTCCACTACACCTCCAGTTTTGGTGTCATCTCACTAACTATACCTCCTATGTTCACATCCAAGTCATTGATATAACTGACGAAAGGTAGTGGATCCAGCAGTGATCCTTGTAACACTCCACTAGTCACAGGCCTCCAGTCTGAAAAGCAACCCTCCATCACCACCCTCTGTCTTCTGCCTTTGAGCCAGTTCTGTATCCAAATGGTTAGTTCTCCCTGTATACCATGAGCTCTAACCTTGCTGAGCAGTCAGTGTCATAGTGCAGGATGCTTTTTGGACTGGAAGCCTGTGATGAGCAATATGCTGTCAGGCTGGGTACTGGGTCCACTGCTTTTTGCTATTTATATAAATGATTTCTATGTGAATATAGGAGCTATGGTTAGTAGGTTTACAATAGACACCAAAATTGGAGGTGCAATGATAGCAAAGTTACCTGAGAGTACAATGAGACTCCGATCAAATGGGCTGAGGAGTGGCAGATGAAGTTTAATTTAGATAAATGTGAGGTTCTGCATTTTGGAAAAGCAAATCAGGGTGGGACTTATACACTTAATGGGAATGTCCTGGGGAGTGTTGCTGAACAAAGAGATCTTGGAGTGCAGGTTCATAGTTCCTTGAAAGTGGAATCATAGATAGGCAGGGTAGTGAAGAGAGTGTTTGGTGTACTTGCCTTTATTGGTCTGTGCATTGAGTACAGGTGCTGTGACGTCTGTTTGCGGCTGTACAGGACATTCATTCAGCCACTTCTGGAATTCTGCTTTCAGACCTGGTCTCCCCGCTATTGGAATGATATTGTGAAACTTGAAAGGATTCAGAAAAGATGCAAAGATGTTGCCAGGGTTGAGGGATTGAGCTATAGGGAGAGGCTGAATAGACTGAGGCTGTTTTCACTGGAGAATCGGATGCTGAGAGGTGACCGTAGAGGTTGATAAAATCGTTAGGGGCATGGATAGGGTAAACAGCCAGGGTCTTATTCCTGTTTAGGTGAGTCCAAAACCAGAAAGCACAGGCATGAGGGAAAAGATTGAAAAGGGATATTAGGGGCAAAGTTTCAAGCTGAACATGGTACGTGTATGGAATGAGCTGCCAGAGAAAGTGTGGAGGCTGGTACAGTTACAACATTTAAAAGGCATCTCACTGGATATATGATTGGGAAAGGTTTCGAAGGCTGTGGGCCGAGATTAATTTAGGATATCTGGTCGGCATGGACAAGTTGGACTGAAGGGTCTGTTTCAGTGCTGTACATCTCTATGGCACTAATAAATTAAAATTAAGATAGGTTTCTCTTTTATGGAGAGTTAGCAGAAGGTCAGACAATTCTCCTTGGAGCTGAGAAGGTTAAGCAGTGATTTCGACCAGGAGTTGATTTGTTTCCACGGTATTTCATTTACAGAGAGACAGAGTGAGAAATCTTTAACGTCACGATTTTTATTAACTATTTTCAGGTAACAGGCAAATAATGCGAAGAAAAATGTGAAGATTATTTTGCTCACTAAGTTCTGAGCATCTGCAACAGTTTGACCGACAGCTGGATGCAGATTCAGTAGTTATTGTCAAAACAAATTTGAAATTTAACATTTTTAAGGAAGGATTTGGAGGGCTATGTCCAAATGGGAGGTGAGTTGGGACTCACTGGCACCATCTCCATAGGGAGAGAGTACAGCCCCATTGGGCAGAATAGCCTCCAGTCCCTGTGCTCTGTGATACTGACCCATTCACTGTGAATGATGAAGCTCATCACAGGGCAGAGCCGTAGAGATGTACAGCATGAAAATAAACCCTTTGGTTAAACTGGTCCATGCTGACCAGATATCCCAACCTAATCTAGTCCCATTTGCCAACACTTGGCCCATATCACTCTACACCCTTCCTATTCATATACCCATCCAAATGCCAAATGGTTTAATTGTACCAACATCCTCCACTTCCTGACAGAAGATTCCATACAAGCACCAACCTCAGTGGGGGAAAAGAATTGCTCCTCAGATCCATTTTAAATTCTTCCCCTCTCATCTTAAACCTACACCCTCTGATTCTGGACTCCCCCACCCCAGGGAAATGACCTTGTCTATTTATCCTACCCATGCCCCTCATGGTTTTATAAACCTCCATGAGGTCACCCCTCAGCCTCTGATGCACCTGGGAGGATCCCACCACTCAGGTCACAATGGGGCCTGGCTGATTGACACAGCTTCAGACCAATAGGAGAGTTGGCATGATCCTCCAACCAATGGGAGTGAATGAGGGGTGGGTCCAGCAGGCCAACACATGACCATCAGCTTTGCAGGCGCAGTGTCACTGTGAGGGGGGACTGAATGTGAAGGAGTGGGAGAGACAGCAGATACTGGGAAAGAGATGGAGTTAGTGTGGACTGGGAAGGTTGATAAACACTGTTTCAGTCTGTTGGACCTGAATGAGATACTCCGGGTAAATTAGAACCAAAAGAACTTCGGATGCTGTAAATCACACACAACAACCAGAAGGTACTGGAAAAGCTCAGCAGATCAGGCAGCGTCTGTGAAAAGAAATCAGTTTGCATTTTCGATCCAGTGACGCTTCCTCAGGAACTGATGTTACTGAGGAAAAAAAAGTCTGTTTTTATACAGAAGGTAGGGGTTAAGGAGTAAATGATAGGGGGGGGAATAGAGTCCAAAGAGAGAGATAAGAGCAGTTGGACAAAGGAGTGGATAACGATCTGATGGGGGTCGGGTGAATAGCTCTTTATGGGGACTGTTAGTGACTAACCATAGGTAATGAGTAATGGTAGGCTACGTAATAACAAGGCCTGGTATGTGGGGTAGGGGGCAAATACACTAGGATGTGGGAGAGTTCAGGACCTAAAATTATTGAATTTGATGTTGAAGCCAGAGGGTTGCAGTGTCCCCGAGAGGGAGATGAGGTGTTGTTCTTCCAGCTTGTGTTAAAGTGCGGCGCTGGAAAAGCACAGCAGGTCAGGCAGCATCCAAGGAGCAGGAGAATTGGTGTATTAGGCATGTCAGCACTTCATCAGAATTGTGGGTGCTGGAATACGGCTGAGAGATAAATAGGGAGGGGTGTTTGGGGTTGGGGGAAGGGAGCTAGGGAGGCAATAGGTAGTTGTAGATGGAGGGTCGTGGTGAGAGGATGGAATGAACAATTAGGAAGGAAGATGGGCAGGTGGGACTGTTCAAGAGGCCAGTGCCGAGTTGGAGGGTTGAATCTGAGATAAGTTGGGGGAGGGGAGATGAGGAAACCTTGATGCCGTGTGGTTGAAAGTTCCCAAGGTGGAAGATGAGGTGTTTTTCCTCCAGGTGTCGGGTGGCTCGGATTTGGGATGGAGGTCTTGCATGTCCTTGGCAGCGTGGTGGCGGATGGGGTGGGGTAGCCAAAGTGGTCGGCCACAGGGCGGTGGGGTTGGTTGGTGCATGTGTCCCAGAAATGTTCCCTGAAATGTTCCACAATTTGGCGTCCTGAGAGCAAGGGACACAATAGGTGAGGTGTTTAGGGGGGGTAGGGAAATCTCTGCTGGATGTGGGAGGATCCAGTGGTGCCTTGGATGGAGGTGAGGGGAAGGTATGTGCACAGGTTTTCCATCTCTTACAGTGGCAAGCGAAGGTGCTTAGAGTGGAGGGTGGGTTGGTGGGGACCGTGGATCTAACGTGGAAGTCACAGAAGGTATGGTCTCTGTGGAATGCTGAAAGGGGTGGGGAGGAAAATATATCTCAGGTGGTTGGATCTGATGGTGGAAAGAGCAGAGGATGATGCGTTGTATCTGGGTGGAAGGTGAGGATGGTGGGATTCCATCTTAGTTGCATTTGGAGGGGTGGGGTTCAAGGGCAGTGGTGTGGGAAGTGGAGGAGATACACTGGAGGGCATTGTAGACCACATGTGAGGGGAAATTGCAGTCCTTGAAATAGGAAGCCATTTGGTATGTTCTGAAGTGTTCTTCCAGCTTGCATCAAGCTTCACTGGAGCACTGCAGTAAGCATGAGACAGAGATGTTGGACAGGGAACAGCCTTGTGTGTTAAAGAGCAGGCAACTGGAAGCTCAGGGTCTTTTTTGCAGGCACAATGTAGATCATCAGCCACCATTTCCACCACCGCCACTGAGATGCTAGAAGGTTCCTGTCTCCTCCATTGATAGCTTTCCAACTTCCCACTCCTTTATCTTTCCAAATGTTCCTGTGTCTCTTTGGGCTCTGTCCCCACCTATTAGTTACTCTTTAACCCCTATCTCCTGTAGTCCAAAGATCTGTAGGTTCGGTGAATTGGCCCAGCTAAGTTTCCCGTAGTGTTCGGGGATGTGCATTCGTTCGGGAGAAATGGAGAGTAATAGAATAGGAGAATGGGTCTGAGTGGGATAAACTTTGGAGGGTGGGTGTGGAATTGTTGGGCCAAAGGGCCTGTTTCCTGAAGGGATTCTAATTTTCCCAGCTGTCATCGGTTCTGAGGAAGGGTCACTGGACCCGCGATAACCCATGGTGTGTGCAGGAGGCGGAAAGGAGAAAGGGGAGGGTGGCAGCAGAAACTGGATGAAATGTATCAGTGTAGACTGGGAGGGTTTAGTTACACTCTGTGCAGGTAGTTCGTCTGAATTAGAAACTCTTGGTCCCACGTTTGCAGCAAAGGGGAAAATGGCTTGGGCCTCAGGCAATGAGAGGTCCTGAGTTATGGCCGCCATCTTTATTTGGGGCAAGGTACAGCAGGGAGCATGCACGTGTCCTCTTCCTGGGTGGGGGCAGGGTGATTTGAAGAGTAGCATTTACACATCAAACACATACCGAGAAAAGTGTTTGTCTTCACTATTCATCTTGCACTGACTGTGAGCTTTGTTTTGTGAATTCGTTTTATAGGGTAATAATTGAGACAGGGATCTCAATAAACAAGTTTCTACAGTCAGCGGAGTCATCGGGATCTGAATATCATTGGGCATTTAACTGTAGAATGAGAAAGGTTTGTCTGTTCTGTCTGTGGGAAAATATCTTCAATATTTTTGTCAAGCCAAAAGCAGAAAGATGTTCAAGTCCATGGTTGGATCACCCTTGGGGTATGTGTTCAATTCTTGGCCCTGTAGCTGTGGAAGGAGGTATTGGCCTGAGAGGGTGCACAGATTTATCCAAATTACACCTCGTCTTTTTGCAGGAACTGTCAAATTTAGTCTCAATCATCCACTTTGTAATGTTAATCTGTAAACTCCCTACTTCCAATTCTCTGCAAATTTCTCGTGGATTCAAATTCCAGCACCTTTTCAGGTGGAACGTTCCAGATTCTGACAACTGTCTGTTCATTCAGAAACTGCTGAAGTCCATCTTGACTCTAGGGTTACAAAGGGCTGAATTGAAAGATGCAATGCTGGTCCTGAGCTCCCATTGAGGTGCATTGGAACAGTACAGTGTAGGTGTGAACAGACAATGAAAAAGACAGGGCTGCACTGTGAGGGCTGCTTGGCTCAATGAGAGTGTTTTGGAGTTGGGTGTAAATAGTGAGGTGAGACAGGGAGAAGGTGAAGCTGAAACTCAGTTTTAGTTCAGGCCTTTCAGAAATTCACAGTCCCAATGGGAATAGCCAATTTGTCAGTGATACCTGTGGAGTATTTAAGTTTTTAACGTATGACATATCAGCTTAAGTAAAGTTTGTTTTTGTTATTATAATGGACATGTTTGAAGTGAAGGAAGGTTACTCACTCATTTAAATTCTCTTAATGGGAGTAACTAGATGAATCAAGAGAGACGTTGTGACAGGAGCCCTCAGACCCGTGGTTGCTCCTCTTGCACAATGTGGGAAATAAGGACCGCTTCCAGTGTCCCTGACGGCTATTTGTGCAGGAAGGCTTCCCATCTGCAGCTACTGGGAAACTGCTTTTCGGAGCTGCAGCTGAGAGTGGACTCACTGTGGAGCATCTGCGATACTGAGAATGTTATGGACAGCACGTTTAGTGAGTTAGTCACACTGCAGGTAAGGGTTACACTGGCAGAAAGGGAATGGGTGAACATCAGATCTAGTAAAAGGCTCAGGAAGCGAGTACAGGAGTCCCCCGTTGTTATCCCCTTCTCATACAGATACTGTATACCGCTTGGGATTCTGTAAGGGTGGGAATAGGTGGGGTGGCTTCTCGGGAAATCAGCATCAGCCAGGTTAATGACACCACAGAGAGCTCTGCTGGTCAGAACAAGAGGAATGAGAGTGGCAGGGCTATAGTGGCAGGGGATTCAATAATCAGGGGTACAGCCAGGCACTTCTGTGCCCACAGACATGAATCCAGGATGGGATGTAATCTCCCTGGTGCCAAGATCCATGATATCATGGAGTGGCTGCAGGATATTCTGGAGCTGAAGGGTAAACAGGCCGTTGTTGTGCAACACACAGATACCAACGACATCGCTAAACAGAGGGATGAGGGCCTGAAAGCTGGACATAGGGAGAGCAGAGATGCATTAAAATATAGCTCCTGAAATGTAATAATGTCAGACTTACTCCCAGTGCCATGTGCTAATGAGACCAGGAATGAGAAGGTAGATCAGCTGGATGTGTGCCGGGGGAAATGGTGTACCAGAGAAGGGTTTTGATTCTTAAAACACTGGGACTGTTTCTGGGTTAGGTGGGACCTGTACCAGCCTGACCAGTTACCCCGGGCAGAGCTGAGTCAAATCTGGTGGGGCCTTTTGCCAGTTCTGTTGGTGAGTTTGTAACTCGTCTCGCAGGGGGATGGGAACTAAAGTGTAGGCTTAGATGGGTCAGATTCAGGACAGGGAATGGGAGGTAGAATATTAGTGATGTAGTTAGCGGCTCAGAAAGCCAAAGGAAAGGAGGATTAAACGAAGCTTGAGTCCCTCTTCAGCCATCAGTCCTGACATCCCAGGAAGGTGAGTCAACAAAATATGGAGCTGTTTACATGTCGATGACTCTGTGCTTCAGCAAAATGGTGGAAATCTGTAATAAAAACAAAAAGCGCTGGAGATCCTCAGCAAGTCTGTCAGCATCTGAAATGGTGACAGATGCAGGAAACATTGCAGCCTTGAAGAAGTGTTTAGGTGATCACACCAAGCACTACAATATCGGTTACACACTGAGTGCCAGAACGTGGGACTCGCATAAATAGGTGCTTGATGACCAGCATGAATACGATGGGGCTGGAAAGGTGAAGTTTCGGGTCAGGGCTATTTATCAGGACTGACAAAGGGTCCCAACCCAAAACATCAACCTTCCTGCTCCTCTGATGCTGCCTGACCTGCTGCACCTCCCCAGATCCACATTGTACAGACTCTGACTTCCAGCATCTGCAGTCCTTAACTATCTGCACATCCCAGGACTCATCTGGTGATCCTCCTTTACACTCTCTCAATAAGCAGGAGAGCCTTCCTTAGAAAAGGGGAACAAAGGTGTATACAGAACTCCAGGTGTGGTCTCACCAAGGCCCTTCCAGAAAGGGATCCCTGTCCCCATCTTATCCATAATGGTCATCAAGCACACATGCCTGGTGTGATCACCTAAACACTTCTTCAAGGCTGCAATGTTTCCTGCATCTGTCACCATTTCAGATGGTGCCAGACCTGCTGAGGATCTCCAACACTTTGTTTTCTCTGTTATAGAGTATTGAGAAATTCACATTGAACTTCATGTTACCGGATCCGTGCCGATCTGAATATCATTGACCTTTTCATCTGGATGGAAAGGTGGTGCATTCTGTCCGTGGACGAATATTTCAAATGTCCGTGTGACTGGAAAAAAAGTACTGAGACAGTGAAGTCCATGTTAGCATGGGGACTGTGGAGAGAGGTTTCATTGGTTTTTGAAAGGCTAAACAATCATGGCACATTTCCCTGGAACAGGTAAGTCACAGATTGGTTTTGTAAGAGGACAATTAACCATGAAACCAGAAAGACAAAAGGATTCCTGCATCATGGAAAAAGCTATGAAACTGGGATTGTTGTAATGGAGTGAATTATCGATCATTGATTGTAATCCATTGGCGTTGTCACATCGGTTCCAGTGCTGTGGGGAAACACTGGAAATTTGATGAGTGCAGTGTAGGTTTCAGTTATTCAACTGGAAAGGTGAAGAAGAAATTTACAAGGATGATGCCAGGTCTCAGGGGTCTGAGGTACAGGGAGAGGTTTGACAAGTGAGGACTTTTTTGTTGAGAACAGAAGAAACTGCGGGGGAATATTTTATAGAAGTGTATAAGACCATGAGAGACATGGGTAAGGTGAATGCACTCGGTCTTTTTCCCAGGGACTCAAGGATTGGAGGGCATCAGGTTAAAGTTAGAGGAGAAGGAATACATGAGAACCTGAGGGGCAACTGTTGTACACAAAGGTGGTATGTATATGGAATGAGCTGCCAGTGGAAGTGGTTGAGGTGGGTATATTAACAACACGTAAAAGACATTTGGACATATACATGGATAGGAAAGTTTCAGAAGCAGATGGGCCAAGTGCAGGGAAATGGGGTTAGCGTGGATGGACATTCTGATTGACATGGGCCAGTTTGGGCCAAAGGGCCTGTCTCTGCTGCAGGAAGCTATAACTCTAATAAGTGCATTTGCTATTTCTCCCCCGAACTCTGTTGGTATCCTGGGATGTATTCCATCGGGGCAAGGAGACTTGTTTATCTTTAGCTCCATTAGCTTGCCCAGCTCTAACACTTTCATGATAATGGTTGTTTCTTGGTCCTCACCTTCCTCAGTCTCCTAATCAATTACTGGCATGTTCTTCGTGTCTGGATTAGTGGTGCTGGAAGAGCACAGCAGTTCAGGCAGCATCCAAGTAGCTTCAAAATTGACGTTTCGGGCAAAAGCCCTTCATCAGGATGTTCTTCGTGTCCTCCACTGTGAAGACTGACTGCTGTGTACTCGTATTCCTGAACCCTGCTGGATAGGAATAACTAGGTACAGAACTCTGAGAGGTCCTCTTTGAGTCTTTATTGATGAGACACGTCAGCTACCTGGATAGTGTACATGCAAAACGCCTTCAGGCAGCATCAGGTAACTCCCCGCCTGTCCGATGTATGGATCCCCTTCTTATGCATTTTGTGGTTTGTGACTTTGAATACAGACTGTCTTTCAATATTATCTCCATGGCAACGGCAGTTCAAAAGTCTAGTTCAGTTCAGCACTTTCCCCCCCCCCCCCCCACACCACCGTGCCTCCCTCAAGTACCTGACAGGCACTTCAGTTTCCGTGGGGCTGTCTGTCGGGATGGTGATGTGCAGGAGCCGGAGTTGGGGTGGTGTGGACAAAGTTAAAACCACACATCACCAGGTTATAGTCCAACAGGTTTATTTGGAAGTACAAGCTTTTGGGGTGTGCTGTGATTTTTAACTTGATTAGGATTATCTCTATGGTAACAGTTAAGTGCTTCAACAATTACAGAGGCCATATGTTCCCCACACAATAGGTTTCCCTCTAGCAGGGTAAACTGCTATTTTGTCCCTGGGGATAGCTACTCATCACTTTTTATCCCCAATTCCATCATGCTTTCTGTTGATCTTTGAAGTTTTTCCAATCTCTGAATTTATCCTTGGTCTTTGCCAATTTGTATGCCTTCTATTTCAATTTTATAGACTCCCTTATTGCCTTAGACATGGCAGATTGCTCCTTTTCCGACAGTCCTTCCTTTTCACTGATATCTACTTTTGCTGAGAAATTTGAAAAATTACTTTGATATTCCTCCACTGTCTGAGAACTGTCCCACAGTAAAGTCTTTGCTTCCAGTCTGCATTAGCCAAATCCTGCCTCATCCTATTGTAGTCTCCTTTGTTTAAACACAGTATCTTGGGATTGGATTTAATCTTCCTGCTTTCCATCTGTGTTCTAAATTCAACCAGACTTATGACAAGTCTTTTTATCAGATTACGAGGGGAGGCAATGTTTCCTGGGTGTTTTGGTTTTCATCGTCAGAGACCTTGGCTTTGTAACAAAGTACAGGATAGATATTCACAATAGAGTATTCTGGATGCTGTGAATGTACTACACAGTCTAAAACCATAAATCACTGTCTCCCCTCAGTTTAAAATTGCAAAATCATTATCTCCTACACGCTTCCTCACTACCTAAGTCTGGAACGCTAATCCACCTGACTATCCTGCTGTTTCTGCAAATCTCCTTTGGTGAAGATGGTGAGTTTTGGATTCATCTTTCTGGTTATTACCGTAAGAAGATAAGCCCTGGGCACAGGAGGGGCAATGCAGCCCTTTGAACCAGCTCCACCATTTAATATGGTGATGATTGAGCTCACCTCGGTCTCAGCTGGATTTTCCCACCTGCTCTCTCTCACACTTCAACTCATTGCAAATTAAAAATCTGTATCTCTTCATTAAATTTGCTCATGTCTTGGCATCCACCGCATTTTGAATAGGGAATTCCACAGATTCACAACACATTGAGATAGGTACATTCTTCCTCATGAGAATAGAATAGAGTCCCTATAGTGCAGAAACAGGGTATTCATCCATTGATTCCACACCAACCCTATGATGAGCATCCCATTCAGACCCACCCATTTCCTGTAACCCTGCATTTCCCATGGCTAATTGCCTAACCAGCACATGTATGGACCCTGTGAGCAATTTGGCATGACCAATCCACCTAACCTGCACATCTTTGGACTGTGGGAGGAAACTGGAGCACCGAACAAAACCATGCAGACATGGGGAGAATGTGTAAACTCCACACAGTTGCCTAATGCTGGAATCAAACCTGGGTCCCTGACGCTATGAGGCAGCAGTGCTAGCCACTGAGCCACCTCTGCTTAAAATCTGCTGCCCATTATTAACCTCCCCACCACGCAATTGGCTGAATGTATATTCCTTACCTCAGAAATCGAGGTGTCTAAGCGGATATCTTAGTAAATCCCAGTGACAGCCCACATGTCCTGTGTGTCTGAATAGATATCCTATACACAACACCCTCCAGCCCACACTGTCTTTCACTTTCCAGGGACAGGTCTCCAGAGGCTTCATGGGGACTACAACTCCCACAGTCCCTGAGGCAGGGACCACACGTGTGTGGGGAAACCCACCACTGTACATGTACAGAATGTGGGTGGGTTTTGGAGCTTATTCTTTGTGTTAACTAGCGGAAGGCATTTCACACTGTGATTGGCTGGAGAAGGGACGCATCTGCCTATAGTATTGATCTGTTGGGGGGGTCAAAGTGACACTACGCCCAGATGGGACCATGTTCCATTCGCAACTTGTCATAACACTGGGAATTTACCAATGAGAAACAAAGAAGGATGTGACCCATTCTCCCAGACTGAAGGTTCCTCTTCTGTCCAGGATCTGCCGCCTCCCTTTCTGTTTCCTTTTGTTTCATTCTGCTGTTACATTATTGACTTGCAGCAACTGAAGGGAAAGGAAGTGAACCCAGAAAGGGTGCAGAGTCTAACCAGGGACGGGAAGTGGTGGCATAGACCTGTTTATCAACAACTCCATGAGAATGGGGAGGGTGTACATTAGGGGGTAGGAGAGTCAGAATGGTGGGAGAGAGTAAGTGGGCTGGAGGGTTACAGCTTTGGGGGAAGAAAGGGGAAAAAGATATTCCAGAGAAACTAGAATTGTCTGTTCTGAATTTCTAATCTGTGCATATTCCTTTATACAGGGTGCTAGATGGTGAAGATTTGCAGACTGAAATCTCAACATCATGTGCAGATTGTGATTAAGTTGGCCAGCATTTGATGAACCAAAGATGGAGAATCACTCGGCCAAAATCCTACAACACTCTCCCTCCCACCATTGTCGGTCTCTCTGCGCCAAATGGACTGTGAATGGTTCAAGACAGCAGCTCACTCCCATCTTCTCAAGGGTAAGGAGAGATGGGGAATAAATGCTGGCTGAGACCGTGATGCCCATATCCTGGAAATGGTTTCTATCTCTAGTTGCTGAAACCCAGTTGATGTTACTGCAGGATGATGAGGGACGCTGAGTGCATCCTCCAGGAAGCAGCACCATCACATTACCCCTGCCTACACCCACACAGTAACACAACAACGCCACTGGAGCAAAAGGCAGTGAAGCCCAAGGAGGACTTAGATATAGTTCTTCGAGATAAAGTCATGAAAGGGGATTGGAACAGAGCAGGAACAGGAGACTGAGCTGGATGGTCAGCTGTTTCCCATTGAATGGTGGAGCAGGATTGAAAGGCTGAATGGCCTCCTTCTGCTATCTCCCAGGTATGTATATAGTCATGGAGCCCGGGTAGGAAGGAGGGGGCAGGGATTCTCCAGGAGATTGCACTTCCACAACAGTTTTCAGTGAGGGATGGTTTGATGGATTTTATTTAACATTTATCTTTAACACAAGGTTTGTAAATTTTGGCTTTAAAATGTTGCAAAAACTTTTTGCACAGCAAATAAAATTAAAGAAAATAACGTAAACTGTCTGAATATAACAGTTTTAAAGCTTTCAACCTCCTGTAAAATAAAATCTTGTCTGTTCCCAGACACCATCACTTTCCAACTACTCAAACTCCAGGGAAATATTCCCTCCCTGTCTGAACCTTTGGCTTGATTTAACTGCTTTTCAGTTGTCATTCTGTGAGGTGTGAAGCGTACTTTGTCCCCATTTCTCTGACTCCGAAATGTGAGCACAGCAACCTTCCCACCATCAAAATTATCATTATGCCATTTTGCTTTTGGTTAACCTCTAATCTCCAGCAGTGCAAAAGTGAGGACTGCAGATGTTGGAAACCAGAGCCTAGATTTGGGTGGTGCTGGAAAAGGCCTCTCGCCAAAACGTTGATTTTCCAGCCCCTCGGATCCTGCCTGACCTATGCTTTTCCAGCACCACTCTAATCTAGACATATAATCACCAGCAGTAAACCATTTGTGTAACCAATTGAATATTTCCAAACAAAACCTATTACGGGTCAAGCAAACATTACAAGTGACAGAGTGAGAAGGGACCAAATCAAAGTAGAGTTGTGGGGAGGGGGCAGTGGTGGAGATAATGCACTGTATCCCCTGCGGTGCCCACATCTATCTAAAGGCATCGAGTGCATTGATACACACCACATGTTCCTTCTCCAAGAACACCCTGCTGTGTAGCCTTTATCTTCAATCATATAATAAAATCCCTACAGTGTGGAAGGAGAGCATTGGCCCATCAGACCCCACCGACCATCAAAAGAACATCACGCCCAGATCTCTCCATCCCTGTAACACTGCATTTCCCATGGCTGATCCACCTATTCTGCACAATCCTGGATATTGTGGACAATTTAGCACGACTGATCCACCTAACCTGCACATCTTTGGACTGTGGGAGGAAACCAGAGCACCTGGAGGGCACCCACACTATAATGGGGAGAATGTGGGAACTTCACGCAGGGTGTTGGACAAGGCTGGACTCCAAACTTGTACCTGGTGCTGTGAAGCAGCCGTGCTACAGTCACAATTTAAATCAAAACAGATGATCCCTGCTCATTGTCACATTGCTGTTTGTGGAGACTTACTGCCCAGAGAGACATCCTGAGGTTCAGAAAGTGGCAATGTAAGTTCAGTCACCTCCAGCCCAGTTAATGTGATTAACAACAACAACATCAATACTCCAACAGTGTCATCATGTACAAGGTCCACTCCTGACTCTGATGGACAGTAACATCAGAATCAGAGTCCTGCAGTCCACATGGAGCAGGGGGATGACCACTTCCCTGTGAGAACTCACTGGTCTCTCAATCGTGTTGAAGATGCAGCAAATCCCTTGTCTCACAGAGGGGTGAGCAGCTCCTACCCAGTGTGAACCCGCTGGAGTCTCGGGGGCAGGATGAATCACTGAATCCCTTCTCCCACACTGACCATCTGAATGGCCTCTCCCCCTGTGTGGGCCCACTGGGGTCTCAGGGGGGCAGGATGAATCACTGAATCCCTTCTCCCATACTGACCATCTGAATGGTCTCTCCCCCTGTGTGGGCTCACTGGGGACTCCGCAGGTGCTGCATTTGAGTGAATCTCCCCCCACACTGAGAACAAGTGAATGACCTTTCCCCAGAGTGAGCTCGCTGGTGTTTAAGCAGGTCAGAGGACTGAGTGAATGCTTTCCCACACACTGAGCAGGTGAATGGCCTCTCCCCAATGGGAATGCACTAATGTCTCCGCAGGTGAGAGTTTGAATCCTTTCTCACACATGGAGCAGGTGAAGGATCTAAATCCATTGTGCCATCTCTGGTGCCTCAGCAGATTGTAAGATCGAGTAAATCCCTTCCCATACGTGGGGCAGGTGAACAGCCTCTCCGCAGTGTGACTGTGTCGGTGGGTGTCCCACTGGGAGGGGTAAGTAAATTCCTAATTCTGATTGAGTACATCCTCCTGTTTTCTCGTTTGTTATTGACAATCTCATTCCCCTCGCACCAGAGCCTGTTCCAGTGTTACAGAAACAACAGAATGGTCAGCTACAGCTGGTCACCTGACTGATCACTGGACACGAACGGTTCACTCTCCACAGATGCTGCCAGACCTACTGAATTTTTCTAGCAATTTCTGATTTCCCAGCATTTGCAGATGTTTAGTTTTCCAATACTCATCTTGTGTGTTTCAGAGGAGTTTATTCATGAAATTAGACTGTTTTGAAAGTTGTATGTTAGTTCACACATCAGCTATGATCATCATGAATGGCAGAGTAGAGTTGAGGGGCTGAATGGCCTCCTCCTGTTCCAATGAAAGTTATCCATCGGCAGCTTGTGGTAACATTTCCCCTCACTGCTCACTTAACCTCCCTGTCGAACACACTGTTACTGACTGAACAAACCTCCTGTGTTTGAACTAAACCTGCTAATGTTCAGTGGCTCCCTCTCCGACCACCCGGGTTTCAAAGCTTGGGAGAAGATTTGTAGCTCGCGTGCTCGTTGTTGTGGTTCTGTTCGCCAAGCTGGCAATTTGTCTTGCAAACATTTCGTCCCCTGTCTAGGTGACATCCTCAGTGCTTGGGAGCCTCCTGTGAAGTGCTTCTGTGCTGTTTCCTCCGGCATTTATAGTGGCCTGTCTCTGCTGCTTCCGGTTGTCAGTTCCAGCTGTCCGCTGTAGTGGCCGGTATATTGGGTCCAGGTCGATGTGTTTGTTGATAGAGTCTGTGGATGAGTGCCATGCCTCTAGGAATTCCCTGGCTGTTCTCTGTTTGGCTTGCCCTATAATGGTAGTGTTGTCCCAGTCGAATTCATGTTGCTTGTCATCTGTGTGTGTGGCTACTAAGAATAGCTGGTCGTGTCGTTTCGTGGCTAGTTGGTGTTCTTGGATACAGATCGTTAGCTGTCTTCCTGTTTGTCCTATGTAGTGTTTTGTACAGTCCTTGCATGCAAAACCAATGTAGTGTACAAAATCCCATGCAAGGAAACAAGGTGTACAGCTGTCAGAGAAATATGTTAAAAACAAATTATAAAAGCATAGAGGGCAGAGTACAGTCTGAAATTGTTGCTCTCAATTGTGAGTACAAAAAGCTGTAAAGCCTGGGGAGTTTACAGCCAACACGTACTCAGGATTGGCCAAGTGGCCTCGATCTGTGCTGTAACTTTCTGATAATTTTTTTTCTGACATTTGTAGTTAAAGTCTGATGACGCTAGTAACTTTTCAAATTGGACTGGAGTTTAATATTCTGGAGGAGTGTCAAATAAATCACATTGATCACATTCTGCAGATCTTAGTCCATTACCCTGCATGTTCCAGCATTTCAATTACATCCATGTCCCCTGCCGGTGGGACAGGACGTACAGAGATGGTGACGATGGTGTCTAGGTCATTGTAAGCTATGATTCTGTGCATATGTTGCTTGACTAGTCTGCGTTCCAGCTCACCCAATAAGATGTTAGCAGGGTGAGACACTACAGTGGAGCTCCTCTTCTCGCCAGTTCCTTTCTTTTCTCCTTTTTAAAAATTCCTTTCTCTCTTACTCTCCACTTTGCAGACTGTGACACAAATGTCTCAACATTGAATCATGACTTTTTTATTTAAAAAGAGCATGTCTCTACAAGAAAACCAATGGAGGAAAATATATTATTTTTGCATCAACTGCATTTGTAAACAAAAACAATCCTGTTCAATAAACACTGTCTCATTTTTTCCTTCAATTCTATCAAGCGAGCTATTATATTTGATCCCTCAGTTTACCGATCTTAATAAATATCCAATCAATTTCAGAGCAACATGCTGACAAAGTATTGAACCAATTTATCTGTTTAGGTTTTAGCATTAGTTATTAAGTCATTACCATTACAATAATTGCATAATAATTGGTCTGAGTAATAAGTATACTGAGGTTCACAATGTAATTTATTGACTGTTTGTTTGTAAAATGGTACAGTATATCCTTTTTTCAGGATTCTAACAGTAATTATTAAAGAATTTGCATGACAATAATTATTATATGGTTTAGTTTATCTTGCTAACAACTACAGTGAAGTTTATATTTGAATTTAATCCAATCTTCCCTAGTACCTATACAGTAATATAAAAATCCATTTTATTTCCAATCAACACACCTACAAAAGAATCCATTATTTCTGATGCAACACGCACTGTTAAAAATATGACTTTTGCTCATTTGAATGATCTGTGTAATCCCAGCCTTATAAATTTGGAAAAACCTAATTACTTTTCCCTGCAACAATTCCTGTTTATTTTTGCATATAGCACAGTCAAATAGCAAGATGAAATTTATCATTATTCTTAAGTATGCTCATACAATTTTGAAAATCTATATGTTGCTAATATATAAATGTTCATTTCCGTCCATAGAATATAGAACAGTACAGCACAGTACGGGCCCTTTGGCCACGATGTTGTTCCGACCTTTTATCCTCCTCTAAGGTCAAACTAACCAACATGCCCTTCATTTACTATCATTCATGTGCCTATCCAAGAATTGCTTAGATGTCCCTGATGGATCTGAATCTACTACCACCACTGGCAGTTCATTCCACGCACCCACCACTATCTATAAAGAAACTATCTCTGACATCTTTCCACAACTTCCCCCATTCACCTTAAAATTATGCCATTTTGTGGGGAAAAGTCTTTCATTATCCATTCCATCTATTCCTTTCATCATCTTACACAAAGCTATCAAGTAAACTCTCATCCTCTTTCACTGCAATGACCAAAGCCTCAGCTCCCTCAACCTTTCTTCATAAGACATACCTTCCAGTCCAGTCAACATCTTGATAAATCTCATCTACACCTTCTCTAAAGCATCCACATCCAATGTGTAATGAGGTGATCAGAACCGACCACAATATTCCAAGAGTACTCTCACCAGGGATCCATAGAGGTGCAGCATAACCTCATGGCTCTTAAACTCAATCTCCCTGCTAATGAAAGCCAACACACCATGCACCGTTTTAATAACCCTATCATCTTGGATGTCAGGTATGAGGGATCTATGGACATGGACCCCACGATCCCACTGTTCCTCCACATTGTCAAGAATCCTGCATTTAATCTGAAAATATGCATTCAAATTTGAAATTCAAAAATGAATAACTTTACATTTTCCCTGGTTGAACTCCATCTGCCACTTCTTAGCCCAGCTCTGCATCCTGTCAATGTCCTCTAGCAACCTACAAAAGCCGTCCACACTATCCACAACTCCACCAACCCTCGTGTCATTGGCAAACCTCCTCCTAACTCACCCTTCCACTTCATCATCCAAGTCATTTGTAAAAATCACAAAGAGCAGAGGTCCCAGAACTAATCCCTTCAGAACACCATTGGTCACCGTGCTCCAAGCTGAAAACTATCTATGTAATCTCACCCTGTCTTCTATGGGCCAGCAAATTTATTATCTAACCAGGCAGGTTTCCCTGTATCCCATTCCTCATTACTTTCTAAATGAGCCTACATGGGGAACCTTATCAAACACCTTGCTAAAATCCATATACACCACATCCACTACTCTGTCCTCACCAATGTGCTTGTCACATCCTCAAATAATTCAATGAGGCTTGTCAGGCATAACCTGCCACTCACAAAGCCATGCTGACCATCTCTAATCAATCTATACTTTTCCAAATAGTCATAAATCCTGTCTCTCAGAATCCTCTCCAATAATTACCCACAACTGATTTAAGACTGACTCATCGATGATTCCCAGGATTACCTCAATTGCCTTTCTTGAATAAGCGAATAACGTTTGCCACCCTCCAATCATCTGGTATGACTCCAGTGGACAGTGAGGTTGCAAAGATCATCGCCAAAACACAGTAATCCCTTGCCTCCCTTCCCATAACAACCTATATTATATCCTTTCTGGACCAGGGGACTTATCTATCCCCGTGACTTTTCAATATTTTCAGCACATTCTCAGAGTTAACATCGACCTGTTTGACCATATCAGCCTGTTTCACGCTGTCCTCACAAAGAACAACGTCCCAGTCACTCGTGAATACTGAAGCAAAGTACTCATTAAGAACCTCCCCTACCGCCTCTGACTCCTGGCACAAGCTTGCTTTACCATAATGGGTATAAATGTGGAATTACGCCTCAGCACTGAATTAATGTAAAGATAATGCAGTGTAAAATCACTCGATTACTTTGAATATTGAACTGTATTTTAACCAAGAAAACACATTTGAATTGATTTGATTATATTTTACTTCAAGCTAACGTTTATTGTATTTTGAACCACAATAAGAGTTTCATTTTTACATATATAAAACGTACTTAAAATTCATCGCACGTTTATGTACAGAAAATAGAATTATCATCTGCTTGTTCCTTCCTTTTTCAATGACTGTTCATTTTGAAATTGTGGAAGTTGTACGTTGTTGAAAGGAAGGGAAATTGTCTTCAGCTGGATATTCACATTGAATGACTGACGCATTTTTAAATCAAAGTACAATGATCGCGCAGTTTTGTCAATTTGTCTTTCAAAGAATTGTCATGAGATTCCTGTTTTTTTAAGAGTAACATTCATTTATTTTATTGTTATTGTAAAATATTGCTTAAGTTTCAGTCCATTACACACAGAAACTACCTAATTAATTCCTATTCAAATTACTACAATAAACAGCTGATTAGTTTTCATTTGAGAAACCACATGAAACATAATATTGCAGTCCTGCCGTCCTGAGTGGGAACATTATGAAAGGAGCCTGGGGAGCTGTGGCAGTGTTTCTATTACTAGACCCGAGGGAAGGTTTCAAATCGCACCTTCACCAGAAATCTATCAAGAGCTGCTCTGAATGTTGATTAGAGAGTACCTAAGCACAGATTGAATTGCTTTTCAATCCAACATTAGATCTGCTTTTATCTATTATATCAAAAATCACAAAATCTGATACTTATTTGAGTCAGGTTACAAAGAAATATGTGTTGGAAAATTCGCTTTCGCCACTTTGCTTTTACAAAAGACTTATATCTGTCCCTGTTTTCTCTAACTGAAAGAAATATGAAGAGGATTTTCACTTTTATTAAAAAAAAAGGGGAGATGTTTCCCTTATAAATTAGTGCTTCTTCGATTTACGCCTTTTCAGCTTATGAAAGGTTTCATAATAACGCGCTACTTTCGGATAGTGGGGATACCTGTATCTATTTCTGTCGCTTATAAGTTCCTGGAGAATATTTGAAAATGTTGCAGAATTCAAGATTACGATGTCTAAGTAATTAGCTTGATTTTTTTGTTGCAAAGGAGTAAGTCGAAACAATTGAAACACATTAAACATTATTATCTCGTGCTATAAATTTGAAATAAAGTTGATAGCTTCTTCAGTAAACTAACAAATGCTACCACCTATTACTTGTCAGTCAGCTGTTTGCCTACTTTGTAACTAAATGTTGTGATTCAGCTAAATATTACTCTGTCCTTTGATCAAAGTGAATGTGTAATTGTTGTTCAGTTTATGAATTGTCAGAAACTTGTTTTTACTTTTCCATTCACCTGTTCATTTTGACCATAAGGTTGAAATGCTTTGAAAATATTGGAGTTTATTCATTTAAAAATAAGGTTTGCACATTTCTCACATATCTCATTTCTTGTATTATGATTCAAGAATGTTTCCTGGTGGAATTCAAGTAAATTCCAAACATTTGTTCACTTCAAATAAGGTCTTTAACACCCAGTTATCAATCTGTTGTTAATGTTTCAGTTGTTTACATTGACATTGATTGGGTACTCATTCAGAGAGATCAACTGACAATTATAAGCTATTTGCAGGATTATTGAATTGAAAGAAAGATACAGACGGGCAAACATTTTTTGGAAGGAATTGCTTTTTCATTTGAATGTGTTGACTGTTCAAGACTTCTATATCACCTTCCTATGGTTTTCTTGTCGAGAATGTAAATTTCTAGTTCATGTGAATTTTAATGTGTTCTGTATTTTGAGATTTGTGCCAGATTTAAGAAGAAAAGGAGAAGCAATTAACATGAAAGCTTTAGTGAATAGAAAGTCAAGTAAAGTAAATTGACAGAGGCAACTGTTAGTATAATCTCTGAACATTCAGTTAAATATTTCTAATATCAACAGTGTGGCACTGGAAAAGCACAGCAGGTCAGGCAGCATTCGAGGAGAAGCAGAATCAAAGTTTTGGGCATAAGCCCTTCATCAGGAATTTTTTCTGATGATGGCCTAATGTCCGAAAGGTCGATACTCCTGCTCTTTGGATGTGCCTGCCCTTTTCTATTGCCACATTCTTGGCTCTGATCTTCAGCTTCAGCTTTCCTCACTTTCTCCAAATATGTTTAATGAACGTGAAACTGAAAAGGTTAGCATCAGCAGTTGAACAAAACCAAATTAACACATTTTTTTGCAATATTTATAGAGAAAACTTGCAACAAATCAGATCGAACAGCATCTCTTGCCGTTAGAACCCTTGGTCATTCATAATAAAAAATAATCATGCTTTGAACAACCAGGATGGTGTATAACTACTGAACTGAAATACCAGAGGGACAACGATTGCATTTATTGGAGGGAATGATAACCAGATCCTTACTGTGATAGTGGTGATTAATCTCAGGAACAATAAGATATTTACTGTGATTATTCCACTGAACAGTAATTAGATGGTCATGAAGATCTTTGTGTGGCTTTATGTGCAGTGTTTTGTTTGAACATTGATTTCAGTAACATTGAGATATTTTACAAGATTGACAATTGACTGTTAAAGGTAAGTTTTAAAGGCAGCATTTTTTAAAAAAATGTCAGTTTTGTTTAGTGAAACACAATTCTAATTATATGGAATCCCTACTGTGTGGAAACAGGCCATTTGACCCAACAAGTCTACACTGACGTTCCAAAGAATAATCCACTCAGCACCATTCTGCTCTCAGATTACTGGACATTTACCCCTAACTAATGCACATAACCTACACATCTTTGAACAGAACGTGCAGCTTAGCATGGTCAATGTACCTAACCTGCATATCTTTGGATTGTGGGAGAAAAACAGAACATGCAAACTCCACAAAAACATGTGGCCAAGGATGGAATCAAACCCAAGTGCATAACACTGTAAGACACAAGTGCTAACCACTGATCCTTTGTTCTCAATGCCCAGCCCCCATGCAAATAAGTAAGGGACATGCAAAACAAAAAGTAAAAATCTCTAACAAATCATGAATGAACGATAATTAGAAAATTAATATAATCATATAACACAACAATATTCAGGTGAATTGCATTTTTTAATAACAAATTTGGGAATGAGCTAACTAAGAATAACTGGAAGTGACATTTGTTTCTTTCACTGATTAAGAAATTGACTTGCTTTTCATCTTTGCAACACTGCAGAATAACGATTTATGTGCCTGAAATGTTTGAATTAAGCTCTTTCCAATAAAAAAAAGTCAGTACAATCACATCAACTTCTTCATCCTTAAGACTCAAACATTCTCAATTACTTTCCAGGAATTTAGAACCAGCAGAAGTAGTTAATTTGGTTTCTTGGGAACTGGAAGAAAATAAACAGCAGATTCTATGAATTAGTCATTCAATGTGATTATTCAGCTGAAGACAAAACCCTTCTTTGCAAAAATGCTCAATTTCGAAAAATTCAAAATGCATTGTCATTGTTTAATGAGACAATACAGAGCTGTTAATTCTTTTTCATTTGACTTAACAAAACGCAGGAATTTTACATGATTTTGTTGCAGGAAAAATACTTAAATGTTATTGTGATTAGAAATACAATAAATGTTCACACCGAAGTGAAATATATTTAAATGAATTCAACTATGTTTCCGCGGGTAAAATAAGAATTAATATTAACAATGATTGAGAGATTGTACACTACAATATATTTAGTTATTCATGTAAAGAGCCATAATTCCACATTTATGGCAAATACTGGATTGAATAATTATTAGGTATGAGCAACAACTGAATATAAACTTCGATCAATGAATTAAGGAATAATGAGAAATCTCATTTTGCTATGTGACTGAGGAATATATGCAAACAAGCAGAAATTATTGCAGTGAAAAGTAATTGCAGGTCTGTGAATTTAAAGTCTGTGATTATGGAGATCATTCAAATAAGCAAACATTAGACATTCACAATTAATGTTGGATGGGAAGTCCTTGGGTCCATTTTGGGAATGTTGATCTGAAAATAAAGTTTCATATTGCAATGTTGGTACTCAGAAACAATTGGTTAAATTAAAATGTGAATCTCACTTTACTTGTTCAAAAGACTTTCTCAAATAATTGTGCAATTATTATCATGACAATGACTTGATAATTAATGTTGTAATATGAGCAATTAAAATGATTCAGTATTTCAAAAACACTTTGCTGTGATGTTGATTGGATAGTTATTAAAATTGGTGAATTGTGGAATAAAATATAGTAACTAGCTTTATGAATTGAAGAAAAAATGAGCCAATCAGTGATTATAGAACATTTTTTTCTTTCTTTACTACAAAATGCAGGTAACACAAGAAATATGAATTTCTATCACATGGTTTCCTCATAGAGACACGTTATTTCAATTTAGATGATTAATTTTATGATCAGAGTTGACATTTGTGTCAGAATTTGAGAGAAAGTTGATAGATAATGAAAGTGAGCATGAAAGTGAACAAATGATGCTGTCAACGACATTTGGTACATAAAGGAATTATAATAATCGTTCATTATTGTACAATGATGAATAATGTTGGAATAGAAAAGACAAAAAAAAATCAAAATGTTCAAAGCAGTTCTTTTCTTACAATTAACTGAAACCAATAATCATTTTGCAGAACACGTAATTTGAAAAAAAAAGTCATTTAATGTGTTATATAAACTGAAGACTACTTCTGTTTTGCAAAAATGGAGACTTTCACAAATTCAAAACTTAGGTTTGCTGAATTATACAACAAAAATGTTTGTAATTTGAAATATCTCTTGCACACAAATGTAAAATAAGTAAACTTAAAGAATATTAGAATAACAAAACGTTTGTTGTTTGCATGATTTTATTACAGTCAATATCCGTGATAAAGTAGAAGCATTGTTTTAAGCAACATAAATCATCTTTAACTACTGAACTGAAATAGAAGATATCAGTTCCACTTGTTGCATGGAATAGTAAACAAATGCTTACTGTTTCTGGATCAGTGGTGCTGGAAGAGCACAGCAGTTCAGGCAGCATCCAAAGACCTTCGAAATCGATGTTTCGGGCAAAAGCCCTTCGTCAGGAAACATCGGGCTTTTGCCCGAAACATCGATTTTGAAGCTCTTTGGATGCTGCCTGAACTGCTGTGCTCTTCCAGCACCACTAATCCAGAATCTGGTTTCCAGCATCTGCAGTCATTGTTTTTACCTAAATGCTGACTGTTGTCATTGGTTTCAGGAGCAATAAGGTACTTACTCAGGTTATTCTACTGAACAATAATCAGATGGTGATGGAAGTCTTTGTGTTGATTTATGTGTATTGTTTAGTGTTTAGGGAATGAAGACTCAGGAGGCAGGTTGAGCTCAGGCATGTGGAAGATGTTTACTCATGCAGCAATCAGTTAATGAAGGGATCGTTCCCCCGAGGCCAATCTCGGAAGGGAGATCCATGACACACTGTAACATGTACAGTAAAAAGCAGCATTGTTAAGCACATGTAATGTGGTTACAGCCCTCTCCTCCTCATCCAGACACCCAAACCAAACACATAATCTCAGGTGGGCATCCTAATAGACAGTCCCAGAGTCTTATCATCTCATGTTGTTTAACAGGTACTATAATCTCCAGGCCTTGGCATCTTTACACGCATCTCATTCATTCAGATTCCAAAGTTATTGCCGCACTCCCTCAGGCCTCTCAGGATGCCTTATCTGGTGTGACATTTTGAATTCTACTGTTTATTATATTTTACTTTACCAAAGTCAATAACTCCTTAGATTGTTCACTGTCCTAATTATTTATGTACAAAGAAATACAAATGACAGTTAGTTTTAACTTGCTATAAGATTAGTAATATGACTTGTGTTATAAAGTTTGTTATATTGCGTAAAATTATACAGCCACTCTTACTGTCAGGACTTTATAATTAATGGGCAGTCAACATCATATCTTGAAGCTAATTCTTAAAACTAGCTAACTGCACATCGAAGTCTAAATACTTTTCTCTAATGCTTTTAAATAGACATTGGTTACATGTATCTAACTTATGTTGCAAATTACCCCTATGATTCTCCAGAATCTGCAATTAGAACCTTTGTTTAATGTTCTGAGTAACTTTAAAATAATAACTATTTCTGACAAACAAACTCTTCTGTTGTCATGATAGCTGCTTAGTGAGTTAACTGGGCTGCACCCTACAGCTGCTGTTTATTCATTTACTGGGACAACTATCCTTTCATTTATGAAGGTCGGGATTGGTCATTTGTCTGTATGCTGTCTGGAATTCTGTAGTCCTGGCATTGGAGTAGGTCCACTGGTAATGTGTTTTTTTTAATTAAAGGCTGGAAGAGACTGTTAGTCTTGTTTATCACCCCGTTGACACCTTGTGTTTTAGTTCTAAGGTAGGCTGCCTCTTTTTGATTGTCAGGCATTTTGTATGAGCCAACATGGACCATTCTGTTCCAGATGGGGACAGGCCACACCCACAACAGAAAATCAACTAAGACTCAAGTATTACAATAAAAATCACCATTCGCTACCATTGGTATCTGGAAAGTGCAATATGTTTCCATCACTGAGCCTTAATTTCACACTTAAAGCTGGATATAATGGATTTGATCAATTATTAAAT
The DNA here is from genome assembly GCF_047496795.1 of Chiloscyllium punctatum. Lineage (NCBI taxonomy): Eukaryota > Metazoa > Chordata > Chondrichthyes > Orectolobiformes > Hemiscylliidae > Chiloscyllium > Chiloscyllium punctatum. The sequence goes on along the minus strand of NC_092767.1, from coordinate 1,932,949 downwards.
ATTAGATATAAGCAACAATTAGTCTTAAAAATCATTTCATAGAAAACTTAAAAATGATTAGAAATCTCATATAGCTGCCAGTAATGTGTAAAAATGAACAGTATTTGTTGGAGAGCAAAACAATCAGACGTCTGTTAATATGTAAGACTGAATATTAATCCAGTGATTTCTGTGAACATTCAAAGGAGAAAGAACAGATATTATCTGTGAGTGTTGGATGGGGAATCATTAGTTAGTTTGTGGTTGTGTTGACCTGGAATAAGAGAACTATTATTCTTTGTAATATTGGCGCTAAGAAATAATGGATTAAATTAAAATGGGAATTTGATGATGTTTGTTATGAAACCTAAACTGAATTGCCGTGTGATTTTTGGAGAGACAATGAATTATTAATTAATTTTAGAATTCTGGCAAGGTAAATGAATCAATATTTCCAAATGCGTTTGCTCTGATGTTGATTAGTAATTTATTAAGATCAGTCAACTGAGAATTATAATGCTGGCATGATGGTTTGAAAAGACATTAGACATTCAGTGAACATTGATCAGAACTGGTTTGTCATTCACAATTCTCAGATCTTCAAGAATTCTATAATTGGTGCCTCTGCTTTCCTTCTGGAGAAATATAATATATAATACGAACAAGTTATGTATTATATTTCATTCATGAAATTTTTCATATCATCAATATTTAGACATTTGATTCAGAATTACAAAGAAAATAAGACAATAAGGAACTTTTTTTTCACAGAAACATACAGTCAACAGCATTTGTCAAGGTATTTGTTTCAATTTTGTCTCTGAATAAACAGATGAATACATTTAATGGGGATCTGCTCACAATGTAATGAACCACAATTATATTTTTTATCATAACTATTGGATTGGAAACCTCTCAGAAAACTTGCCTGTAGTCAGGACTTATAGACTATAGACAATAGACAATAGGTGCAGGAGTAGGCCATTCAGCCCTTTGAGCCTGCACCGCCATTCAATATGATCATGGATGATCATTCCTAATCAGTATCCTGTTCCTGCTTTATCTACCTAACCCTTGATTCCATTATCTTTGAGAGCTCTATCCAACTCTTCCTTAAATGAATTCAGAGACTAGGCCTCCACTGCCCTCTGGGGCAGAGCATTCCACACAGCCACCACTCTCTGGGTGAAGAAGTTTCTCCTCATCTCTGTCCTAAATGGTCTACCCCGTATTTTTAAGCTGTGTCCTCTGGTTCGGCACTCACCCATCAGCAGAAACATGTTTCCTGCTGCCAGAGTGTCCAATCCTTTCATAATCTTATATGTCTCAATCATAGCCCGTCTCAGTCTTCTAAACTCAAGGGTATACAAGTTCAGTCGCTCCAGTCTTTCAGTGTAAGGTAATCCCACCATTCCAGGAATTGACCTCGTCAACCTACGCTGCACTCCCTTAATAGCCAGAATGTCTTTCCTCAAATTTGGAGACCAGAACTGCACACAGTACTCCAGGTGTGTTCTCACCAGGGCCCTGAACAGCTGTAGAAGTACCTCTTTGCTTCTATACTCAATTCCTCTTGTTATGAAGGCCAGCATGCTATTAGCCTTCTTCACTACCTGCTGTGCCTGCATGCTTGCCTTCATTGACTGGTGTACAAGAACACCAAGATCTCTCTGTACTGCCCCTTTACCCAAATGGATTCCATTGAGGTAGTAATCTGCCTTCCTGTTCTTGCCACCAAAGTGGATAACCATACATTTATCCACATTAAACTGCATCTGCCCACTCATCTAACTTGTCCAGGTCACCCTGTAATCTCCTAACATCCTCATCACATTTCACCCTGCCACCCAGCTTTGTATCATCAGCAAATTTGCTAATGTTATTGCTGATACCATCTTCTATATCACTAACATATATTGTAAAAAGCTGCCGTCCCAGCACGGATCCCTGCAGTACCCCACTGGTCACTGCCTGCCATTCCGCAATGGAGCCGTTTATCACTACCCTTTGTTTCCTATCAGCCAACCAATTTTCAATCCAATCTAGTACTTTGCCCCCAATACCATGCAGCCTGATTTTACTCACTAACCTCCTGTGTGGGACTTTATCAAAAACTTTCTGAAAGTCCAGGTACACTACATCTACTGGATCTCTCTCGTCCATCTTCAGAGTTACATCCTCAAAAAATTCCAGAAGATTAGTCAAGCATGATTTCCCCTTCATAAATCCATGCTGACTCTGTCCTATCCTGTTACTACTATCCAGATGTGCCGTAATTTCATCCTTTATAATAGACTCCAGCATCTTTCCCACCACTGAGGTCAGACTACCTGGTCTATAATGTCCTGCTTTCTCTCTCCCACCTTTCTTAAAAAGTGGTATAACATTAGCCACCCTCCAATCCTCAGGAACCGACCCCGAATCTATTGAACTCTGGAAAATAATCACCAACGCATCCACGATTTCCCGAGCCACCTCCTTCAGTACCCTTCATCTCAATACATGTTAAGATTAGCATCCTTAGCCATAGGTCATAAACTGTCATCATTGGTCTGGGAAAGTTATAGTGTGTAAATTATAATAAAGTATCTCGTACATATGTTTGGATCTGATGAGAGCATGGTGATTGCTGTGATAATTGATCCTGAGAACAATAAGATACTTACAAAGAGGTTTTCACCGAACAGTAATTAGGTGACCTTGAAGACCATTACGAGTACTTTGATTTCAATAATGTTGAGCTGATTTCCACGATTTGGGAAATGTTTCACAACATTTTACCAGACTTCTGGATTCTAAGCATCCAATGGGTTTCGAGTAAACACCCTTCTGTTGTTGTCATTCTCAAGTGAGGTGTATAATGCTCAGGCACTGGCTGGAAGTCTACTTTAACCTCTCCAAAACACAACTCTCGGGCTGGTTGTAACTGGATCTCCCGAACCTTTGTGACCTCTTTGACTGGGCCTTCCACTGTTTTCTGGAACTGATTATTTTGTCGACTGTTTCCTTTAGTTTGACCTTTTCAGCTCCGATTTCTCCAGCTGTAGGAATATTTAGAATGTTCACTTATGGGCCACAGGTCACTTGACCTGAGTGGATAGATAAATATGGTTCACTTATTGTTGTAATAACAAATTGAGAATGAATTTTTGCATTTTAACAACAAAATTATTCAATATTTTTCAGCAGTTTACGGTGAGATTGATTAGATAGTCATTAAGAGAGATCAACTGACAATTATAAACTGTTTGCGGGATTATTGAATTAAAAAAGGATACAGTCATGCAGATATTTTTTAGAAGGCATTGCTTTTTCATTCAAATATATAGGCTGTTCAAGAAGTCTATATAGATGTTCATTGGTTTTCTTGTCCACATACTAATTTATAATTCATATTGCTTTAATTGCGCCCAGAATTTTGAGATTAGTATCAGAGTTAAGAAGAACACGAAGAGCATTTAATATCAGAACTTTAGTGAATAGAAAGCACAGTAAATGTAAATTACAGAGGAAACAGTCATTAATTGCTCCACATAAGCAGACAAATATTTTTAATGTCGAGATTGTGGTGCTGGAAAAGCACAGCAGACCAGGCAGCATCCATGGAGCCAGAGATTCCCAATGAAGGCCTATGCCTGAAACGTGGTTTCTCCTGCTCCTCACATGCTGCCTGACCTACTGTGCTATTCCAGCACCATACTTTTGACTCTGATCTGCAACATCTGATTTCCTCACTTTCTCCAAATATTTTTAATGGACATGAACTGAAAATGTTAACATCGGCAGTTGAACGAAACCAACGTATTTTTGCAATATTTGGACTGAAAACCTGTTTGTGACCATGCAACACATCAGGACATATGAACATCTCTTGACTTAGAATCCTTGGCCATTTATAATAATGAATGACCACTGCTTTGACAAACCAGTATCGTGTGTAATTACTGAACTGAAATACCAGAGGACAACTACTGTATTTATTGGAGGGAATGATAACAGATCCTTACTGTGGCAGTGGGGATTGATCTCGGGAACAATCAGATAGTTACTCTGATTATTCCACTGAACAGTAATTAGCTGGTCATGGGGACCTTTGTGTGGCCTCATGTTTAGTATTTTGTGTGAGCAACGATTTAAAAAATATTGAGCTATTTTACAAGATTTAGGAACACATTGATAATCAAGTGTTAAAGGTATTAACTAAAGTCAACTTTAAAAAAGTTAGAATTGTTTATAGAAACGCAACGAAACTATTGTAGAATCCCTGTTAGCACAGTGTGGTAACAGGTCATTTCATTGAAAAAAATGACCCTCCAAACAGTAACGCACCCAAACACTTTCCCAACCATATTCCTCGACATTTACTGCTGACTAACATACACATCCCTGAACACAATGTGCAATTTAGCATGGCCAGCTCACCTAACCTGCACGTCTTTGGATTGTGGGAGGAAACCAGAGCAAAGTCACATAGACTTGGGGAGAATGGGCAAAGTACACAAAGACAGTCACCCGAGGATGGGATCAAACCGAGATCCCTGGCACTGTGAGGCAGCAGTGTTAGTGACCGAGCCATTGTGAAACTATATGCAAAAAGTAAAATCAGTGAGAGGTAATCAAGGACAAATTTCAAATAAACACCCTCCGCTATTGTCAAAGCATGTAAAATTTACATTCAGTATGAATAGATGAATAGAAAACAAAAAAAAAACAAATCTCCAGCAATTCACGAATGAAAATAATTAGAAATTTAATTTGATCAAAGCTCATTACAATATTTAGATGAATTGCAATTAGCTGACTAATGAATAACTGGAAGTGGCGTATGTTTACTTTACAGATGAAGAAAGCGACTTGTTTCCGCTACCCCCCCGCCCCCCCTTGTAACACGGCAGAATAACAATGCGAATGTCCGAAATGTATGAATCAAGCTCTTACGAACAAAAAACTGATCACTTACGATCACTTAGCATTTTCATCTTTAAGACCACAACATTCTCAAATATTTTCCAGGAGGTTAGAACCAGCAGAACTAGTTAATTTCTTTTCTTGGGAACCCGGAGAAGAGAATAAACAGCAGATACTGTGAAGAAGTCATTCAATGCAAATATTCAACTGAAGACAACGTTCCTTCTTTCTAAAACTGTTCAACTTCCAAAAATTCAAAATTTATTGTCATTGTTTAATGAAACAATAAAGAGATGCTGATGCTTTTTCATTGGATTTTGTTGCATGACAAATGCTTAAGTCTTATTGTGATTAGAAACACTATAAGTGTTAGCATTGAAGTGAAATATATTTACATTAATACAACTATGTTTCAACAGGTAAAATAAATATTGATTGTTACAATAATTGAGAGATTGTACACTGCAATACATATGAAGAATTAACATGATTCAATATTTCAAAAGCACTTTGCTGTGATGTCGATTGAGTATTTATTAAGATCAGTAAACTAAGGAATAAAACATAGTAGCTAGCTTTACGTATTAAAGAAAAAATGAGACATTCAGTCATTATTGAACAAAATTCTTTTCTGAACTCAAAAATATATGCTATATAAAAATTGTGAATTTCTTTCCACTGGATTCTTTGTAGAGATGGTACGTTGATTAATATTATAATCAAAGTGTCAGAATTAGGAAGAGAATTAATAGATCATGAAAATGAGCATGAAACTAAACAAACAATGAAGTCATTGCTTGGTGGTATATAAAGCGATTGTAGTAATTGTGTCATTATTGTACAATGATGAATAATGTTGGAATTGAAACAACAAAAAATTCAACACTTCCTTTCTTACAATGCAATGAAAGCAATAATCATTTTGTAGCATGCATGATTGGAAAAAGCAGTCTTTTAATATGACATACAGTGAAGACTAACCTTTTTGCAAATATGTAAGAAGTTCATAAACTCAAAATGGTTATAATTTGAATTGTCTCTTGCACACTCACAACAGAAGAGGAGCTTAAAGATTGTTAGAATAATTAAAAAAAATGTTTCCAGTGTTATTGTATTACAATCAATATCCATGATAAATTAGAATTATTGGTTTAAACAACATAAATTGTCATTAACAACTGAACTGAAATATAAGATATCAAATGCACTTACTGCATGGACTAGTAAACAAATGCTTACTGTTGTCATTAGTCTCAGGAACAATAAGATACTCAGGTTATTCCACTGAACAGTAATCAGCTGATGAATATCTTTGTGTCGCTTTATGTGCACTGTTTTGTGTGAACATTGACTTCAAGAAAATTGAGATATTTACATGAATTACAAATAGATTGATAATTGAGTGTTAAGGATCTTATTTAAGATTAGACTTTTTAAATAGTTGATAGAATTGCTGAGCAAAACACACTTCAGACATCATGCAATAAATTAGATAAGTGATTGTGAGAAACGAAGTTCAGTCACTTCAATAAGTTCAGTCCGGAACAAGACCTGAATCAGTAGTATCATTTATTACGCTGTTGCAAGAGGGGTGTGGTGTCCACTGTCCACAAGGCACACACACACACTGAATTTAATGAGTACACAATATTTATGTAATTCGTTTCTCTTCCCTCCTCCCATTGTTCCTCCCCTGTTTACAACTATTTCTGATCTAAACCGGCTGTTTATCTCTGAACTCATCCGGCCTGGTCCGTAACAAAATGTTTATCTCTGGCCTCACAAGGCCGTTTGACCACCTCCTTCTATGGTCTTATTTTTATTTATCCTTCTTCACTGCCATCTGTTTCCGTGCTAACCAAAGCAATATTTCCTTTTATTCTTTATTTACACCGAGCCTTATGACCTTTTGATGTTTTTCTTTGTTTCTGCTGACGCGGGAAACAGATGCTTGTAACTGTTTGTACAGGCATATCTAGCTTAACCTACACCCCATCCCCTCACAGCACCTTATCTATTTGTCTATAACATCTACCATTATTTGCAGACATATTTCATTCATGTATGCACATTTTAGCTAATACAAAAGCAATAATATATTTCCTTCACATAGTTTTCATTTTTGTTTACTCAGCTCTTGGCTGAAACAATTATACACTGGTGCGAGTTCATTTACCTTGAATAAACAATTATGATTGCAGAAGTAACACTGCTTTACCTATATCCCACAGTGATAAATATGCAAAGTCAAATTTCAAATGAATGCACTTGGATATTTTCACAGCAGGTCGATCTGACATTCAATATAAATAGGTGAGTGAAAAATTAAAACAAATTTCACACAATTCATAAACAGATCAATAACTAAAAATTGGTAAATAAAAGGAATTGGCATTTGTTTATTTTACTGAACAAGAAATGTATTTTTTCTCCTCATTTTTACAGCACTGGAGCATCAAGTTCTATGTACTGTTTGAACTCAGCTCTTCAGAACAAAAGAAAATCAATGAATATCATTACTTTGTATATTTCATCTGTATAACTGCAACATTCTCAAATATTATCCAACGACTAATGATTAAGTGGAATTAGATACATTCTGTTATTAGTGACCTGAAGAAAATAAATAGCAAATAGTGTGATTATTGGAATGAACAACAGATGGAAGCATATCTAATTTTGAATTGAAAGGCAATTCAACTGATTCTTAAATATTTTCTACTCAACATTCAGGGCTGCTCTGGCACAACTCTGTGCAAGGTGGGAATTGAAACTGTGCCTCCTGGTCTGGTAACAGAGACACTATCAGAGCTGCACAACATTCCTTCATAATGTTCCCAACCAGGCTGGGCAGGTCTATAATCACATGCTCACTGTGGTCACTCAAGTGAAAATTAATCAGATGTTTATTGTGATAATTGGATTGGAATTAAATGGATGGATCCTGTGTGTAATGTACTTAAAATTAAATAGTAATTTACAATAATGATGGGAGTTAACAGATGTCTTAATTAAATATGATTTTTATGATAATTTGCAGAATGACAACTTGACAGATTGTGTGATTACTGTAAATTGATAAACAAAAATGAATATAATCATTCTATTTGTTCATAACAGTTTCTCATTTTATAAAATGCAAAGTAAAATCTTTTTGTTCTACACGTAAATTGGAACAAAATGATGACTTGGTCAGTCAATGGGACTATTCAGCTGAAGACAACTTTCATTGTTTCTGAAAATGTCTGGTTTCTAAGAAGTCACCATTTCCTGTGATTGTTTAATGAAACAAGAAAGATGTCAATCCTTTTTTTGTGTACTTCAAAAAAATTCATCGGAATTTAAATAATTTTGCACTTGAAAAATATTCAACCATTATTGTGATGTTAACATTGAAGAGAATTACACTCAAATCATTTCAAAAGTGTTTCCAAGTTTACAATGAAAAGCAATATTCACAATGATTGAGAGATTTTACATTGACATGTCCTTGCAATAGTTATTATATGGAACCATAATTCCACATTTACATCCTTTACTAAATTGAACAATTATTCGATATTAGCAACAAATTGATTTCAAAACTACTATTAATGATTTTAAGAATAATGAGGTATCTCATCTTACTATTTCTCTGAGTAATGTGCAGAAATGAAGAGAAATATTGCAGTGTAAAGTAACTGGTGTTCTCTGAATATCAATGACTGTGATCTTTCAAATGAGGAAAAGTCAGATATTTACAAAGGATGTCGCAAGGGCAGTTATTGGTCTTTTCTGGGTGTATTGGCCCGACCAAACAGGTTTTTATATGGTAGCATTCACAATAAGAAATATGGAAAATATTGAAAACCCATTAACTTAGACTTCGTAACAAGCACAAAGTGCTGTGTAATTATTGTAATTGTTAATTGTTTCTAGAATATTGATAGATAAATTAACTTAATATTTTGAAAGCACTTTGCTCTGACGTCGATTACGTGATAATTAAGATTGATATACAGAAAATTAATATGTAAAAAGTTGCTTTAATCTAAAAAAATACTCAGTAACAATTGGCACAGTTCAACATTGGGTTTTTTTGTTGAGTCATGTTTATTTATTTAATTTTTATTGTGATAAATGTTTAGACATCTATATCAGAATAAGGAAGAAAATAATTAGACTGGGAAAGTGAGTACTATTGTGAACAAAAGGTTGAATAAATGACATTTGTTACAGAAAATTATTTTGCACAAAATGACTGATAATTACGTGATTATTGTTCATTGACAACTAATGCTGGAAGTAAAAGAAACAGATTCTAACATTTCCAAAGCAGTTTTTTTTCTTATAATGAAATTAAAGTAAAAATCATTTTAGAGGTCACATGATTTGAAAAAGTGTCATTTAATGTGATATTTGAGATGAAGAATCGTTCTTTTTCCCCAGTGTAGTCTTTTCAATAATTTAAAATTTAGTGTTATTTGAGCTAAAGAACAGATGGGTGTACCTACATTGTTTTCTTGCACACAAAAGAAGTAAAGTCAACAACATTTTTAAGTTTCGTAGAGTTAATTAGCAAAATGCATTGAAGCTATCATGCATGAAGTGAGATAAGTGAGAGAGAGACAAATTAAATGTTCAAATGAACACGTCGATATTTTGAAAGCATATCAATCTTATGAATTATGAATTGGTGGATGGAAAATAAAAACAAATTCCTGACAATTCAAGAATGAATAGTTAGAAGAAATTTAATTTGTTCAAAGCACATAACAATATTTAGATGAATTGCAATATTTAGTTACAATTGTAGGTGATCAACTGAACAATGAATAATATGAAGTTGCATTTGGTTACTTTGCTGAAGAGGAATTTTGACTGTTTATTTTGTCATTTTTATAATACTGGAGAATAAGTATTTATGTGCTTAAAATGTCTGAACTAGGTTCTTTCAAACAGAGAAAAAAAAATCAGTATCATTTCTTACTCTTCCAAATTTAAGATTGCAACATTCTCAATTACTTTTTCAAGGAATGTTGAACTAGCAGAATTAGATGCATCCTTTTATCAGTGACCTGAAGAAAATAAGTAATAGATATGGTGATGATTGAAATGCACAGCAGATTGAAGTATATTTCATGTTGTTTTGAAAAGCAGTTCAATCTATGCTCACGTATTTTCTCATGAATATTTGGAGCTGCTCTGACACATCTCTGCTGAAGGTGGGAATTGAAATCATTTTCCTGATCTTGTCGGAGAGACACTGTCAGAGCTCCACTAGGACCCTTCATAATGTTCCCACCCTGGAAGGGTAGGACCATAGTCACATGCTTTCTATGGCAATACAAATGAAAACGAATCAATAATTTGTATTGGAATTAATTACATATTTCCTGTGTGTAATGAACTGACAAAATGAATTAGTATTTACAGTAATGATGTAACAAAGCAGTAATGACTTTAATTAAATATGAATCTCATGATGATCCATGAGAGGAAAAAATGCCTAATCATTTGATCATTGTAAACTGATGAACAAAAATCAATAAAATAGTTCCATATGTTCAAAGCAAGTTTTCACAGAATAAAAGGAAAATTCAAATTTTTTTGCAACATAAATGAATAGGAAAATAAATGAATTAGTCACACAATGTGACTATTCATCTGAAGACAACTTCCCTTCTTTCCAGAAATGTTCACTTCCCAAAGTTCAAAATGTACTGTGACTATTTCATGAAACAATAGAGATGTTAGTTCCTTTTGTTGTACTTCAAAACGTCACAAGAATTTTAAATGATTTTGTTCCATGAAAAATGATTAACTTGTACCGTGTTTATAAATACAGTAAATGTTAACATGTAAGTGAAACATAATTAAATCAATTCAACTTTTGCTAGGGTTAAAATAAAAATAGATATTGACAACACACACTGCAAATCTTTACATTATTTCATGCATGAGCCATAATTCCACAGATATACCCTGAACTATATTGAACAATGATTAGATAATAGCAGCAATTGGATTGTCAAAATGCTTTCAGTTAATTTAAGAATACTGAGAAATCTTAGTTGATTATTTCACTGAACAATGTGGAGAAACGACCAGGAATTATTCTAATGAAAAGCAATGACAGTTCTCTGAACACTTCAGGCTGAGATTACCGTGATCATTCAAATGAGCAATCATCAAATATTTATAATGAGGCATTGAATGGGAAATCATTGGTTCAATTATGGGATCGTTCAACTGAGAAGTAAATTGATTTTTATATTGCAGTGTTCTTACTCAAACAATTGATGCAACTAAAATGTGATTCTCACTATATTTGCTAGAAAGACTAACTCCAATAACTGTGCAATTATTGTAATGGCGTGACTGGAAAAATAACATTACAATCTGAAAAAATAAATTGATTTAATATTCTAAAAGCACTTTGCTGTGATGATTATTGGATATTCATTAAGATCGGTAAACTGAGGAATACAATATCATGGCTAGCTTTATGGATTCACAAAAATGATCCATTCAGTTATTATTCAGCACAATTGTTTTTGGGTCAAACATGCAGGATTACAAGAATGACATGTTCCCATCCATTGGTTTGTTTCTTGAGACATGCTTTTAATTCATATACTTTGTTCATGACCAATGTTTAGACATTCCTGTCAGAAGTAGGAAGTTAATAAGTATATAGTGAAAGTGCGTATGACAGTGAACGTAAGATACAGTGAACTTTCATAATTTTGTGATGATTGTACATTGATAAATAACTTTGGAGTAAAAAAAGTAAATCAGCGTGTTCAAAACAGTTTTTTTGCTCATAACAAATTGAAAATTAAAAAATCCTTCTGCAGTGCACATGATTTGAAAACACATCAGTCACTAGTCAAAAAAAACCAGTCACAGAAAATATCGGCTCGAGACAATAAGACCCTTATGAAGATTATTCTATTTAACAGTAATTCGAGGACCTTGAACATCTTCATGTCGTTCTTGGAACGAACACTCTTGTTATTCCTAAAGTTTTATTATCGTAAATATTTTGACATTTGGATCAGAACTAGGAAGATAATGGGAAACGATTCACATGAGTATTTTCATGAGTGAAAGTCAAAATCAATTTACAGTGCCAAGTTTCACTATTTTGTCTGAATAAGCAGATAAAGATTTTTAATGTGCGAGCTCAAAATGTTTTCAACTACAGTTGTACTAAGCCAAAATACATTATTTTTTTTGCGATACTTCAACTGGATTGGAAATCTATGTTTGCTGATGTTAGTGTCCTTGCTCATTTGTAATTATGCATTGTTATTGGTTTTAGCAAAATATTTCGTGTGCAATTACTGAACTGAAATTTAAGAAATCAAGTGCATTTATTGGATGGAACTGCTCACCAAATGTTTACTGTGATTCTTGTTCTCAGAAACAATAAGATATTTACTCAGGCTTTTCTCTTGAGCAGTAATTAGATGACCAGGAAGACATTTGTGTGGTTGTGTGTGCCGTGTTCAGTGAGCATTTCTTTTCAATTACAATTATATTATAATAATATAGGAAGGGATTAATAATCATGCGTTAAAGATCTTAAGTAAAGTCATATTTTCTATTAAAAATTATGAGAATTCCTTTGTGCAACAATAATTTGGAGATTGGACTAGGATGGACAAAGTTAAAAATCACATGACATCAGGTTATAGTCCAACAGGTTTATTTGGATGCACTAGCTTTCAAGGCTATGGCTCTGCATCAAGTGATCTGGTCTCTTAGGAGACACACTACTAGAGATACACAAGTGCCTTTCATTATCTTCCCAACAAGGAAGGGTAGGATTATAATCAATTGGGGTTACTCAAATGAAAACTAACCAGTGTTCATTCCAATAGAATTAATGACATTTAATCTAATCAATGGGAATTAATTAGACTGTTTCTGTGTCATGGACTGAGAATGAACTAGTAATTCACGATAATAATGGTACTAAGCATATATGCTCTCACTTACACATTAATATCAGGATAATTGGAAGAAAGATAAATCGACATATTGTAAATTCATAAAAAACACAACTGCTGAATACGTTTAAAGCAGTTTTTCTTATAAAGAAAAAGATAATGAGAATGTTTAGCAGTCAGACGGAATCGGAAGAAAAGGTCATTCACTTGTGACTATTCAGCAGCAGACATCTTCTCTCCTTCCACAAATATATAACTTGCAACAATTCCAAATGTATTCTGATTGATAAAGGAAAGAGCAAACACCAGTAAATTCTATTTTTTTGTTTACAAAAAATGTCACAAATTTAAATTTTTTTAACTTTAAAATATTTAAATCTTACTGTGATCAGAATTACAATAAACCTTTGTGTTGAAGAAAAATATAATCAAATCAAATCAAAATATACATTGATATTCACAATAATTGGGAGAGTGAACATTTCAATATCTTTCCATCAGTTGATGTACTGAGCCATAATTCCACTTTTCTATCCCTTTCTGGATTGATCAGTGGTTAGATATTAGCAATAACTAAATTATTAATATGCTGTCAATGAACTGCATGTTAATGAGAAACTTCCCATTGCTGTTTTTCGAAATAAATAGTAATTATTGGTGAAATGTCATTAGATATCACTTAATCGATGAGGCTGTGATTACTTTGATTGTTAAAATGAGTAGTATTCCAATATTTCCAATGAGCATTGGATGGAAAATCGATGCTTTTTGGTGTAGACCTGATTTTTTTTAATTGTAGTATTGGCAGTAATAATCAATGGATTAAATTATGATGTGCATCACACCTGACTGAATATTTTCAAGTTTTCAAACAGGTTTCTAGTCCAATCTTCAGTTTAAAAAGGGTAATTTTGGCTCAGCACATCAGTAACTGCAAAAGTTTTCAACACATCTCCAAAGTTATTAATATTATAATTTTAAAAAATCAAAAAATTACCTCTGTAAATGTCATTGACTCTATCTTTAGATTATAGTCAAGTTCGTTCTCTACTTATTTTCTTCCTATTTCTGACACCAGTGGCTAAATATTGATTAGATTAAATGTCATATGAGCAAGATATTAGTTTTCTCTCAAAGATCTGTGCAGCACAGGAATGGGTCCTTTGGCCCATAACGTTATGCTGAACATAATGCAAAAGAAACTCATCCCTTCTGCCAACCCTTGATCCATATCCATCCAAATTATCTAAATGAACATTAAATAGCCTTAATGTATCAGCCTCCACCACTAACCCTTGAAGTTCATTCCAGACACCCACCACGCCCTGGTTAAAAATAATTGCCCCTCACATGCCCCTTGAACGTCCCCCCCACCCCCCCACCCCCAGCCTTAAATGCATGCCTCATAGTTTTGACGTTTCAACTCTGGGGAAAAACTTCCTGACTGACAACTCTACCTATGTATCTCATGATTGTATAGACTTCAATCAATTCTTGCCCCAGCCACCGCCACTCCACAAAAAAGCAGCCTCTCCAAATCCAGGCAGCATTCTGGTAAATGCCCTCTGTTCCCTCTCCAAATCCCCCATATCCTTCCCGTAATGTGGCGAACAGAAGTAAATACAATACTTTAAGTATGCCTTAACCAAAGTCTTATGAAGTTGCAACATGATATCCTGACTCTTGTAACCAGTTCCCTGACTAATAAAGGCCAGCATGCCATTTGTCTTCTTACCACCCTATCTACTTGCATGGACACTTTCAGGGAGCCATGGTCTTGAATGCCAAGATCCCTTTGAACAACAAAGCTGTTCAGGGTCCTGCCATTAACTATCTACTTTTCCTTAATAATTGAGCTCCCAAAGTGAGACACCTCACACTTGTATGGATTAAGCTTTCCCTTTAATTTCTCTGGCCATAGCTGCAGTTTATCTTTTTTCCTGCTGCATTCTTCGACAACCTTCTACATTATTCACGACTGCACTGAACTTTGTATCATCTGCAAGTTTATTAACTCACCCAATTAGATTTTAATTCATGTCACTTCTATATATTTGTATCATAACCAGAAGGATTCCAGTACAGATCCCTGTGGAAAAAAGACAGAAAATGAGGGAAATGCAGAATTCTTGAATAAATGAGGTTTTTTCAATGACAAAACAATTCTGATGAATAATCTCTGAAGGTGTGATTTTTGTTTTAAATTAACCCAATATTTTAATTCTCAGTTTACTGATCTTAATGAATATCAAATACAAACTGCTTTGAATATATTGAATTATTTTAAGTGTTGAGTTCTAACATTAATTATTATTTGATTGTCATTTCAATTCTCACACCATCATGAGATTCACATTTTAGTTGAATCCATTATTTCTTAGTGCCAGTATCATAATGAAATATTAACATTCTTTTCAGGTCAACACACCTGCAATCAACCAAAGTTTTCTCACCCAACACTCATAGTAACTATCTCATTCGCTTTCATTTCAATTCTCATATTAATGGACGGATTATTAATCAGCCTTATCAATTAAGAGATGGCTAATTATTTTTCACTTCAATATTTCAGTTTTTTCCGATACACTGCACAATTACATTGCAATAAGGATTTTCTTATCAACCTTAAATTTGGTTTCAGCCATTTTAAAACTAATTATTGCTAATGTCTAACTGGTAATCATTGTTTAAATGCAATATATCCAGCTGTCGATGTGGAACAATGGCTCAATACATCAACTGACAAACAATATTGCACTCGACAATCTCTTAATCTTAGCAAAATAATTTTCAGTATGGAAGCTTAGTTAGATTGAATTGGCTGTAAGCAAAAATACATTCTGAGGAAGGGTCACTGGACACAAAGTATTAACACTGAATGCTTCCCACAGATGCTGCCAGACCTGATGTGTTGTTTTCCAGCAATTACTGATTTTGTTTCTGAGTTCCAGCATTCACAGTTTTTGGCGTTCTGGTACTGATTGTATTTCACTTCAATGCTAACATTTCTATATTTCTGATTATTACAAAAGAGCTAACAATTTTTCACATTAAACATTATTTAAATTTCATGTGTTTCTTGTGTACACAAACTTGCATTAACAAATGTTTGATCTTTTGCAATAAATCTTGAACTCTTAGAAATCACAATTCTGTGAAACTGAGGAAAGTTGTCTTTCGCTGAGTAGTCACGTTGAATGGCAAATGCTTTATTTCCAATTCATGTGCGTTACAAAGCAGGTCAATGTTAATTTATGTATATGAATAACTGCTTCAAACATATTGAATTATTTGATTATCATGAGACATATATTTATTTAAGATCATTGTCGCTTCATTCCATCATTATTAGAAATTAGTAATTCTTTTTATCCATTACACACTGGAACTGTCTAATACAATTCTAGTCCAATTATCACGATAAATATCTGAGCAGTTTTCCCTGTGAGTAACCACAGTAAGTATGTGGTTATAGTCCTGCCCTTCCTGCATGGGAACATTATGGAGACTAAAATATAACAGCTGGATTGATGGATTGAGGACAATAAATGAGCCATTCAGTAATTATTGAAAAGAAATGACTTTTGCTCAAAATGCAGACAATACAGAGGTAATGTATTTCATTCAATTAGTTTACATGTAAAACGTATGTTTTTAAATTATTTAATTTTATCCTGATTAATGTTCAATCGTTTGTGTCTGAATTCGGAAGAAAATAAGGAGATAATGAAAGTGAATATCAAAGTGACCACAAGATACAGTCCATGACATTTGATAGAAAAAGGAATTTGCATAATTTTGTAATTATTGAACGTAGATAAACAATTAACTCCTCAGGTACTGAAGCAGTCCAACCCCAAGAACAACAAAATCTGGACAATATCCAGGTTTGGGCTGACAAGGGGCAAGTAACATACATGCCACACAAATGCAGGCTGTGACCATCATGTATAAGAAATCACCTAACCACCATCACTTGACAATCAATGCTGTTACCATCACTGAATACCCACTATCAACACTATCCTGCGGATAATCATTGATCAGAAACTGAATTGGTCTCACTACACAAACACAGTGGCTACAAGAGTAATTCAACTCCTGGCTCCTGAAAGCCTGCCCAACAGCTACCAGGCACAAGTCAGGAGTGTGATCGAATACTCCCCACTTGCCTGGATTAGTGCAGCCCTAACAACACTCAAGGAACCCATGGCCACTTCCATCTCGAAGGACAAAGGCAGCAGCTATATGGAAAGACAACTACCTTCAAGTTCCCCTCCAAGGTACTAACCCACCCTGACTTGGGAATATATTGCCATTCCTTCATTGTCGGTGGGTGAATGTCCTGGAAATCCCCACCCCAATGGTATTGTGGGTGAACCCACAGCAGGTAGACTGCAGCGGTTCAAGAAGACAGCTCAGCACCAATTTCTCAAGGGTAACTAGGGACGGGCAATAAATGCTGGGCCCAGCCAGTGACACCCACATCACATCAAATAAATATTAAAATAATGTCTGCAAGATCAAAACATCTCCAACGCTGTCCTAGCTGCAATCTCTGCCTCTTCTTATTGACAATGATAAAAGGTTACCTTGCTTAACTTTCTCATCAGTACAGTATTCCCCCCAGCCCTCTCTTATACCAACCAGCAGCATTTCCATCACCAGCAGCAACTCCGCTTAAAATATTTTGTTAGTAACTTTTCATTAACTGGTTACTTCAATTACAATGCAATCTCTACAAACAGACCAAGTACCTTTTAGGCAACAACAAATTTTCTAACAACTTTTCTTGATCTCTCTCTGCCATTCCTTTTGATTATATGAGGTAGGGAGTGATGGGATCACCACAGTGATGTAAGATATATGTAACACAGTGAGACAGGAAAGCTCGTATGGCTCACGTTGACTCTTAGACCCCACACAGTGGGACAACACATTCACTGCATAATAAACACAACACATTTCAACCCGGTGTGACAGGAATAAAATGTGGATCAGTTGGACAGGCTGGATTTGTTTCAGCCGGAGTTTGGGAGAGTGAGGGGTGACATGACAGAAGTGTCTAAGATGCTGAATGATTTGTTAAGGAGGACGTGGAAAGGATGTTTCCTCTTGTGGGTCATACGTGAACTCGAGAGAACTGCTTTAAAATTAGATTCACCCTTTCACGACAGAGATGAGGAGATTTATTTCCTCTCACGGGGCTGTGCAACTTTGGAACTCTCTGCCCCAGAAGGTGGGCTCACTGAGTATTTTAAGATACAGGTTGATAGGTTCTTGTTAAGGGACGTTGGGGGAAGATGGAACACAAATCACTAACAGATCAGGCCTGGCCTTATTGAATGATGGAATGGACTTGATGGGCTGAAAGGTCACCTTCTGCTTCTTTCTCACATGACACAGGACTAAGAGCTTTGTTGAAAATTCATTCACTGGATGTAGGTGCCACTGGCTATGGGCAGCATTTATTACCCAGAGGGCAGGTAAGAGTCAACCACATTGCTGTGGGTCAGGGGTCACATGTAGACTAGATCAGGTAAGGATGGCAGCTTCATTCCCTAAAGGACATCAGTGACCGAGTTGGATGTTTCCTGACAACTGAGAATAATTTCATCAATAGACTCATAATTCTAGATGATTATTGAATTCAAACTGCTGAAATTGACTGACCATGTGGCTGGCAGTGAATCCAACACAAGTGAATGGAAACATTGCTCAGAGTCTGGTTCTGGAACATTGAATACAACCAGGAAATGGAAAGTGAATACTTAGCTGAAAACAAGGCCACTGCTCTGTTAGAGACAAAATCAATCAATATTCAGTTACTGAACATTATTGACTCACAGAATATGCGAACCTGCAGAATTACAGTAAAAGGGAAAAGTAAACAACATTCTTGGCAAAGCCAGAATGAACCAACTGCTTGTATAAAAACAGCTCAGAACAAAAGGGCTGAATCCTCCACAAACTGACAAATCAGATTTGTAGATAGAGATTAGAGTTCTTTAGAAAAACCCCTTTCCTGTTGATGGTGTGTGCTAGAAACCATTCTCAGTGTGAACTGCCACTTATTTCCCCTCACAAAAGGAGGTGTGTTGCGCACTTACAGACTGACTTACAGACAAAGGAAACCTGATCAGGAACTCACAGGTTAATTAAGCTATTAGTGACAGTCCACTGCACACAACAAGAGCTCAGACCACAACAGATTCGAGTGAAACCAACAATGCAAGAAAAAGGTGAATTGGTCTTTATAATCATGCAGCCTCTCTCAATCAAATAATCCCAGTCAACTTCTCAAAATTTAAAAACTATTAATATCAATGAATATATATTTATTTCCATTCCTGATTTCCTCCAAAAAATGTATCTGATTATTCTCTTCAAAATATATTTTAAATGGTGTATTCCAAATCACAATTGATTTCCAATTATTCTTAGTGCAAAACAACTTGCAAACTAAATAGTTTTCATGTCAATAATGACACTGGAAACTTTGTTATGTATTTTAACCGTATGTCCAAATATTGTTTTGGTTCATTATTGCAGTGAAGCTAAAATTAAAGTCTATTTATTTTCTCTGATATTCTTCCATTACTTTATTCCCTAATAACAATGCCCATGGTGTAATGGGTGACAAACATTAAATAAAATTGAATTTTCATTGCAAGAACTTGTACAAATAATCACATATTATTCAGTTCATTCATTATCGTTGATTATCAGTTATTTTCATTGTATGATCACGTTAAATTCACTTAAATAATCACAGTAGATTTTTCACCTCTATAGATATGTAAAGTGAATGTCAAATTATTAATATTTCAAGTAAAACCAAATTCACATTTTGCTCTGTTTTATTCCAGGAATGGCGGAATGTGTTACATTATTATGGGAAACAGGAACAAGTGAAGGTGGTGGCTCTCAGACGTGAGGCCTTAAAGCCAAAGGGCCAGGTGGTAGTTACAGTGAGGGAGGTTCCTAGTGCCCCGCTCTCCTCAGAAGGCAGTGAGGATGGTCACACTGACTGGAATGGGTTAGATGACAAAGCACCCACGTATGGACAGAGGGACGACAATGGGTGGGATGACCCACCGCCCTATAAGGTCCAGAAGGCCCTGTCTATGGCACCACTGGGCATCAAAGCTCAACTTAGACAGTAGGGAGCAACAAAGGGAACTGACAGAAACCAAACCTGAACCGTTCACCCACTGAATAACAGATGTTGGTGAATGAACACCCAGCCTGATAGAGAAATGGTAATAATGGGCCTTATTGGGACAATATGGATGAATTAGTAGAGATACACAGTCTCACCGAAGGTGATGTACAGACCCTCCCTCGGCCCAAGATGCCCTGAAGTGTACATCAGAAACTGTACCTGCAATGAGAGGGTGGGGTGCGAGCCGGTTCCCCCCAGAGTACAGCTGATCCGTGGCGCCAGGCATTGACAGATATTGCAGGGACGCACTGGGGAAGGGACAGGCTGAATGGGCTAAAATAACCTTGGTGTCTCAGGGAGCCAAGGGTAATATCGAGGATCATACAGAGAGGAAGCCTGAGGTGTGTAACGTCCACGGGGGATTACCAAACCCTAACATGTGATGACGAAATCGGTTTGATGTATTTCAAAGATGACATGGGACCCCATTTAACTGTAATTATAAACATGGGACCCTCAGTGGGAGATAATTCTAACCACATTCTGAATTGGGCCATGAGAGCTGAGGCAAACACAAAAACACAGGGGAATAGCTGCAGTACAGGGAGGGTAATCAGACCCACAATGTTACAAGGGAAGCAGGAAAGGGCACATTGACAAGGAACGTAGGCACAGAGCGGGAGATAGGTGTTCATATTGTGGGTGGCCTGTGTTCATGTAGGTATATGCATAGCCCATGAATATTCATTGACGTGCTGTTAAGGGGCCAACACTTGCATGATTCTAACACCAGAGCATCTTAGCCAGTTACCGATAAGGATTTACCCCTCACCCCCTCAATTACTAAAATGAGAGCAGTCGGAGAGGGAACCTAGGAAGCTGGATGAAGCAAACCCGTCCCGATGTAGACCGGGAGTATGACAAAATAAATTCAGATATGGAGGTGTGACACTCAAGAAGGGACCATTCTGGGAGTTGCTCCTATTTATTCTAAAATGGCAACTATTGACGTCAACACCCGAATTTAAACATGGGGATGCTCCGGCCAGGACTGGGACAGAAAGAAAAGGAGAGGCAACCTCTCCGGAGTAGCTACATTGCAGGGAGAATGGGACAGTCAGAGAATCTGATGGGTTATAGCTCGGACCCACTCAGCGGTGTGCGTAACTCAAACAGGAAAGTGGGTTGTTATCTATCGAGCCTGTAGAGATCGAGGCCCCTCTCACTCCCCACACAAACGGGATCTCATCAAAGCTGGGGCTGAAGAGGCAGTAATTGTGACAGTGATAGATTGACCGAAGCTGGAAATAGTCTGGGTCAATACCTGTGGACATTGAATGGCAGAAGAGAGTGGTGTTTACTGACAGAGGAGAACAGTCCACCAGGATACTATTACCTCAGGGATCCCGCAATATTCCAGGATATCCCACCGATGTGTGTTTGATGGATTTCGTCACACTGATCTTACCATCACCTCAAGCAGTGAGAAAGAACATATCCAGATATTATACAGAGTATTGGATCAGGTTAGCCAGGCCAGGCCTAAAATTAACACACAGAGAGTGTAACTGGGAAGGTAGGGAGAGACGGAACTGGGACATCATATTGGGGAGATCAAATCAGGAAGGGAGAGGGAACAGACCCAGCGGGAACAAAAACTATGAGAAAAATTAATCCACCCACACACCAGAAAGGGATCAGGCAAACTTTAGGATTGTTTAATTATTGTGGGAATTTTGTGAGGAATTATCCAGAAATAGAGAACTATCACGAGCCCTGGCAGAAGCGCGGACATTAACCAGGGGTGAGGGAGGCAAAATGCACACAGTCAGCATGCCTTTGGTATAGTTCATGACTGGGCTCGGTGAAGGTATATCACCCTGTCTGGGGGCCACATTGAGCATGAAGAACAGGTCAGGGAGTTAGTGGAAGCAGCTAACTTTCCCAGTGAAGCAGCAATAGTGAAGATTAGAGCTCACAGGAAAGTAGAAACCTCACACCAACGGGGTAGTTGGTGAGCATGGGTGAGCATACTTACTGAAACAGTGCAGACATTTGAGGAGGATGCAGTGGCAGTAGCTACAGAAGCGAGAAAGGAAAGTTTAAAGACATTTCCAGAAACAGTCCCATAGCAGGAGAAACAGGAATAGGAAAAGGGTGGGGCAGTAATAGGACACAGGATGATCCAGCAGTGCCACTGTATAAGACAAACACTGTTATGAAAAACATATCATGGGCTGGCCCATATTGAGCAGGATAAAATGCAATATTGGATGATCAACTACAAGGGTGTTCTGGAACAAGCAGGTTTTGTCGAAGGAGTGTAGTCTGTACACAGTGTGAGCCAGGGAAAACAATCAGGATAAAATGGAGGCAGTCGCAGGGACCCAGGGGCCCACGGGAACAATTACAGATGGATTTTACATACACCCCATCCCAATCCCAGGGAAGGAAATCCTGCTGGGTCTTAATAAACAGGTTTACTCAGTGGGTGGAAACATTCCCCTGCAGATTCTGACCAAGGGACACATGTTCCAGGAAACGAAGTTAAGCAGCTCTGTGGCTTGTTTGGTACTGAGCAGAAATCCCATCTCACATACCACCCCCAGAGCTCAGGGACAATAGAAGGAATGAAGCAGACACTGAAAGCTAGTCTGACTTAGGCCCTGACAGAGACAGGCCGGGATGGGTTAGGGTATTCCCCACAATCCTAATGAAACTGATGTCAACCCCAGCAAAGGGAACTGAGCAATCCCCCTTTGAATTTGGACTATGCAGCTGCCAGAGGGTATGGTAGTGGGAGGGCAGGAGATGTACAATGGCAGGGATAGGGTGAAACAATTTGTGAAAGAACTGGCAAAGCAACTGCATGAGCTGAGAGGGGAAGTTGCAGACGGACAGAGAATCAGAGACTGGGAAAGGGAGCTCATAAACATCCGAGCTGACATCCCGAACCCAGGAGATCGGGTCAGGGGAGAAATATTAGTGGAACATATGAAAGAAACACATCAAAATGCTGGACTTGGCTGGGGGAGCCACAGAATTCCAGAGAGGGCACTATTCCATCATGCATTAGTAAGGAGCTCTGAATAAACATTGGTCGTGCTGCTCAGCACAGAACTCAAGGCTCCTCTTTGATATTTCGCCCAGTAACAGTTGTGCAGGGGTATGTTGCCGGCTGCAGGTCTGTGACCAGTGCCTCTGTTCCACAAGGGTCAGAGCTGGGACATCTGTTGTTTGTAACACACATAAATGATTAGCCTGAAAATGTAAATGATTTAATTAGCAAGTTTGTAGATGGCACAAAGTGAAGCAGTTGTGAATCATGAAGAATGTTGTCAAAGGAAACATCGAGGACGAGATCAGTTGGAAGGTTATGCGGAGAAATTGCAGATAGATTTTAATTCAGACAAGTGTGACATGATGCGTTTTGGGCGTCTCATTGTAAGAGGAATGTTTACACTAAAAGGAAGGGCCCTGAGCAACATTGATATACAGAGGGATCTTCAGGTGCAAGTTCACAGCTCCCTGAATGTGGTGAAGGGGGTGGATGGCAGGTTTGCCTTCTTCTGACAGGGGACTGAATATAAAACTGTCAATAGGCCACCTTTGGTGTATTGTGTGCTGTGTTGAGCACCGCATTATAAGGAGGATGTGGAGGCTTTGGAGAGGGTAGAAATGGGTTTACCAGGATGTTGCCTGGATTGGGAGAGGTTGGAAAATCTTGGATTGTTGTCTTTGGAAAGTCAGTGGCTGTGGAGTGATCCAAGAGGCACAGACAGAGTGAATGATCTGAATCTTTTTCCAAGTGGAAATTACCAATTCCACAGGCCATAGATTTAAGGGGAGAGGGGGCAAGTTTAAAGGAAATGAAAACCGAAAGAACGGCAGATGTTGTAAACCAGAAAGAAAAACAGAAGTTTCTGAAAAAGCTCAGCAGTTCTCGCAGCATCTGTGAAGAGAAATTAGTTAACTTTCTGAGGAAGGGGACCGGACCCGAAACTTTAACGGATTTTTCTTCACAGATGCTGCATGACCTGCTGAGCATTTTCAACAACATCTGTGCAAGTTAAAAGGGAGTTGTGTCAGACAAGTTTCTTCTGCAGGAGGTGGTCAGTGACTAGAATGTACTTGCCTGAGAGACGGTAAAAGCAGAAACAATCACAATATTTAAGAGGCATTTGGACAGACAGATAAACAGGCAAGGGTTGGCAGGGATATGGATCATATACAGGCAGATGGAATCAGTTTGGAATGGCATCATGATCCACACAGACATGGTGGGCCGATTATTCCGGTGATGTCCTGTTCTGTTTTCCAGGAGGGAGAATGTGTGGAGCGAGAGATAATATTTTGAGTATAATATGTCTCTTCTTTAGAATATACAGTAAGTTGATGCATTTTGAGAGAAGCAATGTAGAAAGGGAATATATATTTGAATGGCACAGACATAGAGACAGGACAGCAGGAATGGGGGACAATGTGTACAAATCCTTAAAGGAGAGAGAACATAAAGTGTTTTGAGTAAACGTATATGATGCTGGGCTTCATTAATTGAGGGAATGATAACATACTCATGGAAAAGATGCTGACCATTGACAAAGTTCTAGTTAGGTCACAGTCAATCATTGCATCCAATTGTGGTCAACAGATTCCTGGTCAGGATGAGGAAGTTAAAATAGCACAGAGGGGCCTGTGCCATACTTTGCTTCTCTTTCAGGATGCATTGGCGACTCAAGGGTTAAACATTCTCCTGCCAAAGGTCTTACTGCCGTATTGTAAGAATACAAGGCCTGTACTCTTCCAATACAGACTGAACACCTCAGTAGGGGTGAAGCGGACTGTATCTTCGAAATAGAACCTCTTGGAGCCACACATGTGGATTCCACCATAACCCCAGATAGAGCAATTTGCCCTTTCCAGACAAGACTGAGAGCCCTGGGCACAACCCTGTTAAACTGCCTCCTGCTCCCATTGTCTTACCTCCCCTCATATGAGCATAGGTAAGTGAATCCCCCATTTACTGAAGGAAGAACTCTTCTGCCTTAATCTCTTCCCGTCAACACATAATCACGAACAATACGATAAACAGTTTCTGTAATTCAACACACATTATCACAGGACATTGGCATTCATCAAGCTTTGTAAATTCATAATTACCAGCTTTAAACTATGTAATTGCAATCGCCCATGTGACTGATATGCCTTTGTCTAATTCCTATTAAATATACTGTCTCTGTGGGTAAGGCAGAGATTCGTGAAGATGAGTCTGTACAAGTAGACACTCGGCTACTTTAGAGATGCTTTGAAATTCTTGCCAGCTGTCCGATAATAAAGCTACTGCTGTTGTACAGAAAACTTGTGTCGTCTGGATTTGTGGAACAAAACAGACATTAACAAGGAAGGATATGAGTGATCTTCAGCGTGTGGAGTACAGACTTACTGGAGTGGTTCACTGATGAAGAAAATGCAGTCACTGGATTGATTTGAAGAGATTGCTATTTTCTTTGAAGTAAACAAGTTAAATATATTTTTGATAAAGCTATATAAGATTATAACAGACCTAGATATAGCAGACAAAAATATCTGTATTCGATAGGTGATGGCACAAGAATTAAGACCAAATGTGAGATTTTGAGACAGTGGGAGATGAGTAAGTATCTCTGCTGACTGTATTGGCTGGAAATATGCAGAACATGCTGCCTATTATGGTGGTGCTGGCAGAGAAGATGAATGATTGATAAAAAAAACAATTATATCAGATCTGAGGGAAATAAAATCGCAGAGTTTAGGGGACGGATGGGGAATGAGAATGTTGGATTCGCTACAGAGAGCCAGCTTGGATTTGATGGGCTTCTTTCTGTGCTATAATGCATTTTATTTGGACTTGTTTAACTTGCTCTGGTCACCAATTAAGTTGTCATTGAGGTAAATCTGCTCAGTGTTCCTACTCAGACCAATACAGCTGTCCCTCCACAGCAGGAGATAATGTTTACTGCTTTATACTGGGTTCTGGGGGTGGGGGATGCTAACGGTGCGTGTAACAGTCTGTCAGCATTTATCTGAAATGGCAAAACACCAGTGCAGCCAGACTAGGGACAGGATCTGGAAATGTGAGGAATACCAGAAGGGAATTCTTTCGCCATCCCACCTGGACACTGGCCAAACCAGTCAGACTGGGGAGAAGCTGTTCACCTGCTGTGTGTGTGTGTGTGGGGGGGGGGGGGGGGAGGGATTCACTCAGGCATCCATCCTGCTGAGACACCAGTGAATTTACTCATAAACACAAGTTGAAGGATTTTTTTTTCTCTTGTTCACACCAAGTCACCAAGTAATGAACAATGGTTTTGGCAGTTCAGAAAGTTTTGCACATAGAGAACTTAGCTTTGGAAATGTTCACAACATTGTTGAACATGTACAGATTCACACTGGGTAGAGACTTTTATTTTCCTTTATTCATTCACAGGATGAGGGTGTCGCTGGCCCGGCAGCATTTACTGCCCATCCCTAATTACCCAGAGGGCAGTAAGAGTCCACCACATTGCTGTGGGTCTGAGGTCACAATGTAGGCCAGACCAGGGAAGGATGGCAGCTTCCTTCCTGAAAGGGCATTACTGAACCAGATGGGTTTTTCTGACAATCGATTAATGGTCATCATTAGATTCTTAAATTCCAGAGTTTTTTTTTATTGAATTGAAATCCCCCATCTGCTGCAGCAGGCTTTGAACCCAGGTCTTCAGAACGTTATCTGGGGCTTTGGATTAACTGTCTAGTGACAATACCACTCGGCCAGTACTTCCCCACATCACTGCACATCTGCACAGAGTGAACAGCGGTTTTCTGGTTCATCAGAACAGGGTAATCACACATACGTTTGCTGAATAATTGCAGGAGTTGGATGTTGATGGGCTATTGACACCCATCTCTGAACCATGTATTCTGGGGTTTGTTTCTATTGTCTTGTTATTTTTTGGGGATAAAAACAGTTTCAATTAGCTTTCTATTAAATGCATGGCAATCAAGTCGATCCCATAACTCTCAGGCAGATTAGTTTCTGTAGAAGGGCTCTCCATCTCCCCGACCTCCTCCATCCTCACCTCCAACAGTACAATAATCTCAGAGTCTCTTTGTGACTATGAAGGAGACAATCTGATCAGCTGCTTCTTTCCCAACTCCTACGTCAAGTTGGCTCTTAATCTCCCCTTGCTGCAGTCGTGATCCTGCATCGTTGTACAGTGATGCTCACATTTCGTTTCTTGGCCTATCAGTGTTCATGATACTGCATGTAGCTTCTTACATATATGGCTTACAGTGCAAGAGTTTAGCCCTTTCCTTCCACCAACAGCAGTAGAATTGTACTCCAACAAAACTTACAGAATCATGGCCCAGCATATTCTCCAACTTGCCTCTTAACATCAAACCAGAGGATCAATCCTCATTCAACTGAGAGAATTCAGGAGGGCATGTCAGTAACAGCAGCATGAATACTTAAAAATGAGGTGTTAACCTGATGAAGTTCCCAAAGAGGACTACTTGTGTTCCAAACAGCATAAGCAGCAAGTGATAGACAGAGCAAAGCAATCCGGGAAGCAACAGAACAGATCTAAGATCTGCAGTCCAGCCATATCCAATTGTGAATGAAGTCAGAGCACAGCTGGAGTTCTGAGGACAGTTCTCTTCAAGATATTAACCAACAAGAATGTCAGACTGGATTAATTACCATAAAACTCAAGTCCGTTTGATATTCATATATTTACAATCAGTGTTCAATTCACCAAATGTAGCTGAAGGTAAAGATAATCTTCAAGTGATTGTAACAGTGGAGACATCTGAATACTTGATCAGCAACTTAAAGCCTGTTGTGTTTAGATAGTAATAATTTTAAAGAGATTTTAAAAAGTAAGGTGACTGGAGTACAATGGAAGAAGTTGATTGGTGGGTAGCTGATAATGTTGTTTTAATCTGAAGTTAATTTAGGATTAGTTAACAAATAAACATATGGTAGGGAATCCCAGCCCCATGGAGTGCACATCCAGTTCCACGTGGGAAAACCAGGACACTTCTTGTGTGAGTGACAACCACAGGATCACGGAGGTGACATGGGAAATGTCAGGAACACTCATTTGACTGCGGTTAAAGTACTGCACACACTTCTGATCCCCTTATTCCAGAGTTGATGTGATCACAACAGAGAGGGTACACAGGAGACTGATCAGAATGTTTCTACAATTGGGAAATTTCTTCTCTGAGGAAAGGATGGATAGGCTGGGGATGATTTCCGAGGAGGATGAGCTGAGATTTAATTGAAGTGATAAAATGCTGAGGAATCCAGATCGAGTGGATAGGAAGGAGCTATTCATTAACTGAGAGGTCAGAAACTGGAGGATTTAGATTGAAACTAATTCCCAGAAAGAAGGGGAGGGAAGAATTCATTTCACTCAGAGATGGTGGGGAGCAGGAACTCATTGATGGGGTGGCAGAGACAGTAACCAGCATCACATTAGAATAAAAGGACATGGATGTAACTGAGATGCTGGAACATGCAGGGCTGTGGACTAAAGTCTGCAGAATGGGATCATTGTGATTTATTTAACATTTCTCAAGAATATTAAACTTAAGTCCAATTTGAGAATTTATGAACATCATCCGACCTGAATTCCAAATGTCAGAATAAATTTATCAGAGAGTTACAGCACAGATCGAGGCCACTTGGCCTATCCTGCATGTGTTGGCTTTAATAGAATGACCCAGGCTTTACAGCGTTCTGTACTCACCAATGAGAGCAACAATTTCAGACTGTGTACTCTGCCCTCTATGTTGTTATAATCTGTTTTTTCAATGTATTTCTTGCTCACCTTGTTTCCTGGTTTCTTTCCTAGCCCTAACTCCATTCCCCATGGCCTTGAGGGACGACCATTTCTGCAATTTAATCTCTCCTGCCTTCCACCGTGTGACAGACTGTCTTTTTGTCCTTGTCTCACTCCCACCTTGCTCACAACTTGTTACATTTCTGATGGTTCCCAGACCTCTGTGACTTCACTTCGCCCCCTGGGTCAGTGGCACGAGTTTTGAATTCTCTTCCTCATGAGATAATCGGAAATCTTTCTGGCTGCAGTTTCCCCCAGATTTTATTTTGAAAAAAAAAGAGGATTTGCGTCAGAGTCAAGTATTTGTGAGCCTTCATCCACAATCCTGAGCACTTAAACATAATATGTGACCCTCCCACAGATGTGCAGGTTTGATGGATTGGCCGTGCTAACATGGCCTGTAGTGTGTAGGTTAGATGGGTTGGGTTAGCCATGGTAAATGTGGGGTTATGGAGGTAGGGTGGGACAGCAAGTCATTGCAGACTCGATGGACCAAATAGTTTCTTTGTGCGCCTAAGGGATTCTGGAATTCTAACTAGTTGTGATTGTTGTCACATTTTCCTAAGTCCAGGTTCATTCAACTCAGGTACACATGCTGCCTTTTGTGTTTCTGTGGGTGCTCACTCAATCCTTTCCTTCTGTTTTACATCAATTTCACACTATGTGAGGGTGGGAATGAATGTGTAAATATAAACATTCCAACTGAAACCCCTCAGAAGTCAGGAACTGTTTCTGCTACTAGCATCACTCACAACAGGAAAATAAAGGTTCAGTCACAAATCTGACAGAAACACAGTGGTTATAATCACCAGGAAAGGCTTAACAGCTTAAAACTCTTTTCTTAAGAAAAGAGGCAGCTGAGAGACAACCTGGTACAAGTAGGAAGTTTTGTGTCTGTGTTTTCAGAGATTTGAGGTTGAAATCATTGGGTTGAAGCATGTTTCATAGCACCTTTGATGACCGAGGGCAATCTAAATGTGCATCTTTCTTTCTGCCTATCTGTCGGAGTCAACAATCAGATGGATATGTCATTGGCTGAGTGTTTTCCCGAATCCCTGATTGATTCTGTCTCCCCCCATAATCTCAGGTGCCAGCTGCCTCTAGTGCACCCACATGGGCATGTTGAAGAGCATGACAGGAGAATGAATTGAAACCGAGAGTTCAAAGCCAGAATGAAATAGGAAGAAGGAAATAAACAGGATGTTTGGATCCCAGGGGACACAGACTCCAGGATGAGTCCTTGTGGGCATTCCCGCAGTAATACAAGACAGCATTCCATGATGAGAGTTAAATCCGGGTGGCAGTAGAAGGAGCCACTGAACATGAGCAGGTTTAGTTCAAACACAGGAGGTTTGTTCAGTCAGTAACAGTGCGTTAGACATGGAGGTGAAGTGAGCATTGAGGGGAAATGTGACCACAAGCTGCAGATGGATAACATTCATTGGAACAGGAGGAAGCCATTCAGCCCTTTAATCCTGCTCTGCCATTCAACAGATCATGGCTGATTTGTGGCCGAAGTTGCAATGTTCAAAACTCTCCAAACTCATCAATAAACTCCTCTGCAACAGATAAGACTAATATTCAAAAATGAAACATCTGCAAATGCTGGGAAATCAGGAACAAAAACAGAAATTGCTGGAAAAAAAATCAGCAGATCTGGCAGCATCTGTGGTGAGTGAACCTTTGGGTCCAGTGACCAGTCAGGTGACCACCTGCAGCTGACCATTCTGCCTTTTCTGTAACACTCTCTGGAACAGGTTCTGGTGCGAGGGGAATGAGACAGTCAATAACAACTGAGAAAATAGGAGGACGGGCTCAATCAGAATAAAACCCATGTTGGTCTTTCACTTTTAATTCAACTGTAAACATTATTCATGATCATTTCAGAAAGAAGATAATAGGCCAGAAATCAACTCTTCATGTCATTGGGTCTGAGAAACTGTTAATTCTGACCTGGTCCAGCCGACATGTGAATCCAGACACTAAATAACGTGGTTGACTCTAAACGATCTCTTGGGCAGTTAGAATGAATGACAAATGCTGCCCCAGCAAGTGATGCCATGATCCCACGAACAAACAAAACAAATCCAATCGCCGTGGTTACTTGTGAACTCGCCGGTGTTATTGGAAGAGAACGAATGGGAAGGTTTATGGGGTAAAGGGAGAAGAATGGCATTCAGTGAGGTGATCCATTGGAGAGCTGATGAGCCAATCAGCCTCCTTTTGCACAGTAACAATTCATTCTGAGCCATCTAAGGAAATATCAGGGCAGGGTTTATAAAGAGGTCAGATTGAATGAATGTCTCGGTGAGCACAAGTGAGACACAGGGACAGAGAGGTTTTGGGATGCATTAAATTATATTTTATACATTTGCATAGTCATCAACATTACAGCAGTTAAAACTGGGAGTGTAACTAGAGCAGCAAATAAATCTTAAACATTGATGCAGCTAAAGGGGATGCTGGGTAAAGATACCTTAGTTAGTGTTTATTTCATTCCAGGCACACCAGCCTAGGAGCACATCCCTCCTGTATCTATCCTCTCGAGCTCTTGAAGATTTTTGTTCCTTTGAAGTGTTTCATGTTTAGATACTCCAGAGAAGACAGCTTCAAGCTCCTCAATCTCTCCTGGCAGGGCAATGCTGTTGTTAGAATTCAATTCACTGGTGCATGTTACTGGCTGCTTCATGGACTGGAACTGGTAATTGAGACTGAAAGGTTACTGCATAAAATATCTTCGATGGTATTGCCAGACGTAAGTTGTTTTAGAAAAATGACCTAGGCTTACAATTGAGTGTCAGAGCACTTCCTGTTGTGGGGCATCCTGTTTAGATTCAATCTATTGATAACTATTAGAACTGACTTGCACTGGCTCCGTCAAAGTGGTCAGAGCATTATGGCTATGTCATCGAAGCTGGTAACAAACTTCCCATGGGTTAAAAATCGTAAATGATAGAGTAGGTACGAGGTCTGATGACACTGTTGGAGTATTGATGTTGTTGTTAATCACATTAACTCGGATGGAGTTGACTGAATTTATATTGTCTCTTTCTGAACCTCAGGATGTCTCTCTGGGCAATAAGTCTCCACAAACAGCAATGTGACAATGAGCAGGGATCACCTGCTTTGATTTAAATTGGTATTATAGCATTGCTGCTTCACAGCACCAGGTACAAGGTTGGAGTCCAGCCTTGGTCAACAGCCTGTGTGGAGTTTGCACATTCCCCTGTGATTGTGTGGGCCCCCTCCAGGTGCTCTGGTTTCCTCCCACTGTTCAAATATTTGTGCGTTTGGTGGATCAGTTGTGCGAAATTGTCCAGGATTATGCAGACTCGGTGGATCAGCCATGGGAAATGCAGTGTTACAAGGATGGAGTGCTCCAGGTGGGATGCTCTTTGGATGGTTGGTGGGTTTGATGGGCCAATGCTGTCCTGCCACACTGTTGGGATTCTATTCTGATTGAGGATAAAGGCTACACAGCAGGGGGCCCTTGGAGAAGGAGCATGTGGTATGTATCAATGCTCTCGATGCCTTTAGATAGAGGTGGGCATCGCAGGGGATACAGTGCTTCACCACCACTGTTTCCCCCTCACCCCTAACTCTACTTTGATTTGGTCCCCTCCCACTCTGTCATTTGTAATGGTTTGCTTTACCCATAATGGGCTTTGTTTGTAAATATTGAATTGGTTGCACAGGTGGTTTACTGCTGGTGATTATATATTAACAAAACCCAAAATGGCGTAATGATGAACGTGGGAAGGTTGCTCAGCTGTGTGAGATAACACTGGAATCAACCAATGAAAAACAAAGAAGTATGTGACCCATTCACACAGCTGTGTGAT
Organism: Chiloscyllium punctatum; assembly: GCF_047496795.1. Lineage (NCBI taxonomy): Eukaryota > Metazoa > Chordata > Chondrichthyes > Orectolobiformes > Hemiscylliidae > Chiloscyllium > Chiloscyllium punctatum. Next base: position 1,900,251 of record NC_092767.1, on the reverse strand, counting down.
GGGCAGCATGGTGGCACAGTGGTTAGCACTGCTGCCTCACAGCGCCAGAGACCCGGGTTCAATTCCCACCTCAGGCGACTGACTGTGTGGAGTTTGCACATTCTCCCCGTGTCTGCGTGGGTTTCCTCCGGGTACTCCTGTTGCCTCCCACAGTCCAAAGATGTGCAGGTCAGGTGAATTGGCCATTCTAAATTGCCTGTTGTGTTAGGTAAGGGGTAAATGTAGGGGTCTGGGTGGGTTGTGCTTCGGCGGGTCGGTGTGGACTTGTTGGGCCGAAGGGCCTGTTTCCATACTGTAATGTAATCTAATCTAACACTTCTGGGTAGGAGAAATGGGGGGGAAATAGAACACTTCACAGCTCACAGAAGGAGAACTGAAAAGCAGTTAAATCAAACCAAATGTCCAGACAGGGAGGGAATATTTCCCTGGAGTTTGAGTAACTGGAAAGGGATGGTGTCCGGGAATAGACAGGATTTTGTTTTACAAGGCGTTTGAAATTTTTCAAAACTGTTATATTCAGATAGTTTCATTTCTTTCCTTTTAGTTTTATTTATTGTGGAATAAACACCTACAATATTTTAAAACCAAATTCACAAACTTCGTGTTAAAGACAAATGTTAAATAAAATCCATCAAACCATCCCTCACTGAAAACTGTTGTGGAAGTGCAATCTCCTGGAGAATCCCTGCCCACTTCTTCCTACCCAGGCTCCATGGCTATATACATACCTGGGAGATAGCAGGAGGATGCCATTCAGCCTTTCAATCCTGCTCCACCATTCAATGGGAAACAACTGAACATCCAGCTCAGTCTCCCGTTCCTGCTGTGTTCCAATCCCCTTTCATGACTTTACCTCGAAGAACTATATCTAAGCCCTCCTTTGGTTTCACTGCCTTTTGCTCCAGTGGCGTTGCTGTGTTACTGTGTGTGTGTAGGCAGGGGTAATGTGATGGTGCTGCCTCCTGGAGGATGCACTCAGCGTCCCTCATCATCCTGCAGTAACATCAATTGGGTTTCAGCAACTAGAGATAGAAACCATTTCCAGGATATGGGCATCACGGTCTCAGCCAGCATTTATTCCCCATCTCTCCTTACCACTGAGAAGATGGGAGTGAGCTGCTGTCTTGAACCATTCACAGTCCATTTGGCGCAGAGAGACCGACAATGGTGGGAGGGAGAGTGTTTCAGGATTTTGGCCGAGTGATTGTCTATCTTTGATTCTTCAAATGCTGGTTAACTTTATCACGATCGGCAAATGATTTTGAGATTTCAGTCTGCAAATCTTCACCATCTAGCACCCTGTATAAAGGAATATGCACAGATTAGAAATTCAGAGCAGACAATTCTAGTTTCTCTGGAATATCTTTTTCCCCTTTCTTCCCCCAAAGCTGTAACCCTCCAGCCCACTTACTCTCTCCCACCATTCTGACTCTACTACCCCCTAATGTACACCATCCCCATTCTCATGGAGTTGTTGATAAACAGGTCTATGCCACCACTTCCCGTCCCTGGTTAGACTCTGCACCCTTTCTGGGTTCACTTCCTTTCCCTTCAGTTGCTGCAAGTCAATAATGTAACAGCAGAATGAAACAAAAGGAAACAGAAAGGGAGGCGGCAGATCCTGGACAGAAGAGGAACCTTCAGTCTGGGAGAATGGGTCACATCCTTCTTTGTTTCTCATTGGTCGATTCCACTGTTATGACAAGTTGGGAATGTAACTTGGTCCCATGTGGGTGTGGTGACACTTTGACCCTCCAACAGATCAATATTACAAGCAAATATGTTCCTCCTCCAGACAATCACAGTGTGAAATACTTTGCACTAGTTACCCCAAAGCACATGCTCCAAAACCCACCCACATTCTGTACTTGTGCAGTGCCAGGTTTCCCCACAGACGTGTGGTCCCTGCCTCAGAATTTGGGAGTTGCAGTCCTCATGCAGCCACTGGAGACCTGTCTCTGGAATGTGAATGAAAAGTGTGGGATGGAGGATGTTGTGTATCAGATCCCCATTCAGACACACGGGACATGTGGGCTGTCACTGGGATTTACTGAGACATCCGCTTAGACAACCTGATTTCTGACGGAAGGAACATAGATTCAATTGGAGGATAGGGAGGTATTTAAGGGGTAGCAGGTTTTAAGATGAGGTTGCTCAGTGGCTAGCACTGCTGCCTCACAGCGTCAGGTACCTTAGACGACTGTGTGGAGTTTACACATTCTCCCCATGTTTGCATGGTTTCGTGCAGTTCTCCAGTTTCCTCACACAGTCCAAAGATGTGCAGGTTAGGTGGATTGCCCATGCTAAATTGCTGATAGTGTCCATGCACGTGCCGGTTAGACAATTAGCCATGGGAAATGCAATGTTACAGGGAACGAGTGGGTCTGAATGGGATGCTCATCATAGGGTTGGTGTGGATTCGATGGATGAATACCTTGTTTCTGCACTATAGGGACTCTATTCTATTCTCATGAGGAAGAATGTACCTATCTGAATATGCTGTGAATCTGTGGAATCCCCTATTCAAAATACGGTAGATGCCAGGACAATGAACCAATTTAATGAAGAGATACAGATGTTGAATTTGCAATGAGATGAAGGGTGAGAGAGCAGGCAGGAAAATCCAGCTGAGACCGATGTGAGCTCAATCATCACCGTATTAAATGGTGGGGCTGGTTCTCCAGTGCCCAGTGCTTATCTTCTTACGGTAATAACTGGAAAGCTGAATCCAAAACTCACCACTTTCACCAAAGGAGATTTTCGGAAAATGACAGATAGTCAGGTGGATTAGCATTCCAAGCTTAGATAGTGAGGAAGCGTGTAGGAGATAATGATTTTGCAATTTTAAAATAAGGGGAGACAGTGATTTATGGTTTTAGACTGTGTAGTACATTCACACCGTCCAGAATACTCTGTTGTGAATATCTATTCTGTACTTTATTACAAAGCCAAGTTCTCTGACAATGAAAACCAAAACTCCCAGGAAACATTGCCTCCCCTCGTAATGTGATGAAAGGCTTCTGCTAAGTCTGGTTGAACTTAGAACGCAGATGGAAAGCTGGAAGATTAGATCCACTCCCAAGATCCAGTGCTTAAACAAAAGGAGACTACAATAGGATGAGGCAGGAGTTGGCTAATGTAGACTGGAAACAAAGACTTTATAGTAGGAAAGTTGACGGACAGTGCGAGAATATCAAAGCAATTTTTTGAAGTGCTCAGCATAAGTATATATCAGGGAAAAGGAAGGACTGTCGGAAAAGGAGTAATCTGCCGTGGGTGGCTCAGGAAATGAGAGAGTCTATCAAACTGAAATAGAATGCATACAGATTGGCAAAGACCATGGAGATTAGGAAAACTTTAAAGATCAACAGAAAGCTAGATGGGATTGGGGGAGAAAAGTGATGAGTAGCTATCCCCAGGGCTGGAATAACAGTTTACTCTGCTAGAGGGGAACCTATTGTGTGGGGAACATATGGCCTCTGTAATTGTTGAAGCACTTAACTGTTACCATAGAGATAATTCTGATCAAGTTAAAAATCACAGCACACTCCAAAAGCTTGTACTTCCAAATAAATCTGTTGGACTATAACCTGGTGTTGTGTGGCTTTTAAACTTTGTCCACCCCACCACCGGCTCCTCCATATCAGAATCCTGATAGATACCCCACTGAAACTGAAGGGCCTGTCAGATACTTGAGGGAGCCACGGGGGGCTTGGGGGAGGGGTGTGAGGTTTAACCACAAAGTGCTGAACTGAGCTAGACTTTCTAACTGCCGTTGCCATGGAGATAATACTGAGAGACAGTCTCCATTCAAAGTCCCAAACCACAAAGGTAGAAGAATGGGAGCTGTACATCGGACAGGTGGGGAGTTACCTGATGCTGCCTCGACGTGTTCTGCATGTACACTATCCAGGTAACTGCCATGTCTCATCAATAAAAGACTCAAAGAAGACCTCTCAGAGTTCTGTGCCTAGTTATTCCTATCCAGCAGGGTTCAGGAATATGAGTACACAGCAGTCAGTCTTCACAGTGGAGGATACGAAGAACATGGCAGTAATGGATAAGGAGACTAAGGAGGGTGAAGACCTAGATAATAAGCATTACCGTGAAAGAGACAAGCTAATGGAGCTAAAAGTAAACAAGTATCATTGCCCTGATGGAATACATCCCAGGATACCAACAGAGTTAGTGGGAGAAATAGCAGATGCACTTAGAGTTGTGGAATCCTACAGCAGAGTCAGGCCCTTTGGCCCAAACTGGCCCATGCTGACCAGAATGTCCATCCACGCTAACCCCATTTTAATGCACTTGGCCCATTTGCTTCAGACCCTTTCCTATCCATGTATTTGTCCAAATGTCTTTTACCTGTTGTGAGTGTTCCTGGCAGCTCATTCCATATACATACCACCCTCTGTGTAAAACAGTTGCCCCTCAGCTTCCCTTTTATTCTTTCTCCTCTAACCTTAAACTGATCCAATCAAGCCGTCCAATCCTTGAGTTCCTGGGAAAAAGACTGAGTGCATTCACCTTATCCATGCCTCTCATGGTCTTATACACTTCTAGAAAATAACCCCCTCAGTTTCGTCTGCTCTAAACATAAAATCCTCACTTGTCCAAAGCTCTCCCTATAACTCAGACCCCTGAGCCCTGGCAACATCCTTGTAAATTGTTCTGCACTTTTTACAGTTTAATAACTGAAACCTACATTACATTAATCATATTTCCAGTGTTTCCCCACAGCGCTGGAACCGCAGTGACAATGCCAATGGATTACAATCCATGATCAAGAATGAACTCCTTTACAACAATCCCGTTTTCATAGTGTTTCCCATGGTGCAGGTATCCTTCTGTCTTTCTGGTTGCATGGTTAATTAGACTTGTCCTTCTACAAAGCAAAGTTGTGGCTTCATTGTTCCTGGGAAATGTGCCATGATTTTTCAGACTTTCAAAAACAAATGAAATCTCTCTCCACACTCACCATGCTGACATGGACCTGGCTGTGTCTCAGTACTTTTGCAGTCACACCGAGATTTGAAATATTCGCCCACGGGCAGAATGCACACCTTTCCTTCCAGATGAAAAGGCCAATGATATTCAGATCGGCACGGATCAAGTAACTATCAGATCTGAACATGAAGTTCAATTTGTATTTCTCATCCGCAAATCCACCCTTTCAGTACCATACAACAGAGCACACAAGTTACCACTGTTAACACAGGATGGAAATTCATAAGACAATTGTAGTATTAAACTGTAGTTTCCTTGTTCCCCCAAAGCTTTAAACCTCAGTATCACAATTTCTCTTTTCTGTGAACTGAAATCTAAACCAATCCCCCCACTCCTTTCCTCCACATCCAGTTCTCACACACTCTCTCTTCGAATTCAGTTTCCTAGCTCCTGATGAGAACCATCCAGCATACACTGCTTCCTGCACACTCTGGCCAAGACCCATCTGACTAAAATGAGCCAAATTAGAATTCTAATTGCAGGCCCATCCTTGTCCCTTTCCATAACAACCCTGAATCTTCACAAAAGAGTTCTGATAACTTTGTGCAAAACGCTGCACCACTGATAGTCTGATCACATGTCAGGGTAGCAAGAAAAGGGGCCATTCCCCTGGGTCCTGCTCCCAGAGGGATGAAACTGCTAATGATAGATTAATCCCTCACACCCACAGCCTCCTTCCCAGGCACTGACCTACACTGTGCATACTCCCACAATTGGTCAGCACTGCGCCCACACACTGGTCTCCCCTCCTACAGCACGTGCTCCCGATCATACATGAGTCCAGGTGATTGACAGCAGCTGCTGCCCAATATATCAGAATTCCGACAGTATGGAAACACCCTTTGGCCAAACAAGTCCATACCGACCCATTCCCCCTAACTAATGTAACTAATACTATGGGCATTTTAGAATGGCCAATTCACCTGCCCTGCACATTTTTGGACTGTGGGAGGAAACTGGAGCACCCAGAGGAAACCCGCTCAGACAAGGGGAGAACGCGCAAACTCCACACAGACACAGTCACCTTTGCCGGAATCGAACCCGGGTACCTGGTGCTGTGAGGCAGCAGTGCTAACCACTGAGCAGTCTCTATCGACGGGATGGGGCGGGGCTGGAGGACTGGGATAACGGGATTGTTAATAATGAATGAATGTGGAGGACACTGGGGGATGGACAGGTCAGTGAGGGACAGGAGCAGTCCAGCAGCACGAGGGGATCCTGGACAAACTGAGCAATGGGAGAGTCTGACAGGAGAGAAACTACAGGAAGGTTCTGTTTGGAGGCTCAGGCAGGGACAGCTGGGAGACAGTATGGCCTGGTGGCTTGGACAGGTTTACTAATCCGCCTCTTCAAAGATGCTGTTAGTCAACTCAGAGCCTGATCCTCCTAGTCCAGAGGTAAGGACACTTACACTATTTCCTGGTGGGCAAGGGTACAGGGACTACCTTTCAAAAGGAACTCACCTGTGTTGGTGACATTAACAAGACTCAATACAGACTCACTGAGAAAATGCTGGCGTACTTGAACTTCATCCAGAATATTAACACCTATAACTGGGCAACGCAGACCCCAAGGTACAGAGTTAAATCCTGGATACTAATAACAGCTTTGTGAATGGGAAATCATATCTCATGAATTTGTCTCAGTTTTTTTGAAGAAGTAACAAAGAAGATTGCTGAGGTCAGAGCATGGGCATGATCTACATGGACTTCAGTAACGTGTTAGACAAGGTCCCTCATGGGAGACGGGTCAGCAAGGTTAGATCGCACGGAGTACAGAACTGGCCCGAAGGTAGAAGGCAGAGGGGGCTTTTCAGGCTGGAGGCCGGTGACCAGTGGAGTCTCACAAGGATCGGTGCTGGATCCACTACTTTTCATCATTTATATCCATGATTTGGATGTGAACATAAGAGGTATTGTAAGTAAGTTCGCAGATGACACCAAAATGGGAGGGGTAGTAGACAGTGAAAAAGATTACCTCAGAGTACAAGATGATCTGGATCAGATGGGTGAATGGGCTGAGGAGTTCAGTTTAGAAAAATGCGAGCTGCTGCATTTTGGAAAAGCAAACTTTAGCAGGACTTATACAGTTAAGAGTAAGTTCCTGGGGAGTGCTGCTAAACAAAGAGTCCTTGGAGTGCAGGTTCATAGTTCCTTGACAGTAGAGTAGCAAGTAGACAGGATAGTGAAGGGGACAGTTGGTCTGCTTGTCTTTACTGGTCAGACCATTGACTATAGGGGTTGGGAGGTCATATTGCGGCTGTACAGGACATTGCAAAAGTTGCCAAATCAATATTCCATATAATTCTGTTCTCCTTCCTATCAGATGGATGTTCTTAAACTTTAAAAAGAGATCAGAAAAGAATTGTAGCATGTTACCAGGGTTGGATAGGCTGTTTTCCCTGGAGCATCAGAGGCTGAATGGTGACATGAAAGAGATTTTTAAAATCAGGCTGGGCATGGATAGGGTAAATAGACAAGATATTTGCCCTGCAGTGGGGGAGTACAGAACTAGGGGACTGGGAGGGAGGGTAGGCAGGCAGGGGGTGGGTGGATCGAGAGGGGTGGGACCGAAATGGGTGAAGAAAGAGAGGCGGGGCAGAGAGGGGTGGCACAGAGACGGGTGGGCACAGAAAGTGGGATTAAAAAGGAGGGGAACAGACAGGGGGAACGGGGGGCGGGGCGACTGACAGAAAGGTGGAACAGACCCGGGGCGGGGGGGGGCAGGGAAACAGACTGAGCGGGTGGAGACGGGGGGAACAGAGGGGGAAGATGGAGAGTTATTTTAAATATCTAAAACTCAACCCTGTTCCCGTTTTCTCCTCCTCACCTTAATTCCCTCTGAAGGGCTCAGAACAACTGTATAGTTCTTGGAAAGTAGAGTTTCAGGGAGATCAGGTGCTGAATGTGGCATTTGGGACACGAACATTGAATGGAAGGTGCTGATTCGATTCGATTCCACTGTCTGTGTGGTGTTTGCACATTCTCCCTGTGTGTCTGCGTGGGCTTCCTCTGGGTGCTCTTAATTTCGTCCCACAAATCCAAAGACATGCAGGTTAGCTGGATGAGCTTTGGGTAATGGTAGGTTACAGAGTTAGGGTGGAATGCTGTTCCGATGGTTGGTATAGTCCCATGGGCCGAAAGGCCTGCTTCCACACTGTAGGGATTCTGTCACTGAGTATAGGAATTAGGAGGGCACGTTGTGGCTGAGTAGGGCATTGGGGAGGCCAGTTTTAGAATACTGTATTCAATTGTGGTCTCCCTGATTTCAGAAAGATGTTACCAGAATAGGACTCAACCTCTTAATGACAAGTTCCTGGGAAGTGTTGACAGACAAACAGACCATGCAGTGTGGGTTGATAGTTCCTTGAAAGTGAGGTTGAAGGTAGACAGGTCAGTGAGGGTGGTGTGCGGTATGCTCGCTGGTATTGGGCAGTGCATTGAGGATAGGAATTGGGAGATCATGTTTCGGTTGTACAGTTTATTGGCTCAGCCACTTTTGGAATCCCCAGACTGCTTTCAATTCCAGTCTCCCTGTTATAGGAAAGATGTTGGGAAACTTGCAAGAGTTCTGAAAAGTTTTTCCAGGGTGTTGCCAGTATTGGAACATTTGAACCATAGGGAGAGGCTTAACAGGCTGAGGCTATTTCCCTGCAGCACTGGACACTTTAGGTGGCTTTATCGAACTTTATAAAGTTATGAGGAGCAATGATAGGGTGACTAGTCATGGTTTTTTTTTCCCCCCAGAGTAGGGGAGTCCAAACAAATGTGAATCTTTTTTCCAAGGTGGAAATGACAAATTCTAGAAGAGAGATGGCAAGTTTAAAGGATATGAAATCCGAACCAACTGAAGTTGCTGTAAACCAGGAACAGAAACAGAAGTTTCTGGAAAAGCTCAGCAGGTCTAGAAGCATCTGTGAAAAGAAATTAGAGTTAACGTATCTGAGGAAGGGTGACCAGACCCGAAACTTGAACTGATTTTTCTTCACAGATGTTGCATGACCTGCTGAGCATTTCCAACAACATCTGTGTAAGTTTAAAGGGAGTTGTTTGGAGTATATACCTGAGAGTAACTTTATAAAGTGCGAGTGAGACCACATCTGGAGTAATGACAGAAGGTTTGGTCCCTCTATTTAAGGAAATACATCATTTCATCAGAGGCATTTCACAGAAAATTGACTGGGATGAACCCTGGTTTGCAGGGATTATCTTTTAAGAAAAGGCTGAAGAAGTTGGGACTCTACTCACTGGATTTGGGAAGAATGAGAGGTGGTCTCATTGTAACATGTAGGATTCTTAAGGAGTTTGACAGGGTAAATACTGAGAGGATGTTTCCCATCATGAGGGAGTCTGGAACCAGATTCTGGGATAGTCACGGAATCACGGGTTCTGTTTTGGATTCGTCAAGTTTAAGGCAACACCGACACGGGTCAGGGTTTCATTAGCAATGGAGCTGGGGTGAGGTGGAGACAAGCAACATTTAAAAGATTGGAATTCCTGGTGTTTGTGAATGTGTAGATGTTTGATCAGAAGGTCACCTTGGGGTCAGATATGACAGCAATATTGTGAAGAGTGTGGTTCTGCCTCACAGTTCCCAGGGAGAGGGAGGGGCTCAGCAGTAAGGGAACGTAATTTGTAAGAGCAACTGAAGGCAATGGGTTTAACCATTGCAACGTTCCTTTGCAGGAAATTGCAGCCAATCGCGTAGTGGGAGTGTGATGAGCAGTTTGATAACTGAGTAATGGAGAGGGATGATGGGGAGGGAAAGCTGGGCATTGTCAGTGTACATGTGAAACCTAACACGGTGCTTTTGGACAATGTCACCTCCTGGCAGTATGTAGGTGGGAAACAGGAGGGACCAAGGAGCGATCCTTAAGGGACACCAAGTACAAGGAATTCAGAAAGGAAAGGGAGAGTTGGGATGGTGCAGGTTTTTGCATAAACGACGTGGTCAAATATGAGTTTTTAGCAGAATGGGAGAGAAGGACATAAACAGAAAAGACAGACAGAACAAGGAACAATATTTGTGAATTGGGGAGGGGGAGTGATGAGGAGGAGCCCGACTCCAAAACTGCTATTTCTACATCAGTGACATCACCCAACTCCACCCTAGTCTCAGCTCATTTACTGAAACACTCGTCCATCCCTGTGTTATCTCCAGACTTCGTTATCCAAACACACTCCTGGCCAGCCTCCCACATTCAACTTACATATAAGCTCAAGAGTATCGAAAACCCTACTGCCCATAGTGCTCACTTGTACCAAAACTTGTTGATTCATCAAAAGGCTCCTATTAACAAGCAACAATTTAAAATTCTCACTCGATGTAATTCCTGGCTGTGAACATTCCTGTCTCCCTGCACCACACAACCTGTGAGACCCCGACAACTCATTTTCTTTCAGACTCCCAACGATGTGTTTATTCATTGCTTCACCGGTCTGGCTTTCTCCTGTTGCCAAGGGAACACGGTCTGGAATTCCCACCCTAACCCTCTCAGATATGCTTTCCTCCTTTAAGGTATTCCTGAAAACCTGCTTATTTAGCAATTCTTTTGATCACCTGACCTAATATCCCCATCTGTGGCCTTATGTCAGAAGTTCTCAATAGTATTTCTGTGGAATTATAAACACGATAAAATACAACAAACTGTTGTTGATTTGCACACATATTGTCAACTCTTCAATGTTGCTGAGTGAATAATCTATAACAGCTCTTACCCAAGCACATTGTGGGAGCACCTTCACCACACAAACTGCAGCTGTACAAGGAAGTCAAACATCACCATCTCCACAGGCAATGGGACTTTGGCACCGATCATTGATATCTGTGCAGGGAGAAACACACAGTTGATATTTCAGGGAGTGCAAAATGCATTATAGGGAGGGAAAATGGTGCAGAATTTGGGATTTTCAAATTTGTTTTATACAATGTGCACTAAGTTCTGTAAAACCTCTCATCCCATACCATGAAAATTTCCTTCTCTTCCTGGTCAATATGTCTTTCCTTTCCCCTGCCCTTCACCTTCACACATTTCCAATGCCTTGGTCACAACAACACTGTGCTGCCAGTGAAGTTTATCACGTGGTTGAGTATTGTCCCTCCCCTCATTCACTCCGATTGGTTGAAGGACAACCAGCTCCTCTAGTCCCTGTTCCCCCACTCTTATTGGTCCTGCGCTGACATCAATAATCCGAGGCCCATTGTGGGCTGGAGCATGCTCAGTGCTTCCTGCTTTTGCTGCTGTTCATCAGGTATAAGAGAGAGAGGGCTCATCCCTGTTTGTCCTGCTGTCAGACACTAACAACAACTACCTGCATTGTATGGAGCCTTTCACATTGACACATCTCCGAAAATGCTTCACGAATGATGGAAACGTTGATTAAAGAGAACGATTTTTAGATACATCTTTAAGGCGGAGAGAGGGAGTTAGGGAGGATATTCCAAAGGTTTGTGTCCTCGGCAGCTCCAATCGTGGAGTGATATAGGTGGGCAACAGCTTACAATGGAGACAGTTAGTGGCTAACCATAGGTTAACAACATCATGTCGTTGCCCCCTACCCCACACACCAGGCCTTGTTCTCACAGCCTGCCATTACACACTACCTATGGTTCGCCACTAATAACAGTCTCCACTAACAGCGGATCACCCTCCCCCAGCCAGATCATTATCCACGCCTTTATCCAACCGTTCTTCTCACTCTATCCCCACCTATCCTTTACTCCTTTTATCCTCCCCCCACACTAACTTCTGCACATAAACTGACTTTTTTTCTCAGTGACATCTGTCCTGAGGAAGGGACACTGGGTCTGAAACTTTAACTCTGATTTCTCATCACAGATGCTGCCAGACCTGCTGAGCTTTTCCAGAACCTCCTGGTTGTTGTTTCTGATTTACATCTCTCACAGTTCTTTTGGTTTTAATTTACCGGGAGTTTGTAATTCAGGTCCCACAGCCTCTGTCCCAGTCTCTGCTGTCTCTCCCAACCCCAAACAGTGACACTGCACCTGCACAGCTCATGGACAGGTGTCATCTTGCTGGCCACACCCCTCATTCACTCCCATTGGTTGCAGGACCACACAGCCTCTCCTCCGATTGGTCTGGAGCTGCCGTTAATTAAGCCGGTGCTGACTGAGAGGTGAGTGGAGGGCTAATCCCTCTCTCTGCCCCCTGGGATGAGCTTCATCATTTACAGTGAATGGGGCAGTATTAAAGAGCACAGGGCCTGGGGGCTATTCAGCCCATTGGGGCTGTACTCTCTCCCGCTGGAGATGCTGCAAGTCTGTCCCAAATCCCCTCCCATGTGCCCACAGCCCCCCAAATCTTTCCTTAAAAAGTAAAATTCCAAGTCTGTTTCAGAATACCTGTAGAATCTGTGGCATTCAGACTGTTCCAGATGCTCAGAACTTACTGAGTAAAATAATGTTCATATTTTCACCTTGTATTATTTGCCAATTACTTGAAAGTAGTTACTAAAGATTGTGACAGTGTTAACAATTCCTCTCTCTCTCTCTGCAAATTCAAGACCTTGGAACCAAATCTGCACCAGGTCGAAATCACTGCTTCACCTTCTCAGCTCCAAGGATAATTATCTGTGCTTCAGACAGCTCTCCACAAAATAGAGGAATGCATCTTAATTTATTAAGATCAAAGAAGCAGACCATCGGTCCAATTCATCTGTGCCAACAAGGAATCCTAAACTAATGGATTCCCATTTACCATCTATTGGCCTGCATCCATCAAAACCCTTCCTATTCATGTATCTAATTGGAAGCCTTTTAAATGTTGTGATTTTATCAGCCTCCACTACTTCATCTGGTAGCCCCTCCCATACACACACCACACTCAGCTTGAAAACATTGCCATTTAGATCCCTTTTAATTGTTTGCCCTCTCAACTTAAACCCATGTGCTCTAGTTTTGGACCCACCTAACCTGAGGAAATAGGACCCCGGCTGCTCACCTTACCCACGCCCCTCGTGATTTTATAAATCCCCATGAAGTCACCTCTCAATCTTTGACTCACCAGAGAAAATAGCCCCAGCCTATTCAGCCTCTCCCTGTAGCCCAAATCCTCCAGTCCTGGCAATGTTTTTGTAAATCTTGTCCAAACCTTTTCAAGTTTCACAACATCCTTCCCAGAACAGAGTAATTCAAACTGAAAACAGAATTCCAGAAGTGGCTTAATCAATGTCCTGTCCAGCCACAATATGGCGTCCCAGCTTCTGTATTCAATGCATTGCGCAATAACGGAGAGCATTAATGGGGTCCCATTTGCTAGCGGTTCACCCTTATCCCTCTAAATCCGTCCTCTTCATGTACCGAATCAGATGCCTTTTAAATGCTGCAATTGTACTAGCCTCCACCCCTTCCTCTGGCAGTTCATTCCATACATGCAATGCCCTCAACATGAATAAGATGCCCCTTAGATCCCTTTTAAATCTTTTCCCTCTCACCTTAAGCCTGTACCCTCTCGTTCTGGACCCACCGAACTTGGGAAAAAGTCCCTGACTGCTCACCTTATCCATGCCCTTCATGATTTTATAAGATCACCTCTCAGCCTCCAACTCTCCAGGGAAAATACTCCCAGCCTATTCAGCCTATCCCAATAGCTCAAACCGTCCAATCCTGGCAAAGTCCTTGCAATGTTTTCTGAACCCTTTCAAGTTTCTCAACATTATTCCAAGAACATGGAGATTGGAACTGAAAACAGAACTCCAGAAGAGCTGTAATCAGTGCCCTGTCCAGGCACAATATGACGTTACAACAGCTGCATTCAATGCATTGACCAATAACAAGGAGCGTACCAATTGCTGCATTCACTCCCCTGCCTACCTGTGACTCTACTTTCAAGGAACTAGGAACCTGCATTCCAAGGTCCCTTTGTTCAGCAATGTTCCCCAGGACTTTACCATTAAGTGTATAAGTCCTGCCCTGATTTGCCTTTCCAAAATACAACAGCTCACATTTATCTAAATTGAACTCCGTCTGCCATTCCTTGCTCCAATGGCCCATCTGATCAAGATCCTGTTGTATTCTGAACTAACTTCCTTCACTGTCCACAACACCTCCAATTTTGGTGTCTTCTGTAAACCTATTGACCATACCTCATATATTCACATCCAAGTCATTTATTTAAGGGCCCAATATCCATCCTTGCAGCACATTGCTGCTCACAGGCCTCCAGTCCGCAAAGCAACCCTCCATCATCATCCTCTGTCTCCTACCTTCACGGCAGTTTTGTAATGGTTTGCTCTCCCTGCATTCCATGTTATCTAACCCTGCGAACCAGTCTGCTTTGTGGAACCTTGTTAAATGTCCATATAAACAACGTTCACCGCCTGGCTTAATCAATTTTCTTTGTCACTTTAAAACACTCACTCAAGTTAGTGAAACCCAATTGTGCATGTACAAAGTCACATTGACTCGCCTTGTCATTCCTTACCTTTCCAAATAGATGGATATCCTGTCCCTCAGAATCCCTTCCAACAACTTGCCTGCCACTGACTTCAGGCTCACTGTTCTCTTGTTCCATGGCCTCTCCTTACCACTTTTTTAAAAATAATGGCACCTCACCTGTCACTATCAACGATACAAATACCTCAGGAGAGGCCCAATGATCAGTTCCCTAGATTTCCAGAAAGTTCCAGGATACACCTGATCAGGTTCCAGGGCTTTATCCACCTTGATGTGATTTAAGACATCCAGTCCCACCTCCTCTGTAACATGGACACTTTTCAAGTTATCACTGTTTATTTCTCCAAACTCTCGAGCTTCCATACACTTCTCCAGTAAAAAATGACATGAAATATTTGCATATCTTTCGCACCCCCTGTGGTTCCATAGCCAGCCTTGTTGACCTTTAAGGGGTCCTATTCTCTGGTCCAGTTAATCTTTTGTCTGTGATATATTTGTTTAATCTCTTTGGATCCGATTCCAGGACATCCCAGAAAGGCCTACTTCATGGACCGTAATTTTCCTCTGACTTGATCAACAATGCCCTCCAACACATACCCTCCACTTCCCGCACCTCCGCCTTTACCCCACCCCTCCAGCCACAATAAAGAATATAACCCTGCGGTCTTCACCTTCCACCCGACTAATCTCCAGATAAAGCGCATTAACCTCTGTTATTTCTGCTACCTAAAGTCAGACCCCACCATCAGAGACATATTTCCCTCTCCAACCCCTATCTGTGTTCCGCAGAGACCATTCCCGCTGCGCCTTCCTTGTTCGGTCCACACCCTCCCACCAACCCACGCGCCACACCCTTGACCCTCCCTTGCCGCCACGGGAATGTAAAACGTGCAGCCACACCTCCCTCTGACCTCTGTCCAAGACCCAAAAAGGATCTTTTCACATCAGGCAGAGATTTGCCTGCACATCCCAAAACCTCATATACTGCATCTGGACACTATGGGAAATTTAACATGGTTCATCCAACTAACCTACACATCTTTGGACTGTGGGAGCAAACTGGAACACCCGAAGGAAACCCTTACAGACACTGGGGAGAATGTGCCAACTTGAACACAGTCACCTGAGGCTGGAAACAAACCCAGGTCCCTGGTGCTGAGGCAGTAGCGCTAACAACTGAGCCACAATACTGTGGGATCTTTGGTGCTGATGTGCTGCCCCACTGATACCTCAGTCACTCACCCTGCCTCAAGTCCTGATGACGGAGTGAAATTATCGCTCGACCGTTAATCCAGAGACCCAGATAACGATCTGGGGATCTGGGTTTGAATCCCATCACGGCAGATGGTGGAACGTGAATTCAATAAATATCTGGAAAAAATAATCTAGTGACCACAAGGAATCCATTGTCAATTGTTGGAAAACTCATCTGGTTCACTCATGACCTTTAGGGAAGGAAAATGCCATCCTTACCTGGTCTGGTCTGCATGGGACTCCAGACCTATAGCAACGTGGTTGACTCTTAACTGCCCTCTGGGTAAACGCAGCAATAAATGCTGGCCAAGCCAGTGACAGCCTCATCCTGTGAATGAATGAAGAAAACAGGTCAGGTTTTGTTCCTTCTCTAGTTGGTACATCCTACAAACTGAATCTGAAATGTTCTCGTACATACTAAATAAATACCTTTCCATCCAAGCCCTTAAAACTACAGCACTTTACCATGTTGGTAAAGTTAAAACCCCTTATCATTGCAACTACATTAGTCTGACAGATAACAGATCTCTCGGTAAAATTGTGTCTCAATTCCCCGCTGACTTTTGGGAGAGGGTCGATAATACAATCCCAATAAGATGATCATCCTTTTCTTATTTCTCAGTACCACCCAAATAACTGCCTGGATGTACTCCGAGGAATATCCTCCGGAAGCCCAGCCGTAACATTATCCCTAATCAAAGATGCCACTCCCCTGCTCTGTTGCCCCCTTCTAACCTTGCTATAGCATCTATACCCTGGAACATTAAGCTGTTAGTCCTATCCATCTCTGAGTGATATCTCTGTAATTGCTATAATATTCCAGTGCCATGTTGTTCAAAACCATAGCCTGAGCCCATCTGCCTGATTTGTCAGGTCTCTTGCACTAAAATAAATGCAGTATAACTGGTCCGTCCCACCTCATTCTGTGACTTGCTCTTGCCTGCCTTGACAGTCTGACCTGTGAACAGTACCAGCCTCAGACTCACCTCTTTTCTCACTATCTCTTTAGGTTTACACTGAATCCCTCACTGGTTTCATGCCTCCCGAGTGGCACGAGGAAATCTCCCTGCTCGTCAGGACCCCAGGCTTTCCCCTCCCCATGCCATTGGTACCAATGTACAATGACCTCCCACTGGTTATCCTCCCCTTTGAGAAGATTCTGAACCATCTCGGAGTCATCCTTGACCCAGGCACCACCCTATTCTGATGTCTCACAGTCAGCTGCAGAAAAGGCAGACTGTGCCCCTGACTAGAGAGTCCCCTATCACCATTGATCACGTGGAACTGGATATACCTCACATTACAGTAGAGCCAGTCTCAGTCACAGTAACTTGACTGTCAGTGTTACATTCCCCTGAAAGTCTATTACCAACTACATTTTACAAAACAGTATACTTGTTTGAGAGGGGGGATAGCCATAGAAGACTGCTGTTCTACCTGCCTACCCCTCCTAGCTTTCCTGGAGGTAACCCACCTACCTGACTGTATCTGCAGTATCCTGCATTCCTGAGACTGCACATCCCCCGGCTCCTGTCTATTCCTCACTGCCTTTAATCACTTCTCCACCAATCCATGCGTTCCAATAGGATTTACAATCACACTTCCTGCAGACATAACCACAGGATCATGGAGACTCTCCCTAATCTCCCACATCCGACAGGAACAGCACGCCACTCTACAACAGGCCATCTCTCCGCCTTAAGAATCTACACCAAGAAAAAGGCACAGTCTTACTGCTGGAAAAATACTGCCCGAGAATAACAGTGCTTATGTTTTATATTTCAAACATTTAATCAAGAGACTGTAAGACATTAAAAAGAAACCCTCACCTTACTCACTATTGTAGATTTAATAAAGTAGAACAGACTAAGATTGATGTTTGAAGAGACTGAAACTCACTGAGCTGATCCCCGGCTCTGTGAACTTCCAAGGGTGAGGAGTCTCTGAGGGCAGCTGTGAAATGACACTGTTTCTCTTCTCTGTCCACTCCATTTCCAGAGATGTTTATAAATTCACAGCCAGTCAGCTCAGAGAGGTCACTGTTTGGTTTTATTCACTGGGGGTTGCCTTTGCTGCCCAGACCAGTATTGATTGGCCACCTTAGTGTTGGAGGAAGTGGTGGTAGACTGTCTTCCTGAAATGCTGTAGTCCACGTATACCACAGCGATGTTTGGACAACAATCACCCTCTGGCCCCACAACCCTCCCTGTCTCTGTAATCCCCCTCCAGCCTCACCACCCTCCCTGTCTCTGTAATCCCCCTCCAGCCTCACCATCCTCCCTGTCTCTGTAATCCCCCTCCAGCCTCACCACTCTCAGTGTCTCTGTAATCCCCCTCCAGCCTCACCATCCTCCCTGTCTCTGTAATCCCCCTCCAGCCTCACCACTCTCAGTGTCTCTGTAATCCCCCTCCAGCCTCACCACCCTCCCTGTCTCTGTAATCCCCCTCCAGCCTCACCATCCTCCCTGTCTCTGTAATCCCCCTCCAGCCTCACCATCCTCCCTGTCTCTGTAATCCCCCTCCAGCCTCACCACTCTCAGTGTCTCGGTAATCCCCCTCCAGCCTCACCACCCTCCCTGTCTCTGTAATCCCCCTCCAGACTCACTACCCTCAGCGTCTCTGTTATCCCCCTCCAGCTTCAGAAATTACATGTCCGTGATGTAAGATTTTTATTTGGATTCATTTTTGTTTCTTTTACCTCAAAAATGAAAAATAAAAAACCCCCCAAAAAAAGAGTGAAATATTTTCCCCCCCAAACAGATTTCTGTTGAGTGACCTTTTGGAGAGGCCGACACATGGACATTTGAGCATTTTATCACAAATTGTACATGTAGAATGAGGGAACTTTTTTTTTTAAAACTCTGCTAAAAAGGGAGGTAATGGCCAGATGGTATTCTTGATAGACGAGTTATATATGTAATGTTCTGAGGATTAGGGTTAGAATCCCAACATGGCTGATGGTGGCATCGGAATTCAATACAATCGAGAATGAAAAGGCTAATGATGACCATGAAACTCTTGTCAATTGTTAGAAAACACCCATCTGATTCATTAATGTCCTTTAGGGAAAGAAACATTCATCCTCACCTGGTCTGGCCGACAAGTGACTCCAGACCCACAGCAATGTAGTTAACTCTCAACTGCCCTCAGGGTAAACACCCACATCAACTGAGAGAATAAACAAGAGGAGATTTATTTTTTAAATCGAGGAGGAGAGCTTTTTAAAAATAAAATTGTGTTTTCAAAATTTAAAAAATGATCACCTTGGTCGGATGGCACTATAGACGCCGCAATAATCAGAGTGAACTAAAGGAACATACAGAGGGATCTCAGATATAAAGTTAGAATAATAAGGTTGTAATAGTAGATGATTCAATTTTGCAAACATTGGCCGGGACGACCATAGTGTGAAAGGTTTGGTTGGGAAAGAATTTGTTAAACGAGTCCAAGAAAATGTTCTTTATCAATATGTAAATGTTCCTATCAGAAAGCAAGCAACACCTGACCTTTTCTTGGCTGATCAGACAGGGCAAGTGACTGAAGTGATAGGATGGGAACAGTTTGGGTGGGAGGAAATTGTGGGCACCATGGAGAAATATTTGTATAATCGATAACTAAGGGTGAGCTACCTGATGACTGGAGACTGGCTAATGTTGTACCTTTGTTTTTGAAGGGATAGAAGGAGAAGCCTAGGAACTGTAGACCTTTGCGTCTGACTTCAGTGGTGGGTGACCTGTTGGAGGTCATTCAGAAGGATTGGGTTTACATCTATTTGGAGAGTTAAGGAATGATTAGAGACAGTCAACATGGTTACACAAGAGGGTGGCTCACAGACTTGATTGAGCTTTTTAAGGTAGTAACCAAGAAGATCGATGAGGGCAGAGCGTTAGACATTGTTTATTTGGACTTTAGTAAAGCCTTTCACAAGGTTCTGCATGGGAGACTAATTTGTAAAGTTTGATCACATGGGATTCAGGAAGAGCTTGCCAACTGGATACAAAACGAGCTTAACGATAGGAAACAGAGTGTAATAGTGGAGGGTTGCTTTTCAGACTGGAGGCCCGTGACCAGTAGTGTTCTACAGGAATTGGTGCTGGGTCCATTTTTGTTTGCCATGCGTGTAGATGATTTGGGTAAGAATAGACAAAGTATGGTTTGTGGGTGACATCAAAACTGTTAAAGTGGACAGTAACAAAGGTTATTTATGATTACAAAGGGATCTTGATCAATTGGGTGAATGGGCTGAAGAGGGGCAGATGGAGTTTAATTTGAATAAATGTAAGCTATTACATTTTGATAAAACAGACATCGCCTTTAGCCTCATTAATTAATTTCACTAATTAAAAGTAAGGCCTTGAGTAGTGACATAGAACAAACAGACCGAGGGGTTCAGGTCTTGTGTATACGTAGACAGGGTGGTTCAGAAGGTGTTTAGCACACCTACCTTCATTGCTCAGACCTTTAGGTAGAGGAGTTCGGATGTAATATTGAGGCTGTACAGGATGCTGGTGAGGCCTTTTCTGCAATACTGCGTCCAGTTCTGGTTCCCCGTTATAGGAAGGATGTTATTAGAGAAGGTTCAGAAGATATTTCCCAGGATGTTGCCATGAATGGAGGGGTGGTGTTGAAGGAGTGGCTGGATAGGCTGAGATTTCTGTCACTGGAGTATAGGAGGTTGAGGGGTGAACTTATTCGAGGTTTGTAAAATCACGGAGAGTGGAGATAAGATGAATGCCCGGGGGGGTCGCAGGAGGATTGAAGACTCAGGTGCACACATTTTGAAGAGAGATGAGAAAGGTTTTAATTAGATTTTAGGATGTTTTATAGATATTTTATAGATATCCTAATCGATATTAGGATATTTTTACATTTGTGGAATGAACTGCAAGGGGAAATGGTAGCTGTGAATACAATTACAATCTTTAAAAGACATCGGCTAAAGTTCATAAATAGGAAATATTTGGAGGCAGGTGCAGTTAGTTTCGTTTGGAATTATAGTCAACATGGATTGGTTAGACCACAGGGTCTGTTTCCATGCTGAATAACTTTAAGACTCTAACTCTCGGTGTCTCTGTAAATTGCTCCATGCTCACAACTCCCTCTATCACTGTCACTTCATCAGCTTCACAACTCTTCCTTATCTCTGTAATTCCTCTCCAGCCTCAGAACCCTCACTATCTCTGGTATCACAAAACATCTGTCTCTGTAACATCATCCATTCTCACAATCCTCCTTGTATTTGTAATCTCCTCGAGCCCCACAAATCTCTGTGCTAAGTGCTTTTCTCTAATTCCAGCCTTGAGGATAGCCCATTTTTAATTCAGATTCATGCACCCTGAGCTCCAGAAATTACTACTAAACCTCTCTGCTCATTTCCCTCATCAAAACATTAACTAATCATGTATCATCTATTCTAATATCAAAAAGTATTAGATGATCACACCGGGTATGTGTGCTTGATGACCAATATGGATAAGATGGGGGCACTGTGTTAAACAGTTTTATACCAGAGACTCTGACCACATTTTATTCCGTGTTTCTCTGTGATTCTCTTTTCGAAGCAGATAGGAGTGGGAAGCAGTGGAGAATAGAAATGATCCATGGTCTTCATAGTGAGAAGATTCCACCACCATGGGCTGTTTACCCACCAGCTCCACAATGTCCGATAGCCTATCCAAGCTATTGCGGATCCTGGCACCAGGGAGGTAACATACCATCCTGGATTCATGTCTGTGGCCATAGAATCCCCTGTCACTTTAGCCCTGCCACTCTCTTTCCTCCCGGTCTGTGCAGCAGATCTTTCTGTAGTGTCATGAACCTGACTGTTGCTGATTTCCCAAGAGACTACCCCACCCGTAACCTCCCAACAGAATCCCAAGTGGTATATCTGTACCTGTTTGAGAAGGGGATAACCACTGGGGACTCCTGCACTCCCTTCCTGTCTTATTTTCTTGATCTAACGGCCACCCATTCCCTTTCTGCCTGTGTAGCCCTCACCTGCAGTGTGACTAACTCACTAAACATGCTGACCATAACATTCTCAGTATTGCAGATGCTCCACAGTGAGTCCACTCACAACTCCAGGTCTAAAAAGCAGTTTACCAGTAGCTGCAGGTGGGTCCACTTCCTGCATACATAGCTATCAGGGATACTGGAAGCTTCGCTTATTTCCCACATTGTGCAAGAGTAGCACACCACGGGTCTGAGGGCTCCTATCTCAATGTCTCTCTTTATTCATTTAGTTACTCCAATTAAGAGAATTTAAATGAACTAGCAACCTTCCTTCACACAAACATTTCTATTAAAATCAAAAGCACCAATCTTTACTTAACCTGTTATGTTATACTTTAAAAACTGTTAAGAAATACTCCGCAGGTATCACTTAAAAACTGGCTGTTCCCATTGGGATAATGTGTGTTTCTGAATGGCCTGAACCAAAACTGAGTTTCAGCTTCACCTTCTCCCTGTCTCACCTCACTCTGTTTACACCCAACTCCAAAACACTCTCATTGAGCCAAGCAGCCCCCACAGTGCAGCCCTGTCATTTTCATTGTCTGCTCACACCTACACTGCCCTCAGTCTCCTGTACTGTTCCAATGCATCTCAATGGGAGCTCAGGGACAGCACCTCACCTTTCAATTCAGCCCTTTGTAACCCCAGAGTCAACATGGACCTCAGCAGTTTCTGGATGAATGGACAGTTGGTAGAATCTGGAACATTCCACCTGGAAAGGTGCTGGAATTTGAGTCCAAAAGAAGTTTTAATGAGAAGTTTGCAGGTAATTGAAAATAAAGAGTTTATAGGTTAACATCATGAAGTGGGTGATTGGATCAAAATCTGACAGTTCTGACAAAGAGACGAGGTGTAGTTTGGATAAATCTGTGCTCCCTCTCAGGCCAATATCTCCTTCCTCAGCTGCAGGGCCCAGAAGGCAGCACATAACCAAAGGGTGATCCAACCACGTATTTGTACATCTTTCTGCTTAACAAAAATATTAGAAATATTTTCCCGCAAACAGAACAGACAAACCTTTCTCCTTCCACATTTAAATGCCAATGATATTCAGATCCTGATGACTCCATTGACTGTAAAAACTTACTTTTGAGATCCCAGCCTCAATTATTCTGATTTAATATCCTATGAAATGAATTCACAAAACAAAACTCACAGTCAGTGCAGGAAGAATAGTAAAGACATACTTTTCTCTTGGTATGTGCTTAGTGTGTAAATGCCTCTCTTCAAATCGCACCCCCCATCCTAGGAAGGGGACATGGACATGCGCCTCACCTGTACCTTGCCCCTAATAAAGATGGCGACCATATCCCAGGTCCTATCACCGCCTGAGGGCCGCAGCCATTTTCCCATCTGCTGCAAACGTGGGACCCAGAGTTTCTAATTCAGACTAACGACCCGCACAGAGTGTAATTAAAACTTCCCAGTCTAAAGTGACTCATTATCTCCGGCTCCGAAGCCACTTTCCCCTTCGCTGTTTGCGTCTCCCACATTCACCAACGGCCGTGTCACGTGGCACTGCACAGGCAGAGTTACTGGTGACGTGTCATCCCATCGGCCACGCCCCTCATTCACTCCCATTGTTTGGATGACCAGCTGGTTCCACTTGGTCCACCAGTCCCACCACCTTTTCCTATTGGTCTGAAGCTGCCATCAATCAGCTGGACCCCATTGTGAGGTCAGTGGTGGGATCCTCCCCCTGTCTGAATTAAACCCAGAAGGTGTATGGATGGTGTCAATCAGGAACAACGAGCAGACGGTGCTGGGAAATCTCAGCAGGTCTGGCAGCATCTTGGAACAGAAATCTGTCCAATGGCCCTTCCTCAGATCCGATGGGAGCCGGGAAAATTAGAATCCTGATAGTGTGGAAACAGGCCATTCGGCCTAAAAAGTCCACAGCGTTCCTCCGAAGGGTATCCGAAGGGTATACCCATTCCCCTACCCTATTACTCTACATTTCTCCTGACTAATGCAACTAACCTACACATCCCTGAACATTATGGGAAATTTAGCTTGGCCAATTCAACTAAGCTGCAGATCTTTGTATTGCAGGAGATAGGGGTTAAAGAGTAAATAATAGGCAGGGACCGAACCCAAAGAGAGACTTGAACATTTGGAAAGACAAAGGAGTGGATTACGATCTGGCTGGGAGGGCACATAGCTGTTAATGGAGGGGACAGGAACCTGTGTCTGGCAGCATCTCAGTGGAGGTGGTGGAAATGGCGACTGATGATCGACGTTCTGCTGCAAAATCAGACCCCGAGCTTCCAGCTGCCTGCCACTTTAACACACGAGCCTGTTCCCTGGCCAACATCTCTGTCTCATGCTTACTGCAGTATTCCAGTAAAGCCTGAACATTCCAAATTGCCCCGTTTTTCAAGGACTGCAATTTCCCCTCCCACGTCGTCAATACCATCGAATGTGTCTCCTCCACTTCCTGCACCTCTGTCTTTGAAATCCACACCTCCAACTGCAAGGATAGAACCCTCCCCAAGTCCTTACCTTCCACCTAGATACAGCACATCATCCTCTGCCATTTCCACCACATACAATCATACCCCACCACCAGATTCTTAAGGGGTTTGACAGGATAAATAGTGAGAGGATGTTTCCCATCACGGGGGAGTCCGAAACCAGATTCTGTGTCAGTCATGGAATCAAGGGTTCCGTTTCAGATTCATCAAGTTTAAGGCGACACCGACACGGGTAAGGGGTTTCAGTAGCAATGGAGCTGGGGTGAGGAGGAGACAAACAACGTTTAAGAGATTGGAATTCCTGGTGTTTGTGATTGTGTAGGTGTCTGATCAGAAGGTCACCTTGGGGTCAGATATGACAGCAATATTGTGAAGAGTGTGGTTCTGCCTCAGACAGTTCCCAGTGAGAGGGAGGGGCTCAGCAATTAGGGAAAGGAATTTGTCAGGCAATGGGTTTAACCATTACAATGTTTCATTGGAGGAAACTGCAGCAAATAGAGTAGTGGGAGTGTGGTAAGCAGTTTGATAACTGAGTAACAGTGGAGTAGTGGAGAGGGATGATGGGGAGGGAGAGCTGGGTATCATCAGTGTACATGTGAATCCCAACATGGTGCTTTTGCACAATGTCACCTGCTGGTATTGTATGTGAGATACAGGAGGGACCAAGGACACCAAATGCAAGAAGTTCAGAAAGGAAAGGGAGAGTGGAGATGGAGCAGGATTTTGGAAGAGAAGGGCATAACCAGAAAAGACAGAACAGGAACAATATCTGTGAATCGGTGAGGGGACTGATGAGGAGGAGGAAAGAGAGTTGGAAAGTCTGTAGTTTAGTGAGATTAGGGTAAAGGGTCAAGATGAGCTCTGATAAGGCTTGACAAGAGACTGGAGGAAGATGCAAGTTTAGGACAAAAACCAGGAACACCACGTGATGCAGTTTGACTCAGTGGGAGAGTGGGAGGGTGGGAGAGTGGGAGGGTGGGAGGGTGGGAGGGTGGGAGGGTGGGAGAGTGGGAGGGTGGGAGAGTGGGAGGGTGGGAGGGTGGGAGGGTGGGAGGGTGGGAGGGTGGGAGGGAGGGTGGGAGGTTGGGAGGGTGGCAACAGATCGGATTATCTCAGTCTTAGTGACAGAGAAACTCCATGTGCTCCAAACTCTTGTTGTTGGAGAGAAGGATGGAGGAGACAGGATGATGGACAGTGTTTCACAAAGATACAAAACCAGGGTTAGTGATATTTAAAGTGAGTGAACAAACCTGATGTATTTAACTTTTATCCAGAATATTACAACAAATGACTGAAGTCCTGGTTCGAATCCCATCTTGGCAGATGGTGGAGTCTGAATTCAAGAAAAAAATAACTGGAATTAGGAATCTCCTGATCTCCATGAAACCATTGTCAATGGCGAAAAAAGCCCTGCCAACCTGACAGTGGCCCAGCAAGGTACTCACTGAATAATCACTGCAAAGTCTCAACAAAGGAATGAAACTGGATAGACCGCTTGGTATCTATCAAGGCACCAGAAAATACAACCACAGAAACAGCCCTCTTGATGGTGCAATGTTCTCCTCACTAACATCTGGAGTTTGGCACCAAAATGTGCAGAGCTGTCTCACAGACCAATCAAGGAACAGCCTGACATAGTCATACTCACAGAGTTACCCCTTACAGATAATGGCCAGACACCACCATCACCATCTCTAGATAGAGAGTGTGGTGCAGGAAAAGCACAACAGGTCAGGCAGCGTCCGAGGAGCAGGAGAATCGATGTTTTGAGCCTAAGCCCTTCATCAGCCTGATCTGCTGTTCATTTCCAGCACCACACTCTTGACTCTGATCTCCAGCATCTGCAGTCTTCACTTTCTCCTGAAATCTCTGGATATGTCCTGTCCCACTGGCAGGACAGACGAGGCAGAGGTTGTGTACAGACAGGGAGGATTTGCCCTGGGAGTACTCAGCATTGACTCCGGAGACCAGGAAGTCTCATGGCTCCTGCTGATTTCCACGTCCCATCCTCCCTTGGAGGTTGAACAACATTTGGAGGAAGCACTGAGGCAATAAAATGGTGTCAAATGTACTCTGGGTACAGGATTTCAATGTCCACAATCGAGACTAGCTCTGCAACAGAATTACTGACTGAGCTGGTCAGGTCCTAAAGGATATAGCTGCTCAACTGAGTCTGCAGCGGGTGGTGAGGGAACCAACAATAGGGGAAAACATACTTGATCTCATTGTTATGAACTGACCAGCTGCAAATATATCTGTCCATGACAGTATCGGTAAGAGCGACCATCACACATTCCTTTTGGAGACAGAAGTCTTGCCTTAAAGTTGAGAAAAACCTCCACTGTGTTGAGTGACACTATCACCGTTCTAAATGGGACAGACTTTGAAGAGATGTAGGATCTCAAACTGGATATCTCTGAGGCACATTGGGACATCAACAGCAGCAGAACTGTACTCCAACACAATCTATAATCTCATGGGTTTGTAAATCCCACTCTCAACCATCACAATGTACAGTAAAGGAGGGCATGCCAAGAGCAGCACCAGGCATACCTAAAAATGAAGTGCCAACCTGGTGAATCTACCAAACAGGAGTATCTGCATTTCAAACAGCATCAGCAGCAAGCAACAGAGCTAAGTGATCCTACATCCAATGGAACAGATCGGAGCTCTGCAGTTCTGCCACACCCAGTTGTGAACGGTGATGGACAATTAAACAACTCACTGCAGGATGCATCACAGATATCCCCACCCTTACTGATGGAGGGGCCTCACACACCCACGCACCAGATAAGATGACAGCATTTGCAGCAATCTTCAGCCAGAAGTGCAAAGTGGGATCAGCCTTCTCCAGTGGTTTCTAACATCACAGATGTGAGTTTTAAGCCAGTTCGATTCAGTTTGAATAACATCAAGAAATGGTTAAGTCGTGCAAAGGCTACGGGCCCTACCAATATTCTGGCAATAATACTGATGGCTTGTGCTCCAGAACTTGCCACCAACCAAGCCAAGTACCGCTCCAGCACTGACATCGACCAACAATGTAGAACAGGCATGTTCAACACAAAAACAAAGGGCAATCCAACCCAGACAATTTCTTTCTATCAGTCCACACTCGATCAGCAGTAAAGTGATGGAAGTCGTCATCAACAGGGCTATCAACCAACAGCTGAGTGACACTCATTTTAGGCTCCACCAGGCCCACTCAGCTCCCAATTGTAATACTGCCCTGATTCACAACCTGACAACCAGCTGAATCCCAGAGGTGAGGAGAGTGTGATAGCTCAGTCCCAGTCCAAGACCACTATTTCTAGCTGACTCCACCCTCATCTCAGCTCATATACTCTCATCTGCCTTGTGTTATCTCCAGACTTCATTATCCAAACACACTCCTGGCCAGCTTCCCACATTCAACCTCCCTGTAATCTCAAGAAAACCTAAATCTCTGCTGCCCAAGTACTCCCTTGCACCAAAAATTGTTGATCAATAAAAAGGCTCCTATTCATAAGCAACAACATAGAGCCATAGAGATGTACAGCATGGAAACAGACCCTTCGTTCCAACCCATCCACGCCAACCAGATATCCCAACCCAATCTAGTCTCACCTGCCAGCACCCGGCCCACATCCTTCAATTTAAAATTCTCACCCTTGATTTAATTCCTAGCTCGCTGCATCACACACTTTTTGAGACCTCGATAACCCATTCTGTTCGAGACTCCCAACGATTTGTTAAATCATTATTTCACCTGTGTGGCTGTTTCTACAGTTGCTAAAGCAACAAGGTCTGAAATTCACAGTCAAAACCTCACAGATCTGCTTTCCTCCTTTCAGACTTTCCTCAAAACCTGCTTATTTGGCAATGCTTTTGGTCACCTGACCTAATATCATCCTTCTCTGGCCTCATGTCTAAAGTTCCCAATAATATTTTTGTGAAATTATAAGCATGTTCTTGATTTGGACATTATCTTCAAATCATCACTGTTGCTGTAATGAATAATCTGTAACATCTCTTAACCAACCACATTGTGAAAGCACCTTCACCACACAAACTGCAGCTGTACAAGAAAGTCAAACATCACCCTCTCCACAGGCAACAGGGCTTTGGCATTAATCACTGGTAACTGTGGAAGGAGGAACACAGTTGATGTTTCAGAGAGTGCAAAATGGATTACAGGGAATGAAAATGGTGCAGAATGAGATAGTCAGAAACGGAAGGAAAATACACTTGCTTATTGGAAAAAAGAATTCTTGACTGTCAAAGATTTTCTAGAAAAAATAATCTGATAATAGAGCAGCACATGGTCAGGGGCTGGGCAGCAGTGAAAAATTACTTTAACAGAGATTCTTGTAAGTTAATAGTAAAATACTAAACAGGCCAAAAATACACCTACTGTTCAAGACTGAGGAAGCTAGATTTTGACAAAGTGGCCATGAGGGAGCCCAGAGGTGAATCAGAGCAAGATTAGCTGTTATGATCCCACAGTCATAGAGATGTATAGCACCAACACAGACCCTTCAGTCTAACTCATCCATGCCAACCAGATACCCGAACCTAATCTACTCCAATTTGCAACTACTTGGCCCATATCCCTGTAAACGCCTCCTAATCATATCATATATCTATTTAGAGGCCTTTAACATGTTTTAATTGTACCAGCCTCCACCACTTCCTCTGGCAGCTCATTCCACCCACTGCATTAAGAGTTGGCCTTTAGGCCCCTTTGAAATTTTTCCCCATTCACCCTAGAGCAATGCCCTCTACTTCTGGACACCACTACCCCAGGAAAAATACCTTGTTCATTTACCCTATCCATGCCCCTCATGATTGTATAAACCTCCATAACATTACCACTCAGCCTATGGTAGTCCAGGAAAAACAGCCCCAGCCTTTTATGCCTCACCCTGTAGCTCAAATCCTCCAAACCTCGCAACATCCTTGTAAATCTTTTTTGAAACCTTTCAACTTTAACATCACCCTTCTGATAGGAGGCAGGCCAGAGTTGCACACAATATTCCAAAAGTGGCCTAACCAATGTCCTGTACAGCAACATGACCTCCCACATCCTATATTCAATGCTGTAACCAATAAAGGAAAATATACTGAACACCTCCTTCACTATCCTATCTACCTGCAACTTGACTGGCAAGGAACTATTGTTAGAAATGAGGAAAAGTGTTGTTTTTGCAGATATAGAAAAAGCATACATAAAAAGGGGTACAGCAAGAGAACTATTAACTCTAAGTATTAAGGGAAGAGAATCTATAATTATGGTTTATTAAATACTAATTTTAGTGTGTAATTATTATAAGTTTCAAATAAGTTCAATGTTTAAAGTAAAGTTCAAATAAGTTTTGTTTAAAACTTGTTTTCAGCAAAATGCTGAGATAACCAAAATGCTTGAACTATACAAGTCAATGAAATATGCAGGGATGGAATGTACCAGCAGAGTTGATACAAAATGTTGAATCAGATCATGATGTTCCTATGGATAATGGTCAATGGATAAGTGAGAAGGAACATCAAGATATAGGTTTAGCCTTGTGTCAGCACTTACAGAGGGGAAAGTGGCCAACTTGGAGAGAAGGGGGCAATAAGGGTGGAGCATAGCTGGGCATTAATAGAAATCAATAAGAAAGATTGGGTAGTATAGGAGCCAGTCATACTCGGGAAAGATGACCACACACAACTCAAAGGTACAACTGGTGTAGTAATTTGAATTTTTCCATACTTCAATTGTTCTGTACAATTGGAGTCCGATTCTTGCAAGATCGTAGAATTAATTGTCTCGTTTCCAGTTTTGGTGGTCTCGTCTAAACTTTATTGATTTTGTTTTTAACACTATGAACCTGCAGTCCAAGGTCTCTTTGTTCTGCAAGACTCTCCAGGGACTTGCCATTCAGGTTATAGTCCTGCTCTGATTTCCTTTTCCAAAATGCAGCACCTCACATTTATCTAAATTAAGCCCATTCTGATCAATATCCCATTGCACTCTGAGGTAACCTTCTTCCCTGTCCACAATACCTCTAATTTTGTATGACCTGCAAACTTATTTACTATACCTCCTATGTTGACATCCAAAACATTTAAATGAATGACGAAACAAATCCAGAAATAAACACCCATCTCTCTAGGTTTGAATATGCTCTGTGTAAATCCTGCCCTATGACTTTTACCAGAGAAACGCTGCACCTTGCCCCCTACAAAGATGGCGGCTCCGCACGTGTCCAGTGAATCGTTGCCCCGAATAAAGATGGCGGCGCTCACTCAGCCCAGGAGCCGCGCTGGGGCAATTCCCCGTTTACTGCAAACGCGGGAATGGGACGTTCAAATTTGTGTTTTCCGACGTGCACAATTTGTTTATACAACCTCTCCTCTCATAGGAACACAGTTTTTCTCCCGTTTCCCTGTTTATTTCTTTCCTTACCGTATCCATTCGCTCCATAACTTCCCGAGCATTCATTACAGCAACTCTGCGCCGCAAGCAAGGGTGATCACGTGGTTTACTCTAGTCCCGCCCATCATTCACTTTGATTGGTTGGAGGACCAACCGCCCCGGCAGATCCTCCAGCTCCGCCTACCGTCCTTTCATTGGTCCGGTGCTGACATCAATCACCCGGGGTCCCTTTGTTGGCGAGATCATGCGCAGTGCATCCTGCTTGAGCTGATATGTTGGGTAATGTGATGGGAGAGTTTACTGAAGGGAAGAATTGGAGAAAGTGAGGACTGCAGATGCTGGAGATCAGAGCTGAAAAATGTGTTGCTGGAAAAGCGCAGCAGGTCAGGCAGCATCCAAGGAATAGGAGAATCGACGTTTCGGGCATTTCACCTCCCCCCACCTTATCTCAGTCCCAACCATTTCCCCTCCACCCACCCTACCTCAGTCCCAACCATTTCCCCTCCACCCACCTTATCTCAGTCCCAACCCTCAGACTCAGCACTACCTTCTTGACCTGCAATCTTCTTGCCGACCTCTCCGCGCCCACCCCCTCTCCGGCCTATCACACTCACCTTGACCTCCTTCCACCTATCGCACTCCCAATGCCCCTCCCCCAAGTCCCTTCTCCCTATCCTTTTATCTTAGCCTGCTTGGCACACCAGCCTCATTCCTGAAGAAGGGCTTATGCCCGAAACGTCGATTCTCCTGCTCCTTGAATGCTGCTTGACCTGCTGTGCTTTTCCAGCAACACATTTTTCTGCTCTAAAGGGAAGAATTCCCTTTGTGTGAGCTCTGCAGTAGATTTCCTGTATTCATGGAGGGAATTCCCTTCCTACTCATGACTGCATAGCTGTGATTGATTAATCAATGATCAATGCCATCTGAATGAGTACATAAACATTCCATTTTCAAAACATCTGAGATCTTTAGCACATTATATCATGCTCTTCTTTGGAGACAAAAAAGCATGAAATGGAGGCTCAAGGAATCAGAGCAGGAGTAGGGCATTCATCCCCTTCAGCTTGTTCCCCCATTCTGTCAGATCATGGCTGGGCCAACCCAGGCCTCAACACCTCTTTTATGCTTGATTCGCATAGCCCTCAACTGCTCAATATTTCAAAATCTATCTTCCCTCTTTTAAAATAATCTGATCTTAATGGTGGGAAAGATGGTGGAGTCTATTATAAAGGATGAAATTACGGCACATCTGGATAGGAGTAACAGGATAGAACAGAGTCAGCATGGATTTATGAAGGGGAAATCATGCTTGACTAATCTTCTTGAATTTTTTGAGGATGTAACTCTGAAGATGGACGAGGGAGATCCAGTAGATGTAGTGCACCTGGACTTTCAGAAAGCTTTCGATAAAGTCCCACCTAGGAGGTTAGTGAGCAAAATTAGGGCGCATGGTATTGGGGGCAAAGTACTGGATTGGATTGAAAATTGGTTGGCTGATAGGAAACAAAGGGTAGTGATATAAGGCATCATTTCAGAATGGCAGGCAGTGACCAGTGGGGTACCGCAGGGATCCGTGCTAGAACCGCAGCTTTTTACAATATATGTTAATGATATAGAAGGTGGTATCAGCAATAACATTAGCAAATTTGCTGATGATACAAAGCTGGGTGGCAGGGTGAAATGTGATGAGGATGTTAGGAGATTACAGGGTGACCTGGACAAGTTAGGCGAGTGGGCAGATGCATGGCAGATGCAGTTTAATGTGGATAAATGTATGGTTATCCACTTTGGTGGCAAGAACAGGAAGGCAGCTTACTACCTAAATGGAATCAATTTAGGTAAAGGGGAAGTACAGAGAGATCTGGGTGTTCTTGTACACTCGTCAATGAAGGCAAGCATGCAGGTACAGCAGGTAGTGAAGAAGGCTAATAGCATGCTGGCCTTTATAACAAGAGGAATTGAGGATGGAAGCAAAGAGGTGCTTCTGCAGCTGTTCAGGGCCCTGGTGAGAACACACCTGGAGTACTGTGTGCAGTTCTGGTCTCCAAATTTGAGGAAAGACATTCTGGCTATTGAGGGAGTGCAGCATAGGTTCACGAGGTCAATTCCTGGAATGGCGGGATTACCTTACACTGAAAGACTGAAGCGACTGGGGCTTGTATACCTTTGAGTTTAGAAGACTGACAGGGGATCTGTTTGAGACATATAAGATTATGAAAGGATTGGACACTCTGGCAGTAGGAAACATGTTTCCGCTGATGGGTGAGTGCCGAACCAAAGGACACAGCTTAAAAATACCAGGTAGACCATTTAGGACAGAGATTGGGTGAAGAAGTTTCTCCTCGAGAGTGGTGGCTGTGTGGAATGCTCTGCCCCAGAGGGCAGTGGAGGCCCAGTCTCTGGATTCATTTAAGAAAGAGTTGGATAGAGCTCTCAAAGATAGTGGAATCAAGGGTTATGGAGATAAGGCAGGAAGAGGATACTGATTAGGAATGATCAGCCATGACCATATTGAATTGTGGTGCAGGCTTGAAGGGCAGAATGGCCTACTCCTGCACCTATTGTCTATTGTCTAGAATCACAGATTCCCTACTCTGTTGAAACAGGCCCTTCAGCCCAACAAGCCACACTGACCCTCCAAAGAGTAACCCAAGACCCATTCGTCTACCACATTTAGCTTTCACAATTTCTTGGGCTGGAAAATTCTAGCAATTCACTGAGAGAAAAAAAATCTTTACATTTTGTTTTACCGTGAATGTTCCCTTCTGTAATGTCCCCTGATTTGAGACTTCACTGGTGCTAGAAGATCTAGTCAATATCTACCCCATCAAGCTCCTCAGAATCTTGTTTCCACAAGATCACCCCTTATTTGTCGAGATTCTATTGAATAATGACCTAACCTGTTTAGCTATTCTTGATAGGTCAACCTTTTCATCCTTGAAGCAGCTAAGTGAATCTTTATTGAATGGTCTCCAATGCTGGTTTATCCTTTATTTAATATGGGAGCTAACATTGTATAACGGTACTCCAAGTGAGGTCTCAGCAACAGCCAGTGTGGTTAACCAATCCTCAGTCCATACTAATACATTACCCCGATACGGTGAGCTCCTATATTGTGCAATTAACTTTTATGTAGTACCTTATCATTTGCATTTTTTTTAATCCAAATGCAGAACATCATTGGCTTGCCCTTTATCAGCCCTGTTTGTTATCTCCTCAATGAACTCTCGCAAATTTATCAAATACCGTTTCTCTTTCACAAAACCCAGTCTACCATGTTTCAGGATAAGCTTTTCGAAATGTCCTGCTATTTCTGACTTTTATATTCAAATCTGTCATATTACCGAAACAGATATTAAAATAACTAACTGGGTGGCGCGGTGATACAGTGGTTAGCACTGCTGCCTCACAGCGCCATAGACCCAGCTTCAATTCCCGCCTCAGGTGACTGACTGTGTGGAGTTTGCACATTCTCCCCGTGTCTGCGTGGGTTTCCTCCGGGTGCTCCGGTTTCCTCCCACAATCCAAAAATATGCAGGTTAGGTGAATTGGCCATGCTAAATTGCCCGTAGTGTTCGGTGAAGGGGTGAATGTAGGGAAATGAGTCTGGGAGGGTTGTGCTTTGGTGGGTCAGTAGGGACTTATTGGGCCGAAGGGCCTGTTTCCATGCTGTAAATAATCTAATCTAGTCTATAGTTTCCTGATTTCTGTCTCCCTTTCCTTCTTGAACAGGCTCATCAATCCACTGGATGTTCGCTGTATCCCTTGATTCTGGAATATTCCAATCAATGCCTTAAATGTCTCTGCAGCCAGTTGCCTTAAAAATGTTTGATCCAGGCCATTAGGTCCTGTCTCCCTTTAGTCCTATTAGTTGGTCAATACTTTGTCCCTTGTGACAAAGACTGTTATAACATTTTTCTCCCCATGATTAACTTGCTTATTTGCTACCTTTAGGATGATAACGGTATCCTCCTTCATGAAGATCAATGTAAAATATCGGTTTAAAGTATCTGCTGTTTCCCTGCACCCATTATCAATTCCAGAGTCCGAACCTCCAAGGGTTCGATGCTGACTTTAGATACTCCATTCTTAATATACCTGTACACCTCTTGCCATTCATTTTTGTTTCTTGTCAATTTAATTACATGGTCAGTTTTCTCCCTTTTTACTCATCCGCTGCTATGTCATTTTTTCCTTGTGGGTCCTGCCCTTGACTGCCTTTATTACCCACGGGTGGGTTCACCTTTCTCTTCGAGTTCTCCATTTTGCCCTAAATTAACTTTTGCTCAGCGTTATGTTTAAAAAACCCATCATATTACAGTGATTGAGCATGTGATTTTTTTTAAACATTGGATGCTTCAATGTTCTGATTGGGTTTTACTGTTTCAAAGAAGAGCTGAGATCATCTGGAAAGGAGGTGGCAGCTGATTCACGGTTAATTTCCACAATTAATTTGAATACTTGCAAAAAGAAATTATTTGCAATATTGTGAGAGCAGGGGTCTAGCCAAGTAGCTATTTTAAAAAGGCGGCACAGTTGTGATGGGTTGAATAGGGGCCTCTGATTTCAAAAGCAAAATGTGATCCAAGTGGTTTCCTCCCACAATCCAAAGAAGTGCAGGTTCGGTGATTTGGTCATGCTCATTTGCCCATAGTGTCCAGCGATGCACAGGTTTGGTGCATTAATCAGGGGTAAATGTTGAGGAATAGATTTGATTGGAATACTCTTCGGAGGGTTGGTGTGGATTTGTTGGGCTGAAGGGCCTGTTTACACAATGTAGGGATTCAATGCTCTGAGTAATTTTGAGGATCTAACAGAATCCTGGTATGCAGAGGGTTCTCTATTAGTTAAAATAGTATTGTACACTCAGCTTATGTTACCTTCTGAAGCAATTTGAGGTTGACTGCTCTGTACAATTTTTCAGAACAGATGCTCTGCAACCAATCAGGGATATTCTGATAATGTGATTGATTAATGAGCTCAAAATAAGCGACCCTTTTGGTAAGATTCAATGCAGCGTGATAGAATTTAGTTTTAGGGTGAGGAATTTGCTTCTTCAACTAGTATCCAAATTTAAAGGCAGTCACAAGGGTATGAAGTAGTAGTTAGCTAAACTGGAATGGGACTATAGTTAGAATGTTAAAGCAGAAGAATATATTCAGTTATTTTATAATTCTCAACAATATCTATTGACTTGTAAAAGAAATGCACGATGAACAGCAGTGCATAGATGAGGGAATTATGAGGGACATCAAATTGAAAGAAAAGATACACAAAACTGCAAAGATGATGGTAGACCAGAAGGTTGAAAAATTTCAAACTATCGAAGGATGAACAAAAAAAAGATGGAAGATATTTTGTCCCATGTCAGAGAGACTGTTGTAACATCTTTGTTCCCATTAATACCTTGCTTATTTCCCAGCATTAGGATGGTAGCAGTATCTTCTGAATTAGTAAGATAATTGGGCAAATTAACCCACGAGTTACTCAGCCTAAAACAAGGAAGGGTTTCAAGGGATATGGGACAAATGCTGGCAAATGAGACTAGATTAACTTAGAATACCTGGTCAGCATGGATAAATTTGACCAAAGGACCTGTCTCCAATTTGTACATCTGAGTCTAACTGGCCATCTGTTTTTTGATAATCATCATTTTCTTTCATTGTTGGTTGATGCTCCATACCCTTGCTTGGTGAAACTCTTTTTCTCTCCCATGTTGTTGCACATGCTGTAATAAAGGTTGTTTAGCTCAGTTGGCTGGATTGCTGGTTTGCAATGCTGTGATGCCAACAGCGTAGGCTCAATTCCTGCATCGGCTGAGGCTCCATCGTTTCAAACTTGTCCCTCACCTGAGGGGCGGTGACTTTTTCTGTCATGACAGAGCAGCCCTATTGCCTTCCAGGGCTATGGTAACTTTACTTTTACTCAGTTACAAGTGATTCGAAATTTTATACTCTTTATTGTTTGGTATATTTCCTTTTGGTTATTTTTGTCATGAAACCCAGCGGCAGGGAAGGAAAATGTCTGATCATGAAAAGTGTGGATAAAGTAGGCTGCAGGGAGGAGAAAATAAGGACTGCACATGCTGGAGATCAGAGTCAAGAATGTAGTGCTGGAAAACACAGGAGGTCAGGCAGCATCTGAAGAGCAGGAGAATTGACATTTCGGGCATAAGCCCTTCATCAGGAATGAGGTTTGTGGGTCGGGGCTGAGAGATAAATGGGAAGGGGTGAAGTTTGGGGAAAGGTAGCTGGGAAAGCAATAGGTTGATGAAAGTAAGGGAGAAGGTGATCAGTCAGAGTGGGGAGTGAGGGACGGGTCCTGAGGGCGGTGCCAAGTTGCTACAGCAGGAAGTGCAAAACCTGCGTCCTCACCACTCCCCGCACCTCCGTCCAAGGCCCCAAGGGATCCTTCCACATCCATCAGAAATTTACCTGCACCTCTATCAATGTCATCTATTGCATCCGTTGCGGTCTCCTCAACATCAGATAGACGGGACGCCTTCTTGCGAATCATTTCAGAGAAGGTCTCTGGGACACCCGCACCCACCAACCCCACTGCCCCATGGCTGAACACTTCAACACCCCCATCTAATCCATCAAAGACATGCAAGTCCTGTGCCTCATCCACCTCCAAACCGTTGCCAACCGACGCCTGGAAGAGGAACGCCTCATATTCTGCCTTGGGACCCTGAAACCACACGGGATCAATGTGGATTTCAACAGCTTCCTCATTTCCCCTTACCCCACATCATCCCAGTCCCAAGCCTCCAACTTGTCACCGCCGTCCAGACCTGTCCATAACTCCCCCTCTGACTTATCACCTTCTCCCCATCTTTCCTCCACCTATCACTTTCCCAGCTACTGTACTCCAACCCCACCCCCTCCCATTTATCACTCAGCCCCTCGACCCACAAGCCTCATTGCTGATGAAGGGCTTAGGCACAAAACATCGATTCTCCTGCTCCTCAGATGCTGCCTGACCTCCTGTGCTTTTCCAGCAATATACTCTCGACAATTGCCTTCACAGCAAAATGCTACGAGTTAACTGTCAGTTTCATAGATAATTGTGGAATTGATTTTGTTAATTGAGAAATTTGGGCTACTCCACCAATAAGGTGAAGAGTTCTTACAGGAAAAATAGCACTTAAAGGTCATGATGCTAAATGGGAAAAATGTTTGAGCCAATTTAAGAACTTGAGACCGGGCATCAATGAGGCACTGTGCGCCATCATCAGCAGCAGAATTGTACTCCTCAATCTGTAGTCTCATGGTTTGTCATATCACACACTCAACCATTAGCATCAAACCAGGAGACCAGCCCGGGTTCAATGGAGAGTGCAGGAGGGCATCCCTGAAGCAGCATCAGGCGGACCTAAAAGTGAAGTGCCAACCTGGTGAAGCTATCAAACGGGACTACTTGTGCACCAAACAACATAAACAGCAAATGATAGGCAGAACTAAGCGATCCCACAACCAGTGAATTAGATCTACATTCTGTCGTCCTGTCACATCCAGTCGTGAATGATGGTGGAAAATCTTTTATTTAAAAAAAAGCTTGCTGCAGGAGAACACTCTCGTGTATCCCTATCATCAGTAATGGAAGAGCCCAACACATTAGTGCAAAAATTCAGGCTGAACTAATTGCAGAAATCTTCAGTCAGACGTGGATGATCCATTTTGGCATTCTCCAGTGGTCCCCAACATTGTAATACCAGTCTTTAATTAATTTGATTCATTCCACATGATACCAAGGAATGGTTAGAAGCACTGGATACTGCAAAGATTATGGGCCTGACAATATTCTTGCATCAACCCGACAATATAGAAAATTGTCCAGATATGTCCTGTACACAAAGCAGAACAAATCCAACCTGGCGATTTCCTGCCCTATTACCGTCGCTCACCAGTAAAGTGATGGAAGAGGTCATCAACAATGCTAAGAAGCAGCATCTGCTCAGCAATAACCTGCTCAGTGATGTAGAGTTTGGGCTCTGCCAGGGCCACTCAGCTCTTGAGCTCATTACAGCTTTGGTTCAAACGTGGACAAAAGAGCTGAATTCCAGAGGGGAGGTGAGGTTACAGGTCTTGTCTTCAGAGCCGCATTTGTGGCACCAAGGAGGCTGAGCAAAATTGGAATCATTGGTTATTGGGGGCAAATTCTCCTCTGGTGTCATACCTGGGAAGCAGGAAGCTGGGTGTGGTTGTAGTAGGTCAGTCATTTCAGCTCCAGAACATCTCTGCAGGAGTTCCTCAGGGTACTGTCCTGGTTCCACTAATCTTCAGCCATTTCATCAATGACCTTCCCTCCATTATAAAGTCAGAATGTGCACTCACTGCTAAACATCCCCAATGTTCAGCACTATTTGTAACTCTTCAGATACTGAAGCAAACTATGTTTAACTGAAGCAAGGGCTGATTAATATACAGGGTTGTGGCAAGAAATATTTGTACAACCCTAGTTAAAGACCATCTGCAATAAGAGACAACCTAACAACCATCCCTTGACATAAATTTCCATCACTGAATTTCCTTCTATTAAAACCCTGAGGGTTACCATTGACCACAAACTCAACAGGACATAACACACCAACTCAGAGTGGCGACAAGAGCAGGTCAGAGACTAGGAATACTGTGGTGAGCAACTCACCTCCAAAGTCTGTTCACCATCTCCAAGACACACGCCAAAATGGCGATGGTATGCTCGCCGCTTGGCTGGAATGGTGGGGTTCCAACAACACAAGAAGCTTGACACCATCTAGGACATGCTAGCTGTTTGATTGGCACCACATCCACATGCACTCACTCCCTCCACCGCTAATGCTCAGTAACAGCAGCATGTATGACCTAAAGATGCATTGCAGAGATTCACCAAAAATCCTTAGGCAGCAACTTATAAACCTACAACCACTTAGATCTCAAAGGACAAGGCCAGCAGATCCATAGCAGTTTTTCTCATCTGGTAATCCCATAACAGGAATTAGTTGCATTTAAGACAGTATATAATTAACTAATAATTTGCAAAATTCAGTGTTACTAATTCAAATAAAGTACCTTCAGATAACGAGTGGACCATTGTGATATTTCTGCAGTGTTGCCCCCTTGCTGAAATAACATGCATATGTCTGGAACCTGCCTTATTTAACCCTAAAACATCTGTTTTCAACTTGTATCTGGCACAATAAATGTTAACAGATGATACAATAAAATCTAGACTAGAAATCCTAAATATCAATTTCCAAAATATTCAGTGATGGATTTTGAATTGATTGTTTCACACCCCACTGCGAAAGAGTGCAATGGAGGATTGAAACCAGACCTATAATTCCTCACCTGATAACTGGTAATTTATGATAGTCAAGTGATATTTGAAGATCTGTACTTAACGTGGAAAGATAAAAATCCGAAGCCCTAAATCAAATTGGTTAACTTTATCTGAAAACACACGAGGTGTATTGCTATAAAACTTTCTCTTAAATTAGAGATTAATTTATGACATGAAGGGGCGGGGAAATACATTGTGTCAAGTGGATCAGAAGGTTTCAGTTATGATTTTCCACAGGTCTTTACAAAATGTGGGGTGAGTCCCTACTTGAGGTCACAACATGAAGTTTTGGTGTCATGAGCTCCAAGATAGCAATGGTCAAACCCTTCACCACCGAGACACTCTGAGTTTTAACAATTTACAAGCCTTAAAATGGTGTCACGGTGGGAACAGGTTTGAAAAACTCTGACCTACTACATCTTTTAAATAATTGACATTGAGTTGTGTTGGAGTTTATATCAAGTTCTTCATTGTTTTTAATCCTTTTAGACTTGGAAGTATTGTGATATCCTTTAATTCCATGACCTCCCACTCGTTTCAGGCCCTGTTTTAGTTTTGTAAAATGAGAGTCATGTTTATGCAAACCTTATTATGTGAACTGAATGTCACAGTTCAAACATTGAAAGAGTGAAAGATGGCAATTCTCTGGTTGCTCAGTGAGCTGCAGTCTTACATCTGCCTTGTCACGTCTCTGCAGTCAGATCAGCAAAGATCAGAATCCCTGGGGCATTTCAGGAAAGTTCAGTAATACAGATGAAAGACTAAACGTTTCCCTCTTTGCCAAACATGCTGGTTGGTTGGAGATGAAGTACTCTGTCCTTATTCACATGACTGATTAGTGTGTTTGTGAGGTTGGGTGTGAAGTGGGATAGTAAATCACAGTGGTGTGAATTTGGAATATTGATGTAATTCACCCTCTTCTATTTTCTTTTCCTCATTCCAAAAGATTTGTCAAGAGACAAACAGAATTTAACTTTGCTTGCGAGTGTATCATCGAGGAACATTTCTTTATTCTGTATCCCAATGCTGCTGACATGCTCACCCTGTTTCAGAGGGATGTGTAAGCTGTGGTTGGACCATTCGGAAGATAATACTTGAGATTCTCCTCCTATCCAAGTCAGAAAGAGAAATGGAGCTGGTGTTGGCGTTACTGAGCTCTGTTGCTATTTGAAGTTAACGAATCTTAGCAGAAGGAGTTGTGTTGAGCCAGAAGGTGTCGGGAGGTTGGATATAAATTGTTGTATGGAATACTTGGAATTTTTGTTTAAAATGTGTCAGTTTAATAGTCCTTTCAGATTTTAGATTTTTATTTAGAATTGAAATTACCGATATCAAATATAATTCAGGGCTTAGTGCTGCATTTAGTGGCATGCTGGACAAGCTCACAAGCATTTTGGATGATTTTAGCAATGGCAGGAAATCTGTGTTGATTTCTAATTTGAATTTCATCTTGCTTCAGAGCTATTTAATTTCCCCTTTTTTATCTTTCCTTTTAAACTGCATTCAAAATGAAGTTTGTTACTTTAATGCTTTTCTGCAGCTCCTTCGTAGATTACCACAGAAAAGACAATTCCATCTCCCTCTTTTTTGCTTTGGGAGTAGTATTTTTGCAAGTTGACTGTTGGTATTTCTATCTGTAACTGGGTTGTTAATCTACCATTTTCTTCCTGTTTAGAGAAAAAGACATGGCATTGATGGAAGGATAACTTAATTGGGATTGTAACTGGATGAGCGACACAAATACTCTGGCTGTATGAGCAGCTCAGTGGCTGGACATTCTGCAATGAATAACTGTCCAAAGCCTGAGAGGCACTTTTTGGGAGTGTGATGGAACAGTCTCTACATGCTTGGATGAATACTGCTCCAACAGCAAGGAAAAAGCTTGACATTGTCCTGAGCAAAGCAGCCCACTTGGTTGACACCCCACCCATTGACTTCTTTCTCAATGGCACACATTTGCAGCAGTGTGTACAATACATAAGATGCACTACAGCAACTAACCAAGGCTGTTTTGACAGCACCTTTTAAACCCATGATCTGTGCCATCTTAAGACAATAGTAGCTACTGCTCCCTTACTAATGCTACCACCACCCAGTTCCCCTCCAAGCTGCTTAATGTTTTGAATTGGAATCATTTCATCAAACCTGTACCACATCCTGACTGCACTGTGGGTGTACCTTCAAGAGGGCAGCATACCACCACTTAGGGGCAATTGGGAATGAGCAACAAATGCTGGTTTCATTGGCAACCCTCTTATTCCATGAAACCATCTTCATAAAAGCAAGTAATGTAAATATATCCTGTGGTTACAGTGCAGCTGTGTATACAATCCGCAGACACTGTGCTATGAACCTAACCTGTTTTAATTGTATTCTTGCTAGAACGCTACATTTAACTGAAAATTTACTCATTAATCAATCATGAGAGGGGAAACAGCTTTGTCATTTTGAAGCAATGTCATGGTATTTCATGAGAATCCAGTTTAATTGAAGACCTCTTTGTCTTATACAGTGTGATGTGAAAGTTTTGATATAATGGCCTTGATTATATGGTAGGCTGTACTACATTTCTGAATAAAATTCACCCAGAATTACTGGAATTATTGAAAAATCATGCAGAATTTTAAGTATGAATTATGTTTGTTGTGTGAATGTTGTAATATTGGAAAACTAATAGAAACTAGCACCCTCTCCCAGGGTGAATTAAATACCAGTGGAACTTTGTAATGATTGTGTTTATATAAATCTTTAAAGAGGCTGTTTAAAAAAAATGAAGATTTTCTTTTGTGATCCAGATAAGAAATTGACATGTTTTAGAAATATTTGACTTTTTTTCCTGTTGGAAACATAAAAAGCAAGTGTTGTAGTAAGCCGCTTCAGCCTGCTCTGTCACTAAATATGATCATGGCTGATCATCCAAATGTAGACCTTGTTCCCACTTTCACCGCATACCATTTGATCTCTTTAGCCCTAAGAACTATATCTAACCATTGAAAATCTTCAATGTTTTGTCCTGAAATACATTCTGTGGCAGACTATTTTGTTAGTTCACCAGTATCTGGATGAAGAAATGTCTCCTTATCTCACTTCTGAATAGCCTAATGTTATATCCTTTAGTCGATGCCCACTGGTTCTGGCCTACCCCACTATGAAGGCCAACATACCATTTGCCTTCACTGCCTGCTGCACCTGCATGCTCACTCTCAGTGACTGGTGGACAAAGACACCTTTAGTTGCACCTCCCCTTTTCCCATTATATTCAGTTAATTTCCCTTTCTGTTTTTGCAACAAAAAAATCACTCAACTTATCCAAATCACACTGAAGCATTTCTGTATCGTCCTCACAGTCCATCCTTCCACCCAGCTTTGTGTCATCCACAAATAGAAATAGTAATAGATCCCCCATCTAAATCATCCGTATATATTGTAAATAACGGGGTTTGAACCATTGATCTCTGTAGTACCTCACTGATTACTGGCTGCCACTCAGAAATTTTTTTTTTGTTTCCTGTCTGTCAACTAGCTCCCTGTCCATTGAAATACACCAACCCCAATCTCAAACCTGTTCTTTGGTCGGATCACCTGGTAGTTGCCTGTAGTGTTCCTGGTTGTGCAGTTGTCGGTACACTTCCTTGCAGTAATCTGTTCTATTCTGAATGACAATGGCTCCTCCTTTATCTGCTGGTTTGATGGACAATGTTGTGATTGGTTTTGAGAGCCTGGATGGCATTGCGTTGTGAACGGGTGATGTTTTGCTCTACATGGCAGGTACTCATGTGACTCAGCCAACGTTGTCTATCTTATACGTTGCAGGAAAGGATGCCCGGAGGCATGGTACATTGGGGAAACCGAGCAAAGGCTATGACAATGGATGAATGGGCACCGCACAACAATCAACAGACAAGAGTGTTCCCTCCCAGTTGGGGAACACCTCAGTGGTCCAGGACATTCGACCTCGGACCTTCGGGTGACCATCCTCCAAGGCGGACTTCGGGACAGGCAGCAGTGAAAAATGGCCGAGCAGAGGCTGAAAGCTAAGTTCGGTACCCGTAGGAGGGCCTGAACCGGGACCTTGGGTTCATGTCACATTATAGGTGACCACCATTGTACTATACACACACACAGATACTCCTACACACACACACTCTCACAAAGCACTCCTATAGACACATGCACACGGACACACATATCCACAGACACACACACACACTCCCATACTCACACATGCACCCCCTCACAGAATTAAGACACTCTACACTCACTACACACACACAAAACCCCCAACCCAGACAGACACACACAGAGAGACAGACAAAGACCCACATGCACACATTTTGTGGGATGTATTTGTCCTTGCAGGGTTACATTGTACTTTACTCAAAAACTGCAAGAATTCATGTAAAACTCTGTTATCTCACTTTTTAGATTAGAATCAATCTAAACATCATGGCATAGAC
Organism: Chiloscyllium punctatum; assembly: GCF_047496795.1. Lineage (NCBI taxonomy): Eukaryota > Metazoa > Chordata > Chondrichthyes > Orectolobiformes > Hemiscylliidae > Chiloscyllium > Chiloscyllium punctatum. The sequence goes on along the minus strand of NC_092767.1, from coordinate 1,855,912 downwards.
AGAGAACACAGGGGTGTAACACCTTCAACATATTGTCTCCCTCTTACCATTGTTAACAGCTATCCTGAGAATGCAACTTTTTAAAAAATGGTTTTGTGATTTACATATGAAAGAAGTGAAACAATTGTGATATTCTAACAGATGAAAGACTTAACAGACAATCAATTTTTCAATGTATAATTTCAGTTACGTCACACTGTAAATTTTTACTATAAATTCTGTGTGTTAGGATTGAGCCCTCCACTACCACCTGATGAAGGAGTGACGCTCCGAAAGCTAGTGTGCTTCCAATTAAACTTGTTAGACTATAACCTGGTGTTGTGAGATTTGTAACTTTGTACACCCCAATCCAACACTGACATCTCCAAATCATTCCAAATTCTACTTTCCTTCTGCTTTGCCTGTATGTTATATTTAGCGAGAACAAGGTCATTGACCAGAAAGATTAATACTGCCTGAGCTTTACAGTGTTTCCAGATATCGCGGAGCTGCAGTATTTTGTTTTGCACTCAGCCATTTATTGTTCTCACTTGTTTCTTTGTGAAAGATCACAAAATTAACTTAGATGGATGAATTTAGGATTCCCTTTACCAATATTGGGAGAAAAAAATGTCAGTGTTTCAAGTGCTGATAAAGTAAAATAAACTGATAATTAGTAGAAAGGGTTTAGAGGGATATGGAACTAATGCTGGCAAATGGGACTAGATTAATTTAGGACATCTGGTCAGCATGGGCAAGTTGGACTGAAGGGTTTGATTGAGTGTTGTACAACTGTGACTTCATTCTCTCAATTATTCAAGCAGTTGAATACTTCGAGGAGAAAAAGGAGGATTTATGCAGAGAATGCACTTGAAATGATGATTGAGGTTTATCAAACTCATTATTTCATGACCTTTTCCTCTGGGTTCTTCAATGACCAAACCTGTTTTGTTATCTGAATAACTATGTATCATGTGATTTGTTTTGCACAAAATATTTCGTTAGGATCTAGTGAACTGTTAAGAAGTGTTCATTTTAAAAATTTAGGCAGCTTGATTGTTAAGCAAGAAAAAGTTGGTGTTGTACTCCCACTGATTCATTGTTCTATAAAAGATAACAAGCTTTTTATCTGTTCTGGGCACTGAATATATGGAAGTCAATTCTGAAGGAAAAAATCCTCATCGGTAATGTTCCCACATATGTGGAGTAATTGCTTCTGGTCACTTTTCAGGCTCTAGAGGCGAGGAAATAAATGAGTTGGCCAAAGTTAGCAACATCATTTGGATGGACTGTACTTGTTGGGGAAACTTGCAGGATCTGTAGAAGAAACATGTGTTTCTGAGCGTATGCAATAAACCTGAACATTGTTACTTTTTCAGAGAGCTTGGGACCTGATCAGAGCAGCAATGAAGCTAGTATTTTTTTTAATTTCTGAGCTTGCCAAATTATTGTTGGTAAATGTAGGTGACATTATCAAAGCACCTTTCATAGTCCCCAGCTAGAAATTTGGTCCCAGTTTTGTCAGTCCATCCATTCCAATGGATAAGAGGTATTTTAAATGTGAGCACTGTATTTAACTATTTGAATTAATCACTGAAGTATTCAAGTCCTCTTGGATTCTTAATTTCAAATTACTCAATGTGATTTTTTGTCCCCCCTGAATTTGCCAAGCACTGGGCAGTTCTGGAATGTTCCAAATATTTACAATAGATGCATTCACACTGTTGAAGGCAATCTGGTCAATTTGAATACCATTCAGGTAGTCAACAACAATACATAAATAACTTTATGAATTGCTTACTGCACACCAAGCAAGCCAAGCAACTATTGAAACCACAGATTGTCTCCCAAGGACTCCCAAATCTGAACAGTGCATTCCAGGTATGCTCACTCTCACCATCTGGGAGCAGTCTCCCAAAGTGCTCCCAGAATTTAGAAAGCGAACACACTGCCCTCCAAAGCTAAATCTGCTGTCACAGGCTTCACTCTTATTGTATACAATGACATTTATTGTCCAGTTCTTTAATGTGACAAATGATTTTACAAACAATTTATAAAATATTTTAAATCCTGAAGAAATGTGACGTCAAGTCTTCGTAAAAGTGAATGGAAAGTGTTTTGTTTGTTTGACCTTTGGCTCTATGTATCAGACCCGAACTGAACCTTTAACAAGATGTGGGATGTTTCCCACACACTTTGTTTAAAAAAGCAAAGATTATGCTCTGAGATTTAAGTGTTCAATCAGGTTTGATCAAAAAGCCTTCCAAAAATTGAGAGTTTGATTTCAGCCCCTTTAAAGAGACATGCTCTTGGCCTTCAATTTTGTGACACGTGATCATTCTTTGATAAAGGTGGCTGTGTGTAACACTGCAGGATGTTGTGCTGAAGTGCCTCATTGGGTGGATGAGCTTTATTACTGGCGTAACTTGGCTAATTTTGAGATGGAATGTTCTTTTGAGTTAAATCTGGTTTTTAAACTGAGGCGTGCTTGTGTAACTCAAGTGTGGAAACTATGCTCATGTTTGCAATGAACTTTTCACTTTTGGAGATTAGTATTTTTCCGATCTGTATTGTAAATAAAGTTCACTATAGAAAGCACAGTGCTGGAGAACCGCAGGTCCAGCAGCATCTCGGAGGGGAAAAACGTTGTAAGTTCCAAGTCCAGTGTCCCTTTGTCCATTCAGACAAAGAGTCAGTGAACTTCAAATGTAACATTTTTTCTCTTCACAGATACCCTCAGAACTGCTGAGTTTCTCCAGCACTTTGTTTCTGAGTTCAGATCTCCAGCACCTGCAGTTTATTGTTTTGTTATCGATCCTATGATTTGACTTGGGGAGCAAGAGGCAGCAACTGTGATCAACTAGGATAAAACTCCCCAACCATGGGAAAAAAAACACATATCTTTATACTTTGCAAAACACGACTGTAAATAAGAAATGCAATTAAGCTAAGTGCAAGGCGGCATACCACCTGCCGTGTCTCAAACTTGCTACTCATCTTTGAGGACTAATCTGTCAGAATTGTGTTTGCTCCCTTCCTTTGAGATCACAGTCCACAAATGTCCCAGTTCCAATTCCTGGGCTGGGCCCAGGTACCACATTGCAGTGGGGTGGGGAGATTTGTGTCAGCCTGAAGTTTTTGTTAATAACAACATTGCAGGTTGAAGTTGACGATTTTAACTAATATGGTATCATCAAACTTGGAGAAAATCCTTCCGAATGTATTGATCAACTGTACTGAGCTTGTTTACATGCAGTCCTGTTAGTAGTGCTGTAATATTCTAAGTTAAGAATCACACAACACCAGGTTATAGTCCAATAGGTTTAATTGGAAGCACACTAGCTTTCCGAGGGCCGCTCCTTCATCAGGTGATTGTGGAGGGCACAATTCAAAGGCACGGAATTTATAGCAAAAATTTACAGTGTGATGTAGCTGAAATTCTCCATTGAAAAATACCTTGATTGTCTGTTGAGTCTTTCATCTGTTCGAATACCATGATAGTTTCACTTCTTTCATGTGTCAATCACCAAACCTGTTTTTAAAAGTTGCATTCCTGACAGTGGCCCACCAAATCACTCATTGTATTAATCACTGCACAGTCTCAACAAAGGAATGAATCTGGATGGGCCACATTACATCTACCAATGCACTGGAAAATACAACCACACAATCAACCCTCTTGACCCTGCAACTTCCGCCTCACTGTGGGCCAACAACAGCAACAGAACTGTACTCCAGCCCAATCTGAAATCTCATGGCCTAGTATATCCCCCACTCAACCATTAACATCAAGCTGGGGATCAACCCTGGCTCAATGGAGAATGCAGGAGGGCATGCCAGGAGCAATTCCAGGCATACCTAAAAATGAGGTGCCAACCTGGTGAAGCTAACCAACGTGCATGCCACACAGCGCAAGCAACACCAAATAGAACTACGTGATCCAACAATCAATAGATCAGATCTGAGCTCTGCCACACCTCGCCATGAATAGTGATGGACAATTAAACAACTCACTGGAGGCAGTATCACAGATATCCCCACCCTTACTAATGGAGGAGCCTCACACATTCATGCAACAGATAAGACAACAGCATTCACAGCAATCTTCAGCCAGCAGTGCCAAGTGGATGAGCCTTCTCCATTGGTCCCTGACATCACAGATGTGAATCGAATTGGGTGAAAACTCATTTCAAATCAGATCAAGTAGTGTAAAGGCTATGGGCCCTGCCAACATTGTGGCAATAAGACTGATGGCTGTGCTCCAGAACTTGCTACACACCAAGATAATTACTGCTCCAGCACTGGCACCTACCGACATTGTGGAACATTTCCCAGTGTTGTTCAACACAAAAACACAGGACACATCCAACTCAGCCAATTCCCCTCCATCAGTCCACACTCGCTCCACAGTGAAGTGATGGAAGGTGTCATCAGCAGTACTGTCAAGCACATACTCAGCAATAACCTGCTCAGTGATACCCAGTTTGGGTTCTGCCAGGGCCAATCAGCTCATGAGCTTGTTACAGACTTGATTCACCAACTGACAAACAGCTGAATCCTAGAGGTGAGGATGACAGCCCAGTCCCACTCCAAGACCACTATTTCAACTTCAGTGATATCACCGGACCTCACCACAGTCTCAGCTCATTTACTGAATCCCTCATTCATTCCTTTTGTTAACTCTAGGTTTCATTATCTAAACCCAATCCTGGCCAGCATCCCACAATCACCCTCCCTATAATCTCCAGAATATTGAACACTCTACCGCCCAAGTGCTCACTTGTACCAGAACTTGCTGATCCATCAAAAGGCTCCCATTTATAAGCAACAGCAATTTACTTTCACACCCTTGGTTTAATTCCTGGCTGTAATCATTCCTATCTCCCTGCACCACACATCCTTTCATATCTCAATAACTCATTTTAGTTTAGACTCCCAATGACGTGTTTATTTTTGAGTTCAGCTGTGTGACTGTTTCTATAGATTCCAAGGCAACACAGTCTGGAATTCCCACCCTCTAAGATCTGCTTTCTTCCTTTAAGGCATTCCTGAAATATTGCTTATTTGGCAATGGTTTTGGTCACTGGACATAATATTCTCCAGCTGTGGCCTTATGTCAAAAGTTCTCAATATTTTTGTGAAATTAAAAACATGTTGATTTGTACAGATATCTTCTACTCTTCACTATCGCTGAGTGAATAATCTGTAATGTCTCTTACCCAACCACATTGTGGGAGCACCTTCACCATACCAACTGCAGCAATACAAGGAAGTCAAACATCACCCTCTCCACAGGCAACAGGGCTTTGGCAATGATCACTGGTATCTGTGGAAGGAGAAATACACATGATGTTTCAGGAAGTGCAATATGAATTATAGGGATTGAAAATGGTTCGGAATTTGACTGTCAGAAATGGAAGGAAAATCCATTCACTTATTGGAAAAAAGAATTCTTGACTGTCAAAAATAACCTGATAATGGAGCAGCATACGGTCAGAAGTTGGGCAGCAGTGGACAATGCATTTACAAAAAGGTCTGTGAACATAATAGTAAAATACTAAACAGAGCAAAAATACACTCACGTGAGACTGAAGAAGCTAGATAACGAACAAGTGGATATCAAGGAGCCCAGAGGTGAATCAGAGCAGTGTTCACTTTTATGATCCCACTGTCAGAGATGTCTAACACAGAAACAGACTCTTCGGTCCAACCCATCTATGCCAACCAGATATTCTAATCTAATCTATTCCCATTTGCCAGCACTTGGCCAACATCCCTCTGAACCCTTCCTATTCAAATGCTTTTTAAGTGTTACAATTTTAGTTACCCTTTAGGCTCCTTTTGAATTTTCCCCTCTCACCCTAAGCCTATATCCTCTAGTTCTGGGCTCCACCACCCCAGGGTAAACACCTAGTCTATTTAGGAGAAAGTGAGGACTGCAGATGCTGGAGATCAGAGCTGAAACATGTGTTGCTGGAAAAGCGCAGCAGGTCAGGCAGCATCCAAGGAGCAGGAGAATCGATGTTTTGGGCATAAGCCCTTCTTCAGGGAACATCGATTCTCCTGCTCCTTGGAGGCTGCCTGATCTGCTACGCTTCTCCAACAACACATTTTTCAGCCTTCATCCTAATCCAACACCAGCACCTGCAAGTCAAGAGTGAGGGAGGAATGCAAAATATAAGAACCAAAGAACTAGGAACAGGAGAAGGCCATCCTGCCCTTTGAGTTTGCAATTCCATTCAATAAGATCATGGCTGATCATTTCATGGACACAGAACCATTTACTCACATTCTCACCGTATCCCTTAATTAAGTATTTCTTTTTAATAAAATCTACCTTAGCTTTAAAAACGTTTACTGAACTAGCATCAACTACTTCCCTGGGCAATGAATTCCATCGAGCTCAAGACGTTCCTTCTCAATTCAGTCCTAAATTTGCTGCCTCTAAACTTGAGGTGATGCCCTCTTGTTCTGGCTTCACCTGCCAGTGGATGTGGTCTCCTCTACATTGGGGAGACTGGACGCCTCCTAGCAGAGTGCTTTAGGGAACATCTCCGGGACACCCGCACCAATCAACCACACCGCCCTGTGGCCCAACATTTCAACTTTTTCTCCCACTCTGCCGAGGACATGGAGGCCCTGGGCCTCCTTCACCGCCGCTCCCTCACCACCTGAAGCCTGGAGGAAGAATGCCTCTTCTTCCACCTCGGAACACTTCAACCCCAGGGCATCAATGTGGACTTCAACAGTTTCCTCATTTCCCCTTCCTCCACCTCACCCCAGTTCCAAACTTCCAGCTCAGCACTGTCCCCATGACTTGTCCTACCTGCCTATCTTCTTTTCCACCTATCCACCCCACCCTTCCCCCCCAACCTATCACCTTCATCCCCTCCCCACATGCCTATTGTACTCGATGCTACTTTCTCCCCACCCCCATCGTCCTCTCACTTAGCTATCCACCCTTCAGGCAGTCTGCCTGTATTCCTGATGAAGGGCTTTTGCCCGAAACGTCGATTTTACCGCTCCTCGGATGCTGCCTGAACTGCTGTGCTCTTCCAGTACCACTAATCCAGAGTCTGGTTTCCAGCATCTGCAGTGATTGTTTTTACCTAGTGGAAACATCCTGTTTGCTTCTATTTTATCCATTCCACTCATTATTTTATAGGTTTCCATTCTTCTGATTTCCAATGGATATAATCCCAATCGACTCAGTCGATGTTAAGCCAACCCCCTCAACTCTGGAATCAACCTAGTTAACCTCCTCTGCACCCCCTCTCGTGCCAGTACATCCTTTCTCAAGTAAGATGGCAGAAACTGCATGCAGTACTCCAGGTGTGGCCTCACCAGCACCCAATACTGCTCGAACATAACCTTTGCTTTTAAACGCAATCCCTTCAGCAATGAAGGATAAAATTCCATTTGCTTTCTGTATTGATTGTTGTACCTGGTGACCAACCCTCATGCAGAAAGCTCCTCAGGTGCCTCTGCATAGCAAATGATGCAACTTTTTAAAATTCAATTCATAATCTCTTTTTTAAATTTACTTCAACCAAACAGTATGACTTTACATTTATGAACATTATATTCCAAATGCCAGACCATTGCCCAGTCACTCAACGTATCCATGTTCCTCTGCAAAGTTTCACAGTCCTCCGCACACTTTATTCTGCTACTCATCTTAGTGTCATATGCAAACTTTGACACCCTACATGTGGTCCCCAACTCCAAATCATCTGTATCAATTGTATATAATTGCAGTCCCAACACTGATCCCTGAGACACACTACTACTCACTGATTGCCAGCCAGAATAGTACTCATTTATCCCCACAGTTTGCTTCCTGTTAGTCAACCAATCTTCTATCCATGCTAATACCCTACCTCTAACGCCATGCATCCTTATATTATATAACAGCCTCTTGCATACCACCTTGTTGAAGGACTTTTGGAAATCCGGGTACACCGCATCCACTGGGTCCCCGTTGTCCACCTTGCTCGAAATGTCTTCATAGAATTCCAAATGATTTGTGAAGCATGAACCCTTCATGAACCCATGCTGTGTCTGTACAATGGTACAATTTCGATCGAGATTCCCTGCTATTTCTTCCTTGATAATAGACCCAAGCATCTTTCCCATTACAGAGAATAAGGTAACTGTTGGGTAATTCCCCATCTTTTTTCCACCTACTTTTTAAAACAGTGGCGTCACTTTTGCTGCTTTCCAATCTGCTGGGACTGCCACAGAGTCGAGTGAATTTTGGAAAATTACTGCCAGTGCATTTGCTATTTCTCCTGTCATCTCTTTTCGTACCCTGGGATGCATTCCATCAGGGTCAGAAGACTTTTCTGTCATTAATTCAATTACCTCCAACAGTCCAACACTAGCTGTTCTGTAATAATGACAGTTTCCAAATCCTCATCTACCTTTGTCTCTTTGCTAACTATTGGCAAGATATTAGTATTCTCCACTGTGATATCTCATAACTTAATGCTCCTTCTCATTTTCCAAAGGACCAACATTTACTTTAGCCACTCTTTTCTTGTTCAATATAAAATTTTGCTCTCTTTCTTTATAGTCTGTGCTCATTTATTTTTCTCATGTTCTATCTTACATTTCTTTGTAGCTCTTCTGTTGCTTTCTGTTGACCTTTAAAGTTTCCCAGTTCTAGTTTCAGGCTGTTTTTGGCCACTTTGCATGCCTTCTTTTTCAATTTGATCGTTTTCCTTAGATACCCATCGCAGAGTATGCCTCTTCTGACAGTCCTTCCATTTCACTGAAATATACCTTTGCTGAGCACTTTTGTAAAGTTTCTTTGAAAATCTTCCACTCTCATCAACTGTTCCATAAAATCTTTATTTCCGGTCTACTTTATCCAGGTTCTCCCTCATTCTATTGTAGTTCCCTGTGTTGAAGCAAAGGACCCATATATTAGATTTTATTTTCACACTCTCCATATGTATTCTAAATTCAACCATACAGTGATCACTTCTTCCAAGAGGATCCCCAACCCTGAAGTCACTAATTATTCCTGTCTCATTGCACAGGGGCCAGATCTTGGATAGATTGCTCCCTTGTCAGTTCCATGTCATACTATTCAAGAAAACTATCATGGATACACTTAATAAACTCAAGGCTACCCTGACTGAGCTGGTTTGACTAATCTACATGTAGATTAAAATCACCCATGATAATAACCGTACCATTTTTACAGGCATTCGTTATTTATTTGTTTATTGCCCATCCCAGTGTGATGTTATTATTTGGTGGCCTGCACACTAACCTGTCAGTGACTTTCTTGTTAGAATTTTGAATGCATCATTCCTGTTTCTCCTAATGTACAGCAATAACAACAACTACTTACATTGTATGGAACTTTCACAATGGCAAATTTCCTAAGGTGCTTCATGGATGATCAAAACATTGATTAAGGAGAATGATTTTAAAATACATCTTAAAAGGAGGATAGAGAAAGTTAGGGAGGCTACTCCACAGACTTCTGCACATGACAGCTCCAATTGTGGAGTGATGCAGGTGGGGTGGGTTGGAAAGGGAACATGCAAAGGGGAAACGGAGGAGCGCAGGCAGTGCGTAAGGTCTTAATGACAGAGGAGGTTCCATACTGAGTCTGTCTGTCATAAAGAGTATGGCTGCCGCATGGAGTTTGAAGCACTGCAATGGGTCCATGCATATCATGTAAGTCGAGGAGAGTATAACGGTGGCTGAGAGAATTTTGATGAGGACTCGTCTCCTGAGGTAGTGTGGGCTGAGGTTAGAAACAGTAGAGGAGAGGTCACACTGCTTTGAGTTCTTTTTTAAAGGCCTCCGCAGAGTTCCAGGGAGGTACAAGAGAGGATTAGCAAAATTATTCTGGGTAGGAATGAAAGGAACAGGGTGGTCATTATGGGGGACTTTAACTTCCCCAACATTGACTGGAACTGGTAGAAATCTCGTACGTTGGATGGATCAGTTTTTGTCCAATGTGTACAGGAGGGTTTCCTGACACAGTATGTCAAAGGGCGGACAAGAGGGGAGGCCACACTGGATCTGGTGCTTGGTAATGAACCAGAGTAAGTGTTTGATTTAGTTGTAGGTGAGCACTTTGGAGAGAGTGATCATAATTCAGTTATGTTTAGTTTAGCGATGAAAAGGGATAGATACATGCCACAGGTCAAGAGTTACCGATGGGGTAGGGGCAATTAGAATGCAATTCAGCAAGAATTAGGATGCATAGAATGGGGTAGCAAAAGGCAGGGGGTGCAGACTATTGAAATGTGGAGCTGGTTTAAGGAACAGATATTGCGTGTCCTTGACAGATATGTTCCTGTCAGGCAGGAAGGAAGTGATAAGGTAAGGGAATCGTGTTTTATGACAGAAATTGGATCTCTTGTTAAGAAGAAGAAGGAGGCTTCTGTGTTGATGAGGCAAAATGGTACAGATGAGGCGATGGAGTGTTACAGATCAACTAGAAAGGATTTAATGAGAGAGTTAAGAAGAGCAAAGAGAGCACACAAGCAGTCTTTAGTGAATAGAATTAAGGAGAACCCTAAAGCTTTCTATAGGTATGTGAGGAACAAAAGCATAGGGTAGGAATAGAGCCAGTCAAAGTCAGAAGTGGGAAGTTGAATGTGGACCATGTGGAGATCGGAGAGGTGCTAAACAAACATTTCTCATCGGTTTTCACTCAGGAAAAGGAGAATATTATAGAGGAGAAGAATGTGGTACGAGATATTAGAATAGAAACGATCGAGGTTAGTTACGAACAGGTGCTATCAATTCAAGAAGGAGTGAAAGTAGACAAGTCCCCTGGGCTGGATGGGATTTATCCGAGGATTCTCTGGGAAGCTAGGGAGGAGATAGCAAAGCCGTTGGCTTTGATATTTGAGTCACCATTGTCTACAGGTTTGGTACTAGAGGACTGGAGGATTGCAAATGTTGTGCCCTTGATCAAGAAGGGTAGTGGAGATGACCCAGATAATTATAGACCAGTGTACCTTCCTTCTGTTGTTGGAAAGGTTTTGGAAAGGATTATAAGAGATAAGATTTATAATCATCTAGCGAACACCAATTTGATTTCAGATAGTCAACATTGTTTCGTCAAGGGCAGGACATGTCTCACAAACCTCTGAGTTTTTTGAGAAGGCAGATGAGGGTAGGGCAGTTGACGTGGTATACATGGACTTCAATAAAGCCTTTCATAAGGTTCCACATGGTAGGCTGTTGGAGAAAATGCAGAGACATGGAATTGAGGGTGACTTAGCAGTTTGGATTAGAAACTGGCTTTCTGAAAGAAGACAGCGAATGGTGGTTGATGGAAAATATTCAACCTGGAGTCTGGTTACTAGTGGTTTGCCACAAGGACCTGTTTTGGGACCACTGCTGTTTGTCATTTTTATAAATTACTTAGACATAGGCATAGGTGGATTTATCAGTAAATTTGCAGACGACACTAAAGTCGGTGGAGTAGTGGACAGTGTGGAAGAATTTTACAGGTACTCAGGCAGACTTGGATAAACTGCAGAATTGGGCTGAGAGGTGGCAAATGGAGATCAATGCAGCTAAATGTGAGGTGATGCACTTTAGGAAGAATAACAGGATGGCAGAGTACTGGGTCAATGGAAAGATTCTTGGTGGTGTGGGTGTGAAGAGGGAGTCCATGTACATAGGTTCCTGAAAGTTGCCACTCAGGTGGATATTACTGTTATGGCAGCATGCAGTGTATTAGGTTTCATTCGTTGAGGGATTGAGTTCCAGAGCAGCAATTTCATTCTGCAACTATACAAAATGTTGGTGCGACCATACTTGGAATATTGTGTGCAGTTCTGGTGCCCATAATTCGGGAAGGATGTGGAAGCATTGGAAAAGGTGCAGAAGAGATTTACCAGGATGTTGCCTGGTCTGGAGGGAAGGTCTTTTGAGGAAAGGTTAAGAGACTTGAACCTGTTCTCATTGGCAAGAAGGCAGCTAAGAGGGGATTTGACAGAGACTTACAAGATGATCAGAGGATTAGATAGGTTCGACAGTGAAAGTCTTTTTCCTAGGATGATGACATCAGCATGTTCGAGGGGGTATAACTACAAATTGAGGTGTGATGGATTTAAGACAGATGTCAGAGGCAGATTCTTCACTCAGGGTGGTTAGGGCGTGGAATGTGCTACCTGCTAATGTAAAAACAATGACTGCAGATGCTGAAAATCAAATACTGGATTAGTGGTGCTGGAAGAGCACAGCAGTTCAGGAAGCATCCAACGAGCAGTGAAATCAACGTTTCGGTTTTGCCCAAAACGTTGATTTCACTGCTCGTTGGATGCTGCCTGAACTGCTGTGCTCTTCCAGCACCACTAATCCAGTACCTGCTAATGTAGTTAACTCAGCCACATTAGAGAGGTTTAAACAATCCTCTAGATAAGCACATGGGTGAATTTGGGATAGTGTAGGGTGACGAGCTCAGAATAGTTCACAGGTCGGTGCAACATGAAGGGCCAAAGGGCCTGTTGTGCACTGTATTGTTCTATGACGAAAGTGCTACAAGAGATTTCTACTGTCTTAAACAGTGATGAATGTTGTATTGTGGGCTTACGAAACGTCACTGATCTCTACCAAACATGTACGAGGCAAAGCCAGGACAATAATAAGATGCTGCGACAGGAGGGGAACTGGTACCTCCATAAAAATCCCTACTCCTTCTCACCTATTTCACCTCCAAAACCGAGCGCGTTCCAGAAAAGCACCTCTATCTCCCACCACGACACTTTTCCCCACAACCGTGGTGTCTGGCTGTGCACTAGGAGTGCAACAGTCTATACTAGGACCCACTGGGGTCCTGAAACACTTGGTAAAGGTGAAAATCTTCTAGGCATTGACAGCCGCACCACATTGCAAGCATTTTCTATGTTTTTAACTCTGTTCCAGACTTCCCTTATTTCTCCGAATGAACCTGTTCAAAGTTTTTATTACACACACCTGCACAAGTTATGAATTGAACTCAAGCCTCTCGGTCCAAGATTTGGGATATTTTCACCGCATCACAAAGCATCGACTGTAACTTCCCTTGTCCCTTAGCCTGCTGAGTCACGCCTGAATCAATTCTGCAATTGGGAGGAAGGGGCGGAACTGGAGGACCGAGCAGCGGCCGATCCTCCAACCAGAGTGAGTGAGGAGCGGGGCCAAAGCATTCTCCAGGAGTGAACGCTTCAGGATTGGTCAGAAAACAAACTGTTTTGCAGGATTGATCGTTCCCACCACATAGTGGAATATTAAACCTCTCTCACAAATCAGTGTGAGATTTTAAGAAATAGTTGAGTTGTAAATCTGATAACGTACATATTTCCAATCGATTTGTACAACTCGAGTAAGAAACTTCTTTTCAAACTCCCAGAACGATTGCTAATTTACATACCTGGCCGGTATGGTTGAGTTGGACCGAACAATTTGTTCACATGCTAGAAATCTCTATGACTATACTCGACAAAGCAATTGTTAATGAATAATATTTTACCCATCAGTCTGTGCAGATATGAATATTCTCTACAAACTCACCGATAACCTTAGACGCACGCGCAGTTTTGTTTCCATGCAGAGCATGCGCAGTGTCCCATTGGTCAGGGCACACAGAGAGAGAGAGAGAGACATGGAGCAGCTTTCTCCGGCAGCGGCTGCGATCGGCTCCGGAAAGCGGCGTTCAGAGCCGGTGTGAGGGAGTCTCGCTGAGAGAAAGGAGCGGAGAGAATTCACAAGTCCCGGATAAAGATTAAAAAAAACCCGTAGAAGACCCTCCAGGCCCTGGTCGGGAGGTGGCGGTGTCTGATCAGGGAAGGGGCCCAGGGTAACGGCCGCCATTTGTTTGAGGGAAGAGGGAGCGCGGGCCTGAGGACCGCCATCTTGAGAAGGTCAAGGTGCAGGAGGGCGGGGCTCTGGGGGTCTGTAGAACAATCCGAGGAAAGGGAAGCCCCATTGTTATTGACTAATTCCACGAACACAGCTTCACTGGGCGATCCTGCAGGAATATCCTCTCTCAGTCCTGCTGTGATGTTTCACCCCATCAGAACCAGCAGCTCTCCTCCTCTCTCAGCTCCCCTTCTGTCCTTCCTGCAGCATCTGTCCCCTGGAACATTGAGCTGCCTGTCCTGTCCATCCCTCAGCTGTGTTTCTGTAATACCTGTGATATCCCAGTCCCATCTTAGATTACTTCACTTTATGGGCGGCACGGTGGCACAGTGGTTAGCACTGCTGCCTCACAGCGCCAGGGACCTGGGTTCATTTCCCGCCTCAGGCGACTCTCTGTGTGAAGTTTGCACATTCTCCCCGTGTCTGCGTGGGTTTCCTCCGGGTGCTCCGGTTTCCTCCCACACTCCAAAGATGTGCAGGTTAGGTGAATTGGCCATGCTAAATTGCCCGTAGTGTTAGGTAAGGGGTAGATGTAGGGGTATGGGTGGGTTGCGCTTCGGCGAGTCGGTGTGGACTTGTTGGGCCGAAGGGCCTGTTTCCACACTGTAAGTAATCTAATGTAATCAAAAGACAGGAATTCACCCGATGGATTTTTCTTAACATCAGCAATTGTTTAATACTCATTTACAGGTTTTTAATTACATCGTTTTTGAAGCATTTAATTCACATTTAATCATTTGCAATGGTGGGATTTGAACCTGTGTCCAGAGAACACTTGTTGAGTTTCTGGATAAATTGCCTCACAATAATACCACTAGGCCATCACTTCGTCTGCTCACAGGTTGCGCATCCCAGTGTAACATGAATCAAAACCCTTTCTTCCCGCATAATTATTTGATCCTGAACTCTGGTGATATCACTCAGTATCTCTCCATGTTGAATCCATCACTGTGTGGGTCTAATTGATCCCTCTGTCAGTGTCTCTCACTCTTGCAGCTACTCCAGATCCTGAGCCAACAGAATTCTCCACGACAGAGAGATGAGGCAGTACAGGCCAGGGGTGGAGACTGGGATTTTCCAGATCTCTGTGGGCTCATTGCCATTCTACATCTATAATCCTCACAGCATCAGTCTAATTTCTGCTTATTTCTGTGTCCTCTACAGGTACTTAGGGAGTTCATGACTCAATAGGCTTGCCAACTGCTGGTTGGGAAGAAGATTGGTCAGCCAAAGAGACAAAGGTCAGGGAGGTCGGGATCCTTTAATAAATCCTGCTGCCAGGTAAGATCACTCACAGTGCACAGAGCAGAGAGCAATGAGAGGCCTCCAAACATCAGCTAACAGGACATGACATAGACATAGTGCTGGAGGGGGAGCACAGTATAGACACACCTCAGGCTCCATCACCACCCCTACTTTAAGTTTTGTTGTACTGAGACAGCATCGGGAGTTCCCAGTTTTCAATCCAAGCGTTTGCTGTCTTGGTGAACACCAGGATAACAGAGGGGAATGCAGGCCTGCGATGAGAGGGTAGTAATGCTGCCTGGGATCTTTTTGTTCCCTATTCCCTCTCCAACACTGTATCTATGGGTCATCTTGTGGACCAGTGTCTTCAATCATTCTAACTCCTATAACAGTTCCTATCTCTGTCATCTCCTCCCCTCTCACCAATTATTTGTCACATTTGAAACCTCCAGTCCAGATGACCATCCATATCGCTGTAACTTGCTTCAGTCTCTACAACATGCCTTGTCTCGATAGGCTGCTCCTCCAACAACTGGAGACATAGGGTCTGTTTCTGTGCGGCATGACTCTTCGGCTGAGGTTTCCTAAATGGAATGAGTTGCATTTGCCTGTGTTTGGCCCATAGCCCTTCAAACCTTCTCCTCTCCATGTACCTGCCCAAGTGTCTTTTCCATGTTGTAATTGTACTTGTTTTTACCATTTCCTCTGGCCGTCCATTCCATCTATGCACCATCCTCTGTGGATAATGTTGCCCCTCAGCTCCCTCTTTAAATCCTTGCTCTGTCACCTCACGTTTATGCCTCTAGCTTTGGACTCACCTATCCTTGGCTATTCACCTTACTTAGGCCCTACATGGTTTAATAAACCTTTATAAAGTCACCCCGTGGCCTCCTCTGCCGAGGAGAAATATTGACGACAATGTTACAAATATCTCCAACTTATGTACTCAACGGTCTGGCTACTGATGGCACGTGTCCCAAATGCTGCTTTCCCCACTCTGTCCACCACTAATGCCACTTCCAAGGAACAATGTAACTGCACTCCTTGGTCTCTCTCTGTTCGACAACACTGCCCAGAGCCCTACCATTAACTGTATTAGTCCTCCCTGGTTTGTCTGAACTAAATTCAACACCTGAATTAAACTCCATCTTTCATTCCTTGGCCCACTGGCCCAGTTGATTACCATCCCCTTCGATAACTATTTTCCCTGCCCACTCTTCCACTAATCTTGGTATCCATAAACATACTAAAAGGGACTCCTATATTTTCACTCAAATTGTTTATGTAAGTGGTGCACAACAGTGGTCCCAGCACCAATCCTTTCAGCACACTGCTGGTCAGAGGCCCCAGTCTGAACAACAACCCTCTCCCACCACCCTCTGTCTCCCACTGTCATCCCATTTTATATTCAGTAGGCTAGCTCTCCCTGATCCCTTGTGATCTACCCTTACTAACCAATGTATCATGCTACACCCTGAACAAGGGTTTGCGGAAGCCAGAAACAACGTCTGTTGCTCTGCCTTCGTCTATCTTTTTGGTCTCATCTTGAACAAACTCCAGTCAAGTTTGTGGGACATGTTTTCCCACGCACAAAGCCATGCTGGCTGTCCGTAATCAGGCCTTGTCTTTCCAAATGCATGGACGGCCTATCTCTCAGAATGACCTCCAATAACTGACCCACCCTGATGTCTGGCTCATCAGCCTGTAGTTCCCTGGCTTTCTCTTGCAGCCTTTCTTAATTAATGACACATTATTATAATCATAGTCAGAGAGTCAAACCGCACTGCTTGGTTAACACTAACCATACTCTAAAACTGATCTCGTCCCACCTGCCTGTTCCTGGATCATATCCCTTCAAACTTGTACTAATCCTAATGTCTTTTAAACATTGTAATTGTCCCCAAGTTCACCCCTTCCTTGGGGAGTTCATTTCACACACAACCCACCCTCTGTGTAACAATGTACCTCTCGTGTCTTTTTTTAAATGTCTCTCCTCTAAACTTAAAAATGTAGTGCCTTGTCTTGAAACTCCCCTGTCATGGGAAAAGACAACTCCCATTAACTCTATCTGTCCTCCTCGTTATTTTATAAACTTCTATGAGGCCATCTGTCAACATTCAGGTTTCAATGAAAAAATACCAACCTATTCAGCCTTTCTTTATAACTGAAAACTTCCATAACCAGCCACATCCCAGTAAATCTCATCTGAACCCTCTCCAACTTAATAATATCCTTCCTATAACTGGGCGACCAGAACTGGACACAGTATTCCAGAAGAGGACTCACCAATGGCCTGTATAATCTCAATGCGACTTCCCAACTCCTATATCCAAAGGTCTGAGCAATGAAAGCAAGTGAGGCCAGCACCTTTTTTTAAACCCTCCTGTCTCTCCATGTTGCAAACTTCAAAGAATTATGTTTCTGAACCCCGGGGTCTCTCTGTTCTACAACACTACCAAAGGTCCTACCATTAATTGTGTAAGCCCTTCCCTTGTTTGTTGTACCAAATGCATTACCTCGCATTTATTCAGATTGAACTCCATCTACAGTTTTTCAACCATTCACACATTTCATCAGGATCCCTTTGTAATCTCAGAAAGCCTTCTTCACTGTCAACAATGTCACCCTCCAGTCTATCAGCCTATCACACATGGTACAGATATCTCTGCTAGGGGCCCTACAATTTCTTCACCAGCTTCCCACAATGTCCTGAGATACATTTGATCAGGGCCTGGGGATTTATCCACCTTTGTGTTTTAAAACTTCCAGCATCTCCTCTTCGATAATGTGGACTCATTCCAAGACATTCAGTCACAGAGATGTATAGCACGGAAACAACTTTGGAACAACTCCTGCATGATGTATCTAGTCACTTTTGCCAGAACTTTGCCAGTATCCCTCTAAACCCTTCCTGTTCATGTACCCATCCACATGCCTTTTAAATGTATTTCTATCAGCCTCCACTATTTCCTCTTATTCCATAGACTCTGCAGGAACCAGTTGTCCTTTAGGTCCCTTTGAAAAGTTTCCCTCCCACTTTAAAGCTATGCCCTGTCAGTTTGGAATCCCCCAGCCCTGTGGAAAAGACCTTGCCTATTGACCCTATCGATGACCGTCATGATTTTAAATACCTTTATCAGGTAACTCCTGAGCCTCCCATGTTCAAATGAAAACAGCCCCAGCTTATTCAGGCTTTTCCCTGTAGCTCAAACCCTCCAATCCTGGCAGCATCCTTGTTCATTTCTTCTGAACCCTTTCATGTTCCTCAACATCCTTCCGATGACATTGAGACCAGAATTGCACACAGCATTCCAATAGTAGTCAGGCCAAACACTGTTTAGTTCCCTGAGCGCCCCACTTTTTATCCACAGTAAGTTCCAACGTGAAATATTTGTTTCGGATCTTGTAGTTTCACACATCGTTGCCTTCATTGATCATTAAGGAGACCAGGTTTGTCCCTAGCTCTTCTTTTGCTCTTAATACACTTGTAGAGTCTCTTTGGATTCTCCTTAACTTTCTCTGCCAAAGCGATCTCGTGTCCCCTTTTTACATTCCTGATTTCCATCCTAAGTGTATTTCTACAGCCCCGATGCTCCTGAAGGGATTCCCTTGAGTCAGCCAGTTATATCTGACATGTGACCCCTTTTTTCTTGACCACAGCCTCAAAACTCAGCCAGTGTTTCCTAATTCAGTCAGCATTGAGCTGCACACTAACAGGAACACGCTGGCGCTGAACGCTCCTTTTATCTCGATTTTAAGATATTTCTACTTGCCAGACTTCCCTTTATCTGCAAATAGCCTCCCCAGATCTACTTTAAATATTCATGTCTAATACTATCTTGCTCCATTGAATAACTTTAACTTGTGGACCAGGCCTGTCCTTCTCCATCGCTATTTTCAAACTAATACAATTGTGGTAACTTTCCAAAGTGCTCCCCCACGAACACCTCAGTCCCGTTCCCGACCTTGTTTCCCAAGGGGAGGTCAGGTTTAGCCCCATTCTCCAGTTGGGTCATTTACATAATGACTGGGAGTTTTCAGAACACACGTAACAAATTCCTTCCGTCCAAATGCTTAGCTTAGTAGCAATCCCAGTCCAGGTTTGGAACGGTTAAGATCCCCCATCATTACAACCCTATTATTCTAAGAGCTATCTGAAATCTCCTGACATATTTGCTCCTTCATCTCCCATTGCCTATCGCTGTAGTCCGACCGTAGAAAACTAATGATCAATTTTTATTTCTCAGTTCCAGTAATATCGTTTAACTGGGCGATCCTACATGAATCCTCCCTCTAAGTACTGCTGGGATGTTTCCCCCAATTAAACCCACCAGCTCTCCTCCTGTTTTGCCTCCTGTTCTATCCTTCCTGTAGTATCTGTCTCCGGAACATTGAGCTGCTGGTCCTGTTGCTTCCTCAGCTGTGTTTCTGTAATATCAATGGGATCCCAATCCCATGTTCCCATCCGTGCTCTGGGTTCATCTGCCTTATCTGTCTGGTCCTTTGCATTGAAATAACTGCAGTTTAATCCACCAGTTTTCCCTAATTGTCTGTTATGTTCTTGCCTGCCTTGTCTACTTATATTGCTCTCTTGAACATTTGTACCAGCCTCAACTTTCTTTCTGGCCTTACGACTCTTTGGGGTCACACAGCCCTGCCAGACGAGTTTAAATCCTCTCCAGCAGCTCCAGCAACATTCTCCACCAGGATGTGGGTCCCCCTCCTGCTCCCAGTTCAGGTGTATTCCCCACCCTGTCTACCTGTGCTGACACCTTCAGACATCCAGGGACTTGCCCACCAAGGTCCCTGTATTCCTCAGTACTCCAGGAGGACCTACCATTCATGATGTATACCGTTCATTTATTAGACTTGCCACTGTGCATTACCTCACAGTGATCAGAAGTAAACTCTGTCTGCCATTACTCTGCTCAGTTTATCATCTGATCGATATCAGACTGCAGCCTGAGTCCATCCCCCTCACTGTGGACAACACCCTCACCTTTCATGTTATCTGCAAACCTACTAATGTTACCTTCTACTTTCACATCCGCGTGATTAATATCCATAATGAACAGCAATGGCTCCTGCACAGATCCCTGTGGTACACCCGCTGGGCAAAGACTTTCAATCACAAAACCAACCCTCCACCAATTGTGGAGCCAATTTTCCAACTTACCTTGGATCCCATGGGATCTTCCCTTTTGGACCAGCCTTCCATGTGGGACCTTGTCAAAGACCTTAATGAACTCCATTTCAACCACATCATCTGCACTGCCCTCATCAATATCAGAAGACAGTCGTCGAGCAAATCCATACAGACAATCCCTAATGAAATTGCGGGGGTATCCGTTTTTGGCGACTACATTGTATAGGTGTTCTTCTTCCTCTTTTTGCAGTTCTGGTGTACTGCAGTGTGTTGTGGCCCTTTTGAACAGTGTCTTGATGCAACTTCTTTTGTGTGTGTTGGGGTGGTTGCTTTTGTAGTTCAGGACTTGGTCTGTGTGTGTGGCTTTCCTGTAAACCTTTGTGGTGTATTCTCCGTTCGGTGTTTTCTGTACCATCACGTCTAGGAATGGGAATTGGTTGTCCTTTTCTTCCTCTCTAGTGAATCGGATTCCTGTGAGTGTGGCGTTGATGATCCGGTGTGTGTTCTCTATTTCTGTGTTTTTAATGATTACAAAGGTGTCATCCACATATCTGACCCAGAGTTTGGGTTGAATTTGCGGTAAGACTGTTTGTTCTAATCTTTGCATTCCCACTTCTGCTATGAGTCCAGAGATGGGTGAGCCCATGGGGGTGCCGTTGATTTGTTCATATATTTGGTTGTTGAATGTGAAGTGTGTTGTGAGGCACAAGTCCAGTAGTTTGAGTATGCCACCTTTGTTGATAGGTTCCCCATCTTGTTGTCTGTTCTGTATGTCCAGCAGGTTGGCTATTGTTTCTCTGGCTAGGGTTTGGTCGATCGAGGTGAACAGTGCCATTACATCGAATGAGACCAAAGTTTCTTCCTTGTCTATGTGTATATTTCTGATGATGTCCAAGAATTCCTGTGTTGACTGTACAGAGTGTCTGGATCCGCTGATCAGGTGTTTCAGTTTCTGCTGTAGTTCTTTAGCCAGTTTGTGTGATGGTGTCCCTGGTAGTAATACTATGGGTCTGAGTGGGATGTCTGGTTTGTGTACTTTAGGTAGTCCATAGATTCTGATGATGTTGTTGCTTTCAGATTTCATTCTCTCTAGTTCATACCTGGTTATCTGTCTGTTATTTTTTGGAAGGTTTCTTAGTGTGTTGTTTATCCTATTGGTGAGCTGCGGGGTGGGGTCAAACTCCACGCAATTTCATCCACAGATGCCTCAGGGAAAGACAACGGAACGAGGACATGCCACGACCCAAAGGACTAGCCACACTACCATACATCAGGAGCATTTCTGAACTGACAGCCAGACTACTGCGACCACTAGGACTCATAACAGCACACAAACCAACAGCCACGCTCAGACAACAACTCACCAGGACGAAGGAGCCGATACCCAGCATAACCAATGGAGTGTACAAAATCCCATGCAAGGACTGCAAAAAACCCTACATAGGACAAACAGGGAGACAGCTAACGATCCACATCCATGAACACCAACTAGCCACGAAACGACACGACCAGCTATCCTTCGTAGCCACACACGCAGATGGCAAGTAACGTGAGTTCGACTGGGACAACAGTACTATTATAGTACAAGCCAAACAGAGAACAGCCAGAGAATTCCTAGAGGCATGGCACTCATCCACAGATTCAATCAATAAGCACATCGACCTGGAGCCAATACACAGGCCACTGCAGCGGACAACTGGAACTGACAACCGGAAGTGGCAGATACAAATCAGTATAAATGCCGGAGGAGAGATCACAGACGCGCTTCACAGGAGGCTCCCTGAGGATGTCACCTAGACAGGGGACGAAACATCTGCAACACAAATTTCCAACGCGGCGAACAGAACCACAACAACGAGCACCCAAGCTACAAATCTTCTCACAAACTTTGAAGCCCTTTAGACTCTACAAAGCTCCGTCATGAACAAGCCACCATCTCTCTATTTCCTTTGCCTTCTTCAGTGTCTGCAAATCTCGCTCCAGTAAAGTTCTTTACTTATTGCAGGTCTGCCAAGCTCCCCAGACAACCTGTTTCATCCCCTACAGCTCCCTCAATCACTGTAACACCCTCTGCTCTGTCTAATCCTCCTCTTTCCCACTGTCTTCCAGGCACAATGGCGATCCTGTAAGAGAGCAGTGCGGAATGGGATGTTATAAATCTCAGCTGAGGCTTGATGCCTACCATTACCTGGGAGTCACAATGGGAGAGAACCTGAGCGAGTGCAGCACAAAGCGGGAGAATATAAATCAGCAGCGAGGGTCAAGGCTGACTGGGACTTGGATTTGGATAAAGAGCAGAGCAGGAGGCTCGAAATTAGCACCGAGTCACAGAGGGAGTAACCGTGTGAGGGAGCAACTTGGAGCAGGAGCTTGAGGCTGACTCACACTTGGGAGAATATAAATCAGCACTGAGGATCGAGGCCTAGTTGTACCTGGGAGTCACAGAGACGGTGACCCTGTGAGGGAGCAGACTGGACTGAGAGCTGGGCGATTACACGTCCGAGGAGACACATCACTGTGTGTGCACGTGTCCCTCCATTGTTCTGTGTTTGTGTGTATGTGTGTATGCGTGTGTGTCCCCTTCCCTCGCTGTGTGTGTGTGTGTAACTCTCCTCACTGTGTGTGAGAGCATGTCCCTCCCTCACTGGTGTGTGTGTGTGTGTGTGTGTGTGTGTGTGTGTGTGTGTGTGTGTGTGTGTGTGTGTGTGTGTGTGTGTGTGTGTCCGTGTCCCCTCTCGGTTTCTGAGCACATGTCCCACCCTCACTGCGTGTCTCAACCTCGCTGTGTTTGTGCGTGTCCCGCCCTCGCTGTGTGTGTGTCCCTCTTGCTGTGAGTGTGCGTGCCCCTCTTGCAGTGTGTCTGTGTGTCCCTCCCTCGCTGTGTGAGTATGTGTGTGAATGCGTGTCCCTCCCTTACTGTGTGCGCGTCGCTCTTGCTGTGTGTGTGTCCCTCGCTCTGTGTGTGTGTGCGTGTCCCTCCCTCGCTGTGTGTGTGTGCGTGTCCCTCCCTCGCTGTGTGTGTGTGCGTGTCCCTCCCTCGCTGTGTGTGTGTGCGTGTCCCTCCCTCGCTGTGTGTGTGTGCGTGTCCCTCCCTCGCTGTGTGTGTGTGCGTGTCCCTCCCTCGCTGTGTGTGTGTGTGTGCGTGTCCCTCCCTCGCTGTGTGTGTGTGTGTGCGTGTCCCTCCCTCGCTGTGTGTGCGCGTGTCCCTCCCTCGCTGTGTGTGCGCGTGTCCCTCCCTCGCTGTGTGTGCGCGTGTCCCTCCCTCGCTGTGTGTGCGCGTGTCCCTCCCTCGCTGTGTGTGCGCGTGTCCCTCCCTCGCTGTGTGTGCATGTGTCTCGCCCTTGTTGGGTGTGCGCATTTCCCTCTCTTGCTCTGTGTGTGTGTTTGTGTTTGTGTGTGTCCCTCCCTCACTGTGTGTGCATGTCCATTCCTGGCTGTGTGTTCGTGTCCCTCTCTCGCTGTGTATGTCTGTAATTTTGTGCTGGTGCATGCGCGTGTCCGTCCCTCGTTGTATGTCTGCGTGTATCCCCTTAACTGTGTGTATGTGTGCGTGTCCCACCCTCGCTTTGTCTATGTGTGTCCCTCTTGCTGAGTGTGCACGTGTCACCCCCTCGCTCTGTGTGTGTGTCCCTCCCTCACTGTGTCTGTGTGTGTCCCCTCTCCCTGTGTGTGCGGGCTTCTTGGCAATTTCTGTGCACATGCCCTGCCCCTCGCCATGTGTGTGCTTGTCCCTCCCTCACTGTGTGTGTGTGTCCCTCCCTCGCTGTGTGTGTGTGTCCCTCCCTCGCTGTGTGTGTGCATCCCTCTGTCGCTGTGCGTGTGCATGTCCCTCCCTTGCTGCGTGTCTCAGCAAGTCCCTCGCTGTGTGTGTCCCTCACTCACTGTCTGTGTGTGTGCGCGCGTCTCTCGCTTGCTGTGTGTGTGTGTTTCCCTTCCTCTAGTGTGTACGTGTCACACTCTCACATTATGTGTTTGTGTGTCCCCTCCTTCACTGCGTGTTCCTCACTCGCTGTGTGTGTGCGTGTCCCTCCCTCACTCTGTGTGTGAGAGTGTGTCTCCCTCCCTTTCTGTGAGTATGTGTCCCCTCCTCGCAGTGTGTGTGTGTGTGCGCGCGTGCGTGTCCCTCCCTCACTGTGTATGTATGAGTTCCCTCCCTTGCTCTGTGTGTGTGTGTGTGTGTGTGTCCCTCTTGGTGTGCGTCTCCCTTCCTCGCTGTGTATGTGTGAGTTTCCCCCCCTTGCTGTGTGTGTGTGTGTGTGTGTGTATGTGTCCGTCCCTCCCTCCCTCTTGGTGTGTGTGTGGCCCTCCCTCGCTGTGTCCCTCTATTGCTCTGTGTGTGTGTTTGTGTGTGCCCCTCCCTCGCTGTGTATGCATGTCCCTCCCTGGCTGTGTGTGTGCATGTCCCCCTCTCGCTATATATGTCTGTGTTTGTGTGCTTTCTCATGCGCGTGTCGCTCCCCCACTGTATGTGCGTGTCCCTCCCTCGCTCTGTGTGTGTGTGTGTGTGTGTGTGTGTGTGTGTGTGTGTGTGTGTGTGTGTGTGTGTGTGTGTGTGTGTGTCCCGCTTGCTGTGCATGTGTGTGTGTGGCCTTCCCTCGCTGTGAGTGTGTCACTCTCTTGCTGTCTGTATGTGTGCGTGTCCCTCCCTCACTGTGTATGTGTGAGATCCCCCCCTTGCTCTGTGTGTGTGTGTACCTCTTGCTGTGCGTATGTGTGCGTGGCCCTCCCTCGCTGTGTGTGCATGTGTCGCCCCCTCGCTATGTGTATGTATGTGTGTCTCTCCCTCGTGCTGTCTCTGTGTGTGATCCCACCCTGGCTGTTTGTGTGTGTGCATGTCCCTCCCTTGCCGTGTATTTGTGTGTCCCTCTCTCACTGTGTACCTGTGTTTGTGTGCTAGCGCATGCGTGTGTCCCTCCCTCTCTGTGTGTGCATGTCCCCCTCTTGCTGTGAGTATGTGTGTCCCTCTTGCAGTGTCTATGAGTGTCCCTCCCTCGTTGGGTGTGTGTGTGTGTGTGTGTGTGTGTGTGTGTGTGTGTGTGTGTGTGTGTGTGTGTGTGTGTGTGTGTGTGTGTGTCACTCCCTCACTGTGGTCTGTGTGTCCCTCTCACGCTGTGTGAGTGTGTGTTTGTGTGTGTCCCTGTCTCACAGTGTGTCTGCTTGTATCCCCTTAACAGTGTGTATGTGTGCGTGTCCCTCCCTTGCTTTGTGTGTGTGTGACCCTCTTGCTGTATATGCACGTCACTCCCTCGCTGTGTGCGCGTGTCCCTCTCAATTTCAGTGCACATGCACTCCCCCTCGCTGTGTGTCTGCTTGTTCCTCCTTCCCTGTGTGTGTGTGTGTGTCCCTCCCTTGCTGTGTGTGTGCCTGTCCCTCCCTCGCTGTGTGTGTGCCTGTCCCTCCCTTGCTGTGAATGTGCGTATCCCTCCCTCGCTCTGTGTGTGTGTGTGTGTGTATGTGTGTGTGTGCCTGTCCCTCCCTCGCTGTGTGTGCGCACATCCCTCCCTTGCTGCATGTCTCAGCAAGTCCCTCGCTCGCTGTGTGTGTGTATGTGTGTGTGTCCCTTCCTCGCTGTTTGTACGTGTCACATCCTCACTGTATGTGTTTGTGTGTCGCCCCTTCTCTGCGTGTCCCTCACTCACTGTTTGAGTGTGTGTCACTCCATCGCGTTGTGTGTATGTTTCTCTCTCTCGCTGTGTGTGTGCGTATCCCTCCCTCACTCTGTGTTTACGTGCGTGTCCCTCCCTCTGTGTGTGTAAGTGTGTCTCCCTTCCACACTGTGAGTGTGTGGGTCCCCCTTGCTGTGTGTGTGCGTATCCCACTTTGCTGTATTTGTGTGTGTGTCCGTCCCACCCTCGCTGTCTGTGTGTGTGTGTGTCCCTCCCTCGCTGTGTATGTGTGAGTTTCCCCTACTTGCTGTGTGTGTGGTTGTGTGTATGTGTGTGTGTGTCCGTCTTGCTGTGCGTGTGTGTACGTGGCCCTCCCTCGCTCCGTCTGCATGTGTCTCCAACTCGCTGTGTGTGCGCGTGTCCCTCTCCTTGCTCTGTGTCTCTCTTCCTTGCTGTGTGTGTGTGTATTTGTGTATGTCCCTCCCTTGCGTTGCATGTGTGTGCCTCCTCTCAATTTCTGAGCACATGCTCTCCCCCTCGACATGTGTGTGCTTGTCCCTCTTTTGCGGTGTGTGCGTGCCCCTCCCTTGCGGTGTATGTGTCTGACCCTCCCTCGCTGTGTATGCATGTCCCTCCATGGCTGTGTGTGCGCATGTCCCTCTCTCGCTGTGTGTGTTTCTGTTTGTGTGCTTGCGCATGCACGTGTCCCTCCCTTGCTGTGTATGTGTGTGTGTCTCTTGCTGTGAGTATGTGTGTCCCTCTTGCAGTGTATGTGCGTATCCCACCTTTGCTTTGTGTGTGTGTGTGTGTGTGTGTGTGTCCCTCTGGCTGTGTGTGCACGTGTCACTCCCTTGCTCTTTGTGTGTGTGTGTGTGTATGTGCATCCTTGTGTGTGTGTGTGTGTGTGTGTCCCTCCATTGCACTTTGTGTATATCCCCCTCACTGTGTGCGCTTCTCCCCTCATTGTGTGAGTGCATATCCCCCCTCACTGTGTGTGTGTATGTGTCCCTCCCTTGCTGCGTATGAGCATGTCCCTCCCTCGCTGTGTGTGTTTGTGTATGTTCCTCCCTTGCTGTGTGTGTATGTCCTTCCCTCGCTGTGTTTGCGTGTCCCTCACTCACTCTGAATGTTTGTATGTGTATGTGTGTGTGTGTGTGTGTGTGTGTGTGTGTGCGCGCGCGCGCGCATGTCCCTCCCTTGCTGTATGTGTGTGTGTCCCTCCCTTGCTGTGTGTCTCTCACTCGCTGTGTGTGTCCCTTCCTCGCTGTGTGTACGTGCTATTCCTGTGTGTGTGTGTGTGTGTGTGTGTGTGTGTGTGTGCACGTGTCCCTCCTTTGCTTTGCGTGTGTGTGTCCCCGTCCCTCGCTGTGTGTGTGTCCCTCCCTCGCTGTGTGTCTGCGTGTATCCCCCTCACTGTGTGCATGTGCATGTCCCTCCCTCGCTTTGCATGTGTGTGCCCCCTCTCAATTTCTGTGCACATGATCTCCCCCTCGACATGTGTGTGCTTGTCCCTCCTTCACGGTGTGTTTGTGTGTATTCCCCTCACCGTAAGTGAATGTGTTTGTCCCTTCCTCACTGTGTGTGCGTGTCTCTCCCTTGCTCTGTTTGTGTGTGTGTATGTGTTCCTCCTTTGCTTTGCGTGTTTGTGTCCCGTCCCTCGCAGTGTGTGCGTGTTCCTTCGCTGCGTATCCCTTCCTCGCCGTGTGTGTCCCTTCCGCGCTGTGTGTGTGTGTGTGTCCCTCCCTTGCTGTGTATGTGCTTGGCCCTCCCTCATTGTGTAAGTGTGAGTTTCCCCCCTTGCTCTGTGTGTGTGTGTGTGTGTGTCCCTCCTGGTGTGCGTGCGTGTGCTTGGCCCTCCCTCGTTGTGTGAGCATGTGTCTCCCCCCTCGCTGTATTTGCGCGTGTCCCTCTCTTGCTCTCTGTGTGTGTTTGTGTGTGTCCCACCCTCGCTGTGTATGCATTTCCCTCCCTGGCTGTGTGTGTGTGTGCGTGTCCCTCCTTCGCTGTCAGTGTGTGTGTCCCTCCCTCACTCTGTGTGTGTGCATGTGTGTCCCTCCCTCGCTGTGTGTGCATGTGTCTCCTCCTCGCTGTGTGTGTATGTTTGTGTCCATGTCCCTCCCTAGCTGTGTGTGTGCGTGCCCCTCTCTCGCTGTGTGTCTGTGTTTGTGTGCGCGAGCATGCGCGTGTCCATCCCTCGCTGTGTGTGCGTGTCCCCTCTTGCTGTGAGTATGTGTGATCCTTTTACAGTGTATGTGAGTGTCCTTCCCTCGCTGTGTGTGTGTGTGTATGCGTGGCACTCCCACACTGTGTGTGTGTCCCTCCCTTGCAGAGTGTCTGTGTATGTGTGCGTGTCCCTTCCTTGCTTGGTGCGTGTGTGTGTGTGCGTGTCACTCCCTCACTCTGTGAGTGTGTGTCCGTCCCTTGTGTGTGTGTGTCCCTCCCTTGCTGTTTGTGCATATCCCCACTATTTTGTGTCCGCATTGCCCCTCGCTGTGTGAGTGCCTGTCCCTCCTTGCTGTGTGTGCGTGTGTCCCTCCCTCGCCATGTCTGTGTGTGCCCCCTCTCAATTTCTGTGCACATGCCCTCCCCCTCGCCGTGTGTCTGCTTCTCCATCCTTCCCTGTGTGTGTGCGTGTCATTATCTTGCTGTGTTTGTGTGTGTCCATGTCCCTCCCTTGCTGTTTATGTGTGTGTCCCTCTCTCGCTCTGTGTGTTTGTGTTTATCCCTCCATCGCTGTGTGTGTGCATGTCCTTCCCTCCCTGTGTGTGTGTGTGTGTGTCCCTCCCTCGCTGTGTGTGCATGTCCCTCCCTTGCCATGTGTGTGCGTGTCCCACTCTCACTGTGTGTCTGTGTTTGTGTGCTTGCGCATGCGTGTGTCCCTCCCTCGCTGTGTGTGTTCCCCCCTTGCTGTGAGTATGTGTGCCCCTCTTGCAGTGTATGTGACTGTCCCTCCCTCCCTCGCTCTGTGTGTGTGTGTGTGTGTGTGTGTGTATGCGTGTCACTTCCTCACTGTGCCTGTGTGTCCCTCCCACGCTGTGTGTGTGTGTCCCTCCCTCGCTTTGTGTCTGTGTGTGTGTCCCTCTTGCTGTGTGTGCTTGTCCCTCCTTCCCTGTGTGTGTGTGTGTGTGTGTTTGTGTATGACCCACCATCGCTGTGTGTGTGCATGTCCTTCCCTTGCTGTGTGTGTGTGTCCCTCACTTGCTCTGTGTGTGTGCATGTCCTTCCCTCCCTCGCTATGTGCGTGTGTCACTCTCTCACTGTGGGTGTGTGTGTATACGTTTCACTCCCTCGCTGTTTGTGTATCCCTCGCTCGCTGTGTGTGTGTGTGTATGTGTGTCCCACCCTCGCTGTGTATGTGTGCGTGTGTCCCTCTCTCGCTGTGTGTGCGTGTCCATTCCCGCTGTGTGTGTACGTGTGTCTGTACGTCCCTCCCTCGCTCTGTGTGTGTGTGCATGTCCTTCCCTCCCTCGCTGTGTGTGTGTGTGCGTGTCCCACCCTCGCTGTATATGTGTGTGTGTCCCTCCCTCTCTGTGTGTGTGCGTGTCCATCCCTCGCTGTGTGTGCGTGTGTGTGTGCGCGCGCGTGTCTTTCCCTTGCTGTGTATGTGCATGTCCCTCCCTCACTGTGTGTGCATGTCCTTCCCTCCCTAGCTCTGTGTGTGTGTGCGTGTGTGTGACCCTACATTGCTCTTTGTGTATATCCCCCTCGCACACACACACATCTCCCCTCGCTGTGTGAGTGCCTTTCCCCCCTTGCTGTGTGTGCATGTGTCCCTCCCTCACCATGCCTGTGTGTTTCCCTTCTGGCTGTGTGCGCGTGCACTCTCTCAATTTCTGTGCACATGCCCTCCCCCTCACCGTGTGTCTGCTTGTCCCTCCTTCCCTGTGTGTGTGTGTGTTGCCCCTCCCTCGCTGTGTGTGCATGTGCCTCCCTTGCTGTATGTGTGTGTGTGTGTCCCTCCCTCGCTGTGTGTGTGTTGTCTCTCCCTCGCTGTATGTGCCCGTATTGTTCCCTCACTGCGTGTTTCAGCGAGTCCCTCCCTTGCTGTGTGTACATGTCACATCCTCACAGTATTTGTTTGTGTGTCCCCGTTCACTGCGTGTCTCTCTCTCGCTGTGTGTGTGTGCGCGTGTCCCTCCCTTGCTCTGTGTGTATGTCTACGTGCGTGTGTGTGTGTGTGTAAGTGTGTCTCCCTCCCACGCTGTGAGTGTGCGTGTCCCCCTTGCTGTGTGTGTACATGTCCCTCCCTCGCTGTGTATGTGTGAGATCCCCCCTTGCAGTGTGTGTGCGTGGCCCTCCCTCGCTGCGTGTGCATGTATCTCCCCCTTGCTGTGTGTGCGTGTGTCCCTCTCTTGCTCTGTGTGTGTGTGTTTGTGTGTGACCCTCCCTCGCTGTGTGTGCATGTCCCTCCCTGGCTGTGTGTGTGCGCGATCCCTCTCTTGCTCTGTGTGTGTGTGTGCGTGTGTCCCGCTAGTTGTGCACGCGTGTGTGTGGCCTTCACTCTTGTGTGTGCATATGTCTCCCCCTCGCTGTGTTTGCGAGTGTCCCTCTCTTGCTCTGTGTGTGTGTGTGTGTGTGTGTGTGTCTCTCTCTCTCCCTTGCTGTGTGTGCATATGCCTCACCCTCGCTGTGTGTGCGTGCATGTCCCTCCCTCGCTGTGTGTGCGTGTGTCTCCCCCTCGCTGTGTTTGCGAGTGTCTCTCTCTTGCTCTGTGTGTGTGCGTGTTTGTGTGTGTGTGTGTGTGTGTCCCTCCCTCGCTTTGTGTTTGTGTGTCCCTCTTGCTGTGTGTGCGCGTATCACTCCCTCGCTCTTTGTCTGTGTGTCTGTGTGTGTGTGTGTGTCCCTCCATTGCTCTTTGTGTAAATCCCCTCACTTTGTGTGCGCTTCTCCCCTTGCTGTGTGAGTGCATGTCCCCCCTTGCTATATGTGCGTGTGTCCCTCCCTTGCTGTGTCTGTGCGTGTCTTCTCTCGCTGTGTGCGAGTGTCCCCTCTTAATTTCTGTAAACATGCCCTCCCCCTCGCCATGTGTGTGCTTGTGCCACCTTCCCTGTGTGTGTGTGTGTGTCTCTCGCTGTGTGTGTTTGTGTATGTCTCTCCCACGCTGTGTGTGCATTTCCTTCCCCTCCTCGCTGTGTGTGTGTGTGTGTGTGTGTGTGTGTGTGTGTGTGTGTGTGCGCGCGCCCCTCCCTCGGTGTGTGTGTTTGTGTGTCCCTCACTCGCTGTGTGTGTGTCTCTCGCTCGATGGGTGTGTGTATGTGTCCCTCCCTTGCTCTGTGTGTGTGCGTGTGTGTGCGTGTGTCACTCCCTCGCTGTGTGTCTGGGGGTAACCCCCTCACTGTGTGTGTGCGCATATCCCTCCCTAGCTGTGCGTATGTGTGTCCCTCCCTCGCTATGTGTGTGTGTGTCCATCCCTCGCTCTGTGCCTGTGTCCCTTCCACGCTGTCTGTCTGCGGGTAACCCCCTCACTGTGTGTGTTTGCGTGTCGATCCCTCACTGTGTGTATCCCATGCTCGCTGTGTGTGCACATGTCCCTCCCTTGCTCTGTGTTTATGTGTGTGTATCTGTGCATGTCTCTCCCTCGCTTTGTGTGTGTGTCCGTCCCTTGTGTGCGTGTGTGCATGTCCCTCCCTTGCTCTGTGTTTTTGTGTGTATGTGTGCGTGTCTCTCCCTTGCTTTTGTGTGTGTGTCCGTCCCTTGTGTTTGTGTGTGCATGTGTGCATGTGCCTTCCTTGCTCTGTGTGTGTGTGTGTGTGTGTGTGTCCCTCCCTCACTTTGCATGTGTGTGTGTGTCTGTCCCTTGTGTGCGTGTGTGCATGTCCCTCCCTTGCTCTGTGTGTGTGTATGTATGAGTGCGTGTCACTCCCTCGCTTTACGTGTGTGTGTGTGTCCGTCCCTTGTATGTGTGACCACCTTGCTGTGTGTGTGTGTCCCACCCTTGCCATGTCTGTGTGTCTCGCCTCTCGGTGTGTGTGTGTGCCACCTCTCAATTTCTGTACACATGCCCTCCCTCTCGACATGTGTGCGCTTGTCCCTACTTTGCAGTGTGTGCGTGTCCCTCCCTCACTGTGTGTCTGCGTGTACTCCCCTCACCATAAGTGTGTGTGTTTGTCCCTTCCTCGCTGTGTGTGTACGTCTCTCCCTTGCTCTGTGTGTGTGTTTGTGTGTGTGTGCGCGTGTCCCTCCTTTGCTTTGTGTGTGTGTGTCCCCGTCCCTCGCTGTGTGTGTCCCTCCCTTGCTGTGTGTCTGCGTGTATCCCCCTCACTGTGTGTATGTGCGCGTCCCTCCCTCGCTGTGTGTGTGTCCCCGTCTCTCGCTGTGTGTGTGCCCCTCCCTCGCTGTGTGTGTGTGACCCTCCCTCGCTGTGTCTGCCTGTATTCCCCTCACCGTGTGTGTGTTTGCGTGTCCCTCCTTCGCTTTGTGTGTGTGTCCCTCCCTTGCTGTCTGTCTGAGTGTATCCCCCTCACTGTGTATATGTGCGTGGCCCTCCCTCGCTGTGTGTGTGTGTGTATTTATGCATGTCCCTCCCTCGCTTTGCGTGTGTGTGCCCCCTCTCAATTTGTGTGCACATGCCCTACCCCTCTCTGTGAGTGTGCTTGTCCCTCCCTCTGTGTGTGTGTGTGCGTGTCCCTCCCTCTGTGTGTGTGTGCGTGTCCTTCCCTTGCTGTGTGTGTGTGTGTGTCTCCCTCGCTCTGTGCGTGTCCCTCCCTCGCTGTGTGTCTGCGAGTATCCCCCTCACTGTGTGTGTGTGCATGTCGCTCCCTTGCTGTCTGTGTGTGTGTGTGTGTGTCCAAAATTTGCACCATCAGTGAATTGGCCATCATAAATTGACTGTGGTATTCAGGAATGTGTGGTTTAAGTAAGTTCACCACGAGAAATGCAGTGTTTAATGTATAGGTAGAGGGGTGGGTCTGGGTAGGATGCTCTTCAGAGTTTTGGAATGGACTGGTTGGGCCAAATGGCCTGGTTGCACATGGCGATTCTATTGAGGTTATTGTCCAGCCCTGTCAACCATCCCCGTCTCTTACACCTTGCCTTATCCCCAATATTCTCCTTAACACTGTAATCTCCTTCAGACTCTAAAACACTCCTTGGCGATGTAACCTTCTCCAGTCCTTACAAAGATCGATATGTCTGTCACCTCTTCCTGCTTTTCGAACCCTCCCTATAACTATTACCATTTGGTACAGCACTCCCAATCATTGTTCCCTCTTGACACTCCCATAAACATTTGTATCTCTGAAAACTCATCTGGACTGTCTCAACTTCCCTTTGACAGTTACATGCTGAGACCTGCTCTATATCAGTGAAGTAATTAAGTCTTGGCAACACTCACTGTTATAATCTCCCCCCAGCTTGACGGCACCGAGGATTTGTAGAACCTCTTTTCAACCCGACAGCCATCTCTGTGTCTGTAATCTCCTCCACTCCCCATAATACATTCTCTCTGACCTCCTCTGTAGTCCACAAAACACTCCCTAACACTGTCTGTATCAGTGTAACCTTCTCCAAAAACACAACCTTCCCTATCTGTGTAAATCCCTACACCAGTCCCTATCCCTCTAAGCTCTGTCTAACAATACAACCCTCCATGTCTGTGTATTCACCTTCAGTCCCTACTCACCTCCCTATCTGTGTAACCTTCTCCATGCATTTTTGGTACAGTCTCTTCAACTGTCCCTGTCAGTGTAACCTCTTCCAGACGTGAAAACTCTCCTCTTTTTGACTCACTCAGACCACACAACCCTCACTATCTATAACCTACTCCTGTCTGAGAAACCTACCTCTGCAAATTGCTCCAACTCTTCAACTCTCCATAAGCTCCTGCAGCTCTTACATCCCTCCCTATCGACCAAATCTCTTCCAGTCCCTAAAACACCAACAGTCTGTGGAGACCCGACCACCATCCCTATCAGTGTAATCCTCTCAGGTCTCTGCAGAAACGCTGATCTGTCGAACTCACTCCATACCTGTGCCTCTCCCAATCCAGTCCCTACAAAACCCACTATCTATTTAACACCGTCCTGTCACTATCACCCCCATGTCAATGTAAACTCCTCCTGTGTCTCCACCATCTACCCATCTCCATAACCTTGTCCAGCTCTTACACAACTATCTGTTTAAACGTCACCCTCCTCTACAACTTCCTCCTGTTTGTGCTATACTCCCTTATCTGTGAAACTGTTGCTGATCAAAATTGTTATCCCAGTCTCTGAAAAGAAATCCAGATTCCACAGCCTCCATAACCCCCAGAACCTAAGCCTTCCTATGTCTATAAACATCTTCAGTCACGACTCCCCTGCATATCTCTGTTTGTTCTTCCAGTCGATACAAACACCTTTATCTCTGTAATCTGCTCAGCTCCATAAAACAGTCCCTGTCTGTGATCCAGCCCTGGCCTACAAACATCCTTATCCCTGTAAACTTCTCCATCCCTCCCAACATTCCCAACTCCATGAACCCCTGTCAGCCCTACAGCGCTCCACATTTCTGTAACCTCCTGTGGGTCTATGGTCCTTCCTCCCTGTGAAATCACCTCCAGTCCCCATATCCCTCCCAATCTGGGTCCTCTGCTCCAGATCAGACCATTGCTGTCTCTGTAAACACCTCCTCTCCTGACAACTCTTCCCATTTGTGTAACCTCGTTCAGACCCCATACTCTCCAGCTTCCTGAATCCTCTTCCTGCATTGCAACCAAAGCCACATGTTTATGTAATATCCACCAGTGCTTTCACCCTCCCCGACTCAGTAACCACTTGCAGTCCTAACAAAGCACCTAAACTATGAAACCTCTCATTTCCCTACAATCCTCCCTCCCTCCCTCCTCGAATGCCTTCATCACCATGAAACCTCACAATTACTGAAGCCTCCTTTTGGCACTGCAAACCTCCTAATGTCTGCAAAATCCTCCTGTCCTGATATTCCTCTCTATCTCTGTAACCCCCACCATTCTGGGGAACATGGCAGAGGAGGGAAGATTTGTAAAGTCCGAGCCATGTTACGGAGGTAGAATTCTGGGAATTACAGATTTGGTCGAATGGCTGTGGTGTGCAGATTATTGGCGAGGACTCTAAAAACAGGATTTATGACTACTTGGAAAACCAGAGTTAAATTAGCCACAGTCAGTATGGGCTTGTGAGGGGTCAGGTCGTGCCTCACAAACCTTATTGAATTCTTTGAGGATATGGCAGAATATGTTGATGGCTCATTCAGAAAAGAAGGAAAATTGGGATACACGGAAATCTGTCTGTCTGGATACAGGATTGGATGGCCTAGAGAAGACCGGGTGGCAGCAGATGGACAGTATTGAGCCTGAAGCTCAGTGACCAGTGGGGTTCTGTAACAATCGGCTCTGGGACTCTGCTCTTTGTGGATTTTGTAAATGACTTGGATGTGGATGTTGGAGAGTGGGTTAGTAAGTTTACCAATAACATGAAGCTTGGTGGAGTGGTGGGTAATGTGGAGGGCTGTTGTAGGTTGCAATGGGACATTGACAGGACGCAGAGCTGGGCTAGAAGTGGCAGATGGAGTCCAATCTGGAAAAGTGTGAAGTGATTCATTCTGGAAGGTCAAATTTGAATACAGAATACAGGGTGAAAGGCAGAATATTTGGCAGTGCGGAGCAACAGAGATCATGGGGTCCGTGTCCATAGATCCCTCAAAATCGCCACGCACGTTGGTAGGGTTGTTAAAAAGGCATATGTTGTGTTGGCTCCCCTTAGGAGGGGATTGACTGTAAGAGCCGTGAGGTTTTACTGCATCTTTATAGCGTCCTGGTGAGACCACACTTGGAATATTGTGTTCAGTTCTGGTCCCCTTTACAGGAAGGATGTGCACGTTTTAGAGAGCGTACACAGGAGATTTACCAAAATGCTGCCTGTAATGGAGGGCAGTTCTTACGGAGAAAGGTTGAGGGGGCTAAGGCTTTTTTCATTGGAGAAGGCGGCGGGGCAACTTTGTGGAGGTGAACAAGATGATGAGAGGCACAGAGTGAGTGAATAGTCAGAGACATTTCCTCCTATAGCATAAATGGCTATTACAAGGCGGCATAATTTTAAGGTGAATGGAGGATGGATAAGAGGATAGACAATGGTAGGTGGTTGGAATGCACTGCCAATGGTGGTAGTAAAATTAGACACATTCGGGACATTTAATAGACTATTGGACAGACACATGGATAATAGTAAAATGAAGGATATGTAGTTTACTTTGATCTTACAGTTGGATAAAAGGTTGGCATGAAATCATGGCCGAAGGGTCTTGGGAGAACTGTTCTGCGTTCTGTGTTCTGTCTGGTAAACTGGGTAATAAGCTCAGATAATTGCAAAAAGGATATGGCATTCAGGAGGAGCTAGTCAACTGGACACAAAATTTGCTTGATGGTTGTAGACAGAGGGTGATGGGAGACATGTTGTTTTTCTGACAGGAGACATGTGACCAGCGGTGGAGTGGATCCCCTGTTGTTGGTCATTTGGATAAATGGTTTAGATGGGAATATTGGTTTCCTGGTAAGTAAGGTTTTTGGGTGACACTGAAGTTGGTGGTAAAGTGGACAGTGGAGAAGGTTATCTGTGATACAACAGGATGAACAGTACTGCTGGGATAGTGGGCTGAAGAATAGCAGATGGAGTTTAATCAGATAAAGGTGAGGTGCTCCATTTTGGTGAAACAAACCAGGGTGGGACTTGTACAGTTAATGTTCGGACCCTGGGTAGTGTTGTCAATGAGAGACCCAGGGATGCAGGTACACAGTTCTTTGAATGTGGTGTCACAGGTAGACAGCTGGTGAAGCAGGCGTTTGGGGTCGTTACCTTCATTCGGGAGAGCATTGAGAGTAAGAGGTGGGATGTCATGGTGTATCTATAAAAGACATTGGTGGGGCCACCGTTAAAACATTGTTGATCAGGAGGAAGAACTCATCTAGTTCACTAACCTCCTTTCGGGAAGGGCATCAAATATTCTAAAAAGGTCTGGCCGACATGTGACGCCTGACCCACAGCAATATGGCTGACTCTGAGCTACCCTCTGGGTAATTAGCAGAGGGGGCCGAAGAATGTTGTTCCAGGCAGTGACACCCACATCCCATGAATGAATATATAAAAATACCTATGTCCCTCCCTACCTCTGCAAATCCCTCCAGCTGCAGCAATCCGTACTGACTTTGTAACACCCTGACCACTCTCTGTAACACTCTCACCACCCCCAGCACCTTCACCTCTCCCTGTTCCTATCGTGTCAATGAACCCTGACCGTGGCTCCCCTTCCCACAGCCCCCCTCCTGCGAGCAGACCCATTCCAATCCATTAACATTTACTCCTAAAACACACTCTCACTTCAGGATTTTAAGTATTTTTCGGTGATCTCTCAGCCTCATAATCTAGTATGATCCCTTTTGACCTGAGTGAGGGATCAGTGGGAATTTCTTGCTGAGGTTTTTACTGTTTCAATGGAATGTCCTTTTGTTGAGTATTTTGCATTGTCCCTACAAATGTTTTCCACTGTTCATTTACAGGCACATATTTCAGTCTGTTTAGCCTGTTTACCTTGGTCAGTTCTCCTCTCCAACTCATGTCATTGGCTATTTTTGTTTCTAGATGTAGCTTGTCCTTTCTGTGATTCACTTTAAAACTTGATATTTCTTTAAACTGCACTTTATCACAATTTCCCGAAGGATCTCTCCAGGTGACATTACTCATTCACTAAGTTTCATCACACGGTCGCTCTGCGATAGTTATGTCCCTTAACAGTTGCACAATGTGTTTTTCAAAGAAACACTGAAAAAAAATGAACCGAACTCCTCTTCCAATAACAATCTTGCCAGTGTGATTGGCCCAGATTATACAAATATTGAAGTTTTCCAAAATTATCACAATGCCTTTGTTAAAAAATTCCAATGAGTTCCTGTTTAATGCAGTGATGAACAATGGAATGCTGTTCGGTGGCTAAAACTATTCTGCTGCTTGTGTCCTTGGCAAGTAGGAGCCAGAATCTACATTCAGACTGACTCTACTTCATGATCTGCGGCCAAATGCTTTCTCTGTAATGCCTTTTTTTAAATCTATTATTGTTAGCGTTGCCCATTTTGTCTGAGTTTGCACAAGATTACGAACCACTGAATATTTTTGTTCACCCTGTATCCATGTCTCCCTGGTGTCTAAATCTCTCTTTTATCTCTGTGTCACAAATCCATCGACCTTATTGCAGCAACTTTGTCCATTCAAAAAAAAACATAATATACACTCTTCCACAATTTTCTGTCACAAATCTATTTTCTGATGTACAATTTTAGTTAACTCTGTCCCTTCCTGTTCCTTTCTGATTGCCTTCAGCCACATTCCCATGCTGTTCCATTGCTTTACCTTTTCCCTTTGGATTTGGAAAGCTCCTTTCGCCTGCATCCTCTCTGTCAGTTTAATGTCCTGTCCATAAACCTACCAACATGATTGGCCAGGACACTGGTCCCAGCACAGTTCCAGGGGGACCATCCTAATAGATTTTTTTAAAAACCAGGAATGGGATGTGTGAGTCTCTGTCTGACCAGCCTTTCTTGCCCAGTCCTAGAAGCCCTTGAACTGAGTAACTTGCTCGACCATTCCAGAGGGTCATTGAGAGGCAAACCCTTTGCTGTGGGTATGTCGTGCTGACCACGTGAGGATGGGCAGATGTCCTTCTCGAAAGGACAAGTGTTTGGATTTGTTGTACATCAGTAATGGTTTCATACTTATTTGTGGATTGTTAATTATTATTTTTTAAATTATTGATTTCAAATGTCTCCTTTTCAGATGGTGGGATTCAATCCTGCCTCCTCTGAACATTAGCTGAGATTTTGGATACATTCTCTCGCAATAATACCACTAGGCCATTACTTCACCTGCTCACTGGGTGCTCATCCCTGAGCACTGATACCAGGGCATCATGAAGCTAAACCCATTCTTCCGACACAATTGTGTGATCCTGACATCTTCCAGCAATCTGGGACTATTACTTAATATCGCTCCATTTTCCAGATCTCTGTGGAACTCAGTGCCATTCTCCATGTGCAACCCTCACTGCATCTGTTTAATTTCCCATTCTGTCTATTTCTCTGTCTCCTGTAGGTACTCAGGAAGGTCCTGACTCAATAGCCTTCCCAGCTGCTGGGTGGATCGTCCATCACCTCATTGAACGCAGTTGGTCTGCCCGAGAGAGACAAAGGGAAAGGAGATCTGGAGCCTTCAATAAATCCTGTAGTGATGTAAGGTCACCCACAGTGCACAGAGCAAAGAACAATGAGAGGGCTCCAAACATCTGTTAACACAACATGACATAGATACAGTGCTGGAGGGGAGCACAGTACACACACACACCCCAGGCTCAATCACCACCCCTAACGTAAGTTCTATTATATTAAAACTTACTACTCTGCAACAGTGGCTTTTGCCCGAAACGTTGATTTCGCTGCTCGTTGGATGCTGCCTGAACTGCTGTGCTCTTCCAGCACCACTAATCCAGTATTTGATTTTCAGCATCTGCAGTCATTGTTTTTACCAACAGTGTATCTATGGCATGTCTTGTGGTCCAGTGTCTTCAATAATTTTTAATTCCTATACCAGACCCTATCACTGTAACCTTCTCCCTTCCTGATAGTCCCTCCACATATTTGAAATGTACTGCATTCCAGACTACCATCTCTCTTCCTGTAACTTGGTTCAGTGTCTACAACATGCCTTACTTTGGTAGTCTCTTCCTCCAATAAGGTAAAAACAAGGACTGCAGATGCTAGAAACCAGAGTCTAGATTAGAGTGGTGCTGGAAAAGCACGGCAGGTCAGGCAGCATCCGAGGAGCAGGAAAATCGATGTTTCGGGCAAAAGCCCTCCATCAGGAACAGAGGCCGGGAGCCTGCAGAGTGGGGAGATAAATGAGAGGGGGGTGGGGATGGGGAGAAAGTAGCATCGAGTACAACAGGTGAATGGGGTGGGGAAGAAGGTGATAGGTCAGAGTGGAGGATGGGGGAAGGTAGCAAAGAGTACAATAGGTGAATAGGGGTGGGGATGGGGGTGATAGATCAGAGAGGAGGGTGGAATGGATAGGTGGGAAGGCCATTAGGACAGGTCATGAGGGCGGTGCTGAGCTGGAAGGCTGGAGGTGGGGTGAGATCGGGGAAGGGGAAATGAGGAAACTGGTGAATTCCACATTGATGCCCTGGGGTTGAGGTGTTCCGAGGTGGAAGGTGAGGCGTTCTTCCTCCAGGCGTCGGGTGGTGAGGAAGTGGTGGTGGAGGAAGCCCAGAACCTGCCTGTCCTC
This sequence comes from Chiloscyllium punctatum, assembly GCF_047496795.1. Taxonomy (NCBI): domain Eukaryota; kingdom Metazoa; phylum Chordata; class Chondrichthyes; order Orectolobiformes; family Hemiscylliidae; genus Chiloscyllium; species Chiloscyllium punctatum. The sequence goes on along the minus strand of NC_092767.1, from coordinate 1,815,770 downwards.
GGCAGAGTGGAAGGGGGAGTTGAAATGTTGGGTCACAGGGCAGTGGTGTTGATTGGTGCGGGTGTACCAGAGATGTTCCCTAAAGTGCTCTGCTAGGAGGTTCCTGTCTCCCCAATGTAGAGGAGACCACATCGGGAGCAATGGATACAATAAATGATATTGGTGGATGTGCAAGTAAAACTTTGGATGTGGAAGGCTCCTTTGGGGCCTTGGATGGTGGTGAGGGGAGAGGTGTGGGCGCAGGTTTTGCAATTCCTGTAGTGGCAGGAGAAGGTTCCAGGAAGGGAGGGTGGGTTTTTGAGGGGTGTGGAACTGACCAGGTAGTCATGGAGGGAATGGTCTTTGCGGAAAGTGGAGAGGGGTGGGGAGGTAAATATATCCCTGATGTTGGGGTCCGTTTGGAGGTGGCAGAAATGGCGGCGGATAATTTGGTTTATGTGAAAGTTGGTAGGGTGGAAGCTGAGCACCAGGGGCGTTCTGTCCTTGTTACGGTTGGAGGGGTGGGGTTTGAGGGCGGAGGTGCGGGATGTAGACGAGATGTGGAGGGCATCTTTAACCACGTGGGAAGGGAAATTGCGGTCTCTCAAGAAGGAGGCTATTTGGTGTGTTCTGTGGTGGAACTGGCCCTCCTGGGAGCAGGTACGGCGGAGGCGGAGGAATTGGGAACAGGGGTTGGGAATTTTGCAGGCGGTAGGGTGGGAAGATGTGTAATCTAGGTAGCTGTGGGAGTCAGTAGGTTTGTTAAAAATGTCGGTGTCAAGTCGGTTTTCATTAATGGGGATTGAGAGGTCCAGGAAGGGGAGGCAGGTATCAGAGATGGTCCAGGTAAATTTAAGGTCAGGGTGGAATGTGTTGGTGAAGTTGATGAATTGCTCAAACTCCTTGAGGGAGCATGAGGTGGCGCCAATGCAGTCATCAATGTTGCGGAGGAAGACGTGGGGAGTGGTGCCATTGTAACTACGGAAGATGGACTGTTTTACGTAGCCAACAAAGAGACAGGCAGAGCTGGGACCCATACGGGAGCCCATGGCTACCCCTTTGGTCTGGAGGAAGTGGGAGGATTCGAAGGAAAAATTGTTAAGGGTGAGGACAAGTTCAGCCAAACGAATGAGAGTGTCGGTGGAAGGGTACTGTTGGGGACGTCGGGATATGAAGAAACGGAGGGCTTGGAGGTCCTGGTCATGGTGGATGGAGGATAGAGGAATTGGATATTCATTGTGAAGATGAGGCATTGGGGGCCAGGGAAATGGAAGTCATGGAGGAGTGGAGGGTGTGAGTGGTGTCTTGAACGAATGTGGGTAATTCCTGGACTGGGGGATAGGACAATGTCGAGCTAGGTAGACATGAGTTCGGTGGGGTAGGAGCATGCTGAGACAATGGGTCGGTCAGGGGGGTCAGGCTTGTGGATCTTGGGAAGGAGGTAGAACCGGGCAGTGTGGGGTTCCCGGACAATGAGGTTGGAAGCTGTGGGTGGGAGATCTCCTCCTGAGGTGATGAGGTTCTGTATGCTCTGGGAGATGACGGTTTGGTGATTAGAGGTGGGTCATGGTAGAGGGGGTGGTAGGAGGAGGTGTCTTTGAGTTGGCATCATGGCTTCAGCGGTGTAGAGGTCAGTGCACCAGACTACCACTGCACCCCCTTTATCTGCTGGTTTGATGGTGAGGTCGGTATTGGAGCAGAGGAAGTGGAGGGCTGCACGTTGTGAGGGTGAGAGGTTGGAGTGGGGGAGGGGGTAGATAGGTTGAGGCAGTTAATGTCTCGGTGGAAGCTGGAAATGAAGAAATCGAAGGCAGGTCATATGCCAGCTCAGGGTGTCCAGGTGGATGGAGTGTATTGGAGGCTGGCAAAGGGGTCCTCAGGAAATAGGCGGGAGTCTTCATTGTAAAAGTAAGCTCTGAGGTGGAGGTGGTGGGAGAAGTGTTCGATGTCACGGCGTATATTAAATTCATTGATGTGTGGACGGAGGGGGATAAAGGTGAGGCCTTTGCTGAGGACTGATCATTTGTCCTCAGTGAGGGGGAGGTCAGGGGGATGGTGAAAACTCGGCAGGACTGGGAGCTGGGACTAAGCGTAGGTGTGGAGTTGGGGGAGGCGACGGAGCCTGTAACTGGAGTGGGTGTGGTGTTAGGGGGAATGGGGGTGGAGTCATGAGCAGGGGTGGTGTTCCCCTCAGGGTTCTGGGGGCAGGGATGGTGATGGTGGGACCTGGGGGGGTGTCAGCAGAATGCAGATGAGTGGCGTTGGTGGGGGTGGAAGTGATGGCAAACACAGCAGTGGGGGGGCGAGGAAGTCACTGAGTGTGTGACATCAGCAATGATGTGAGGGGCGGAAGCGATGTCACTTGTGGTGTATGAGGAATTGTGAGGGGCGGAAATGGCATTTACTTTATTTTAACCAATAATTTCCTGTCACAAATCTCTTTGTCAATGTCGTATTTTAATTAAACTCAGTCCCTTACTGTTTCTTTCTTTTGGTCTTCATTCACATCTCCATGGTGTTCCAATATTTCAACCTTTCTCTTGGGACTTGGGAATTTCCATTCACCTCAGACCTGTCCCCCTCCTCATCTGTGTCCATTTATAGCACACTGCATAATCCTGGTACCAGAGGAGCCTATCCCAATAAAATAGCTTAGTCCTCCCTGAGTACTGGTAGCAGTGCTCACTGGTCAGAACCACTTCTGATGATACCATTGTGTGATCCTGATACATTCCTGCACTCTGCTGATATCACTGTCTCTCTCCATGTGGTATCCCTCACTGTGTGGGTCTAATTGATGCCTCTGTCAGTGTCTCTCGCTCTTGCAGCTACTCCAGATCCTGAGCCAACAGCATTCTCCACTCCAGAGGGAAGCAACTGCACAGGCCATGGATGGAGCCTGGGAATTTCCAGATCTCTGTGGGACTCAGTGCCATTCTCCATGTGTAACCTTCATTGCATTAGTCTAATTTCCCATTCTGTCGACTTCTCTGTCTTGTGTAGGTATTCCTGATGTCCCTGACTCAGCAGAATTCCCAATTCCTGTCTCGTCCATCACCACATTGAAGACAGTTGGTCAGCCAGAGAGACATGGAGAGGGAGATCTGGAGCCTTCAGTAAATCCTGCAGCCGGTAAGATCACTCACAGTAAACAGCACAGGGAGGAGTTAGTGGACTTTAATTCAGACCCTAAGGGCATGATGTAGGAACAATGCTGGGCAAGGAACATGAGAAAATTCTCAGGTTTCATTATCACCATCTTGTCTGTAAATTCATCTGTTCCACAGAACCCTCCCTATGTCTGTCAGTTTCTCCATTGTCTGTTTCATAGATACCACTTCCCCTTTCTCTATCAGCCCCTACAATCCTGCTTATCCCTGTAAGATCCTCATATCGGTAAAACTCTCCAAGTTTCTGCCTTTGCCTTTAATCCCGGGTTCTGTCACATCTCTCCTTAACTGAAGAAAAACAACTCTTCAGTTCCTTAAGCCATCCTGGTCAGTGTAGTCCTTTCCAGACCTGAAAAACCTCCCTGTCTTTGTGACTTTTTTGAACTCCTACTACCTTCATGATCTCTGTAACCTTCCCGTCACGACAACAAAAAAGCTCTGTACCTTAGTAACCTCCTCCAGCTGTGAGACTCCTCCTTGTCTCTGGGCACAAAGCAGAGTGACCCTGCTTTTCTCATAAATTAGTTTCTGCATTTCTAATGATGACTATGAATTCTTCCTGTCTCTAAAACGCACTCAGTCTCTGTAAACTCTGCTGGTCCCGATTGATGTAATTTCCTTCAGTAACTACAAACCTTTATACCTTTAATCTCCTCCAGACGCGACCACACAGTTTATTTCTACAACCTCTATGAGTGATAGGGTCATAGAGACGTACAGCACAGAAACAGACCCTTCGGTCCTACCCGTCCATGCCAACCAGATATCCCAACCCAATCTAGACCCACCTGCCAGCACCCGGTCCATATCCCTCCAAACCCTTCCCATTCATATACCCATCCAAATGCCTCTTAAATGTTGCAATTGTACCATCCTCCACCACATCCTCTGGCAGCTCGTTCCATACACGTACCACCCCCTGCGTGAAAAAGTTGCTCCTTAGGTCTCTTTTATATCTTTCCCCTCTCACCCTAAACCTATGCCCTCGAGTCTGGACTCCCTGACCGCAGGGAAAAGACTTTGTCTATTTATCCTATCCTATCCATGCCCCTCATAATTTTGTAAACCTCTATAAGGTCACCCCTCAGCCTCCGAAGCTCCAGGGAAAACCGCCCCAGCCTGTTCAGCTTCTCCCTGTAGCTCAAATCCTCCAATCCTGGCAACATCCTTGTAAATCTTTTCTGAACCCTTTCAAGTTTCACAACAATTCTTCTGATAGGAAGGAGGCCGGAATTGCACAAAATATTCCAACAGTGGCCAAACCAATGTCCTGTACAGCCACAACATGACCTCCCATCTCCTGTACTTAATACTCTGACCAATAAAGGAAAGCATACCAAACGCCGCCTTCACTATCTTATCTACCTGCGACTCTACTTTCAAGGAGCTATGAATTTGCACTCCAAGGTCTCTTTGGTCAGCAACACTCCCTAGGACCTTACCATTACGTGTATATGTCCTGCTAAGACTTGCTTTCCCAAAATGCCGCACATCGCATTTATTTGAATTAAACTCCATCTGCCAGTTTGCCCATTGTCCCATCTGGTCCAGATCCTGTTGTAACCCTCTTCGCTGTCCACTACACCTCCAATTTTGGTGTCATCTATAAACTTACTAACTATACCTCTTATGCTCGCATCCAAATCATTTATGTAAATGACAAAAAGTAGAGGGCCCAGCACTGATCCTTGTGGCACTGCACTGGTCACAGGCCTCCAGTCTGAAAAACAACCCTCCACCACCACACTCTGTCTTTTACCTTTGAGCCAGTTCTGTATCCAAATGGCTAGTTCTCCCTGTATTCCATGAGTTCTAACCTTGCTAATCAGCCTCCCATGGGGAACCTTGTCGAATGCCTCACTGAAGTCCATATAGATCACATCTATCATCTGCCCTCCTCAAATTTCTTTGCTACGTCTTCAAAAAACTCAATCAAGTTTATGAGACATGATTTCACACGCACAAAGCCATGTCAGCTATTCCTAATCAGTCCTTGCCTTTCCAAATACATGTGCATTTTGTCCCTCAGGATTCCCTCCAACAACTTGCCCACCACTGAGTTCAGGCTCACCGTTCGATAGTTCCCTAGCTTGACTTTACCATCCTTCTTAAACAGTGGCACCACTTTTGCCAACCTCCAGTCTTCTGGCACCTCACCTGTGACTGTCGATGATAGAAATATCTCAGCAAGAGGCCCAGCAATCACTTCTCTGGCTTCCCACAGAGTTCTCGGGTACACCTGATCAGTTCCTGGGGGTTTATTCACCTTTTACCGTTTCAAGACATCCAGCACTTCCTCCTCTGTAATCTGGACGTTTTGCAAGATGTCACCATCGATTTCCCTACAGTCTATATCTTCCATATGCATTTCTACAGTAAATACTGATGCAAAATATTCATTTAGTATCTCCCCCATTTTCTGCGGCTCCACACAAATGCCGCCTTGCTGATCATTGTGGGGCCCTATTCTCTCCCTAGTTACCCTCTTTTCCTTAATATATTTGTAAAAACCCTTTGCATTCTCCTTAATTCTATTTGTCAGACCTATCTCATGTCTGCGTTTTGCCCTCCTGATTTCCCTCTTAAGTATAATCCAACTTCCTTTATACTCTTCTAAGGATTTACTCGATCTATCCTGTCTATACCTGACATATGCTTCCTGTTTTTTTTCTGAACCAAACACTCAATTTCTTTAGTCATCCAGAAATCCCAATACTTACCAGCCTTCCCTTTCACCCTGACAGGAATATACTTTCTCTGGACTCTTGTTATCTCATTTCTGAAGGCTTCCCGTTTTCCAGCCGTCCCTTTAGCTGTGAACATCTGCCTCCAATCAGCTTTCAAAGGTTCTTGCCTTATACTGTCAAAATTGGCCTTTCTCCCATTTAGAACATCAACTTTTAGATCTGGTCTATCCGTTTCCATCACTATTTTAAAACGAATAGAATTATGGTCGCTGGCCCCAAAGAGCTCCCCCTCTGACACCTCACTCACCTGCCCTGCCTTATTTCCTAAGAGTAGGTCAAGTTTTGCACCTTCTCTTGTAGGTACATCCACATACTGAATCAGAAAATTGTCTTGTACACACTTAAGAAATTCCTCTCCATCTAAACCTTTAACACTATGTCAGTCCCAGTCAATGTTTGGAAAATTAAAATCCCCTACCATACCTACACTATTCTTCTTACAGATAGCTGAGATCTCCTTACAAGTTTGTTTGGCAATTTCCTTTTGACTATTGGGGGGTCTGTAATAAAATCCTAATAAGCTGTTCATCCCTTTCTTATTTCTCAGTTCCACACAAATAACTTCCCTGGATGTATTTCTGGGAATATCCTTCCTCAGCACAGCTGTAATGCTATCCCTTATCAAAAATGCCACTCCCCTTCTCTCTTGCCTCCCTTTCTATCCTTCCTGTAGCATTTGTATCCTGGAACATTAAGCTGCCAGTCTTGCCCATCCCTGAGCCATGTTTCTGTAATTGCTATGAGATCCCAGTCCCATGTTCTTAACCATGCCAAGAGTTAATCTGCCTTCCCTGTTCGGCCCCTTGCATTGAAATAAATGCAGTTTAATTTATTAGACCTACCTTGTCCCTGACTGTTTGTTTGATTCGCTTCTGTTCTCAGCTGTACCCGTCTCAGATTAAGCTCCCAAAATCCTCCCTGTGATTGTTATCACGTTCCATCCCTGCATTCTTCCAAATCCCTGTAAAGTCCTCCCATTCCTAAAACCCACCCTGTATCTGTCACCTGTCCGAGCTTCCACAAGCCTCCCTATCTCTGTAAGACACCCCCCCCCCCCCCCCACCCACCCCCATCCCAGTTACTACAGCCCGCTGTATCACTAAATGCCAGTAGTCACTATAATACCAGAGTAAGGTGTGAAAGCAGGAATACTGCACTGGGTTAATGATCAGTCGTGATCATATTGGATGGTGGGACCGACTCTGTAGTCAAATGGCCGATACCTGCTCTTTCCTGTGCTTCTCTATAAACTTACTATCTATATAACCTCCTTCAGTCCCCACAGCCCTCCCTCTCTCCATAAACTCCTTCAGTCCCCACGACTCTTCCTATCCATGTAACCTGAATCATTCCTCACAAACCTCCCTAACTCCATAACCTCCAAAAGGGCCCACAACCCTCCCTATCTCCATAATCACATCCTGACCCAACGACCCTCCCGTTCACAGTAACCTCCTTCAATCCTCATGATCCCCCTGATCTGTGAAACCTCCTTCAGGCCCAACAGCCCTGCAGATCTCTTTGGCCCCTTTCAGGCCCCACAACATTCCCTATCTCCATAATGTTCTTCAGTCACCACTGCACTATCTGTGTCCATAATCTAATACAGTCCCCACATCACTCCCTATCTCCATAATGTCCTTCAGTCCCCACGACCCTCCCTATTTCCAAAACCTCTATTACCTGTTGAACCTGTAAGCTACCTTTTTCAGATTGATAAACACGAACTTCCATAACCCTTTCTGCTGCCAGTCTGAAACCAAACAGTGTTAGAATGACAGTCGGTCGGGAGCTGAAATATGTTTGTAAGGATATGTCAATGAACAATAACTGGACCCTTAGAAACACTTTTAATAAAAAGAGAATGTGTTTTTGAGCATGTTGGATTTTATTTTTATTGGTGAGAATATAAATGGCAGAATAGATACGGGTGTAGGAGTGGCTGTACCGAGGATACGGTTTATTTGAATTTTCAGAAACCTTTACACAGGTTTCAATAAGGGCTAAAGAGTAACTTGGTAGAGAATAGGGCACCTTAACTGTCAGGAGGTGGGTGAGATATTAGACAAAATAGTGATGTCAGAATTTACTGTGGAGAAAGACATGGAAGCTCGGGAACTTGGGGAAATAAATAGTGATGTCTTTGAAAGAATCCTCAACAAAGAAAAAGGTGGAATCTTAAAACAAATAAAGGTAGATCAATCCTCAGCAGCTCATTAGGTCGATCCTAGTATATTGTGGGAAGCTAGGGAAGAGATTGCAGTGTCCCTAACAGAGATATTTATATTATCAACAGACACAATGAGGTCCGGAAGACTGGAGGGTATTCCATCACTTAAGGGCTTCAGGGAGCAGCCAGGAAATCACAGCCCAGTGAGTCCAGTGATGGGGAAGTTGTTGGAGGAGATTCTGAGAGAAAGGAGCTCCATATATTTGGAAAGGCAAGGGCTGATTAGAGATAGTCAGCATGGCTTTGTGAGTGGGAAACCGTGTTTCACAAACCGGATTGACTCAACGAGGAATTGACCAAGAGATAGATGAAGGCAGAGCAGTCAGCGTTGTCTACATGAACTTCAGTAAAGCATTTGACAAGGTTCCAAGTGATGTAGAACATCTAGTCAAGAGGAAGCAGGAAGCTAACTTAAGTTTGAGGAACCAAGGATCAGAAGCAGGGCTCTAGAGAGTTACATGGGGCAGCACGGTGGCTCAGTGGTTAGCACTGCTGCCTCACAGCACGAGGGACACGATTTCAATCCAGCCCCAGGCGACTGTCTGTGTGGAGTTTGTACATTCTCTCCATGTCTGCGTGGGTTTCCGACAGGTGCTCCGGTTTCCACCCACAGCCCAAAGATGTGCAGGTTAGGTGAATCAGTCATGTGTTGTTCAGGAAAGGGAATAGAGATAATCCTGGGAATCACAGACCTGTCAGTCTTCTGTCTGTGATGTGTAGATTATTGGAGAGGACTCTGAGAGTCAGGATTTATGATTCCTTGGAAAACCATAGTTTGATTAGAGGAAGTCGTCATGACTTTGTAAGGGACAGTTCATGCCTCACAAATCTTATTGAATCCTTTGAGAATGTGACAAAACACATTTATGGCTCATTGAGAAAGTACAGAGCATGGGATACAGGGAAACCTGCCTGTCTGGATACAGAATTCCTGGCCCTTAGAAGACAGAGGGTGATGACAGATGGAAATCATTCAGCCTGGAGCTCAGTGACCAGTGGTTTTCTGCAGGGAGATGTCAAAAATTCTCTGCTCTTTGTGATTTTATGAATGACTTGGATGTGTGAGTGGAAGAGTGGGTAAGAAAGTTTGATAATGACACGAAGGTTGGTGGAGTGGTGAATAGTGTGGATGTCTGCTGGAGGTTGCAATGGGACATTGACTGGATGTAGAGCTGGGCTGAGAAGTGGCAGATGAAGTCAAATCTGGAAAAGTGTGAAGTTCTGCATTTTGGAAGGTGAGACTTGAATGCAGAATACAGGGGTAAAGGCAGAATACTGAATAGTGTGGAGGAACAGATGGACCTTGGATTTCATGACCAGAGATCCATCAAATTTGCCACCAAGCTGTGATAGTGTTGTTAAGAAAGAATATGTTGTATTGGCTTTCATTAGCTGGGGGATTGAGTTTTAAAGCCACAAGGTTATGCTGCAGCTCTATAGAGCCCTGTTTCAATCCCAATTAGAATATTGTGTTCAGTTTTGATCCCTTCATTACAGGAAGGATGTGGAAGCTTTAGAGAGGGTAAAGAGGAGATTTACCAGGATGCTACCTGGACTGGAGGGCATGTCCTATGAAGAAAGGTTGAGGGAGCTAAGGCTTTTCTCATTGGAGTGAAGAAGGGTGAGGTGTGACTTGGCAGAGGTGAACAAGATGGTGTGAGGCAAAGATAGAGTGAACAGTGAGAGACCTTTTTATCCCATGGCATACATGGTACAGGGGAGGATAATTGTAAGGTGATTGGAGGATGGGTAAGGGGAAATTTCAGATGTAGGTTCTTTACACAGAGAGTGGTGGGTGGGTGGAACGGGACATTTTAACAGACTCTTGGATAGGCACATGGATGATAGCAAAATGAAGGGTATGTAAGTTAGTTTGATCTTACAGTCGGGTAAAAGATTGGCATGGCATCATGGCCAAAGATTCTTGAGCTGTACTGTTCTGTGTTCTACGTTCTGTCTGGTAAACTGGGTAATAAGCTCAGATCAATGTAAAAGGATATGGCATTCAGGAGGAGCTAGTCAACTGGATACAAAATTGGGCTTGATAGTAGGAGACAGAGGGTGATGGGAGACATGTTGCCTTTCTGACTGGAGACATGTGACCAGCGGTGAAGTGGGTTCCCTGTTGTTTGTCATTTGGATAAATGGTTTGGATGGGAATATTGGTTTTGTGGGAAGTAAGTTTTTTGAGTGTCACTGAAATTGTTGGTAAAGTGGACAGTGAAGAAAGTTATCTATGATACAACAGGACACATAGTACACTGGGATAGTGGGCTGAAGAATAGCAGATGGAGTTTAGTTAGATAAATGTGAGGTGTTCCATTTTGGTGAAACAAACCAGGGTGGGACCTGTACAGTTAATGTTCGGGCCCTGTGTAGTGTTGTCAGTCAGAGACCCAGGGATGCAGGTACACAGTTCTTTGAATGTGGTGTCACAGGTAGACAGCTGGTGAAGCAGGCGTTTGGGATGGTTACCTTCTTTGGGCAGAGCATTGAGAGTAGAAGTTGGGATGTCATGTTGTGGCTGTACAGGACATTGGTCAGGTCATCATAAAAGCATTGTTGATCAGTCAGAAGAACTCATCTTGTTCACTCAGCTTGTTCACTTCGAGAAGAACTTCTGACATTCTAACCTGGTCTGGCCTGCACGTGACACCAGACCCACAGCAATATGGCTGACTCTGTGCTATACTCTGGGTAATTAGCAGTGGGGCAAAGAATGTTGGTCCAATCAGTGACATCCTCATCCCATGAATGAATAAATAAAAATACATATGTCCCTCCCTACCTCAGCAAACCCCTCCAGCTGCAGCAATCTGTACTGGCTTTGTAACACCGTTCAGACCCTGACCACTCTCTGTAACACTCTCACCACCTCCAGCACCTTCACCTCTCCCTGTTCCTTTTGTGACATAAAACCTTGACAATTATTCCCTCTTCCATCTGACCTCCTCCTGCGAGCAGACCCTTTGCAATCCCTTCAAAGCTTACTCCTAAAACATTCTCTCACTTCAGGATTTTAAGTACTTTTTGGTGTTCCTCTAAGCCCGATAATCTAATATGATCCTTTTTACTTGAGTGAGGGACCGATGAGGATTTCTCGTTGAGGTTTTGTCTATTTCAATGGAATGTCCTTTTGTTGAGTGTTTTACACTGCTCCTTCAAATGTTTTCCACTGTTCATTTACAGACACATGTCTCAGTCTGTTTAGCCTGTTTATCTTGGTCAGTTCTCCTCAAACTCATGTTATTGGTTATTTTTGTTTCTAGTTGTAGCTTGTCCTTTCTGTGATTCACTTTAAAACTTTTTATTTCTTTAAACTGCACTTTATCACAATTTCGCAGAGGATCTCTCCAGGTGACATTACTCATTCACAAAGTTCCATCACACAGTGGTCGCTCTGAGATAGTTATGTCCCTCGCCAGTTGCACAGTTTGTTATTCAAAGAAACACTGAAAACTAATTCTCTGAACTCCCCTTCCAATATCACTCTTGCCAGTGTGACTGTCCCACATTTTGTGAATATTGATGTTTCCCAAAATTATCACAATGTGTTTGTTAAAAAAAAAAATCCAATGAGTTCCTGTGTAATGCAGTGATGTCTGTTCGGTGGCTAAAACTGTTCTGCTGCTTGTGTCCTTGGCAAGTAGTAGCCAGAATTAACATTCAGACTGAATCTACTTCATGATCTCTGACCAAATGCTTCCTCTGTAATGCCTTTCTTATTCATTATTATTAGTGTTACCCATTTTGCCTGAGTTTCCGCAAGGTTGTGATCCATTGTACATTTACGTCCACCTTTTGTTCACCCTGTAACCATATCTCTCTGGTGTCTAAACCTCTTTTATCTCAGTGTCACAAATCCACCTGCCTTATTGATAAGACTTCATCCATTCAAAAAAACCATAATTGACTCTTTCCCACAATTTCCTGTCACAAACCTATTCACTGATGTACAGTTTTAGTTAATCGCTGTCCCATCCTGTTCCTTTCTGATTGTCTTCAGCCACATCCCCATACTGTTCCGATGCTTCACCTTTTCTCTTTGGATTTTGAAAGCTCCTTTCACCTGGACCCTGTCCCTGCATCCTCTCTGTCAGTTTAAAGCCCTGTCCATAAACCTACTGACATGATTGACCAGGACCCTGGTCCCAGCACAGTTCCAGTGGGACCAACTTATTGGATTTTTTTATAAATCAGGTAGGGGATGTGGGTGTCTCTGACTGACCAGCCTTTATTGCCCAGCCCTAGCTGCCCGAGAGCTGAGTAGCTTGCTTGGCCATTTCAGAGGGTAATTGAGAGGCAAACACTTTGCTGTGGGTATGTCGTGCCACGTGAGGTATGTGGGTACCACGTGAGGATAATCTGATCTCGTTGTCGAAAGGACAATTGGGTGGCACGGTGGCTCAGTGATTAGCACTCCTGCCTCACAGCACCAGGGTCACAGGTTTGATTCCAGCCGCGGGCGACTGTGTGGAGTTTGCACATTCTCCCCGTGTCTATGTGAATTGCCTGCCGATGCTCCGGTTTTCTCCCACAGTCCAAAGACGTGCAGGTCAGGCAAATTGGCCATGCTAAATTGCCCATAATGTTAGGTGTATTAGGTCGAGGGAGATGGGTCTGAGTGGGTTACTTTTGGGCCGAAAGACCTTTTTCCACACTGTATGGGATCTAATCTAAGGGATTGGGACTTCACCTGCTCACTGGTTGCTCATCCCTGAGCACTGACACATGAAGCTAAACCGATTCTTCCAACATGATTGTGTGATCCTGAAGTCTTCCAGCACTCTGGTGGTATCACTCAGTCTCTTTCCATGTGGTATCCCTCCCTGTGTGGGTCTAATTACTGCCTCTGTCAGTGTCTCTCTCTTGCAGCTACTCCAGATCCTGAGCCAACAGAATTCTCCATTCCAGAGAGACGCAACAGCACAGGCCAGGGATGGAGACTGGGATTTTCCAGATATCTGTGGGGCTCATTTCCATTCTCCTTGTGTAACCCTCACTGCATCAGTCTAATTTCCCATTCTGTCTATCTCTTCCTGTAGGTACTCAGGAAGTTGCTGACTCAATAGACTTCCCAACTGCTGTGTGTCTCATCCATCACCTCATTGAAGATGGTTATTCAGCCAGAAAGACAAAGGGAAGGGAGATCTGGAGCCTTCAATAAATCCTGCAGTGAGGTAAGATCACTCACAGTGCACAGAGCAGAGAGCAATGAGAGGGCTCCAAACATCGCTAACAAGACATGACAAAGATACAGTGCTGGATGGGGAGCACAGTATAGACACACCCCGTGCTCAATCACCACGTCTACTTTAACTTATGTTGCACTGAGACAGCTTCGGGAGTTCAGAGTTATCAATCCAGGCCTGTGCTGTCTTTGTGAGCATCAGGACAACAGAGGGGTGAATAGGCCTCCGACGAGAGGTTGGGAATGCTGCCTGTGATCTTTCTGTTCTGTGTTCTCTCTCCAACACTGCACTAAGACTCATTACTCTGCAACACTGTATCTATGGCATGGCTTGTGCACCACTGTCTTCAGTCATTTTTTAACTCCTATAACAGTAATTGTCCCTGTAACCTGCTCCATTCCCGATACTCCCTCCACATATTTGAAACGTACTGCATTCCAGACTACCATCCCTATCTCTGTCACTTGCTTCAGTGTCTACAACATGCTTTACTTCAGTACTGTAATCCTCTTTAACTGGTCACAGAGCGATACAGCACGGAAACAGAACCTGTGGTCCAACTCCTCAATGCTGCCCATGTTACCGAAACTGAATGACTCTCATTTGCCTGCATTTGGCCCTTATCTCTTCAAACCTTCTCCTCTTCATGTACCTGCCCAACTGTATTTTCCATGCTGTAATTGTTCTTGTTTCTCCCATGTGCCTGAGGCAGTCTGTTCGGTCTCTGCACCATCCTCTGTGGATAATGTTCCCCCTCAGCTCCCTCTTTAAATCCTTGCTCTCTCACCTCCTGTTTATACCCTCTAGTTTTGGACTCACCTACCCTTGGTTATTCACCATTCTTAGGGTCGCCCCGTGGCCTCCTCTGCCCAAGGGAAATATTTAGGACAGTATTACAAATATCTCCAACGTATGTAACAAAGTGCTGGCCAATGTCGGCAAATGTGTCAAATGTCGCTTTCCCCACCCTGTCCACCTGTGATGCCATTTAGAAGGAACAATGTAACTTGCACCCCCGGTCTCTCTCCCTCTCTCTCTCTCTCTCTCTCTCTCTCTGTTCAACAACCCTGCCCAGAGCCCTTCCATTAACTGTGTTAGTCCTCCCTGGTTTGTCTTAACAGAATCCAACACCTGAATTAAACTCCATCTTTCATTCCTTGGTCCACTGGCCCAGTTGGTCAAGATCCCCTTTGATAACCGTATTTACTGCCCACTACACCATTCATTTGATCATCAACAAACTTTCACACACTCACTCCTATATTTTCAACCAAATTGTTTATGTCAATGATGCCCATCAGTGGGCCCAGCCCTGATCCTTTCTTCAATAATGGAATCAAACCATATTCTTGTCATAGACCCATACAGCATGGAAACTGACCCTTCAGTTGATACCCACCATAATCTAAAACTAAACTCTTCCCAGCTGCCTGTTGCTGGCCCATGTCACTCCACCCCTTCCCTATTCACCTGTTTATCCAAATATCTTTTAAATGTTGTAATTGTACCCACATCAACCCCTTTCTCAGGAAGTTCATTCCACACTCAAACCACCCTTTGTGTAGCAAATTGCCCCATATCTTTTTTTTGAACATCTCTCTCCTCTAACCTTAAAAATGTGGCCCCTCCTCTTGAGACTCCCCCATCCTGAGGAAAAGGCAACTACCATTAAATTGATCTATATACCTCATTTTATTTCATAAACATTTATAGCGTCATGTCTCAACCTCCAGGCTCCAGTGAAAAAAGACTCAGCCTATCCAGCCATTTTTCAGAACTCAAACTTCAAGAATTATATACCTGAACCCGGAGGTCCCTCTGCTCTAAAACACGAACCGAGGCCCGAACATTAATTGTATAAGCTCTACCCTTGTTTGTTTTACCAAATGCATTACATCGTATTTATTCCGATTGAATTCCATCTCTAGTTTTTCAGCCCATTCACTCCCTCCATCAAGATCCCTTTGTAATCTCAGAAAACCTCCTTCACTGTCCATGATGCCACCCTCCAGCCTGCCAGCCCATCACACATGGCTGTCAGTAGGACACATACCTTTGCTAGGGGCTCCACAATTTCTTCCCTAACATCCCACAGTGTCCTGTGATACACTTAATCAGGTTCTGGGACTTGCCATAGCTTTGTGTTTTAAAACCTCCAGCACCACCTCTTTTATAACATGCACTCTTTTCAAGTCATAGAGATATACAACATAGAAACAGACCCTTCGGTCCCCAACTCGTCCAGGGTTCCCAGAAGATCTAAATAAATCCATTCCCTTTTCCAACATTTGGCCCATATACGTCTACACCCTTACTATTCAGATGCCCATCCCGATACCTTTTCAATGTTGTAATTGTATCAGTCTCTATTACTTTCTCTCTCAGCTCATTCCATACACACATCACCATGTGTATGAAGAAGCTGTCCCTTCAGTCCCTCTGTAAACCATTCACCTCTAACCTTAAACCTATGCCCTCTAGTTTTGGACTCCCCACCTTCTGGGAAAAGACCTTGAATGCTTACCCTATCCATTCCGCTCATGTTCATATAAACCTCTGTAAGGTAATCCCTCAGTCTCCGATTCTCCAGTGACAGTAACCCCAGCTTATTCAGCAACAACCCAGGCAATATCTTGTTAATCTTTTCTGAGCCCTTTCAAGTTTCACAACATCCTTCCTGCAGCAGAGAGACTGGAATTGCAGAGAACTCCAAGTGTGGTCTAATGTATTACTCTTGTTCCCTGAGTTCCCCAGTCTTTCTCCACAGTAAGTTCTGGAGTGAAATATAGTTTACGATCTTAGCAAATATCCTGCAGTTCCAAACATCGATGGCCTCATTGATCTTTACTTGACACTATTTTGTCCCGAGTTACTTATACACTCTTCATATACTGATACAATCACTTTTGGATTCTCCTTTCCTTCTCTGCTGAGGCTATTTAATTTAGCCTTCCTCCATTCCTGTTTTCTACTCAAAGTGTATTCCTACAGCCCCTGTATATCCTCAGGGATTCCCTTGATCCAGCTGGCTATACTTAACATGTGCCCCCTTTTCCTTGACCAGACCTTCAATAGACAGTCAGTGTTTCTGAATGCTGTCAGCATTGACCTGCACACAAACAGGAAAATACGAGCGCTGATCGATCAATTTATCTCACTTTTAAAATATTCTCACTTGTCAAACTTCCCTTTCCCTGTAAATAATTCCCTTCCCCAATCACATTTTGAAAGTTCCTGGCTAATACGATGAAGATTGGTCAGGCTCCATTTTATAACTTGCACTTGTGGACCAGGCCTGTCCTTTTCCAAAGCTATTTTCAAACTGATAGAACTGTGGTCACTTTGGCAAAATGCTTTCCCACTCACATCTCAGTCCCTTTCCCTACCTTGTTTCCCAAAGGGAGGTCAGGTCTTGCCCCTTTCTCTTTTCAGGCCATTTACATATTGATTGGGAGTTTTCTGGACTACAATTACCAAATACCTCCCTTGCAAACACTGAACACTGGCAGTCCCAGTCTAGGTTTGGAAAGTTCAGAAACCCCTACCATAACAGCCTTATTATTATGGTTGATATTTAAGATGTCCCGACATATTTGTTCCTCAGTCTGCCACAGATTATTCAGGGTCAGCAGTCCGATCGTATCAAAGTGATGACCCATTCTTATTTCTCTGTTCCACTAACATAGCTTCACTGGGCGATCCCACAGGAATATCCTCTCTAAGTCCTGCTGTGATGATTCATGCAATCAAAACCCATTCCCACACGTCCTCTCTTGCCTCCCCTTCCTGTAGCATCTCTACCTTGAAATAGTGAACTGCCAGTCCTGCCCTTCCCTCAGCTGTGTTTCTGTAATAACTATAATATCCCAGTCCCATGTTCCAATCCATGCCTTGAGTTCATCTTCCTTAGCTGTCTGGCCCCTTGCATTGAAATAAATGTAGTTTAATAACCAGTTTTCCCACATTCCCTGCTATGTTCTTGCCTGCCTTGTCTGCTGAAATTGCTGTCTTTAAATTGTGTACCTGCCTCAATCTACTTTCTGCCCTTACGTTTATTTAAGGTCCAATACGCTGGCAGACTGGGTTATATCCTCTCAAGCAGCTCTAGCAATTCACCCCACCAGGATATGGGTCCCTCTCCTGCTCGCAGTTGAGGTGCCTTTCCCACCCTGTCTCCCTGTGCTGACACCTTCAGGGATCTATGGACTTGTCCACCATGGTCCCTGTATTCCTCAGTACTCCGCAAGGACCTACCGTTTATTATGTCTGTACTTCGCTTATCGTAGCTTCCACAGAGTATTACCTCACTTCGATCAGAACTAAACTCTGCTTAGATTATCATCCAATCAACATCGGACTGCAGACAGAGACCATCCTCCTCACTGTGAACAACACCCTCACCTTTCATATCATCTGCAAACCGACTAATGATACCTTCTGCTTTCACATCCGAGTTATTAATATTCAATGGTTCCTGCACAGATTCCTGTGGTACACCCGCTGGTGAAAATACTCTATCCACCAATTTTGCATCCAATCTGCCAACTTGCCTTGGAACCCAGTCCTTTTGGACCAGCCTTCCATGTTGGATCTTGTTTAAGGACTTATTCAAGTCCGTGTAAACCACATCATCTGCACTGTCTTCATCAATATACTTAAGCACCATTTAAAAAAAACTGAACCGAATTCCTCAGACAGTATCTTCCTCTGCCAACTCCGTGATGACTAAACCGAGTTGATCCTTACCTTTGCAAGTGTCGATTCATCCTCACAATTGTTTCCAATAATTTCCCTCCCCCTGCTGTCAGACTATCTGCTCTGTAATTACCTGGCCCTATCCCTGCTGCCCTTCTTGAACAAAGGAACCACATTAGCGATCCTCCAGTCATTCAGCACTTCACCTGTGGCCAGCAAAGTATGAGATATATCCACCAGGGCCCCAACAATCTCTGGGTAATTCGCATGGGGTCAAAGAATGCTGGTCCAGGCAGTGACACCCACATCCCATGAATGAATAAATAAAAATACATATGTCCCTCACTACCTCTGCAAACCCCTCCAACTGCTGCAATTCGTACTGGCTTTGTAACACCGTTCAGGCCCTGACCACTCTCCGTAACACTCTCACCACCTCCAGCACCTTCACCTCTCCCTGTTCCTATCGTGTCAATAAACCCTGATAACGATTCCCCTTCCCATTGCCCTCCTCCTGCTAGCAGACCCATTGCAATCCCTTTAAAACTTACTCCTAAAACTCTCTCTCACTTCAGGATTTTAAGTACTTTGTGGTGATCTTCTCAGCCTCATAATCTAATATTATCCATTTTGTCCTGCCTGAGGGATTGGTGGGGATTTCCTGCTGAGGTTTTGTCTGTTTCAGTGGAATGTCCTTTTGTTGAGTGTTTTACACTGTTCCTTCAAATGTTTTCCACTGTTCATTTCCAGACACATGTTTCAGTGTGGTTAGCCTGTTTACTTGGTCAGTTCTCCTCTCATACCCATGTAATTGGCTATTTTTGTTTCTAGTTGTCCTTTCTGTGATTAACTTTAAAACTTTATATTTCTTTAAACTGCACTTTATCACAATTTCCCGAAGGATCTCTCCAGGTGACATTACTCATTCACGATGTTTTATCACACAACAGTCTCTCTGAGACAGTTACGTCCCTCGCCAGTTGCACAATGTGTTATTCTAAGAAACACTGAAAAGAAAATTCTCTGAACTCCCCTTCCAATATCACTGTTGTCAGTGTGATTGTCCCAGACTTTGTGAATATTGACGTTTCACTAAATGTTCACCATGCCTGTATTAAACATTCCAATGAATTCCTATTTATTGCAGTGACGAGCCATGAAATGCTGTTCGGTGGGTGGTCTAAAACTGTTCTGCTGCTTGTGTCCTTGGCAAGTAGTAGCCAGAATTAACATTCAGACTGATTCTACTTCATGATCTGTTGCCAAATGCTTTCTCTGTAATGCCTTTCTTACCCATTATTGTGAGCGTTGTCCATTTTGCCTGAATTTGCACAAGGTTGTGACCCATTGAATATTTCTGTTCCCCCTTTTGTTCACCCTGTAACCACATCTCCCTGGTGTCTGAATCCCTTTTATCTCTGTGTCACAAATCCATCTACCTTGTTGCAGAGACTTTGTCCATTAATAAAAAAACATAATTTACTCGTTCCCACAATTTCCTGTCACAAATGGATTTGCTGATCTACAGTTTTAGTTAAACTTTGTCCCATCCTGTTCCTTTCTGTTGTCTTCGGTCACATTCCCACGCTGCTCTGATGCTTCACGTTTTCTCTGTGGATTTGGAAAGCTCCTTTCACCTGAAGCCTGTCCCAGTATCCTCTCTGTCAGTTTAAAGCCCTGTCCATTAATCTACCAACGTGATTGGCCAGGACATTGTTCCACTGGAACTGTGCTGGGACCAATCTGAATGGATTTTTTAAAAATCAGGTATGGGATGTGGGTGTCTCTGTCTGACTAGCCTTTATTGCCCATCCCTTGCTGCCCTTGAGCTAAGCAGCTGTCTCACCCATTTCACAGGGTCATTGAGAGGCAAACACTTTGCTGTGGGGATGTCGTGCAGACCACATGAGAGTGAACTGTTGTCTTTCTCTGAAGGTCAAGGGCTTGGATTTTTATCAATACTTAAATTGGATTTAACAATCCATAAATTTAAAACCTATATTCATTTAAAATTCCACATGGTTAGAAGTTAGAAAGAAGAAGGGGGGGGGGGGTCACTTTGTTGGGATTGTATTGTAGACTGTTGTAGACCCAACAGATACCAGAGGAGCAGATGTGTAGAGAGATTGCAGATAACTATAGGAATAATAGAGGAGTGCAGGCTGGAGATTTTAATATTCCCTGTACTGACTGGGCCACCTCGAGTATAAAAAGACCTGGACGGAGAGCAATTTTTCAAATGTGTCCAAGGAAGGTTCCTAAATCAATATGCAGAGGGCCCTACTCTACTCAGGCAGGTGCAACACTGGACCTCCCCTCAGAAAACGAGGTCGGGCAAGTGACTGAAGTGTCATTCAGAGAGCACTTGGGGTCCAGTGCCCACAACTGTCTTCGTTTTAACATAGTTATGGAAAAAGATCAGCAGGTCCACAGATTGAAGAGGAAAACTGGAACAGGGCCAGGTTTGGGGCCATTCTGTAGGATCTGGCCAGCGTCAATGCTGTGAATTTAAAATTGCACAACGCCCAGTTATAATCCAACTCGCTTTGGAAGCGCTGGTGATCACTGTAACAGATGAAAGGCTTAAACTAAATTTGTTTGATATTATATTCCATGACACTGCCATCCTGTTGCTATAAATTCTGTACCTTAGGATTGTGCTCCACAACCACCTGATGAAGAAGCAGTGCTCTGAAAGCTAGTGCTTTCAAATAAACTGGTTGGACTGGAACCGAGTGTCGGGTGATTTTTAACTTTGTACATCCCCAGTCCGACACCAGCACCTCCACATTATGATTCTAATCCAATGGGTGAGTCTGTTTGAAGGAAAAGGAACAACTGGCAAATGGGAGGCTTTTCAAAGCGTGATCTCAAGAATCCAGGACCAGTATGTCCCATTGGTGTAAAGGGAAATGCTGGCAGGGTTAGGGATCCTTGGCTGATGGGGGATAATAAGGCTCTGTTCTTGAAATGAAGACCGCATGCATTGAATTTGAGCTATCCATATCTACATAAACTCTTCTATTCTTAAAGACATGATCAATTTGTGGAGACTCTACAATCCTCTCAGTCCCTGTAATACTCCCAATCTGCAGAAGTCATTCCAATGCCTGTGACTCTTTCAATACAATTCCTACAAGACCCACTATCGATGAGATATCTTTTCATTGCCAGCACCCACCCTGTCAATGTAAGCTCCTCCAGTGTCTCCATCCATCTACTCATTTCCACAATCTTCTCCAGCTCTTACATGTGTAAACATCACCCTCCCCTACAACCCTTCCCATTCTGACCAAACTGGAGGAGGTTACTAATGCTCCGAAATCTGTTAAACTGTCTCCAACCAAAATTGCTGTCTTTATCACTTGGAGAATCTGTCTGATTCCGCACCTTCATTGTCTAAATAACCTGCAGAACCTAAGCCTTCCTGTGTCTATAAACATCTTCAGTCCCGACTACCCTCCATACGTCTAGTTGTTTTTCCAATCTGTACAACCCACTTTACCTCTGTACTCAGCTCCATTCACCTGAAACATTCCTGTCTGTGTAAAACACCCCATCCTACCAACATCCTTATCCCTGTAAACTGCTCCATTCCTCCCAACCTCCCCATCTCCATGAACTCCTGTAGGCCCGACAGCTCTACACATTTCTGTAACCTCCTGTGGCTCTATGCTCCTCCGTCCCTGTGAAAGCACCTCCAGTCCCCACAGTTCTCGCAGTCTGGTCATTTGATCCAGATCAGACCATTGCTGTCTCTGTTACCTTATACAACTTTAGCAACGCCTCCTATTTGTGTCACTTCATTCAGATCGCATCCTCTCCCGCTTCCCGAAACCTCTTGCTGCCATCATAACCCTTGCTATTTAGAACATGGAATAGCACATTCCTGTACAAGCCCTTCCGCCCTCAATATTGTGCTGACCTTTTATCTTACTCTGAAGATGAAACGAACCTACATACCTGACATTTTACTATCATTGATGTGCCTATCCAAGAGTTGCTTAGATGTCTGTAATGTATCTGAATCTACTACCACGGCTGGCAGTCCATTCCACGCACCCACCACACTCTGTGTAAATAACGTACCAGTCCCTTCCATGCCGACAGGATATTCCAACCCAGTCTAATCCTACCTGCCAGCACCTGGCCCATTTCCCTCTGATATCTAAGCTAAACCTTCTGTCAATTACCTTAAACGTATGTCCCCTTGTGATAGCCATTTCACCATAGGAAGTAGTCTCTGGTTATCCACTCTATCTATGCCTCTCATTCCCTTGTACACCTCTATCAAGTCACCATTCTTCCTCCTTCGCTGTGATCAGAAAAGCCCTAGCTTCCACAACCTACCTTCTATGGGCATGCCCTCCAGTCCAGGCAGCAGCCTGCTAAATCTCCTCTGCACTGTCTTTAAAGCTTCCACGTCCTTCCTATAATGAAGCGAATAGAACTGTTCACAATATTCGAAGTGTGGTCTAACTGGGGTTCTGTAGAGCTGCAGCAAAATCTCACATCTCTTAAATTCAATCCCCCTGCTAATGAAAGCCAACACACCATCCACCTTCTTAACAGCCTGTCAACTTGGGTGGGAACCTGAGGGACACAGGATCCCTTTGTTCCTGCACGCTGCTAAGAGTTCTGCCTTTAACCACGTAAAGGTTTTCTGCAGAATCCTCCAATCTAAAACTATTCCTATCTTTGTAAGTTCCTCCAGTCCCTACAACACTCATAAACTGTGAAACCTCCTCAAGTCCATATGTTCCTAATGTCTGCAAAATCCTCCCGTCCTGATGCCCCTCCATATCTCTGTAACCCCCACCATCCTCCAGTGCCCTTCTGGGGAACATTGCAGAGGAAGAAGGAGTTGGAGAGTCTAGCCAATGTTACGAGGTATGAAGGGCTGCAGAACTTGGAGGATGGTACAAATGTTGGAAGGGACGTGGGAAACAGACCCTTCATTCCAACCCAGCCATGCCGACAGGATATTCCAACCCAATCTAGTCCCACCTGCCAGTACCTGGCCTATCTCCCTCCAAACCCTTTCTATTCATATATCCATCCAAATGCTTCTTAAATGTTGCAATTGTACCATCTGTAAGATTGGCTGAAAGATCCAATCAAACATTACCTGTGGTTCAAATCATAACATCCTCCAGGTTCCACTACCCATTCATGGTCCCATCCTGCAGATCAGATATCCCAACCCAATGTAGTCCCACCTGCTAGCACCCGGCCCATCTCCCTCTAAACACTTCCTATTCAAATACCAATCCAGATGCCTTTTAACTGTTACAGTTGTGCTAGCCTCCACCACTTCCTTTGCAAGCTCATTCCATATATGTACTATCTTCTGCGTGAAAAAGTTGCCCCTTTTTATCTTCTCTATCTTTCTACTCTCACCCTAAACCTCGCCCTATAATTCTGGACTCGCACACCCCAGGAGAAACCCTTTGTCTCTTTACCCTGTCCATGCCCCTCTTGATTTTATAAACCTCTATAAGGTCACCCTCAGCCTCCGACTCTCCAGGATAAACAACCATCACCTGTTCAAACTCTCCCTATAGCTCATCCCTGGCAACGTTGTTGTAAATCTTTTCTGGATCTTTCCAAGTTTCACAAAATCCTTCCGATCGGAAGGAGAACAGAGTTGCATGCAGCATTCCAAAAGTGGCCTCACCACTGTCTTGTACAGCCGCAACATGACCTCCCAACTCCTGTACTCAATACTCTGACCAATAAAGGAGTGTATACCAAGCGCCTTCTTCGCTCTCCTAACTACCTGTGACTCTACTGTCAAGGAACTCTGTATTTCATTTGAAAAATTGCATAGACAGGTAGAGTGGCCCGAGGTCTTCTGGGTAATGCGAGTTCAGTCTAAGCTGATAGGCAGAGCCAGTGAAATATTTGCAGCGCTGTCTGATGAATGTTCGAGAGATAATGCACATGTCAAACAGGCTGTTTTAAGTGCTTATGGATTGCTTATGAAAGGGAAGCCAAGCCACTACAATTCCCTTTACTGTACCATCACTATCTGTCAAAGCTCCTTCAGGTCTATATCCTCCGAATTGTTGAAACCTGCTCTCACCATTGTAACCCCCATTATTTCCTAACATTGTTGAGTCTCTAAAAGCTTCCCTATCAGGTTAATCTCCTCCACTGTATACAACACTCCTAGCCTGTGTAATCTCTTCAATTCCTTCAGTTCCTATATACCTATGTATAGGTGTGACTGTTATCTGGCCATTGTTTCCTCATTTATATCTGCAAAAGGCTCTGCTCACTGTAGCACATCCTATGTTCATAAGTGAATCTGGTCTCTCACAAGACTCTCTATCACTCTCTCCTCCAGTCTCGACAAGCTTCCCTATCCCTGTCATATCTTGCAGCACTCACTCACTCTCTCTGATATATCTTCCAGTGAATAAATTCACCTCTCCTTCTAACTGTATCCAGTCTACAACTTCATCCCTGTCTGTACAACATCCTCCAGTCCATATACTCCTCTCTATTGCTGCAGCATTCTCCAGCTTATATCATCTTCCATGTGCTTGCAACATTCTCCAGTCCATACCACCCACCCTTTCCCTATAATATTCTCCAGTCCATACCATCCTCCCTATCACTGTGATATTCTCCAGATCCCACAACTGTTGTTAAATGTACCACATCCTGGAATTATGTGAATGTTTCTACGCCCTGATCAACATAGTCCATGTAACGATCCACAACCCTATACACATCCCTATCTCTGAAGTCTAATCAAAGACGCTTTATCTCTCTAACTTCCCCCAAACAATAAAATGTTTTCTCCTGCGAACAATCTGTAGCAACTGTAAATATGTTTAACCCTGCAACATTGTCGCGCCCCCAAACATCTCTCCCACTCTGTGACCTCTAACCATCCCTCAAAGGCCATCTCTCAGTGACACGCGCCATGCATTTGCAACAAGGCAAATGGAATGACAGCATTAACTGAGCCAACAGAATTCTCCACTCCAGGGTGATGAGGCAACACAGACCAGGGATGGAGACTGCGATTTTCCAGATCTCTGTTGCACTCAGTGCCATTCTCCATGTGTAACCCTCACTGCATCAGTCTAGATTCCTATTTTGTCTGTTTCTCTATCTCCTGTAGATACTCAGGATGCTCTTGAGTCAACAGAATTCCCAATTCCTGTCTCGTCCATCACCACACTGAAGACAGTTGGTCAGCCAGAGAGATGGACAGTGAGATCTGGAGCCTTCAGTAAATCCTGCAGCGAGGTAAGATCTCTCACAGTGAACAGAGCAGAGTGTATTTAAGGGATTGAACTTTGGTCTAGAAGACATGACACAGATACAGTGTTGAAGGGTAAACACAGAGCATGATGGTCCCAGGCTCAAACCCCACCGTCTTGTTAATTTTCATCTCTGCTGTGCAGAGCCTTCTTGTGTCAATACAATAAGTTGACAATTATCAATTCAGGCCTGTGATGTCTTAGTTAGGATCAGTGCAACAGAGGGGAAAGCAGGCCTCCCTTAAAGAGATGGTATTGAAACCTGGGATCTTGCTGTTCTATATTCCCTCCTCATGCTATCTATTGTCATGTGATAGAGTCATACAACAAGGAAACATGCCTTTTGGTCTAACTTGTTTGTGCCAATGTCTTGAATGCTTGTAATTCCTAGAAATTTTCTTATTTCTATAACCTCCACTCCTCCCAAATTCCCGCTGTATATTTGAAACCTACTCCGATGCTGATGACTCTCCCTGCATGTAAATTGCTCCAATGTCGATAGCATGCCCAATCTCAGTAATCTCATCCTGCACTCAGTACAATAATTCCCATTTCTATAGTTTTGCACAATACTTACAGTAACCCCGTCTCTGTAAAATCCTCCAGCCTAGAGCAAAACACCCACCTGTGTACTTTTCTCAAGCCCCAAGAAAACATGATATCACTGTAACCTTCTGCTGGTCCGATCACACTCCTGCCTCCTGGCCTATAGTACCACATAACCACCGTAACCTTCTCCCAACCCTACCGACCTCATTACCGATATGAACACCTCCAGACCTTTTTCAAGCCACAGCACACTCCACATCTCTGTTTGCTCGTCCACTCCCTACAGTCCTCCCAGCAACTCAAACACTCTCCCTTTGTGTAATTCTGCAATTTAGGCAGCACGGTGACTCAGTGGTGAGCACTGGTGCCTCACAGTACCAGGGAACCAGGTTCGATTCCAGCGTTAGGTGACTGTCTGTCTGTGTGGAGTTTGCACCTTCTCCCTGTGTCTGCGTGGGTTTCCTCCAGGTATTCCAGTTTCCTCCCACAGTCCAAAGATGTGCAGTTCAGGTGAATCGGCCATGCTAAATTGTCCATAGTGTTAGGTGCATTGTCGGAGAGAAGTGGGTCTGGGTGGATTACTTTTTGGAGAGTTGGTGTGGACTTGTTGGGCCGAAGTACCTGTGCTCATGCTGTAGGGAATCTAATCTAAACTCTCCCTCTGCGTGCGATATTACTGCCCCTAAATATATCCATCTGTCCATAATCAGCCCCAACACCTTCAAACCTCCGAGTCTCTGTGAACTCCCAAAGCTCCAACATCCCTCCTTAACTGTGTAAACTTTTCCATTCCTGAAACACTCTGAAAATGTGGACGTCCTACAAACCTCCCTATCTGCGTAATCCTCTCAGGACCCTGTAAAACCACCGATCTGTGGAACCAGATCCAATGCTTGTGACTCTCCCGACCAGTTTCTACAAGACTTACTATCTCTGTAACATCCTCCCGTCGCTATCACCCGCCCTGCCAATGTAAACTCCTCTGGTCTCCCCACCAATCTAATCATCTCCATAACCTTCTCCAGCTCTTACACCCCTATCTGTGTAAATGTTACACTCCCCTACAAACATCCCTAAAGCAGAACCTCCTCCAGTGTCTGCAATACTCCCTATCTGTGTTTGTGTCTCCAGGATCTATTGCTTTTCCTGTCTCTGTAAGTTCTAACAGATTGTACAGCTTGCCGGTCCATATTCTTTCCAGAACCTCAGCATCTGACATCAACAAAAGTCTTCATTAACTACAGCCTTCCATATCTCTGTTCTTTCCTCAATTCTATACAACTCTCTTAATCTCTGTAAGTAACACAATTCCATAAAATATCCCATACCTGCGTAAACTGACCCAATCCGACAGTGAGAAGCCTCACCGTCCTTTTGATCATCTGTTGTCCCTTCAGATCTCCCTGTATTTTCCCTGACTCCATTGAATACAGCCCATCTCATGTTATAACTCCTCAAACTCATATGTTACTCTCCATCTCTGTGATATTCTTCAGTTACTGCAATTCTCATTCTTTATCTCCAGAGCTTCCAATCCCCCGATCGATGTAAGGTTTTGGTCCTTTGCAGCATGTTTAACACCTTTAGCAGCCTCCAACTCCTCAACGCATCCTGTTGCTGTAACCTCCTCAAATACTACAGCTTACTGTCTTTGTAATATCTTCCAGTATCTGCAACCCTCTCGATTTTTGTAACCCACTCCAGAACAGCACTCCACATCGCGATGTAACTGATGAGAATGCTGCAAACCTGCCTTCACAGTCCTCAGTAACTCTCTGAACTCCTGCAGCCCCACAACCCTCAGTATCTCTGGCTCCTCCAATCCCTACACTTCTCCCTGGCTGTGTGAACTGATCCAGCCCCTTCAACCCTCCCTATCTCACTCACTCCTGCAGCTCCAATTCTTGCCCATGTCAGTGTAATTACCAGCACCAACAATCCTCCCGGTCTCTATAAACTCCTGCAGCTCCAACTGTGTACTCCCCAGTCCCTCCAATCCTCCGTTTCTCTTTAAACTCCTGTAGCTCCAATACCACCCCATCTATCTACTCTCTAGTGCCTCTGTGTAATCTCTAGTTCCTATATTCCTCCCAATCTCTGTAAATCCTTCAGAACCGATAATCCTGTAACTCTATTTGACATCTTTCAGCCCGATAACCACCTGATCACAAATCACCAAACTCTGTAACATCCTCCAGTCTCTACAGCCCAGCTTTTCTCTGTTAGCTTCTCTGGTGTCTGTATTCCCCTTTATCTCCGGTTACAGATCCTTGCTCAGTGAAAAAATGTCTCAGTACCGAATCTGTAAGAACACAAGAATCTTTGGTGTATCAATAAATTTGCCTCATTTTCTAAATTTTAATGACTGCAAGTTCAACCTTGTCCACCTCTTCTCATCAATATCCCTCCATTTTGAAGATCAGCCTGGTGAACCTTCTCTGGGCTGCCTCCAATGCAAGGACATTTTCCCTCCAGATAGGGGACCAAAGCTGTTCACAGTATTCTCAGTGCGGGCTGACAGGAGTATTCTATAGTTGTTACAAGCCTTCCCTATTTTTATTCTCCATTCCCTTTGAAATCAATGCCAGCATTCCATTTACATTCTCTATGTCATGCTGGCCCTGTATGCTACCTTTCTGAGATTTATACACCAGGATTCCCAAGTTACACCATAGCGTAGCTTTCTGCAGTTGATCTGAAACCAAGAGGTGACAGCAATAATCACGAAAGTACTGGAATGTATGTTAAACGATATGCCAAAAATACTAATTACACAGTCCATAAGACCATCATGTATAGTGGTAGAATTAGACCATTCAATCCATCAGGTCTATTCCACTATTTGATTGTGTATGAATTGTTTCTCAATCCCATTCTCTCACTCCCTGTAACCCTTGAACTCCTTATTCATCCAGAACCTGCTTATCTCTGAGTAAGATACACTGAATCACTTCGCATCCACAGCCCCATGAGGCAGTGAGTTCCACAGAAACATCACCCTCTGGCTGAATAGATTCCTCCACATCTCTATTCTAAAGGGTCGTCCCTTCACTCTGAAGCTGTGCCCTTGGCCTCTGGTCTCTCCGGCTCGTGGAAACATCTTGCCCACGTCCACTCCATCCAGGCCCCTCAGTATTCTGTAGTTTGAATGAGATTCTGCCACTGCCTCTGAAACTTCATCAAGTGCAGACCCAGAGACTTCACCTGCTCCTCATATGACACGAATTTCATCCCTGAGATCTTTCTTGGAAACCCATTTCTCGTACCCCTTCACATCCTTTGTTCAAACTCTGAATGAATAACGTGTAGAGTGTAGTCCCAACACTGACCCCTGCAGAACTCCTCTCATCACCAGTTCCCATCGTGAAAAAGAGACCCCTTTCTTCACACTCTCTGCCTTGTGCCAATCAGACAAATCCTCTCTCCATGCTCAGCATGTTGTTCTGAAACGGAAATTTCATTTCACACCCACTGCTGGATTTATTTTTCTGTCTGGCTGTAAACAGCAGAGTTTCACCATTACCTTCCCATCTGTAATTCCCTGCAGAAGGTGGTGGGGAGCTGCCTTCCTGACCCATTGCAGTCCTTTGGGTGTAGGGACAGACACAGTGCTGGGAGGATGGAGTGTGCCTTGGAAGGCACCTTGGAAATGCTGGTATTCCTGTGCACCTGGAGCTCCTGTCCTTCCAGGATATAGTTGTTCCAGGTTTGTGAAATGCTGTTGAAAGAGACTTCCTGAGTGATCTCAGTGCTACTTGTAGATATTTTATTCATCCATTCATGAAGATGAGCTTTGTTTGCTGAGCCAGCATTTATTGTTGATTTGGAGTTGTACCTGAGAACGTGGTGGGGAGCTGCCTTCCTGAGCCACTGCATCAGCAGTTGGAACTGTTATTATCTGTGTCCCCTCCAGCAGGCGCTACAACACTCCTCACGTCTGTAACTGCATACAGACAATGCAGCTCTCCCTTTTATATCTGACATCCTCCCCGACTTATAACTCTTGTAGTTCCTCACAATATCTCACCTCATCCATTCCCATCTGTGCCTGAGATCTCTAAAATTTCTTTATTCTTGTTTAAACTTCTGATCACCTCAACTCTATCCCTTTTTAAATTTGTAAACCCTTAAGCTTCTGTAACTCTCCACATAACTGTATTCAATGACAGCACAGGTTCCCTTCCTAAATCTCTATAATTACAATGGTTGTGTGTGCTAAATTGGCGCTTTTCATCCTCCTTATCCATCTAAGAACTTCCAGCCCCTATAATCCCATATTTGGAATGCTCCTATTCTCTGCACCTCCTCATGTCCTGAGGGTCCTTGAACACCACAAGTGCTCCAAAAGTTTATATTCCGCCCAGTTGCTGCAAGTCTTCTAACTCTGTAACATTCAACAGTCTCCAGTATCTTACACCACTTGCTGGCTGTCAATTTGCATTTGTTGGAGTCTACACATTTCTGTCAGCAGCTCAGAAAAAGCCTTTTAGGCTCTACAAAGCACCGTCATGAACAAGCCACTATCTCTCTATTTCCTTTGGCTTCTTCAATGCCTGAAACTCTCACTGTATCTTCCAGCAAACTTCTTTAGTTGCTGCAGGTCTGCCTAGCTCCCCAGACAACCTGTTCCATCCCATACAGCTCGCTCAATCACTGTAACACCCTCTGCTCTGTCTAATCCTCCTCTTTCCCACTGTCTTCCAGGCACAACAGCAATCCTATAAGAGAGCAGTGCGGAATGGGATGTTATAAACCTCAGCTGAGGCTTGAGGCCTACCATTACCTGGGAGTCACAAATGGAGGGAACCTGAGAGAGAGCAGCACTAACCGGGAGAATATACATCCGCAACGAGGATCGAGGCCAACTGGGACTTGGAGTTGGAGAAACAGCAGAGCAGGAGCCTCGAAATCAGCACCGAATCACAGAGGGAGTGACCATGTGACAGAACAACTTGGAGCAGGAGCATGAGGCTAACTCACACCTGGGAGTTACAGAGGCAGCAAAGTGGGAGGATATAAATCAACACTGTGGATCAAGGCCTAATCATGCCTGGGAGTCACAGAGACGGTAACCCTGTGAGGGAGCAGAGTGGAGTGGGAGCTGGAGGTTTACACGTCCCTGAGAGTCACAAAGACGGTGACCCTGTGGGGGTGTGGACTGGAGGTGGAGCTGGAGGATTACACATACCTGGGAGTCACAGAGACGGTGACCCTGTGAGGGAGCAGGGTGGAGTGGGAGCTGGAAGATTACACGTACCTGGGAATCACAGAGACAACTTTCTGCTGCTGGGACCTCCCTGCACTGAGTTTGAAAGAAGTGCAAGAGCCATCACAGAAAAATCTGCAAGTTCATTGGCTGATAAATACACCGGTATTAGCAACTGTCAGTTAATTGCTGTAAGTTAGCAATTTTTTTTAACTTCTGAAATAAGGGTTGAGCACAGAAATAAGAGGGAGAAGTGAAATTGTGAGCCAATAATAAATTCAAAGTTTGGGAGAAGATTTGTAGCTCGGGTGCTCGTTGTTGTGGTTCTTTTTTAGGTAGATGAGAGTATGACTGGAACGATGGTGTAGCAGGAAGGGCTTCAGCTTCCTGGGACATTGGGACTGGTTCTGTGGAAGGCAGCAACTGGACAAGCTGGATGGGCTAATGTGACAGAGCTGGGACTGAATTCATTGTGGGCTGTGTGGGAGGGATTGAAAATAACTTGATGTGTGCTTAGGATCCAAAAAGGAATAGTAGAGGAGACTATCAAGATTCTCAAAATAATGGGAGCTACAGTTGGTACTAATTTACAACAACAAGTTTATCAGTGGAAGATGGAGTAAGAAAGGAAGCCTTAATCTGACGTACTCTGCATGAACATAAATACTCGGAATGTAGGGAGTTCCAGATGTAGATTAGTGTGTGGAAATCTGATGTACTGATCACCGAGAGCTGGCTCAAGGAATGGCAGAACTGTGTGTTAAATATTGCTGGGTATAAAGGATTCCAAAATGATAGAAGGGAAGGGAAAGAATGAAGGTAGAAGTATTGGTTTAGATTAGCGTTAGTTAAGGCGTCCAAGAGAAAGAGGATCCATCCAAGGACAGAATTTGGCTGGAGCTACAGAACAAAAAGTATGCAATTAAACTGTGAGGTACAGTCTGTCTGCCAGGACCAAAGAAATGAAGGAGACAATAAATACGCAGGGTCATTTGAGAGCGATGACAATACTACAGATTAGTTATACTGAGGAAATTAATGTTTCCAGATATAGACAGGGATACTGGTGGTGAAAGGTCACGAGGGTCAAGTGTTCCTGGATTACATGGAGGAGAGCTGACTGCAGGTGTATGTATCCAACCCAAGAGAGCATGTACTGTCGGATCTGGTCCTTGGGAAAGAGGTGGGGCAAGTGGATCCAGTGTCAGTAGGGGAACATCTTGGGGCGCAGCGATCATTTTATTGTAAAGTTCAGGATAGTGGTAGCGAATGAAATGCAATAATTGAGAGTGAGAAACATTAGTTGACTGACAACAGTCTTCAATGGGGCAAGAATGAAGCTGGGAACTTTTCAACAAGGCCAGTGAAATGGTAGCTTTAAATAGTGTGAACCAGATCAGATGGAGATGGGGCTGTAGTGTGAGCACGACAGACCTAGATAATCAAACCTTTTCCTCATTTCTACAGGAAGGATAAACAGGCCAACACAGTGAAGTAGCATTGTGTATAAAGGATGGGATCAGTATTATTGTGATGCTCATCAATTTACACACTGCTCCTCCCTGCCCTCACCCCTCATCCCTGCATATTAATCCTATCAGATATTGATCACCTTTGCAAACTTCAGAAAATAGCACAGTATAGAGGCGATACCTCTGTCCACTGTCTGCGTTGGACAAGATGTAATGTTGTTTTTTAAAGCCCAAGTTCTGACTCCCCAGACAGTGTAGGACTTCAGGTGCAGATCCCGACACCTTTTTCAAATGGTTTGAGAGTTTCTGCCTCCACTCCGCTTCCATGTGTGACTCCCAGATCCCGACCAAGCTCTGGGTGAAATCACCACTTTCTTCATCACGTCTCTACTATTTCAACCACATACATTAAGTATTCGCCACAGATAACTGAGCTCTCCAACAGGAACAAGGTATTCTCTCCCTTTCTATCCAGCCTCCTGACATTATGTGCACCCCAATCAAATCTCCTCTCAGGATCCTCCATTCCAATCTTTCCCCATAACTGCACTTCTACTGTCACAGGGTAAGGGATCTCCTCTATTCCCTTTCCAGTCCAATTCCATTCTCCCATGTGATGGGGTGACCAGAAATGCACACAGTCCCCAAGCTGTGATTGAGCTCATTATTTATACAATTCCAGCATAAGCTGCCTGCTCTGAAATTCTGCACTTTGGCTGACAGAGGAAATGATGCCATTTGCTCCATTAACGAGATTATTGATGTGTCCAGCCTACTTCATGGCTCACTGACTTTATTCCTGATGAAGCGCTTTTGCCTGAAACGTCGATTTCGAAGCTACTTGGATGCTGCCTGAACTGCTGTGCTCTTCCAGCACCACTAATCCAGAATCTGGTTTCCAGCATCTGCAGTCATTGTTTTTACCGACTTCATTTACCTGCCCACACTGACCATACTCTCATTTATTGTGTATTCCTCTCTCTTGTTGATGTCCCCAAATGCCTTGCCTTGCACTTCTCTGGGCTGTTTGCTCCATTACCCTGGATCCTATAGTTTCTGTTTTTAAACAGTCTGCCATGGGATCTCTCGTCAAATCCAAGAAATTCACATGCAGTTACAGGTTAGTGCCACAAACCGACACAGTCGGATTAATTGCACATGATCTTCCTTGAACAAATCCAGACCGACTGTCCTGGAGTCCCTGGGACTTCCTCAGTGACCGTTTATCCACTGTGTCAGAATTCCAGCCGCGACCTATTCAGTCAGTCCCTTGCTCTACATTAAACAAAGTTGCGGTATTAGCCATTCTCCAGGCCTCCGGCACCATCCCTGCATCCAGTGAGGATTGGATAATGTAGGTAACTATAAGGCCGGGGATTTTCCCCGGCTCCTTTTAACAGTCTGGAACATTGTGTTGCCTCTTTCTAAGGATTTGAATCTCCTGTATATTTGTCCGCTCCAAGTTTGTTGCTCCCAATATTTCATCCCTATTTTGATTCAGACAGACAGAGGCCTAACCCACCTTATGATTGGTCAAGTCTCATTTTAATCAGGTTTTATGGAGGGTTTCTCTCCACAAGGTGAATTGCATTTTCTCATGATACCATCCCCAATCTGCCTCATTAACTACCCTCCCTGCCCACGTGGTCTTCCTCTCATCTGACACTAACGCGATGTTTTTTCCCCTTTGTCACAACAACTGTCCTCTGCCAGGATATCCCAGAATGCACCTGCCTCCCAGTTTCCCAGAGCCATCTTTAAAAAGTCATTTTACTCTTGGATTGTGAATCTGAAACTGTCCTGGACATGGCAGAGGGGGTAAAACTGGGGCCCCACTTTGTGGCCAAGCCCTGAGTTTCTGGTGGATGGCATGGTGCAGGAGAGGGACATCATCTTCCTAAAGGGCTGGCAGGGGAAGCTATGACACCAGACCCTGCCAGCTTCGTCCGGGGCTGACCCCTATGTCAGTGAGGTACCAGCCTTCTGGGTGAATACCCAGCAGTATAGGAAGGAGGTCAGTGACCTCCTCCACTCCACCAGGGAAAGTGCCACCATCTGAAATTTGTGACCTCACCCTCACTCTCTCTCTGTTACTGCACCCACCTCCCACCAAGGCTCATTTTCTCCCACCCTCAGTGAATGCAGCACCTTCTCTCAGTCTCTCTGTAATCTCTTCTCTGCCCCTCTGCCCAACTCTGCCTGGTGTCTGTGCTGCCCACTCACTCACTCAGCACACCTCGACA
The DNA here is from genome assembly GCF_047496795.1 of Chiloscyllium punctatum. Classification (NCBI taxonomy): domain Eukaryota; kingdom Metazoa; phylum Chordata; class Chondrichthyes; order Orectolobiformes; family Hemiscylliidae; genus Chiloscyllium; species Chiloscyllium punctatum. The sequence goes on along the minus strand of NC_092767.1, from coordinate 1,781,010 downwards.
CCTTCCCCCCAGCTGTGCCAGCACTAACAGCTGTACTAACCACTTCCATTTCCCTAATCCTACTTGGTAATTCTCACATTCCAGAAGGAACCATCCCCCACACTAGGGCACAAAGAGCGAAGAGGGATGTGGGGCAGCCTAACATTCATCTCCTCACCCCCTCACAGGGGTAGGATCCTGACCCTAACAACCACGAGAGGCTGACTGAGCGTGTCCGAGCTCCCAGACTGGGATCTGAGACTCCCCCTGACTCACTGTGCTGGGCACCGTGACTGACCATGTCCAAGCTCCCAGACTGGGATCTGAGACTCCCCCTGACTCACTGCTGGGCACCGTGACTGACTGTGGACAATGATATCAAGCTTCCTGGGTTTGTGTCTCTGCTAAACACCAAGACAACACAGCAGATGGGTGATCCTGGTAGATGTAGCTGAGGAAAAACGCTGCTAAAGGCAGGGTAAGGCAAGGCAATAATGCTGTGAGCATTCAAGTCAGTTCAAAGTGAATGTGTACAAACATGGATTGAGCAACCCAGAGAGACAGCCCATGAGTGGGGTGGGTGTCCCTGAGCACAGTGTCCTTGCAGCAGGATTGTGTGCGGACAAATACGGAGTGAGCAGCCCAGAGGGACAGCCCATGAGCTGGGTGTATGTCCCTGAGCACAGTGTCCTTGTAGCAGCATTGCAATGAGAGTTGTGAGTGCACCATGAGCTGCAGCATTGAAGTGCAGAAGTGTACTGTCAGTGGGTCGGAGATGTGCTGGGATGGCATGGTGAGGCTGGCATGTGTCAGATGTCAGCATTGGTGGGTGTGGAGGACATGCAGCTTCTGTTCATGCAGTTTCCCCTGAGACGTTGGTGTCCAAGACAGAAGTCTGCAGGAGCGAGGGTCAAGGTGGCTTCACCAGGTACCAGCTCTGACATTCATGTCAAATTCTCAATATTCAGTTTCCCCACATGGGAAACGATCTGAAGCTTCAAGATGATGAGGGGAGGGATCCACAATAATGTGGCTGTTGATAATCAGTAGTCATTCAATGAGCATCTCGCCACTCCCGTGCTCAAATCTTGTCTTAAAGAACAGTCCAGCACAGGAACAGGCCCTTCAGCCCAGCAAGCCCGCATTGATACAGGATGACCTTCTAAAGTTAAAACAAAAGTTTTTGCTCCAATACCTTCTATGTCATTCTATTCCCTACTTATTCATACTTGTGCCAAGATCCCTCTTAAACCTTGCTATATTGGCTTCTTCCCCTCTATCAGTGCATTCCAGGCACTTTCACGTTCTGTCTGGAACAGCAGAAAAAAACCTTACCGCTCACATCTCCTGAACTTTCTCCTTTTTACCTAAAACCTACGGTCCTGAGTAATTGATATTTGTACTCTGGGTGGGGGGTGGGGGGGTTGGTGGGGGGAAGCCTCTAGCTGTCCTTCTATCTATGCCTCTGATAATTTTGTAAATATCTATCAGGTAGCCCCATCGCCAATGATACCCAGGTGCAAATAAACCATGCATGTTCAATTTCTCCTTCTGGGTAATACCCACCAAACCAGACAACATGCTGGTAAAACTTTTCCATACCCTCTCCAACACTTCAGCATCGTGTGGCAACTAGTACTGAGCACATAATTCTAAATGTAACTCAAACTAAGTTTCTCTACAGCTGCAATATGAACTGCTAATTTTCATACTGCATGCTCCGATGCCTGTCTGCAAGTTTGCCGTCAGTCTTCTTGATCACCCTCTCCACCCGTGTTACCACTTTCAGGGAACTGTGGAACTGTACACCTAGATCCTTCGGATGTTGATGCAATTAATAGTTTTTCCATCCACTTTATTCTTCTCTCCTGCATTCGACCTTCTAAAATGTATCACGTCGCAACTGTCCAGATAAAGTAACATCAGTGTTTTCTCTGTCCACGTCTGCAGCTGACCAACATCCTGCTGTATTCTCTGGCAATCATCCACCCAATCTGCAACTCCGCCAATCTATTTACAGATCTCCAGTCACAAAAATACTGTTCCACCACTACTGTCTTCTATGACCAAGCAGTTCTCTATCCACCTTACTAACTGACCGCTGATCCCACTTCACTTCACCTTCTGCATGAGCCTGCCATAAGGAACCATATCAAAGGACTTGCTAAGGTCCAATCGGCCAACATTCAGCCCCATGCCCTCATCAATCAATTTTGTAACTTCCTCAAAACATTCAATTAAGTTTGTGAGACATGATCCTCCCCATGCAACTGTGTTGCCTGTTGCTAGTAAGTCCATACTTGAATACTGTTGGAGCTGTACTCATTCAGACAATTGATTATTCCATCATATTCCTGACTTGAACCTTGCAGAGTAGATTAGATTCCCTACAGTGTGGAAACAGGCCCTTTGGCCTAACCAGTCTGCATCAACCCTGTGAAGAGTAACCCACGGACACTCAATTCCCTCTGACTAAAACACTTAAAAAATTAGCATGGCCAATTCACCTGGCCTGCGGGAGGAAACCCATGCAGACACGGGGGGGGGAATGTGCAAACTCCACACAGACAGTCGCCCGAGGCCAGAATTGAACTCAGGACCTTGGCGCTGTGAGCCACCATGCCACTCTTGATGGTTCCCGTAGAGTGGGACATATGATGGGCCGTGATGGTTACTGTACAGTGGGAGGTCTGTCTGGCTGTGAAGTTGAAGAGTGATTGAGCTGTACAGAGTATGATTCTGCTGCTGCCTGATGCTGTGAGGCAGCAGTGCTAACCACTGAGCCACCATGCCACCCTATATTGACTATATACCAAGGAGCTGTCCCCCTCTGCCTGGCTGTGTCCTGTCAGTGGGACAGAACCTACCAGAGAGGGTGGTGATGTTGCCTGGGACAAAGTCCTGTTCACAGAATCCTGCTTTACGGACAATATCTGACTGTTGCTTGATTAGTACATGGGAAATATATAACAGGTCACTTTCACATTTTCTGTAATGAAGCGTTAATATCACTTTATTTCTTGCATATTTTAAAATAAACCAAACATCATTATTTTTCAGTTGAGAACTGTTGAAGTGAACAATAATTGAATTACCAGAGCACACAGCTAACTATTACACAATTCGGTGACTGTAGTAAACAGCCGATTCATGTTCAGATCAGTGAACACACTATCTTGCAGGCAGCAAAGCTGTTGAAAATAACTTTGATGAAAAGCCTGAATTCAGACACAGTGTTATTGGGCCTCACCACGACCTCCAAAACACTGGCCATCTCCAAAATCTGTCCAGAGAGCTTCCAAACTGGAGCTGGGCAGTTACTCACGCAATCCCTCACAATAGACTGGTTAGAGACATACCTGAACAACGGGGAGATGTGAGTGGGGCAGACTGGTCAATGGACTAGCGCATGGCGCTGGTCCAGACACAGTTCAATATTTATAACAACGACCTGTAAACAGCCATGTCTTGCAAGTATATCTCTTCTTGTGTGCCACCTAAACTCTGTAATTCTGCACCTTGGACCTGATCCTGAATGAAGGTGTTATAAAGGTAATGGGCTCCTGCAGCACATGGCATCTTACATTGAATCCCTCATAAACCATATCCAGTGTATATTAGCTCCACAATGTCAGTATCCAAACAGAACTGTGCAGCTCCATTGATGGCCAGCGTGATCCCAGCCCAACGACCTTGTGTGTGACTTGAGCTGGTTATTTCTGTGTAAGTGTTTGCAGCTTTGTTCTCACCGTTAACAGCCATTAAGTAAAGTCTCTTTCCTGAAGGTCCGATATCCTTTCATAATACCAACTTTTAGATTGTCCAATACGCACAAAATCCAACCATTTATTCAGTACACTGTTATAACAACAATATGATGAAAACTCACAGTAAGTACCATTGAAATGATGAGTCTCATTGCCACACCAAAGACCAAACTTATTAAGTACAAGGACTTTGTACAAGGACTTTGTATTTTCCCTTGTATTAATATTGTTAACTAATAGTTAATTCTCCTGCTCCTCAGATGCTGCCTGAACATCTGAGTTTTTTTCAGAACCACACTTTTTGACTCTGATCTCTAGCATCTGCAGTCCTCACTTTCTCCCTGCTAATATTCACTCATAATCATTTTCGTGGCAACAATATCACTGTGTTTAAACCTGTTCCAGTCAAATATGAGTACGTTTTCAGTTGCTTCTGTCTATCTCAGAGGTCAGTGATATGGGATGAAAATGCCAGATTCTGTGGTGCTCAGTATGTAGGCCATGCCTCTGAGAGACTGAGAGATTGTTTCAAAACATCATATCCCTTCAGCTGTTCACAACAAGTAAGGTACTGCCTGGAAAAACCAGCCGGAACTCTCAAAACCCAGGTCTAGACAATTTTTTTTAATGTTAATTATTCACTAAATGTGATTGGAATGGCATTTATTGATAGATAGGGAACTTGAAACAGTGACACTGAAGCAAAGGCAATACACTTCCCAATCAGGATGGTAGAGAGCTTGGAACAGAACGCGAACACGGTGGGGGTCACGTGTATCTGCTTCCCTTGTCCTTCTCGATGGTCGGGGGTTCAGAGGTCGGTTGTAAGGAGCCTTGGTAAATTTCTGCAGAGCAACGTTTAGATGGCAGACATTGCTGCTACTGAGCCTCAGGGGATGAGGGGTGAAGCTGCACTCACACAGGCAAATAGAAGTATTTAATCACACACACATTCAACATGTGTCTTAGCAATAGGGGACAGGCTTTTGGAAATTTTGAGGTGAGTAATTCCTGCAGAATTTCTAGTCCCTGACATATTCTTGTAGCCAATATGCTTCAGAAAGTGGTGCTGGAAAAGGAAAAACAGGTCAGGCAGCATCTGAGGTACAGGAGAGGCAATGTTTCAGCATATACCCTTATCAGAAATGGGTAATGAAATCATATGGTCAGTCCAGTTCAGGTCAACAGTAATCTCCGCGATATTGATTGGTGTGTGTTCAGTGATGGTGGTGGCATTGAACTTGAGAGGATGTGGTTCAATTTTCCATTGTTAGAAGTAATCGTTGTCTGGCACACGTGTAATGGAAATGGTATTGTCATATTTCCAGGTCCTGTTCCATTTGGATAAGGACTGCTTCAGTATCTGAGTAAATCACGAATGGTGTTGAACGTTGCATAATCATTGGCAAACATCCCCACTTGTGATTTTTCAGTCATTTATGAAGCAGCTGAAAATTATTGGGCCTAGGGCAGAGACTACTCTTATCGCTCACTGATGCTGTCCATCTCTCTGAGCTAGGAAGCTTGCTTCTAGTTCCAGCTGCTCCAGAGGTGTTTACCAACATATCTAAATGGAATAATATTACAATATCTAACCCAAGGAGCTGAGTGAGGACTTGGTTAGCTCAATCAGTTGGACGACTAGTTTGTAATGCAGGTTAATACTAACAGTGTGGGTTCAATGCTGCACTGACTGAGGTGACTGAAAAGGGCTGTCCTACCCAACATCTCGCTTACTTGAGGCATTATGACTGTCCAGTTAAATTACCGCTAGTCGTCTTTGTCTAACGAGAGAGCAGCCCTATCATCCTGTAAGAGTATGGTACCTTACTTTACCATTTCTTATCTACAGGCTTACTCAATCATCAACACAGGGGAACTGCTGCGGAGCTGTCGTGGAGCTGAGATGGCTGCTCTCCTCCAACTCCAACCCCAGCCACCTTCCTTTGTACCAGGTATAACTTCAGCCAGTGCAAATGATTCCTATTTGCTCCAGTTTTGCCGTTAATCCTGGATACGACACTTGGCCAAATACAGTTATGATGATGTTAAGTGCAGTCATTATTGCCTCACCTCTAGAATTCAGCAGTGTTTTTTCTTGTTGTACATCTTTAAACCAAGACTTCAATGAGCCCAAAGGATGAGAGCCCAAACTGAGCTTCACTGAGCAGGTGGGTGCTGAGGAAGTGCTGCTTGATCCGACTGTGGGTGACATCTTCCATCCCTTTATTATTGATGGGGATTAGAGCAATGGGGCAGTCATTGATTATCTGATGGTTTGTCTGTGTGTGTACAGGACACACCCGGATAGTTTCCCACATTGACAGGTGTTGCCAGTGCTGTATCCCAGCAGGAACAGCTTGAATGGAATGTTATCAGGGCCCACAGCCTTTGCATTCCCCATCCCTCCAGCCGTTTGGAATTACCACACACAGTGAATCGAATTAGCTGAAGACTGCCATATGGAGTAGACTAAAATAGATCCTCCTATCGATACTTCTGCTTGAACATTGTTGTGGTCGTTTCAGCCTTAACTTTTCTATTGTTGTGTTTGGCTCTTCCATCATTGAGAAAGGTGATATGTGGGGATCCTCCTCCTCCAGTGAGTTGTTTGATTGACACCACCATTTAACCTGACTGCATGTGACAGGATTGTGGAGATTAGGTCAGATTTGTTGGTTAGATCTGTCTGTCACTAGCTGTTTATGCTATTTGGTGAGTAAGTGGGTGCTGTTGGTAACGTTACCTCATTGTGAGGTGGACCTGGCGCTGCTCTTGGCCAGTCCTCCTGTATTCTCCATTGAACAAGGGTTTATCCCCTGGCCTGATGGTCAGGGTAAAGTGGACCATATGCCAAGCAGTGATAGTGAAAATTGTGCTGGAGTACTATTCTGCTGCTGTTGGTAATGATCCGAATCACCTCACACAGGCCAGTGTTGAGTTCCAGATCTCTTCGAAATCTGTCCCGTTTAGCATGGTGATAGCATCTCTCACATGTGCGCTCAAGTGTGTACACACACACATACCACACACTGCACCGCACCCCCCCCCCCCCACCCCCCCATCCCCCCCCCCCCTCCCCCCACACACACACACACACTATTCACAATGGCTCTTTGTCTCCAGAAATGCTGTGTGCGGTAGTCATTGTTCCCAATATAGGCATTGATCAATGTCTCTGCAACCGTGGTGAAGATGAGGTCAAGTATGTTTCTCCCTGTCAGTCGCTCCCTCCCCACCCGATGCAGACCCAGTCTCGCAGCTATGTTCTTTTGGACATGACCATCTCGATCAGGAATGCTGCTGCTGAGCCCCTCTTGGTGGTGATTTGAAATAGCACCCCCAGTATACATTCTCCAGCTCATTTACTCTGTCAGTGTGTCCTCCAAGTGTTCAATGTAGAGGGACACTGATCCATCAGCTGAGGGAAGGGAGTCAGCAGGAGGTTTCCGTGTCTGTGTTTGATCTGGCACATGAGGCTGTGTTTTGTCACATTGTTGCTTGAGGAGTCTGTAGGACGCCTCTCCCACATTTAGCTCTAGCCCCCAGACGTTAGGAAGAAGGGATTTCCAGTTTCTGCAGGGCTTTTACATTTCTGTCACTGTCAATCGAAGGGCCTCTTCTGTGCTGTATGACACTCGATCTATAACTCTTGTGATTGGACAGTCCAAGGTCTCACTCCTTCAGTTCCTCCAAGTGCCTTGTATATTCCACAGATTTCTACAATATTTTCTCCATTAAGACATTGCACAATTCAATTTTTAAACTATCTACGTGTATCTCTGGATCTTTCCCTGTCATCTCCTCCAGCCGCTACATCCATCTGTATCTCAGTAACATTCCGTATCACTACAAGCTTTATATCATACTACAGCCCCATCTATCACTGTAAACTTCGCCAGCCCCTACACCCCTCCCTATCTCTCTAAACTCCAGCTGCTTCACCTTTCCCCATATCCTGTGAAGGAGTTCAAAAATATCTCACTAACCTGTTCTAGCATGCACAGGCCACATTATTTCTGGAATACCTCCAGTCTTGCTTTCCTATCTCTGTAACATCTCGCACCTTGCTTTCCTCTCTCTGTACCATTTAGAGCCTTGCTTTCCTCTCTCTCTGTAACATTTTCATCCTTCTTATCGTCTCTCTGTAACAGGTCCAGCCTTTCTTTCCTACCTCTGTTGCATCTCTAGCCTTGCATTCCTCTCTTTATAACATCTACAGTCTTGCTTTCCTATCTCTGTTACATCTAGAACCTTGTTTTGCTCTCTCTGTAACATCTCCAGACTTTCATTCCTATCTCTATAACATCTCCAGACTTTCATTCCTATCTCTGTAACATCTTCGAACTTTTGCTTTCCTTCACACCTCAGTGAATTGGTTATATATTTGCTTCTGCATTTTCATCTTTCTGGGGCTCTTTAAAATATCCCCAGCATTGTGTCTGTCATCTTTTGGACCCTAACCTCGATCCATAAAGCCTCATTTCAAGACACGTCCAAGGTACTGTCCCTCCTTACTGCAGTAACTGTTCCTTAATTAATAATGCAACACCACCTCCTCTTTAACACCCTCTCCTGTCCTGACTATAGTTCCAGTACAACAGAATACTGAGTTGTTAGCCCTGACCCCTCTCAAACAGGTCTCTGTGATGGCAAAAACGTTCCATGTCAACTCATGCCATGATCACAACAGTCTGTTTGATAGTACTCCCAGCATTAATGTAAGCTGGAATATAACACCTGGAATACTCTGTGCCCCGGAGTTCCTCAATCATTCACTATTTGTTATCAGGCTGCCCAAACCATGAACCAAAATTGTAACTCTGGGACTGAATGGACATTTGTTGATTTGTAATTTCTTTTTTTTTAAAATGTATTCATCAAGTGAAACTTTCCAGAACTGAGCGGTCAGCTCCACATGCAATGATTTTTCATGGTTAATTCCCTGCTCCGTGTGCAGAGGGACAGCCCTCAATAATGGAGAAAGTGAGGACTGCAGTTCTTGGAGATCAGAGTCGAAAAGTGTGGTGCTGGAAAAGGACAGCAGGTCAGGCAGCATCCCAGGAGCAAGAGAGTCGACGGTTCGAGCATGAGCTCTTTATCAGGAAGGGATTGGTGCATTACGTTTTCTTTGATTCCGTGATTCGCAGGACGTTGGGGAACCGTACTTGCTCAGAAAGGCAGCACTGTATATAGCACTGAAATGGAAAGCATTCAATCAGTTGGTTGTACAGGGTGTAGACAAGTTGAGGGGAAGTACAGCCTGATTGAAGCACAAACATAAGGATAGATAAATCCCCTGGGCCAGATGGGGTATACATGAGGTTACTCCAGGAAGTGAAGGAAGAGATTGGTGTGCCTTTGGTGGTGATCGTTGTGTCTTCTCTGTCCACTAGAGTGGGGCCAGATGATTGGAGTGTGGTAAATGTTATTCCCTTGTTCAAGGAAGGGAATAGGGATAACCCTGGGAATGACCGAACAGTCAGTCTTACATCAGTGGTGGGCAAAGTATTGGAGACGCTTCTGAGAGACAGGATTTACAATTATTTAGAAAATGATAATATGATTAGAGATCGGAGGTCATGCCTCACAAACCTTATTGAATTATTTTAAGATGTGAAAAACACATGTTGATGAAGGTAGACCGGTAGCTGTGGTGAACACGAATTTTAGCAAGGCGTTTGATAAGGTTCCCCTTTGTAGGCTCATTTAGCAGGTAAGGAGGCATGGGACGCAGGGAAATGTGGCTCTCTGGATACAGGCGTGGCTGGCCCATAGTAGCAGATGGAATGTATTCAGCCTGGAGCTCAGTGACCAGTGGTGTTCCACAGGGATCGGTTCTAGGACCTGTGCTGTTTGTGATTTTTATAAATGACTTTGATATGGAAGTGGAATGGTGGGTTAGTAAGTTTACCGAAGACGTGCAGGTTGATGGAGTTGTTGATAGTGTGGAGGGCTGTTGTAGGTTGCAACAGGACATTGACAGAATGCAGCGCTGGGCTAATAATTGGCAGATAAAGTTCAACCTTAAACAGTGTGAAGTGATTTGGTTCGGAAAGTTGCATTTGAATACAGAATACAGAGATATAGGCAGAATTCTTGGCAATGGGGAGGAACAGAGGGATCTTGGGGTCCATGTCCATAGGTCCCAGAAAATTGTCACCCAAGTTGATCAAGTTGTTAAGAAGGTGTATGGGGTGTTGGCTTTCATTAGCGGGGGATTGAGTTTAAGAGCAGTGAGGTTAATGCTTAGCTCTATAAAGCTGTGGTTCAAACACATTTGGAATATTGTGTTCAGTTCTGTTTGCCTCATCATCGGAAGGATGTGGAAGCCTTAGAGAGTGTGCAGATGAGATTTGCCAGGATGCTGCCTGGACTGGAGGACATGTCTTAGAAGAAAGTTTGAGAGAGCTTGGGATTTGCTCCCTGGAGCGAAGAAGAATGACAGCTGACTTGATAGATGTGTACAAGAGTTGAGAGTCAAAGATTGGACATGGGAGTCTAATCCCATGGCAGAAATGGCTATCTACCAGGGGCGTAAATTTAAGGTGATTGGAGGAAGGTTTAGGGAGATGTCAGCGATAGCTGCTTTACATAGAGAGTGGTGGGGGTGGAATGCACGGCCAGTGATAGAAATAGAGTCAGATACATTAGGGATAATTAAGAAGACTCTTGGATGGACACATGGAAGCTAGTGAATTGAAGGTTATGTAGGTTAGTCTGATCTTAGATTAGGATAAAAGGTTGGCAAAGTATTGAGGGCTGAAGGGCCCTTATTGTGCTGTACTGTTCTATGTTCCAAGTTTCTCTCAGCTGGTGGATTCTCATCAGTTGGTGAATGTGTGAGGGAATGAGGTGTGTGAGGTCAGGAAGCTGGAAGGGGCGTAAGGCCAAGACTTCCAGTTATGGTGTGCATGGTTACAGTCAGCTGAGTGCCAGTACAATATGTGTGGTTACCTCAACCAGACAAAATCCACCAAGTTTAGTTATTAAACTGATTTTTGGTTTGTCGTTAGCTCCTGGTTTCTTCAGATACATTCTGTTGGGTGACCAATGTATTAATATCTGACCATCCACAGGCAGGTACAATTTTATTTTGATACTGGTGAATGTGAAGGTACATTTATTGGATATAATTTCAGAGGATTCACAGTGAGACACAAGATGCTGCAGAAAACTGTCAATTGTGAACATGTTCACACAGCGTCTGGACAAGGGAGCAGATGTAGAAAATATGGGCAACATGCCAGATGTCAGCACCATAAGCAAGACCATGTGATTCAGACACTCCATGTCCATACAACTGCTCTCTGGGTCATGCCCTGACTGAAGATGAATTTGTAAGATCTGGTTCCTGATCAAACATTGGTATCTAATTTAGACAGTATTTTTAACTACACTGAGAACATTGATAGGTAAAAACCAGGACTGCAGATGCTGGAAACCAGAGTCTGGATTAGAGCAGTGCTGGAAGAGCACAGCAGGTCAGGCAGCATACGAGGTGCAGGAAAGTCGATGTTTCAGGCAAAAGCCCTTCATCAGGAGTGATGACTGATAGCCTGTTGGCTAGTTTCCTCCTGCCCAAGGTGGAATCCAAATGATTTACTTTTAAGGAATGTTTGAATGATTGTCCTGACCCAGGTTGGAATCTTTCTGGTCAGATTCTGGAACAGGCCAGTATCTCACTCAGTGTCACAGGCAGCTGTGAGGTCCAGCAGCACGGTGCCTGAATTCAGGCCTTTTGGAATCCATTTTTAATGTCGGTTTTGATTGCAACGGGCTGGGTTGACTGACCTGAACAATGATCAGGAGTTAGCCATGTTTATGAATTGGGCAATGATGAGATATGAACTACAGTTATTCAACTGAACAATAATTGCATCATCTCTGAAAACAATTAAGTTGGTTCTATATTGTTGGAACTAAAATGTAAACAGGTAACAACCTTTTATGATACAAAAGTAAAGAGTGTGCGTTTTGTTTTATACCAAAAAGAAAATGTGATCTGATTATTCTGGTGATCACAATTACACACTAAATGCCAGTATTCAAATGCATACATTGTGGCTATATCATTTATAAAGTGGTTGACCTCTGACTGATTGCATATTCAGAGTGAGCAAACGATTGAACAATCAGATAGGATTATCATTCTGACACATTTAAATATAATCAATCGATTTAATTCTGACCGAAGTGTGTGAGCTTCAGCTATCTGCCAACAATTGTATTAGTTTTAAAATAGTGATGGAAAAGGATAGACCAGATCTAAAAGTTGAAGTTCTAAATTGGAGTAAGGCTAATTTTGATGATATTAGGCAAGAACTTTCAAAAGCTGTTTGGAAGCAGATGTTCGCAGATAATGGGGCAGCTGGAAAGTGGGAAGCATTCAGAAATTAGGTAACGAAGTCCAGAGACAGTATATTTCTGTTACGGTGCTGCTTGACTAAAGAAATTGGGGGTCTGGTTAAGAAAAAGAAGGGAGCATATGACAGGTACAGACAAGGTAGATCCAGGGAACCCTTAGAAGAGTACAAAAGACCAATATGAATATACTTAAGAGGGAAATCAGTAGGGGAAAAAGGGGACATGAGATAACATTGGCAAATAGAATTAAGGAAAATTCAAAAGGATTTTACAAAGACATTAAGGACAAAAGGGTAAATAAGGAAAGAATAGCGCCCCTCAAAGATCGGCTTCAACTCCTTTGTGTGGAATGCAGGCGTTGGGGGTGATACTAAATGGGTATTTCGCATCAGTGTTTACTGTTGGAAAGGACATGGAAGATATAGAACGTAGGGAAATAAATGGTGACATCTTCAAAATGTTCTTATTACAGAGGAGGATGTGCTGGATGTCTTGAAACGTATAAAAGTGGATAAATCCCTGGAACCTGATCAGTTGTACAGAGAACTCTGTGGCAAGCCAGCGAACAGATTGCTGGGCCTGTTCCTGAGATATTTGTATCATCGCTAGTCATAGGTGAGGTGCCAGAAGACTGGAGGTTGGTGAATGTGGTGCCAATGTTTAAGAAAGTTGGTAAGAACAAGCCACGAAACTATAGACCTGACTGCGGTCGTGGGCAAGTTGTTGGGGGGAATCCTGAGGGACAGGATGTACATGTATTTGAAAAGGCAAGGACTGATTCGGGATAGTCAACATGGCTTTATGCGTGGGAAATCATGTCTCACAAGCTTCTTTGAATTTTTTGCAGAAGTAACAATAACGATTGATGAGGGCAGATTGGTGGACATGATTTATTTGAACTTCAGTAAGTTGTTCGACAAGTTTCCCCATGGGAGACTGGTTAGTCATGTTAGATATCATGGAATAGAGGGAGAAGTAGCCACTTGGATCCATAACTGGCTCAAACGTAGAAGGCAGAGCGTGGTGGTGGAGGGTTAGTTTTCAGACTGGAGGCCTGCGACTAGTGGAGTGCCACAAGGACCGGTGCTGGGTCCACTACTTTTCGTCATTTATATAAATGATTTGAATGTGAGCACAAGAGGTATAGTTAGTAAGTTTACAGATAACACCAAAATTGGAGGTGCATTGAACAGCAAAGAAGATTACCTCGGATTGCAACACGATCAGGTGGGTCAATGGGCTTAGGAGTGACAGGTGGAGTTTAATTTACATAAATGTGAGGTGCTGCATTTTGGGAAAGCAAATTTTAGCAGGTCTTATACTCCGAATGGTGATGTCCTAGGGAGTGTTGCTGACCAAAGAGACCTTGGAGTACAGGTTCATTGTTCCTTGAAAGTAGAGTCGTAGATAGATAAGATAGTGAAGAAGCCGTTTCGTATGCTTTCCTTTATTGGTCAGAGTATTGAGTACAGGAGTTGGAAGGTCATGTTGTGGCTGTACAGGAAGTTGGTGAGGCCACTTTTGGAATATTGTGTGCAATTCTGGTCTCCTTCCTATCGGAAGGAAGTTGTGAAACTTGAAAGGGTTTAGAAAGGATTTGCAAGGATGTTGCCAGGGTTGGAGTATTTCAGCTGTAAGGAGAGCCTGAATAGGCTGGGGCAGTATTCCATGGAGTGTCAGAGGCTGAGGGGTGACCTTATCGAGTTTTATAAAATCATGAGAGGCATGGATAGGGTAAATAGACAAGGTGTTCTCCCTGGTGTGGGGGAGTCCAGAACTTGAAGGAAGAGGTTTAGGGTGAAAGGGGAAAAATATAAAAGAGACTGAATGGGCAACCTTTTCACGCAGAGGGTGGTACAAGTATGGAATAAGCTGCCAGAGGAAGTGGTGGAGGCTGGTACAATTGCAACATTTAAAAGGCATCTGGATGGGTATATAAATAGGAAGGGTTTGGAAGGATATGGCCCGGGAGCTGGCAGGTGAGCCTAGATTGGGTTGGGATATTGGGTCGGCATGGCTGAGTTGGAACAAAGGGTCTGTTTTCATGCTGTACATCTCTATGACTCTCTGACTCTAATTTAGAAATGACAATAATTTAACATGCACTGTCAACTACATAAATGTTTTATGTTATTAATTGTAACATACAATAAGATGAAAACTTGCAATATTTAGAATGAAAAATAAGGAACGACTAACAAAGAAAATTCCAGCGCAGGAGCAGGCCCTTTAGCCCTTCAAGCCTGCACCGATCCAGATCCTCTGTCTAAATCTGTCGCATATTTTCTGAGGGTCTGTATCCCTTTGCTTCCTGCCCATTCATGTATCTGTCTAGATATATCTTATATGATGCTATTGCAATATGCTCCAAATATGGTCTGATCAGAGCCTTGCAAAACCTCATCAATCCATCCCTGTTTTAATATTCAAGTCCTCTCAAAATGAATGCCATCACTGTATTTGTCTTTCTGACCAGATAGACCACCAGGAACAATGAACACATGATGGACATTAATAAACTTGCCAAGGAGTTCTAAAAATGAACAATGGCTAAAGCATGCTGGGAAATGGATCCCAGCCTTGAGTAAACTCTTTGCTAATCCATATGCTGTAGAATCCAGACAAGCTGCAGCTACTCACAGACTGTTTGCAAAAAAAACCCGACAGCTACAGACCCTGCAATACCCACCTGAAATTGGACTTCAATGGTACAATGGAATGTGGCCCTTGGGCCATCAATATGCTGACCCCTGACCCTGGTTGAGTCTGATTGATCTGGGTAAATGAACTTGATCATTCCATTGGCAGATCCTCCTTACCCTCCCAAGGGCTTGAAGACTTGGAAAAATAAGAATCACCTCAAAGCTGCACAGAGTGCGGCAACTGGAGAATAAACACTGAGAAAGAAAACAACTCCAAGACCATCGGAAGAATAAGAAGGCATCACCACGTGGAGCCCGGCCAAGTTCTAGTGTGGTGGTACACAATCAGTCAAACTTAAGTTAAAATAAAGACAGTTTGCAGTATTTTTCATTACTTTATAGTAACCTTTATTGGACTAACTTTGAGTGTGCTCAATGAACAAGTATTATTATTTGTAAGAGTTGACTCAGTTCGTCTGCTGAATGGAAGAATTTAAGCAAACTGTCCGGCAGATGCAACACCTTCCTAACTATTGACTCAACCTGCAAGTTTACCTTGAGACAATCCTGTACTAGAACCCGCAACTCTCTTTGCTTTTCAGACTTCAGAATTATTTCTCAATTTATAAAATAGTCCATGCCTATCTCCCTCCTCCCAAAGTGCATCACATCAGGCTTTCCCAAGATGTACTCCATCTGCCACTTCTTTGCCCAATCTCCTACCCTGTCGAAATCATTCTGCAGCCTCTTTGCCATCTCAATGCTGCCCTGTCCCTCTACCTACCTTTGTATCATCTAAAAACCTCACCAGAATACCTTCAGTTCCTTAATGTAGATCGTTAATGCACAAACTAAAAAGTTGTGGTCCCAACACTGAGCCATGCGGAACAACAGTTGTCATCGGTTGCAATCCCAAGAAGGACCTTTTTACCCCCACTCTCTACTTGCTGCCAGACAGCCAAGCTTCTGCACACACTAGTAACGTACTTCGAACAAAATGGGGCCTTAATGTACTCAGCAGCCTCCTGTGTGCCACCTTGTCAAAGTCCTTCTTGAGGTCCAGGTGGATAACATTCACTGACTTTCCTTTGTCTCACTTGTCTCACATCCTCAAATAACTCTTACAGATATATGGGGTATGACGTCCTCTTAATTACCCCATACTGACTTTGACCAATTTTTCAATTCACTTGCAAGTATTCAGAATCTCATCCTTCACAAAGGATTCCAGGATCTTACACATGACCAAGGTTAGGCTCATTGGTCTGTCACTTTCTGCCTTTTTTGCCTTATTCCCTTTTTAAAGAGGCTGTCACGTTTGCAACTTTCTAGTCGTTTGAGCCTCTCCCTGATTCTAGAAATTCATAAAAGATCACCACAAATGTCTCCATTATTTCTTCAGCTATCTCCGTTGGAACTCTGGGATATTGTCCAGCTGGTCCAGTTTATTTTCCCATTTAGGTTTTCGAGCAACTTCTCCTAATAAGCTCTGTCCCCTCGCTATCTTGAACTTTTGGTGATACTATTCGTGTCGTTCACTGTGAAATGTGATGTGAAATAATTGATCAGTTTCTCAGCCATTATTTGTTCCCCATTACTATATTTCCAGCGTTGTATTCCACGACCAATGTCCAGTTCTGCCTCTCTTTTGCCCTTTACATATCTAAAGAATCTCTTACAGTCTTTTATATTACTGGCTAGCTTACCTTCATATTTAATCTTCTTCCAACTATTTCTTATTTTGTTGCCCTGCATTGGTATTTGTAAACCTCCAAATCCTCTGGTTTCCCACTGCCATTTGCCATGTTATCTGATTTCACTTTTGCTTTTACCCGAACCATGATTTCCCCTGTCAGCCATTGTTGCCTCATCCTCCCTATACCATGCTTCTTTTAGCTTGGGATGAGTCTCTGCTGTGTCTCCCAATTACTCCCGCCATTGCTGTCCCACTGTCTTTCCTGCTAACCTACTCTCCCAGTCAATTTACCACAGTTCCTCCCTCATGCCTTTGTAGTTGCTTTTATTCAGCGGTAATATTGTTAACTCTGATTCTACCTTCACCCTCTCAAATTGAAGAGTAGGTCCAATGCTATTATGATCACTGGCTCATAAAGCTTTCTTTACCTTAAGCTCCCTTATCAAGTCTGCCTCATTGCACAACTCTAAATCCAGTATTACCCGTTCCCTCGTTGCCTGCATCATAAGCTGCTCCAAAAGGCCATCTCATAGGCATTCCACAAATTCCATTCCTTGCAAACCACTGCCAACCTGATTTTCCCAGTCCAGCTGCATATTGAGATCCTCCCAATCACTGTGACTTTGCCTTTCCTACACATCTTTTCTACCTCCTGATTTGACATCCGCCCCTGCTCCTAACTACGGTTCGTGGACCTGTACATAACTCCAACTATGATTTTTCACCTTTGCCGTTAGTCAATTCTAACCACACAGATTCTACACCATCTGTCCCGACTTTGAGTTTTGGGAACTGAGTGATGGGACTGCAAAACACTTTACCATTGTCATATGTTCATAGTTTAGACATTAACTAAAAATATTACATTGTCAATTCCATTGGAATGTGGCCACAATCTATTTCTTTGGCCAAATATTCTGTGTGTGCTTTGGAAGAATGTAGACTTTTGAAACTGTTAGAAAAGAATCCTACGAAGAGGACTTGTGTCTATAAAGAGATTAAGGTGGGTCAAGTGGACAGAAAAATATTGTTGTATGGAGCATCGTATGATGTAATGTCTGTGCACTCAAAAATGTTGGCGGGTTGAATCGAAAGGCAGTGTATTATTTCAATGGAGAGATTGGCTTGAGGCGCGGAAGAAGCGGGCACCTGGATTACAAAATAAAAACTTCATGTGTGCATAAAGGTTTGAGGGAGGTAAGATAAATGTAGACATTTTCTGAAACAGAATGCATTCAAAATTAGGGTCGATTTTCTACACTTTTGCAGAGTAGTGGCGAGACTATATCAAGAGAACAATGGTCATACTGACCCGCAAATCAGTCCAGAGAAGATTCACTCAACTGACTCCTGTGTGGGACGTTTACTTCAAGTTAAATCTTGAACTGACTGACTCTGGATCTGCTGGAGTTTAGGCAAACTACATGTGATCTTGGTGACCCCAGAATATTCCAGGCATTCTTTTCAAGTTGAATTCTGAAACAATATTTCAGCTTGGGGGGAGGGGGGTGGGGGGGGGGGGGTGGTGTGAGAGATTACCAGGAGTGGATGGACTATGAAACTGAAGGTTATCTCAGTTAAGAAGATGTTGGATGTTTTAATCCTCTCAAAGTTTAGAGTATTTGTGAACTCTCTTCCCAGATAGCAATGGAGGATAAAATATTGAACATTCCTAAGGCAGAAGCAGTCAGATTCTTGTCTAAGAATGACGCACTAACATTGTAAGGGCAAAGGAGGAATGCGTGATTGATGTCACAATCAGATCATCCACAATCTTATCGCATTGGTGACTTACTCCTGATGCTAATTTCTGCATTTCTGTTAAATTTATTTACTGAAAAAATTATGAGATGATTCTCATGAACATGGAGACATTTCCTTTCAGATTATTGGGCACAGTTGCCCATATGTGACATTTAAACAGCACTCAAAAGCACTCAGGGATGTTTCATGGTTTTGGAGAAATGTCAGGAGCATAGGGCAAAGTGAAAGCCTGCCTTGAAACTGCTTTAGAAATCACATTGGGTCGAATGGATTGCTTTAATTCTGCTCATTCCTTTCAGTTCTTGTTGTGAGGTGAGTTTCATTAGCAAGGCCAGCATTCTGTGCCAATGTGTACTTTCTATTCAAAATATTGTGATACACTCCAGGGATTCTTGTGGTGCAGGAACACTAACAGGTACGTTACAAAGAGAGAAACAGGGTTCTGAACCATTTGATAGCTTCAGGTCGGTGTGCTGTGTGACCTTGGAGATTGCATTCCTCAGCACTTGATGCTCACAAACTATGCAAATAGTGAGACTACATTCTTTGTTTTCAACAATTAAAGTGATAGTCATACAGCATATAAACAGGCCCCTTCAGCCCAATACATCTACTCCAGCCAGAAAACACCAATGTACATTATTCCCAGTTATCTGAAGACCTGTCGCCTACTATGCCCTGGTCGTTTTTGCTTAAAAGCTGCAATGTCTTCTTATACACTTAATGGTAAGGTCCTAAGAAGTGCTGCTGAACAAAGAGACCTTGGAGTGCAGGTTCAAAGCTCCTTGAAAGTGGAGTCACAAGTAGATAGGATAATGAAGAGGGCGTTTGGTATGCTTTCCTTTGGTGGTCAGAGTACTGCGTACAGGAGTTCGGGGGTCATGTTGTGGCTGTACAGGACATTGGTTAGGCCACTGTTGGAATATTGCGTGCAATTCTGGTCTCCTTCCGATCGGAAAGATGTTGTGAAACTTGAAATGGTTCGGAAAAGATTGACAAGGATGTTGCTAGGGTTGGAGGATCTGAGCTACAGAAGGAGGCTGAATAGGCTGGGGCTGTTTTCCCTGGAGTTTCGGAAGCTGAGGGGTGACATTATAGAGATTTATAAAAGTATGAGGGGCATGGATAGGATAAATAGACAAAGACTTTTTTTCCCCTGGGGTCGGGGAGTCCAGAACTAGAGGGCATAGATTTAGTGTGAGAGGGAAAAGATAGAAAAGAGACGCCGGGGCAACTTTTTCACGCAGAGAGTGCCACGTTTATGTAATGAGCTGCCAGAGGAAGTGTTGGAGGCTCATACAATTTCAACATTTAAGAGGCATTTGAATGGGTGTATGAATAGGAATGGATTGGAGGGATTGGGCCGGGTGCTGGCAAGTGGGACTAGATTGGGTTGAGATATCTGGTCGGCATGGGCAGGTTAGAACGAAGGGACAGTTTCTATGCTATACATCTCTACGATTCTATGACTCTATCTGTGACCTGACCGTTTTTTGTTCTTTTAATATGTGTACAAAATTGTATCATGGACATAGATAACACAACGATAAAGACAGTGCCAAACTCATCAAATGAATAAAAAAAGACTCAGTTTTTCAATAATAATAGAAATTCAGATTGTCGTTTCAATTCATTTGGGATTTTAATGGAACTAGACCAGCATTAACTGCCCTTGAGACGTTTCAGTCCAGTTGATGTTGGTCCGTCCAAGTGACTGGTGGGAGGGAGTGCCAGCAGTGCATCTCATGTGCTGGGTTAGCTGGGAGTAAATATTACTGGTGGTGGATGGAGTGTTACACAAGCCGTCATGCTGTGATGAACAGCTCGCAGGAAAAGAGGAAAAAGGAATCCTTGTCAAAGCGAATATATAGGATGGCGTTTATTATTTTTTCTGAGAAATAGCAACCTTACAGACACAAGTCTATATAGTAGTGAAGGGAAATCTGTGTTTATGTTATTGGTGTCCTTAAAATAATGGTGTCAAACAGTTGGAATTATGTTAATGCTTTGGAGGGACGATGCTTGCACTGTGCATGTGATTTATCCTGGATATTTTAACAGATTGGCTGGGCTGTCCTAGGTTGAGTAAGTGCTGATACTCCATGGGATGGTGTTGATTTGTTATCTCGCCACTTACTGAGCACAGTTCGCCACAACAAACCAACAAGTACCGTTGGTTGGTGCTTCAGAATGTATCAGAGCTTTCATGTCTGCCACCACATGGAATCATATATAACGACAAGGCCAATCGAGTCTGCACCATCCAGTGCTGATGCTCGTGTTTTATAAAGTTTCTGAGGTTACCTTCCTGAACCAGTCTCCCAGGCAATGCATTCTACACACTAACCATCCTCTGGGTTCAAAACGGATTCCCCAAATCCTCTCTCAATATCTTCTCTTTCGTTTCAAACATATGTCCCTTGTTTTAAACCCTTTGACTAAGGGGAACAGCTGCTGTCTGTTCACTCTGCCCATACCTCTAATGTTCTTATCCACCTCTGTCAGGTTCACCCCTCACCCTTCTCTGCTCCAAAAGCAAGACTATCCTATCTTCATGGTTTGAGTTCTCTCTTGTCTTGTTACCTCTTCCAAAGTGCAGCATCTCACAAATTTTAGTGCTAATTTTTATCGGTCATTGATCTGGCCATCTGAACAATCGGTTTGTACCCTCCTGCAACCTAACACATTCCTCCTCACTGTGACCCATCCGGCCTATCGTTGTGTCATCCACAAAATTGTTTATCATTCTCCAACACCACCCCCGCCCCCGCCTCCATCTCCCACATTCATTTCATCAACAGTTCGGAGCAGCGAGAGGTGGGAGGCAGGAGGTGGTGACGTTGGTGCAAGGTGATTGTCGGGAAGGCCGGTAAGTATATTTAAACTTCTTACCTTCAGCCCAGTGAGGGAGGAGCGAGCAAAGGACTTCTGGGAAGGGTAAGTAGATCAGTTTATTTTTGCGTGGTTTCATTGCCCGAGACACTACTCGGGTATTATCTCCCATCCATCCTCCTCCTCTAACCTAAAAAAAGTTGTGGCAGCCAGATTGACAAGGTAACTATGTAATTTCCTAATCCTTTTTTTTAGTAGTCACTTCGGGAGTTAGAACAGTGGGAATAGAGTTTAGGGCAATGGAATGTTCCTCTTGCCGAATGTCAGAAGTAAGGATCACCACTACTGTCCCTGCTGACTACATCTGTGGGAAGTGCACACAACACCAGCTCCTCAAACTGCATTAGGGAACTGGAGCTGGTGTTGGATGAACTTCTGATCATTCAGGATGCAGAGGGGGTTACTGGCAGGACTTACAAAGAGGTAGTCACTCCCCAGATGAAAGAAAAAGACAGATGGGTGACAGTTAGGGGACAAAAACGAAACTGGCAGGCAGTGCAGGGATCCTCTGTGGCCATTCCCCTCAACAATAAGTATACTGCTTTGGATACTGTTGGGGGAGATGACTTACCAGGGGAAAGCAGTGGGGCACCTGCTGCTCAGAAGAGAAGGAGGAAGAGGAGCAGAGTAGTAGTCATTGGGGACTCGATAGTTAGGGGGACAGATTGGAGGTTCTGTGGGGTGAGTGAGACTCATGGTTGGTTGGTTGCCACCCGGGTGCCAGGGTCTGTGATGTCTTTGATGGTGTTTCTGGGATTCTTCGGGGGGGGAGGGAGAGGAGCCCCAAGTCATGATCCACATTGGCAACAACGACATATTTCGAAAGAGAGATGGGGACTTGAGGCAGACACTCAGAGAGTCAGGATGGAAACTTAGAGCTAGGACAAACAGAGTTGTTTTCTCTGGTTTGCTGCCCGTGCCACGTGCTAGTGAGGTGAGGAATAGGGAGAGAAAGGAGTTGAGCACGTGGCGACAGAGATGGTGCAGGAGGGAGGGTTTTGGGTTTTTAGATACTTGGAGTTCCTTCTGGGGTATGTGAGACCTCTGCAAGCAGGATGATCTTCATCTAAACCACAGGAGTACCAAAATCCAAGGTGGAAAATTCGCTAAAGCAATGAAGGTGGATTTAACTAATAGAGCAGAGAGATGGGAACCAAAATTGTAGGACAGGTACAGAAGAGGATAAATGTAGGGAGTTCCAAAATCAAGTATCTGAAAATGGCTAGTGAGAACCTGGTTGGACGTGTGTGTACTTCAACGTGAGGAGCATCTGAAATAGAGTGGGTGAACTGGCAGTGAGGGTCGGTACCTGGGACTTTGATCTTGTGGCCATTACGGAGACATGGATAGAGCAGGGACAGGAATGGCTGTTGCAGGTTCCGGGATTCAGATGTGTCAGTAAGAACAGAGAAGATGGTAAAAGAGGGGGAGGTGTGGCATTGTTGATCAGGGACAATACTACAGGTGTAGAAAGGATGTCTGGGGACTACTTAACTGAGGTAGAATGGGCTGAGGTTAGAAACAGGAAAAGAGAAGTCACCATGCTGGGAGGTTTTCTTTAGGCCTCCGGATAGTCCCAGAGATGTAGAGGAAAGGCTAGCAAAGATGATTCTCGATACGAGCGAGAGAGGCAGGGTAGTTGGTATGGGGGACTTCAACTATCCAAATATTGACTGTGATCACTACAGGTACGGGTACTATAGATAGGTCAGTTTTTGTCCAGTGTGAGCAGGAAGGCTTCCTGACACAGTATGTAGACAGGTCTCCAAGGGGCAAAGCCAATTTAGATTTATTACTGGGCAATGAGCCTGACCAGGTGTTAGATTTGGAAGTAGGTGAGCATTTTGGAGATAGCGATCACAATTCTGTCAGGTTTACTTTAGTGATGAAAAGGGATAGGTGTACTCCACCGAGCAGGAGTTACAGATGGGAGAAGGGAAATTACGATGCAATTAGGAAATATTTATGAACCATAGAATGGGGAAGAAAACAGCAGGGGATGACCACATTAAAAACGTGGAGCTTATTCAAGGAAAAGCTCCTGTGTGTCCTAGATAAGTATGCACCTTTCAGGCAGGGAGGAAGATATAGAATGCATGAGCCATGGTTTACTGAGGAAGTGGAATCCCTGGTGAAGAAGAAGAAGAAGGCTTATGTTAGGACAAAATGTAAAAACTCAGTTAGGGCGCTTGAGGGTTACAAGGAAATCAGGAAAGACCTAAAAAGAGAGCTGAGAAAAGCCAGGAGGAGACATGAGAAGTTGTTAGCGGATAGGATCAGGGTTAATCCTAAGGCTTTCCATAGGTATGTCAGGAATAAAAGAATGACAGGAGTTAAATTAGGGCCAATCAATGATAATAGTGGGAAGTTGTGTGTGGAGTCAGAGGAGATAGGGGAAACATGAAATAAATATTTTTCGACAGTGTTCACTGTAGAAAATGAAAATGTTGGCGAGGAAGATCCAGAGATACTTGCGTCGAGATGAGAAGGGATTGAGGTTCACAAGGAAGAGATATTAGAAATACTGCAGAGTGTGAAAATAGACATGTCCCCTGGGCTGGATGGGATCTATCCTAGAATCCTCTGGGAAGCAATGGAAGAGATTGCGCACTTTAGCATTGATCTTCAAATCATCATTGTCTACAGGAATAATGCCTGAGGACTGAAGGATAACAAATGTGGTTCCCCTTGTTCAAAAAGGGTAGGAGAGACAGCCCTTGTAATTACAGACCAGTGAGTCTCACTTCAGTTACTGGTAAAGTGTTGGGAAAGTTTATACGACATAGGATTTATAACCATCTCGCAAAGAATAATCTGATCAGGGACAGTCAGCACGGTTTTGTGAAGGGTAGGGCATGTCTAACGAATATTATTGATTTTTTTGACAAAGTGACCAAACAGGTAGATGAGAGTGAACTGGTTAATGTGGAGGAATTGGATTTCAGCAAGGCGTTTGATAAGGTTCCCCACAGTAGGCTATTGTACAAAATGCAAAGGAATGGGATTATGGGAGACATAGCAGTTTGGAACACTAATTGCTTACTGAAAGAAAACAAAGTGTTGTAGCTAATGGAACATTTTTATCTTGGTGTCCAGTTACTAGTGGCATACCGCAAGGGTTGGTGTTGGGTCCACTGTTGTCTGTCATTTCTATAAATGACCTGGATGACAGCTTAGAAGGGTGGGTTAGTAAATTTGTGGACGACACTAAGGTCGGTGGAGTTGTGGATAGTGACGAAGGATGTCGTAGGTTGCAGAGAGACATAGATAGGATGCAGAGATTGGCTGAGAGGTGGCAAATGGAGTTTAATGTGGACAACTGAGAGGTGATACACTTTGGATGGAGTAATCGGAATGCAAAGTACTGGGCTAATAGTAAGATTCTTGGGAGTGTAGATGAGCAGAGAAATCTCGATGTCCATGTCCGCAGATCCCTGAAAGTTGCCACCCAGATTGACAGGGTTGTTAAGAAGGCACACCGTGTTTTGGCGTTTATTAATAGAGGGATTGAGTTCTGGAACCAGGAGGTTATGTGTACAAAGCTCTGGTACAGCCACACTTGGAGTATTGTGTACAGTTCTGGTCACCACACTCTCAGAAGGATGTGGAAGCTTTGGAAAGGGTGCAGAGGAGATTTACTAGCATGTTGCCTGGTATGGAAGGAATGCCTTACGAGGAAAGGCTGAGGTTCTTGAGGCTGTTCTCGTTAGAGAGAAGAAGGTGGAAAAGTGACTTAATAGAGACACACAAGATAATCAGAGGGTTAGATAGGGTGGACAGGGAGAGCTTTTTCCAAGTATGGGCACGGCAAACACGAGGGGACACAACTTTAAAGTGAGGGGAGATAGGTATAAGACAGATGTCATAGGTAGTTTCTTTGCTCAGAGAGTAGTAAGGGTATGAAGTGCTTTGCCTGCAACAGTAGTAGATTCGCCAATTTAAGTGCATTTAAGTCGTCATTGGATAGGCATATGGACGTACATGGAATAGTATAGGTGGGATGGGCTTTAGATTAATATGACGGGGCGGAGCAACATCGAGAGCCGAAGGGCCTGTATTGCGCTATAATATTCTACGTTCTATTTATACAAACCTTGATTTTCTACGTGTTCTACAGATCTGTTGCAGAGGAAGAATTGGGAATTCCAGTCTCTTGTTTTTCATATTTTGGTGAATTTACAGCGTGATGCAGTTGAGGTCTTTTATGAGGAAGCCACAAATAATATTTTGGACATGGAGCTGAATTCTGCTTTTACATTCCACCCCTCTGCATGTATTATTTTTAAGACTTATATATCATAAATTTTGAACTAGCTTTTGGCACTGTGCACTGCGACAGTTCAATGTGATGTGGACCTGCAGCTTATTCTGTAAGAAATTTGCTGCAATAGTCAGAGCTGAAGATTTTTCTTTTCATCTGCAGGATGGACGCAGGATCATTCCTTAAGTTTGTTTGAAAGAGCCAGAGTGATGAGGGTAAAGATCAAATCAATTTCTACATTATAAACACACTATAGAAGATCAATTCGCATTGTCATTTCTACGTTGGATTGGAAGCAAATTAAAAGAACAAGGACCCATTGTTTTGAATATTGTTTTAAAAAGTGACATCATGTTGCAATAATGCATTGGGGAAAAAGAAAATGCTGTCTGCATTTGATGGAGATACAGAAATGCAGAGTGAATGTACAATATGAACAAGAATCAAGTGTTAATAAAAAAGTATGAGAAATCTTTTCTTAATTTTCAAAGGAAACCACATCCCAATTATCCTGAACAGTGATGGTTGATTGTCCATCAATCTCACTTTTCCAGCTCTATGCTTTTCCTGCCACTAATGCGCCTTCTGGCACACCTCATACTCCCTTCCTATTCGATCTTTACCCTCCTACTTCGCTTGCATCGCCCATTCTGATGCTATGTATCCTTCCATTGACCATCTCCCTTTACACTTCTCGCACTGTATGTCACACCACTTCCCATGATCCTCCCTGTCCCTTTTTGCTCTCACTCTGGATGCTGGAATCTGTTGATTTATGTGCTTCTACTGGTCTTCAGTCAATGGTGGGTTTGGAATGATCAATGTCCAATAGCAACAGACAAAAGGATGTTTGCCATTGCCTGATGCACGGTGAATAGGATAGCTTTGTTCACAATTGGTACAGACTGGAGCTTCTTCTGTCCACCAAACAGCCTCATCACCAACAGGACAAACAACTTCTGACAGAATCGTAGACCATGTATCAATTTTCTTTTGAATATTGCGAGGACATTGTTCTAACAAGCAGTGTTCTTCTCTTTTGCTCTTTATTATTTCAACTGATCTTCCCATGTAATTTAAGCTGAGGACAGAGTGACTTCCCTTTCAATCGAAGCGGGACTTGACTGAGGGTGGAATCAAAGACCCTGAGCAAAACTGTGGTTAATCGTAATTAGAGAAAATTCTGCACTGGAAATGGGAACAATGGAAAAAGTGGTTTCTGCAAGTTATCTTCCAAGTTGCATGTCATATTGACGAGGAACTAATTTGCTCTTCCTTCACAAGTATTTGTTAAAAATCTTGGAATGTCCCTACCACAGCTCTGTGTGGATTTGCATTACTTGTATTGAAGAGATTCAAGTAGGCAGCTCTCTGGCGACTTTTGCAGAGCTACTGGTGACGACAAATCAACTCTGCCCTTGCTAGTGCCTTCCAAAACCCTGGATGAGTATGTCCTGTTGAAGAAAAAAAACAGAATATTTTATGTTTGTACACTCTTATCTAAATTTCGGAAAGGTATGACCTTGCTGGATGAGTATGATGCCAGTGACATCAGAAGCATGACACGACATTGATAACAATTGGACTCGTTAATTCAGTTAGTTACTTACAGATGATTGATTGTGTGATGTCAGTGTCATGGAGTTCAGCATTTTCATTATGCGTAATGGTAGTCACTCTCATATTTTTAAATTCTTCATTCAGAAGCCATAATCAAATACTCGAGAGCCAACAGAAATGGCAGCTTCACTGTTCTCTTTCAGATCAGATGAATATCCACAGTCCAAAAGACTAAGTAAGTTGAAAGTGCTGTAAAACCTTAACAGGTTCTAAGCAGAGAGAAACAGATTTAACTTATTGAGTCGAATATGAGATTTTCCCCAATAGGGTAATATCAGGCTTAATATTCTAACTCTGCTTCTCTTTCTCATCTGTTTTTCCACTGTTTTCTGTTTATATTACAGATTTTCATTTTCCCCAGTATTCCCTCGCACAGTGATTCATTGGGGGGAGCGGGGTGGGAGTGGCACGGTCTCTCAGTGGTTCGCACGGCTCTCTCTCAGTACCAGCGGCCTGGTTTGGGGGAGGGAGTGGGGGGCATGGTGTCTCAGTGGTTTGCACGGCTGTCTCACAGTACCAGGGGCCTGGTTTGCTTCCACACTCAAGACTATTTGTATTGAGTTTTCACATTCTCCCCCTGTCTGCAAGTGTTTCCTCCAGGTGTGCCAGATCCCTCCCACAGGCTAAAGACTTTCAATGGATTGACCATGCTAAATTGCCCATCTAACACAATTTTGAATAAATGCAAACACACAGGTACCACAGACCTGTGGGGAAGAGAATTCCAACTCAAACGGTCCTTAGATAATTTCTCCTTATCCCTGTTCCTAACGAGGTTGGAGAGTCATTGTATCTGTTTCTAGTCCCACTTGTCCATCTGTCACGACAAATTATCAGTGTAACCAAGTATGTGATATGGCAAATGATATCAGTCTCATACTGGGTCAGGTACAGTGTTCGGAACATGTCAGGCATGTTTCTAAAATTTGTAAAAATAAATAATCTAAAACAAAAGCAAAGTTACACAAAGAAACGATGGAAAGATAAATGACAGATAGTTTGGACATTGACGATATGTGTATCATTATTTATTTTCCTATAAATCTGAGACACACACACATACGTCTGAAATTAAACAGAGAAAAAATAACAAACTCTACAGAATATTAGTTTGGAAGAATTTTGTCCAGATCATAGTTAATTTCATGGCAAATGGAAAATTGAGATGGTCTCAATTGTTATTCTGCCACACAGATGCTGCTGGCAATGGGGTTGGACTTGGCTGAATTCCCTTCTCTGCTGGCAGTGGGGAGACTCCAATGAATCCTCAAAAGGAACCCTCCATGAGTGGTAAAGATGCCTGATAGATTTTCTGCTTTCTGTTAAAAAGGCATAAGGTGTGTTAGGTTTCATTTGTCAAGCGATTGAGTTCCGGAGTCGCAATGTCATGTTGCAACTATACAAACACTGGTGAGACCACACTTGGAATATTGTTTACAGTTCTGGTCCCCATATTACAGGAAGGATGTAGAATCATTGGTAACGGTGCAGAGGAGATTTATCAGGATGTTGCCTGGTCTGGAGGGAAGGTCTTATGTGGAAAGGCTGAGAGGGGGTTTGATAGAGGCATACAGTATGAGCAGAGAATCAGATAGGGTAGACAGTGAAAGTCTTTTTCCTAGGATGATGATGTCAGCTTGTACGAGGACACATAATTACAAATTGAGGGTTGATAGATTTAAGACTGATGTCAGACGCAGGTTCTTTATGCAGAGAGTGGTAAGGGCATGGAATGTCCTACCTGCTAATGTCGTCAACTCAGCCACATTAGGGAGATTTAAACAATCCTTAGATAAGCACATGGATGATTTTGGGGTAGTGTAGGGGGACGAGCTGAGAATAGTTCACAGGTTGGAATAATATTGAGGGCCGAAGGGCCTGTTATGCGCTGTATTGTTCCATGTTCGATGTTCTATATGTTATTGTCGAGATGAACAACTAAAGCGATGGAGCAATGGCTGTGGCTTCTCAGGCAAGTTACATTTTCTTCCTCTCTGAGCTGAAATATATAATAATGTTACCTGAACACCAACGTAAACCATGTAATGTCTGGTTAAACATTCCCCTGATTGCATACTCCATCCCTGTTACCTGCTCCATTTAGGAGTGATTTGTAATTTATTATTTGTATATACTTTTATATGTGGCGTCATAATTATTGTACAATAAATTCATGTCTTCAAAGTACTGTGTTAAAATGCATATATTGTTTTATTAAATTAAACCCTTAGTTTTATTCTCTCATTCCTCAGCTACGCCCAGTGCACTCTCCTCAGGGCCCTTTATGGTTCAATGTGAACATCTCGTATTCTCAGGCCTGAAGTGCCCTGACCATGTAGAGGCCATGAGAGGCATGAATATGGTTATTTTCCAAGGGCAGAGGGGTCCAAGGGCGGAGGAAGGCATAGGTGAGAGTGGCAAGATTACAACGATTCCTGCAGGGGTAACTTTTCTGTAAAGAGGGTAGTGTGTGTACGGAATGAGCTGGCAGTGAAAGTGATGGAGGTTTTTACAATTATAACATTTAAGAGGCAATGGATGGGCATGTGAATAAGAACCATTTAGAGGATTATGAGTCTAATGCTGGCAAAGATTACTACATCAGATTGGAATATCTGGTTGGTGCAGATAAGCTGGACTGAAGGGTCTGTTTCTGTGCTGTATGACACTATGGTTCCATCAGGCCTTCATTCTAGCAAACGCAAAGTGAAACATCAGTGAATAGCTTCTAAACCAATTGCATATTTTTCTTTCAGTTTAGGGGTTCATTACGAGAGACAATACATCAGATGTAGTCTCAGCATTGTCATGTTCAAATGCAGTAATACATCCGAATGATTATACCCAATGGCCTTTACATAAAACAGCAAGATTCGATATCCTTTTCTAATTATTGGCTGAATCTGCTGACTAGGTTTATGTGGCTCATGTACCGGAATGCACTAATCCTTCTGTTCCAATGAGTTTTGCAATTTTCTCTCCATTTAAGTAGGTTACTGTTATTTTCTTTGTTCAACACAACACTGACCTCTCTTAACCCACATTATGCTGTTTATGCCAATGGTTTGCTCACTAACCTCCCCGTCTGTATACATTGCAGAGTCTCCATGTCCAGTTAAATGACTATCTTGGTAAATGAGCTAACTGAGCTCCAAACCAATCAGTCCTCTCCTCCACGTCATTGCTATAGATTGTAAATAGTTGATAATCTCAACTGCTCCCCGAGGAACTCCAACAAAGTTAATACTTTACAACCTGAATATCCTGAATGTTTATTACCTGATAGTTAACTGGATGTCCCTTGTTGCTGGGCAGCAGGCTAGAAAGGTTGGATGGCCTCATCCTACACTGTGTAATAAACTTAGCGAGTTGAATGATGACTTCAATCTATTCATGTGTAAATCCTTAGAGGACGGAATGGTCTCCTTCTGTCTCATTATAATGATGCTGACTGGCTGAATGGGATCTTTCTTTACCTCTGTAACATTACAGAGTGCTTGAGAGAACAACACATGAGTTAGGAGCAGCAGCTGGATATTCAGCCCCTTGAGTCTGTTGCACCATTCAGAATGTGTATTGTTGATGTGATTGGAACTAATATCATTTTCATGTCTGTTCCCAATAAACATGGAGTCTCCAGTTCATCAACATTGAGTGTTTTCTGTAATCCAGTCTTCACTGCTCCCTAGGGATGAGAACACCACAGATTATACAACCCTAAAGAGAAAGGAGCATCCCTGCCTCAGTCTGAAATGGAAAGGTCCTTATTCTCAAAATGTGTTCTCCTCAAACCAATCACCTCTCTTTTGATGTTTAAGGAGTCGACAATTAGAAACAGATGTTGACCACTGAGACCCTCAAACCTGTCCCCATTCCAATTAACTCTCCTAAACCAAATACATATCAAATTCAGTCACCACTGACCTCATGGAAAGACAATTCCAGGAAAGATCACATGAGCAATGAACACTGGAGCAGAATGAGACCATTCAGCCCATCTTTTCTGCCATGACATTTGAGCACGGCTAAAGTATTTCTGAACCCCATTCTCCTGCCTTCTCCAGCTAACCAATGATAACTTATTAACTAAAAAATAATTAATTTTCCCTGCACATTCTCCCTGTGTCTGCTTGGGTTTCCTCCAGGTGCTCCAGTTTCCTCCTACAGTCCAAAACAAATGTGCAGGTTAGGTGAATTGGCCATGCCAAATTGCCCGAAGTGTTAGGTGAAGGGGTAAATGTAGGGGAATGGGTCTGGGTGGGTTGCGCTTCAGCGGGTCGGGATGGACTTGTTGGGCCGAAGGGCCTGTTTCCACGCTGTAAGTAATCTAATCAACTATTCTAAAAAATGTATATATCTCTGTATTAAAGACTGTGTATGCCTGCATATGGGGTTATGTTTGTGTGTAAATGTCTATATCTACGTGCGTATCGCTGTGGGCATGTGTTATGTGTGTTAGTGTCAGTATTTCAGTTTGTGTGTGCCTCTGTCTGTATCTCTGTGCAAAGTTGTTTTTGAAGTAAATAGATTGAACTTGGAATCAAAGTCTTCCTCCTCCTCTCTCTCCGTCTGTCCCTGTTGTGCATAGAGTGCATCGAATCGCTACAGTGTGGAAACAGGCCCTTCGACCCAACAGGTCCACACTGACCCTTCGAAGAGTAACCCACCCAGACCCGTTCAAATGTTATCCTACGCTTACCCATGACTAATGCCCCAAACCTGCACATCCCTCAGCACTATGGACAATTTAGCATGTCCAATTCACCTAACATCCACAACGTTAGACTCTGGGTGGAAACCAGAACACCCAGAGGGAACCCACACAGACACAGTGAGAATGTGAAACTCCACACAGACAGTCGCCTGAGGGTGGACACGAGCGTGGGTGCCTGGTGCAGTGAGGCAGCAGTGATCGCTTCAGAGTTTTGTGATTAGATTCAGACAATACCTCCCTGTGCTGGACTACCAAAACCAGTGCACCAGTGTCACAGTTTTTAACTCTGAGAAGATAATAAATCCTTTGCTGTGAATCTGTCAAATTGCATGGCTGTTTGATTTTTCAAATAATATCTTTGGAAGCACAGAACAGTTTTTTTCTGATACTAAACAATGTTGTTCCTGTGTCATTACCAACATTACTGGACCTATTTTGGGACTTTTCAATACTTGCTCACATAACTTTTAAGCATTGCAAGTCACAGAATGAGAAATCAATTCATCTCAACTCCTGACAAAATGGTTCACTCGGATGCGAGCATTTCTATTCTGACAGACCTAAGTATATTTGCAAACTTTCTTCTACCAGCATTCTGTGTGAGTGTGTGTGTGAGGGTGGGGTGGGGTGGAGGGGGTTGGGGGGAAGGTGTATGTGTTGATGGTGTTGTCAGTTTGGATAGTGCTGTGAGCTGCTGCCCTCTCTCCCTCCTAGACTGAATTCTCGAAGGCTTTGACTCTCTGCCACTGTCACTGCAGTAGGGTTGGGAGGCTAGCTGATGGAGAGATTGTGTCATTTTAAAGACCACAGAGACTGTCAGGCCTGCACCCACGTATAGATACCCACAGAGTCAAATACAGACACACAGGTAAATGGGTGGGGTGGGGAAACCTAGCTTCACCCGTTGTGTCCTATTCCAAACTGTTTGTCCTGGAATAGGAGACTGTGAAGGATGGAGTCCGGGTGAAAGTGGGTGACCCAGCAGTTAGTGCTGATGTCGGGGGGCTGGAATCGTGACGTGTCCAGAGCGAGTCAGTCAACAGTGTTGCATCCATCCAGTGCTATTAGAGAGGGAGATATAGTAGAGGGGAAAGAAAAAGAGAGAGAAGGATGGTGCTGCATGCTGGGTGGTGAGCCCAGACCATGCTTGCTGTGTCTAGTGCTGTGGCCCCCGCTGGGAAGAGAATGGTGCCCCTCTGTACTAGCCCATCCACCAGAACCTCTGTGCCCCTGTCAACAAACCATGATGTAATTGCCCCTTATCTGCCATGGTCAGGATAAATTGTGCAGGGCAGTGCCAGCCTGAGAAAGCTCAGCCATGTGCCATTGGCCTTTTAAAGATGGCAGCAGTGCCAAAGATCACGGAATACCAAGGGGCATGCAGGTGATGGTGATTACCTCCAACTTTGATGGGTGGGAGAATCGGGCTGGTATTGAATGAGAGAGACTCTATGGGGTGGGTGGGTATTTAATGAGGTTATGCCGATAAGATAGCATGAGGAATCTAGCTCAGCATCGTGCAGACAATCCCTCTGTTACACTCAATGAAAATGGCAATGAGACAAATTAATGTTCGATTCAAACCAGTGAGCCGAAGACTCCACTGACCCCAATCTCAGTTACAACGCTGCAGCTGCTTTACCAATGCTCTCCATCACAGAGAAGGAACTAAACGTCACCTTACCCTTGGGAATTAAGGCAGTGGTTTTGGTATCAGTGTGGGAACACTTTATGGCAAGTCATCATAATTCTATTCGTTTTAAAAGAGAGTTGGAAAAGGATGAACCAGATCTAAAACTTAAAGTTCTAAATTGTTGAAAACCAATTTTGATGATGTTAACTAAGAATTTTCCAAATACGATTGGGACAGATATTCTCAGAAAAGGGGGTCAGTTGGGAAGTGGGAAGCCTTCAAAAATGAGATGTCAGGACTACAGAGACCTTATGGCCCTGTCATGGTGAAGGGTAAGGCTGGTACGTGTAAGGAATGGTGGAAGATTGGAGAAGTTGGTGTTCTGGTCACAGATAAAAGAGAAGCATATGTCAGCTAGACAGCAGGAATTGAGGATTGTTTTCTTAATTCATTCACGGGATGAGGGCGTCCCTGGCTAGGCATGCATCTATTACCCATCCCTAATTGCCCAGAGGGTAGTTGGTAGTAAACCACATTGGTGTGTGTCTGGAGTCAAATGTAGGCCAGACCAGGTAAGAATGGCAGTTTGTTTCCTTAAAGCGTGTCAGTGAATGAGATCGATTTTTCCATCAATCGGAATGGTCATCATTAGCATCTTAATTCCTGATTTAAAGTGAATCACGAGAAGAGTCGGAAGGCAACAAGAGTATACTTGCGAGAAATTTGGAGCATAAAAAGGGGACATGTGATAGCTTTGGCAAATAGAGTTAAGAAGACTCCAAAGGAATTCTACAAATTCGTCAGGGACAAAAGAGTAACTGTGGAGAGAACAGGACATCCTTAAAGATCAGCAAAACTGCACATGTGCAGAACCACAGGAAAAGGGGGAGGTACTAAACGAATATTTTGTATCAGTGTTTACTGTGCAGGAGGATATGGAAGCTAGAGAAATTGGGAAAAAAGTTGTGACATCTTGGAAAGTGTCTGTATTACAGAGAAGCTGCTGGAGGTCTTAAAACATGCAAAGGCAGGAGAATATCCTGGCTTTTATTAGATGTACGCTAGAACTCTGTGGGAAGCTAGGGAAGTGATTGCTGGGCACCTTGCTATCATTAATAGCCATAAATAAAGTGTTGGAAGACGAGGTTGGCGAACGTGGTGCCACTACTTAAAGGATTTAAGAAGAGTAATATGGAAAAGTTAGTGAGTCTGACGTCAGTGGTGGGTGAGTTGTTGGAGGGGATTATGAGTCATTGGACTTTCACGCATTTTGAAAGCTAATGACTGATTAGGGATAGTCAACATGTCTTTGTGCAAGCAATATTGTGTCTCACTGACTTGACTGACGTTTATTTGAAGAAGCGACTAAAAAATTGAGATAGAGTGGTGTACATTGTCGATATGGACTTCAGTAAGGCGTTGAATAACATTGTGCATGGTCATCTGTTTATCAGGGTTGGTTCACATGAAAGCCATGTGGATATAAAACTGGCTCAAAGGTAGGAGGCAGAGGGTGAAGGTAGAGGGTTGCAATATCCTGGCAATGCTCCCCATGCTGTGCAGATAATCCAGTTTATCGAGTAATCCACTAGCACGGCCTACACAGCTCTCCATATTAGCTGTTACCTTACCCCAGTTTATGATGTCTGGGCTGGTTCTGTGAAGAAGATTCAGAATTTGAGGCAATGGACCATTCTAGCGGACATGGCAATGTCTCCTTTCAATGTTTGCTTTCTTGAGATTGCACCCACCATTGTCTCCCTTATCCCGTTATTCCAATCCCCCCATCTCTCTATCCATATTTTCAGCAAGTTATCAGTTAATAAAATATCTGCTTTTTTTCTGTATCTTTCCTTGGCCTTAGTTTCCGACTCCCTCGTGCATCGAGTGCGGGCATGGTGAAGCTCAGAAACATTGAAATGGTGTGTGTCAGACAGTTGTTCACTTCCCGATGTGTCCCATGTGGTGTTCCATTGTCAGGAATGTTCCAGCAGCTGTGACTCAAGTGGTTGAAATTTGGTATGGACCTGCCCACGGAACGCCTCTGTTTGTCTCTCTCTGTTGATCGCGCGGTCAGTTACAGGAGGAAAATCCTCGAGTATAGTTATTAAGGAACAGGCATCTAGCTTGCAGCTGAGGGGCTTCTGTCTGACTCCTCTTATTGAAAAGCTAGTGGAGGGGCTGGGAATGATTCGCTGAAGGTTGTGCTGTGAGCTGCGTCAGACATTCAGGGAGACCTGAGGATTTGCTGACCCAACTCTGGATGGAGCATGGGGCCTATAGTTACTGTATCTGGGTGTGTAACATGGACACCACATGGGGCAGATGCTGCAGAGAGGTGACGCTCTGAATCCACGGAGTGTGTGTGGGGGGGGGGGGGGGGGGGGGGGGGTGGGGTGGGGGGGGAAGGGATGTGCTGTATCTGTCTGTGTTTTTGCCTGGACAAGCACATACTCTCACTCTCCCCATTCCATACACTGATGGACACTCTTCCTATCCGCAACACACACACAATCTCACTCTCCCTGTCTCACATGCACACACGCGCACTCCACTCTGTCACACGCCCGCATGCACACACAGCCTCTCTCTCCCACTCCCGTACTCACGCACACAATCCCCCTCACTCTCTCGCATGTACACACAGTCTCTCTCTCTCCCCTTCTCACAGACACGCCCCTCTCTCCCACATACACACACACGTATGCACATATAAATTTGCGGGGAGAATTTGCATTTGACCATTTGTATTTGCAGATGCATTTTATTTTGTTCCAAAAACATACAATTTGTATTCAGTCAGTCAATGTGATATTTTATAAACTCCTACTTTGTAAATAAAACCAATCTGATTCCAGGTGAGGACACAGACAGCGTCCAAACAAAGTCTCACGCTTAGAATACATTGCCTGATGGCAAGTGTTACTTCATTTACCTGAAAGTATCTCCAGGCAGTGACTTGAAATAAATTCTGCGATTTGCATAATAATGAATCAAATTTGCATCCCCATTCTAACTGATTAAGTATTTAAGAGCCATCTCAGTTGTGTGGATAATTCATATACACAAGTTGTACAACCCTTTCATCTTTTCCTTATAACTTCTGTGTTTAAGGTCTTCCTCTCTCTTACACCTGATGAAGGAGCAGCGCAATGAAACCTTGTGTTTGCAAATAAACCCATTGGGCTCGAACCTGGTGTCGTTTGATTTGTGACCTTGTCCAACCAAGTCCAAAACCAGCGACGCCATATCATGGTTTTTACTGGTTAGCGAATCCTCTTCCCCAACAAGTAAGGTGTGGACATGAATTGATGGGTTTCTGAAGAGAATATTGACAAGACTTATTAGATTGAACTGTCAATGGAAAAGGTAAGAGTAAACAAGAGCAGCTTCATTGCAGTCTGAACCCAGAGGAAGGAGAGTAGAGAACAGAGCAATAGCAGAACTATGAAGCAATTATTTCAGTTATGTCTTCACAGAAGAAAAGAAATCAAATCTTCCCAGGAAGACTGGAAAGCCTAAGTCTCGAGAGAAAAAGAATGAAATTAATAAATAAATGCTTTGGGAGAAATTATTGGGACTGAAAGTATGATTAAATTTAGAATAGAGATGAAAGGTGAGAAGGTGAAGTCCAATAACAGGGTCCTGTGCTTAAACAAAGTAGACAAAAATAGATTGAGGGAAGCATTGGCGAAAATTAACTGGAAGCAAATACTTTACGGTGGAACTGTATATGAACAGTGGATGGCTTTCAAAGCAATTTTTCCACTTGCTCTGCAACAGCATAAAGCAGTGAAATGGAAGGACTGTAGGAAAAAGGATAAGCTGCCATAGATGTCTCAGTAAATAACACTATCAAATTAAAATAAATTGCATAAATGATGGCAAAGACCAGTGCAAAACTAGAAGATTGGAAAAACTTTAAAGGTCAAAAAAGCAAAAAAAAAAGAAACATAAGATAGATACATTATGAGAGTAAAAACAATGAGGTAAAAAGGGCTTTTGCCCGAAACGTCGATTTCGCTGCTCGTTGGATGCTGCCTGAACTGCTGTGCTCTTCCAGCACCACTAATCCACATTATGAGAGTAAACTAACTAAGAATATAAAGACAGATAGCAAAAGATTCTATAAATATGTAAAGCAAAAAGAGTGGCTCAGGTAAGCATTCGTCCTTTAGAGGGTGAGAAAGGGGTTTCAGTAATGGGATATGAGGAAATGCCGAGGAATGGAACAGATACTTAGTCGGTCTTCACAATGAAGGACACCAATAACATGCCAGTAATTGTCAAAGGGAGGAAGGTAGATGAGGACCTGGAAACAACCATTCCGACGATGGAGAGCGTGTTGGGCAAACTAATGGATCTAAAGGGTAGGTAAGTCTCCAGGACCTGATGCAAAGCATCCCAGGGTACTAGCAGAAGTGGTGGGAGAAATAGCAAGTGCATTTGTGGAAACTTTTCTATATTCACTGGACTCTGATGCAGTTCCAGCAGATTGGAAAGCAGGAAATCAGACACCACTGTTTAAAAAGGGAAGTAGGAAACGAGTGGCAAATTATCGACTGGTTGGCCTAACATGTGCAGTGGGGAAAATACGTCAATCTATAATCACGGAATAAATAGCATACATCTAGATAGAAATTGTCCCATTTAAAAGACACAGCATTAGTTCATGAAAGACAGGTTATGCTTAACTAATTCACTAGAAATCTATGAAGTCATTATGACCACGGAGACCCAGTAGATGTGGTGAATCGAGATTAACAAAAGGCATTCGACACAGTGCCACCAAAAACAGCTGCTGCATAAGGTAATGATGCATGGCATCACAGGTAATTTATTAGCACGGATAGAGGATTGTTTAACTAACAGGAAGCAACGAGTACGAATAAATGAGTGATTCTCTGGTTACTGATCAGTGACTAGTGGTGTGCCTCTGGAATCAGTGCTGGGACCGCAATTATTCACAGCTTACATTGACGTTTTGGAGTTGGGGACCACGTGTAGCGTCTCAACGATAGCAGATTATACTAAAATGAGTGGCAGAGCAAAGTATGCAGAGGACTGATAAACTTTACAACGGGACATAAATATTATAAGTGAGTGGGCAAAGGTCTGGAGTACAATTATAATAAATGTGAAGTCATCCATTTTGGTAGGAATACCAGTAAAACAAGACTGTTATTTGAATGGTAAAAAATGTAGCATGCGTCTGTGCAAAGGGACCCGGATGTCCTTGTGCATGGATCACAGAAGTTGGCCTGCAAGTGCAACAAATAATTAACGAGGCAAATGGAATTGTGTCCCTCATTGCGAAAAGAATTGAGTTTAAACACAGGGAGGTTGTGTTGCAGCTGTACACGGTGCTGGGGAGGTCACACCTGCAATACTGTGTGCCGTTTTGGTCTCCCTACATGAGAAAGGATGTCCTGGCTACAATGGATGCAGACGAGGTTCGCTAGGTTGGTTCTGGAGTTGAGGGGGTTGGCTTATGAGGAGAGACTAAGTGGACTGGAATTATATATTGATTGGAATTTGAAATAATGTGGGAGGATCAGATAGAAGCATATATGATTATGATTGGAATAGATAGGATAGAAACAGAGAGGATGTTTCCAGTAGCAGGCGAAACTTGGACAAGAGGGCAAAATCTCAAAATTAGGTGGAGCAGATTTAGGACTGAATTGAGAAGGAACTTCTTGACCAAGAAGATTGTGAATCAGTGGAATTCCCTGCCCACTGAAATAATTGAGGCTTTATCATTGAATGTTTTTGAAGCTCAGATAGATAATGTTTTGAGCATGAAAGGAACAATGGGTTATGGAGAGCGGACGGGTACGTGGAGCTGAGGCCATGAAATGATCAGCCCTGATCTTATTGATGCTCATAGATTTTATGTAAATGGGTCAACATGAAATGGGAATCATACTTGAGAAAATGACTGGTTGATGCATATGGAGAAGCAATGGATTCAATGCATTTGGATTTTCAGAATGATCTTGGTACAGACTCTGGCCTAGTATGCAAAATTAGATGTTACAGGAGTGGGGTTAAAATATCAACGTGGTTTTAGAATAAGAGAGCTGACAGAAAACAGTGAACATGAATAAAGCAATATGTTTTGAAGTGGAAGGAACATGGTGTGTCGCAAGGATCGGTGCTTGGGTCTCAGCTGTTCCCAATGCATGTCAAACAATTAGTTGAGAGAATCAAATGCAATATTCCTAAAATTGCTGTAAGCACTAAACAAGGTCGGATTATGCTTGGGTGAAGAGGATGTAGAAAAGCTACAAGCTGATTGAGACAATTGGAGTGAATGGGCAAATACGTGGCAGATGGAGAGCAATGGGGATGGATGTAACAGTGTGTATTTTGGTGGGAACAATAGAACAGCAACCTATCATTTGAAAAGGGATTCGTTGAAACATGTTGATCTTGAAAGGGATTTATGTTCTATCTTTGTTTCTTCTGTGCTGCCCTCCGAGGACCATGCAGGGGAGTGAGTTCTGAACCCAGAAGTCAATACTGGGAATGGCATGGGCATACTGACCAGTGAACACAGACCCAACAAGAGGAGAGCTGTAACATTGAAAAGGACCTGGATCTCCTTGTACACCAGGTACTGACAGCAATATTGCAGGAAAGAAAGCAATTTGGAAGATAAATGTTGTGTTGACCTTAATTTCAGGGAGATTTAAGTCCAGGAGTTAGGGTATCTTACTGCAGCTGTACAGGGCCTTGGTGAGACCCCATCTCGAACATTGTGCCGTATTGTGTGCAGATTTGGTCTCCGTACCTCAAAAGAACAAACCTAACATTGAAGGAGAGCAGTGAAGGATAACCAGACTGATCTCTCGGATCACTGGCTTGTTGTGGGGCAGCTCTTGCATTGACTGGATTGGGCCTGTAATCCATGGGCTTTAGGAAAACGAATGGAGATATCAATG
Organism: Chiloscyllium punctatum; assembly: GCF_047496795.1. Classification (NCBI taxonomy): domain Eukaryota; kingdom Metazoa; phylum Chordata; class Chondrichthyes; order Orectolobiformes; family Hemiscylliidae; genus Chiloscyllium; species Chiloscyllium punctatum. Next base: position 1,740,728 of record NC_092767.1, on the reverse strand, counting down.
AAATATATAAAACCCAGACTGGGCGAGACAGATTGGAAGCAGGGATGGTAATTCCACTGGCTGGGACGTATAAAACACGGTGCCACAGTATTAGGTGCAGGCCGGTCACTCTGCATTGAGATGATAATAAATGTCTGCACTCACAGACTGATGAACCTGGGGAATTCTCTCCCACATAAGGCTGTGAAAGACAGGACATTGAATAAAAATAAGGATTTCTGGACATTAAAGGGATCAGGAGACAGCTGGACTACAGCTGTCAGAGGATCTCAGATGTTAAGAAGGATGTCTCTGCAGTCTCAACAGGACTGTGTTTCCCATTCCCTTTTCCGATACCGAATTTTCTGTCGGTTTTTTTCCTTCCAAGCCTCGGAACAGTTTGATACATTTGAGTGACTTGCTTGTCTGTTTGAGAGACCATTGAAGAGTTTATCACAAGTCGTGTGTCTGGAGCCACTTTAGGCCAGACCAGGAAAGCATGGGAGATTCACTTCCTGAAAGTACACTGGGGAAGGACATAGATGTTTACATTCGACATTGGCTTCAAGGTCACTGTTACTGACACCAGATTTTAATTCTTGATATTTTATTAATTGATTTAATCCAGCAGCTGCCAGAGCATCAACCTGGTATGGATTAGTAATCCAGTGACATTTCCACAACAGCACCATCTCCACATGGGGACCTATCAGATACCACACTGAGCAGGTTATTTCTGTGCTGCTTGACAGCTCTGTCCGAAAAAAAACAACCACTAATTTGACTTCTGTGAAGACACTGATTGTGTGATAATTAGTTAGATTGTAACTATTTCTCTCTTTGAGAACTGGACATAGCTGAGTAATTTTCCGCATTCCCAGGGAGATGTCAGAGTTGTCAGCTTGGTGGAAATGGTCGACTGAGGGATTATCCCAGTCAAAAAGTTACACATTGTGTATGAATATAATTCTGTTTCAGCTGCTGCTGCTGCTGTGGTGTACAGCACCACAACAATGCCAGGAATTCTGTATTTAAGAAAGTTCAGTGAGTTGTATCATTGAAAGTATTTACAGAGGAGTTTTGACTTGGAAAATAATTGAGTGCAATGAAGAATTAGTGATGAAAGAGGAGTTCTCGAGTCACAGACACTTAGAGTCATACAACATGCAAACATACCCTTTGGCCCAAATAATCCATGCTCACCAGGTTTCCTAAACTTCCAATCCTTTCATATTCATGTACACATGAGATTGTCTTTCAATTGTTGTAATTGCACTAACCAATACCTCTTCCTCTGACAGCTCGCTACATATATACACCAATCTCTGTGAGAAACAGCTGCCCTTAGATCTCTTTTAAATCTCTTCCCTCTCACCTTAAACTTATCCTCTCTGATTTTGGACACCTCCACTCTGGGCAAAAGACCTTGTCTATTTATACTATCCATGTCACTCTTGATTTTATAAACGACTGTAAGGTCACCCCTCAGCCTCATACGCAAAAGGAACATAATCCCTGCCTCTCCATATATCTCAAAACCTCCCGTCTCTGTCACATCATTTTAAAAATTTGTCCCCTTTCCAGGTTATAACATCCTTCCTACAGCAGGTCAACAATAATTGTACTCAATACTCCAAATGTGGCCTTGTACAGCCACAACATGATGTCCCAATGTCTGTACTCAATGCTCTGACTGATGTAGGTAAGTGTGCCTAATGCCTTCTTCACAGCACTGTCGATCTGCGACTCCACTTTCAAGGATCCATGTACCTGCACCCTGGGTCTCTCTGTTCGAATACAATCCCCAATGCCTTACTGTTAACTGTATAAATACTGCCCTAGTTTGTCTAACAAAATGCAACACCTCACAGTTATCTACATGAAGCTCTACATGCCAATCCTCAGCCTAATTTCCCAGTTGATCACGATCTCATTGTTCTCTCAGATAACCTTCTTTACTGTCCACTATTAAGATCAATTGTGTGGGGCTTGTCTACGAACTTACTATCCATGGTTCCTATATTCTCATCTAAATTATTTACAAAAACAATGAACAGCAGCAGACTTTTCCTTGTGGCGCACCACTGGTCATGAGCCTCCAATTTGGACAACACATCTCTCCCAGCATCAGCTACCTCCTATTGTCAAGCCAATTTTGTGTCTAATTGGCTAGCTCTCACTGATCCCCTGTGATGTAACCTTATGAACCAGGCTACTATGAGAAACATTGTTGGGCCTTACTGAGGTCCACATAGACAATGCATGCTGCTTTAACTTCATCTATCTTTCCGATCACCTCTTCAAAAACTGCAATCTAGTTTGTGAGACATGGATTCCCAGACAAAAAGCCGTGCTGAATATCCCTAATGAGTCCTTGCCTTTCCAAATGCATGTAAATCCTGCCTCTCAGAATCTCCTACAAACACTCACCCATCCTTGACATCAAACTCACTGGTCTGTAGTTCCCTCGGTTTTCCTTGCAGCCGTATTACAAATAATGTAAAAACATTAGCTGCATCCTGTCCTCCAGTACTTCAGCCAAGGCTGCCAATGATACAAATAAGAAAGTCAAGAGAACTGCAGATTTCGTAAACCAGAAATCTAAGACAGGAATGTGCTGGAAAAGCTCAGCAGGTCTGGCAGCATCTGCGCAGAGAAATCAGAGTTAAAGTGTTACAACACGGGTAATACCCACCCCCACCCCCATCCCGCACGCTTAATTTAAATTTAGAAGACAGAAAAGATTTAGCCCGTGATGTAATCTGTAAAAATTCGGAAGGCCAAGAACCATCCTAAAGGTCAGTATTTAAAGTAAAAATTAAAAACTTTTTTTGAAAGGCTAAAAGAGAATAATTACCTAACAACTATTTGCAACTCTTTTCTCTGACCTATCTTTTACTTTCTCTTCTACAATACTGCTCCGATAACCTCCCCCCTCCCCCCCCCCCCCATTAAGATTTACCAAAACATTCAAATTTCACAACCTGCCAGCTGTCGAATCTTCTCTTTGTATCTTCCTCTGTCTTCTTTTATTCTCTGCAGTTTCTCAGGTCATTGATAAATATAGGTGAATTTAAGAGAGCTATTCTCCGGGCAGTCTGCAGACGTTGGTGGCGTGGCAGTTCTACCCGAACTGGTCAATTTCGTTGACAGCTTCATACCCCAATGCTTCGGCTCATTTCATTTTTTTATAATATTGCCAAATGCCAAATTTAAACTCGATTGTAGTTTAGCTTCTTGGGACATAATTGAAACGGATTGAACAAATTTTATTTTATTTTTGGTGGTCAATATTTCTTTTTAATGGTCGAATGCCTTCTGGTATGGTTCTCTCCATCAAAACTTTGTGTTCTTTTTCAGCAAATTGGTTAATGGTGCCACTACACTGCTGAGGTTTGGAACAGATTTCCGATAGAATCCGCTGACTCCTAAGAAGCAAAGCACCTTTTTATTCGAGGTTGGTCGTGGAAGTTCCTGGGTAACTTTTGTCCCTGTGTTCCATGGGGTCAACTTTCCATGACCGATGTTTTGTCCCAAGAACATCACGTCTGCTTTCATGAATTTAGTTTTGTTTAATTTTATCACCTGTTTTGTTTCACGTATTCATTCAAAGAGCTTTTCCAACTGTACCAAGTCTTAGTCTGTTTCAAATCCCTTCACCTTTCAGGACTAAACACCTTTGTCTGACCCTATCTTTTTTCATGTTTTCTTGCACCATTACGTCAAACAGGATGTCAGCTAACAGAACCTGAACTCCTTCATCGTTGTCTTTAGTTTGTGCTTCCTGCTGTGACTTATGATAGTGGGATCTGGTTACTGTACAGTCTGGAAAAATACCAGTTTATTTCTGTTTTAACTCCTCAGTTTCCTAGTCTTCTTGGGCTTCCCCACAACAAGGGGTATCGCTCCCAACTTGGACCCTGCCAAATCATCCTCGAGAACAAACCGGATTCCTGGAACTCACAGTCTGTCAGTCACTCCCACTGTTCCTTCCCCAGACTTGAGAAGGCACTCCAAACCCATCTTAAGGAGATGAAAGCTCAATTTCTGTCCATCTCTCCCACAAATTATAACACTCTCGGGTAACAGGTAGGAAATACTGCAAAGTTACTCATCTCTTATGTTAGAAACTGGTTAGATCCTGTATCTCTCAAAATTATAACTTATTCTCCCCTTGTTGTTTCTGAGTAAATATTACTCACAGATGCGAATTCCTTATAGAGATCAGGTACTAATCCATACCCAGCCTCTGCCTATACTGTGCAATTTCCTGCAGCTCTTCGGTTCTTGGGGTTTCAGTAATGCCACTGGCTTACCTTCTTTTACCACATCTTTTCCCACCGTCTCTTTCTGAACGATCAGCACTGTGACCAGACAAATCCCTTCTTATGGCAGTGAAAACATTTATTCCCAATGCCCTTCTGAAACCACTGGCACTGTAGCTTTCTGTGCCCCACTCTATTAAGTGAAAGCACCTGATGCCTCTTTGGCATCTTTAACCTGTGGTAAACTCTTATTCTCTACTGTTTATTTTACAGTGTAGCATTTCCGCATCTCCCAAATGTGATCCTTCACAGGACGAAATTCCAGTTGGGAATTTGTCTTGTGCAGCAACATGTATTCATCTGCTAATTCTACTGCCCTTCTCAATTTCTGAACTTTCTGTTCCTCCACGTGAACTCCATTAGAGCCTCATAGGTCATATCTATTTTTAAAGCAACCACCCATCTATCAAAATGCCTATGTTTACTTATTTCAAACTCAACATAAGTCTGACCTGATTACTTCTTTATGTTTCTGTTTTGCTGTCTATATGATTCTGGTACCAATTCGTGAGCACTTAAAAGAGCTTGTTTGACGCCTTGAGAATCTCGTGACCCTCATCTGACAGCGGATAAAATACCCCAGTCACGCTGCCTACGACTTTAGTCCGAACTAGCATTACCCATAAATCTTTGGACCACTCCAAATGCCAAGCCAATTTTTCAAATGAGATAAAGAAGGCATCAACATCTTTCTCATTAAAATGTTGCAGAGTATTGACATAGTTGCATATAACACGACCATCTCTTTTAATCTCCATCTTTTTAATGTGACTTTGCTGAATAAATCGCAACTTCTCAAGTTCAAATTCTCTCTCTTTTTGGTCAGCTAAGAACCTTCTCCTTCTCTCTCTTTTTTCTCTGTCTGTTCTGTCTTGCTTTCTGTTTCTTCTCTCTCTCTTTCTGTCCCTTTGTTTATCTTTAAACTGCATTGTCCTCAATTGGAATTTACGTTTTGATTTTCTCACTCGACTGCACTTGTCTGTGTTTCTGACACACCTTACAATGTGAGAAGTTCCCGGACAATTTCAGCTTTACTTTTGTCCTTGGTTAAATCCAAATCTAACTTCCTTGCTAATTCTAAAAGTTTGGCCTTTATCTTTCCCTCTAAGATTTCGTGGCAAAGTTGAGGATCATTTTCTAAACCCTCTTAACTTTTTTTAATAGCCATTTTTCTCACTTTTAATTTAAACAAACACAAGTCATCGGAATTAAACAAGTTGTCTCACTGACATTTTATTTAACGATCTCATACACGAACTGCAAATGTTTAAATATACTTTGATTTACTTTCATCCCTCAAATCTATATAAATCTGCTCAAACCTCTAACTGGATCTGTCTAAACCTGCTCATATCGTGGACGAAAGCCCCCAAGCTGTTGCGACGCAGGGTTAACCCCTCTCTAATTTAAACCAGCCACACAGAAAAAGTTCACCTCATGCCATAATCTGTTACATTTCAAGACGGAAAGATCCATTTACAGAGATCACAATTAAAAGTAAAATTAACAATTTTGTTATTTAAGTCCAATAGAGAATAATAAAACAAACAACTATTTAGAACTCCCTTCGGTTAAACGTATCTTTGACCTCTCACTCTACAATACTCGTCCGATAAAACAAAAAAAGATTAAAGTTTACAAAAAAAAACACATTTCAAAACCAGTCAGCTTTGTCGATTCTCCATTTATACTTTCCTCTGTCGAGCTTTCTCTCGGTTGGCATCGATGTTCTGCTATGCAAACCTCTTATGGACAGGTACCTTTCAGAAAGACCTTCAACTCGCAGTCTATCTTTCTGGATGTCCTTAACAGTTCTCCCCATAAATGTTCAAAATGTCCAGTTTTATACCTCTAAACATCGGACCATTTAATTGATTTTGAAGTTATCAAGTGTTTCAAACTCAATTTGATTTCAGTTTGTTGGGGCAAAATTTAAACTGGCCGAATTTGAATTGGATTTCGTTTCGTGGCAACTCAGCTATTGATTTCACAATTAAATGTTACATTTAACTTATTTCAGAACACTTTATGTCAGTTTCCAAACTCTCTTATACGTAACATATATCTCTAAACCTTCATAACAGTAACTTTTATCTGCCTAGCTTGGCTTTCCATAAATTTGATCAACTTAGTAAGTTCACATGATAGTCTTTTCTGTTCCAAAAAGCCCCATTTTCTCTCATCCTTCCTTTACCTAAATCCTTCTTTCCAGTTATCATTCCAATTACTTACATTGTTACTGGTATTCTTCGACAAAGAATTACATTGTGTGTATGCGTGTGTGTGTATGTGTGTGCTTGCATGTGTTTGTCTATGCGTGTATGCATATGCGTGTATATGTGTGTACGTGTGTGTGCGATTTAAGCTAATGATAAAGGAGGATAGGAACCAAAGCAGCAGGTCAGAAAATGAGCAGAAAGCAAAGGGTTGTCAAATAAACATACAGAACCATTTTAATGACCATGCTGAGGAAAGTATTCGGAACAATTTTAAAAACGTGAGTTGAAAGTTGGAGGAAATGATAGGCTCACTATTATCAGGGATCAATAAATAAGGATGGAGCGCCTGTGCACACAAGTATTAAAAGAGCAAGATAAATCGATAGAACTTATGTTAAAACGTTTTTTTAACTAAATGTGTGCAGTATTTGGAATAAAATGAATGAGCTGATAGCACTAACAGGTATAAAGAGATATGGCATGGTGGGCATGACTGAAATGTGGTTACATGAAGGTCAGGACTGGGGTGTTAAATGTCCAAGGCTACTCAGTTTTCAGACAAGAAGGAACAGCAGGTGGAGTGTCTGTATTGGTTAAGGATTATGTCAAGGCTGTATTAAGAAATGATATTAGCACGTGGGACAAATCTGATGAATCAGTCTGGTTTGAAATAAAACACATTGAAAGAAACCTATTGGTAGGAGCATTTCCAGCCCACAAACTACGCCCCCCCCCCCCAACACGACAAATTACTTTCCAAGTAGGGAATAGCATGAACCAGGAAATAACGATGGCTTGAGACGAGACCACAAGAGTGATTATGGGAATATGGGCATGCAAATTGACTGGATTAATTTGGCAAGGGGAGCCTCAAAGAACGATTCGTCGAATATATGATGGATTATTTTGTTGATTAATATGTAATGGAACCAACTAGAGAACTGGCTTTGGTATTACGTAATGAGGAAGGAGTGATAAATCATATTGTAGAGCAGGATCATCTTAGAAAGTGTGAACACAGCATGTTGGAGTTTCACATTCAGACTGTAACAGCGTACACAGAGTCACATAGGAGAGACTTAGTGTTGGACAATGATAATTTGACTGGCCTGAGGAAGGGCTTGGCCTGATTGGACATGTCAAAAAGATTAAAGTGCAAGACATTTGAAGAACAGTGGCAACTACTTCGGGTGATAGTCAAAACCCCTCAAATAAAGTGTAATCCTGAGTGGAAGAGGAATTGTAAAAAGGTGAAAAGCAATCCATGTCTTAACAAGGAAGTCAACAATAACATGAAGGTTCTTGTCTGGTGGTATTCACGCTGACTGCTAATCCAGATCATGTTCTGGGGACATGGCTTCCAATGCCGCCACGGCAGATGGTGGAATTTAAGTCCAATATGAACCTGGAATTGAGAATCTGTTGATGATAGTGAATCCATTACTCATTGTTGGAAACACGCATATGTTTCATGAATGTCTTTTAGGATCGGAAAACACCCTCCTTACTTGGTCTGATCGACATGTGATTTCAAACCCACACAAATTTGGTTGACGCTTAACTGCCCACTGGGCAATTATGGACAGACAATGTGTGCTGTCTAACCAGTGACACGTTCATCCTTTAATGAATTAAAGAAATACACTTTAATTGTCAGCAAACGGCGACTAAAACATCATCAAAACGGCTATGAATGAAAATGAGAACAAAACATAAGAAATGATAAAGAACACTTCTCTGAGTAGTCAAAAAGTTTAAAAATGCTGAAAGCAAATGTTGGCCTTTGAGAGGATGAAAATTGCGAGGTAATAATGGGAAACTCAGAAATGGCAGCAGCAAAACCAACACTTTCTGTTTTCACAGTGCAAGTTAATTTCATCCCAAAATTTAAAACAACTGCAAAGGATCATGACGGAAGTACGATGACGAGGAAGAAGATATTAAATACATTGATGGGATTATAGACAGGTCAGACCCTCGGCCTGCAGTATATCATATTAAAGGATGTAACAGATGAGATAGTGGATGTGTTAGTTAGGATATTCACAGAATCCTTGAATTCTGGAACAGTACCGATGTGTTGGAAAAATAATAATGTAGTACTCGTTCCCAAACCAGGAGATAGGTAAAAGTTCACAAACTGCAGACCAGTGAGTTTAACCTCTGTAGTGGGGAAGTTTCTTCCGTCAACCGTAAAGTATGAAATAACTGAACACTTGGAAAAACAAAGATCAATTCACCAGTGTCAGCACAGTTTCATGATGGGCAGGCTGTGCTTGACAAACCTGCTGGAGTTCTTTGAGAATGTAACCAGCAAGGTGGATAATGGGGATGCAGTAACTCCTAGACATCTGAACTTCAGAAGGCATTTGACAAGGTAATGCATGAAGGACTGATCTAGGCGGTTAGAACCGAGGGGTTAGGGTTAAGGGGAGAGTATTGAATTGGATAGAGGATTGACTGACTAACAGAAAGCAGAGCATCGGGATAAATGGTCATTTCCTTGGCGAACTGAAACTAGTGAGGTGCTGCAGGGTTCAGTTCTCAGCCCTCAATTGTTTCCAATCTGCCCAAAAGACCTGGAAGGAGGGACAGAGTGTAGCAACTAAATTCATAGATGGCATTAAACTAGGTGGTAAAACAGGCTGTAATGAGAAGCTAAAGAGTTTACAAATGAATAATGGTAGGGTTAGAAAATGGGGCGGATTGCTATATCTGGCAGATGGTGTTTAATGTGGTTAACTGCACAGCTGTATTTCCTACCGCCACTCATAATTTCTATTTTCTTGTGTTGCACCTTCTGCAGTTCTTTGGATTTTATTCACCGTTGGTGGCTGGGGTCACAGGAGTCGAGAGATTTGGTTGAAGGAGATGCAGGTTGCTCTGTGTGTCCGGAACAAGACATTAATGTGGAGAAAAGACCACAGTCAGGCCTTGTTGATTCCCACAGTAGGCCTGGCAGCCAGATGGCCTATCCCTGTCCTTACCTCCTGAGGTTTAATTGCTTGGAGTAATCCACTTCAAAATGTTACAGTCAGATGACTGTCCGTAATTAATATGCCCATTTCATAATAAAGGGACAAATGGCCACTTAGATCAGAAGTAAAGACTTGGCAATTCTTTTGAGATTTAATGACTATTTGCTGCAACTGCAGTCTGGGAACTGGGTGATGGGACAACAAAATACGTTCGCGTTGTTGGAAATTTATAGGTTAGATATTGAGTAAAAATATTATGTTATCAATTCTATTAGAAAGTGTCCATAATCTATATCTTATGAAAAATGTGTTGAAGGTATTGTGGGAGAATACAAACATTGAATTGGTTAGAAAAGGAAGATGTGAAGTGGATATAAGTCATAGAACATAGAACATAGAACAATGCAGCGCAGTACAGGCCCTTCGGCCCTCGACGTTGCGCCGACATGTCATACCAATCTGACGCCCATCTAACCTACTCTATTCCGTCTGAAGCCCATCTAACCTACACTGCCTCCATATGCTTGTCCAATGACGACTGAAATGTATTTAAAGTTGGCGAATCTACTACCGTTGGAGGCAAAGCATTCCATAACCTTACTACTCTCTGAGTAAAGAAATTACCTCTGACATCTGTCCAATATCTATCACTCCTTAATTTAAAGCTATGCCCCCTCCTGCTCGCCGTCATCATACTTGGAAAAAGGCTCTCCCTGTCCACCTTGTCTAACCCGCTGATCATTTTATATGTCTCTATTACGTCAACTCTGAACCTTCTTCTCTCCAATGAAAACAGCCTCAAGTCTCTCAGACTTTCTTCGTAAGACCTACCCTCCAAAGAAGGCAACATCCTAGTAAATCTCCTCTGCACCCTTTCCAAAGTTTCCACATCCTCCTCATAATGAGGTGACCTGAACTGTACACAATACTCCAAGTACACAATACCAGCGCTCTGTACAGCTGTAGCATAACCTCATGGTTCCAGATTTCGATCCCTCTATTAGTAAGAGCTAAAACACTCTATTCCTTCTTAACAACCCTGTCAACCTGGCTGGCAACTTTCAAGGATCTGTGTACCTGGACACTGAGATCTCTCTACTCATCTATACTACCAAGAATCTTACCATTAGTCATTACTTTGCATTCCATTTACTCAAACCAAGGTGAATCACCTCACATTTGTCCACACTAAATTCCATTTGCCAACTCTCAGCCCAGCTCTGCAGCTTATCTCTGTCTCTCTATAATCTACAACATCCTTCATCACTATCCACAACTCCACCGACCTTAGTGTCATCTGCAAATTGACTAACCCACCCTTCTACGCCCTCATCCAGGTCGTTTATAAAAATGACGAACAGCAGTGGACCCAACACCGACCCTTGCGGTACACCACTGGTAACTGGACTCCAGGATGAACATTTCCCATCAACCACCACCCTCTGTCTTTTTTCAGCACGCCAATTACTGATCCAAACTGCTATATCTCTCACAATCCCATTATTCTGCATTTTGGACAATACCCTACTGTGGGGAAATTTATTGAACGATTGATGAAATCCATATATTTCACATCAATTTGTTTGCTTTCATTTTTACTGTCTGATCACCTTCGCAAAGAACTCAATAAGCTTTGTGAGGCACGACCTACCCTTCATAAAACCGTGCTGACTATCCCTAATCAAATTATTCTTTTGAGATGATTTTACCTCAAAGCTCTTATAACGTTTTCCAAAACTTTACCAACAACTGAAATAAGGCTCACTGGTCTATAATTATCAGGGTTGTCTTGACTCCCCTTCTTGAACAGGGGAGCCACATTTGCTATCCTCGAGTCTTCTGGCGCTACTCCTGTAGACAATGACGATTTAAAGATCAATGCCAAAGGCTCGGAAGCTCCTCCCTGGCTTCCCAGAGGATCGTTTTCGCAGCAGAGAGCGGCGGGAGCTGGGTGGAAGTTCAGGCGGAGTGCAAAGCAGGTCGGGAAGGTAAGTGATTGCTATTAGACTTGGTGTGTTCTAAACCCCAGGTCCTACAAAGTAGGGTCTCCCTCCCTCCCTCCTCCTCTAACCATAATTAAGAGTCCACAGACTTGCCACTAAAGGGGGTCTAAGGAAGTTTGGATGGAAGAGTGAGGCTTCAGCTTAGGAGTCTTTGACAAGGAGGTTGAGTGAAGTGATTATGCCACAGTTGAAGATAGTGAAGACGTGACTGCCAAGCCTGTTCAGTGTGCTACGTGCTTGATGTGGGAGGTCAACGACTCCCGTGTATCTGGCTTGTATAAGTGTGGAAAGTGTGTGCACGTTCAGCTACTGACTGAGCATATTGCAGCGCTGATGAAAGAACTCGAGGACCTTAGGCTCGTCCGAGAGTACGAGATCTTTCTGGACAAGACCTTCAGCGAGGTTATTACACCAATCATACCAGAAGAGAGCAGACGATGAGGAAGGCAGAGAGGAGACAGGTGCAAGAGACCCCGGGAGAAGCACCTGTCAGGAACAAGTTGAATCTTTTGGAAACAGTAGAGACAGATGACACTGCCAGTTCGCAAGGCGGCCAGGTCTGTCAATCAAAAGTTGGCGCAGAGGCAGAGTGGAAGAGTCAGACATCGCACAGAGCCGTGGTAATAGGGGACTCCATAGTGAGAGGAACTGACCGTGGTTTTTGTGGCAGCAGACGGGATTTAAGGATGGTGTGTTGCCTTCCTGGTGCCAGGGTGAAAGACATCGCGGACAGAGTGCAGGAAATCCTTAAGGATGAGGGTGAAGAGCCAGAGGTGGTGGTACATGTTGGCCTAAATGATGTCGGGAAGAAGAGGAGGAATATACTACAGCGGGACTTCAGAGAACTAGGTAGAAGGCTGAAAAGCAGGACGTACAAGGTGGTTATCTCCGGTTTGCTTCCAGTTCCTCGGGCTGGTGAGGCCAGAAACAGGGAGATAATGGACTTGAACGTGTGGTTGGTAAGCTGGTGCAAGAAACAAGGATTTAAATTCTTGGATCACTGGGGTATATTTTGTGGTAAGCATAAATTCTACAAGAGAGATGGTTTGCACCTTAATAGGTTAGGGACCTGCATTCTGGCAGGTAGGTTTTCTACTGCAACACCGCTACATTTAAACTAAGTAGCGGGGGGCGGAGGGGGGGGGGGTGGTTGGAGGGGACAAACTGGATGTTTAAAAAGGAAATTGAAGGGAAAGTTAGAACAAGAGAAGTCAAGAAAGACAACTGTATCAATGAGGCAGAAAACTCGGAAAGGGATCATGCTGTAAGGTTGAGTGAAAAACGGGTTGATGGGAAGGGAGAGAGCAGAAACAAATTAAAAATACTGTATATGAATGCACGAAGCATCAGACATAAGATGAATGAGATTGAGGCTGTTTTTGAAATTGGCAGATACTATATTGTGGGGATAACTGAGACGTGGCTTCAGAAGACAGGGCCTGGGAAATGAATATTCAAGGCTACACGTGCAATTGTAAGGACAGACTGATGGGCAGAGGGGGTAGGGTGGACTTGTTGGTAAGGGAAGATATTCAGTCCCTTGCGCGGGGGGACCTAGAGTCAGGGGACATAGAGTCAGTGTGGATAGAGCTGCGAAATACTAAGGGTAAAAAGACCCTCTTGGGAGTCATCTACAGGCCCTCAAACAGTCGTCTGGATGTCGGATGTAAGTTGAATCAGGAGCTGAAATTGGCCTGTCGTAAAGATGTTACTACAGTTGTTATGGGGGATTTAAACATGCAGGTAGACTGGGAGAATCAGGATGGTATTGGACCTCAAGAAAGAGACTTTGTGGAGTGCCTCAGAGATGGATTCTTAGACCAGCTGGTGCTGCAGCCGACCAGGGAGAAGGCAGTTCTGGATCTGGTATTGTGTAACGAATCAGAATTGGTCAGAGACCTCGCAGTGAAGGAGCCATTGGGAAGTAGTGACCAAAATACATTAGGCTTCAATTCGCAATTTGAGAGGGAGTGGGTACAGTCAGAAGTGACAGTACTTCTGTTGAATAAAGGGAACTATGGAGATTTGAGGGAGGAGCTGACCAAAGTTCGCTAGTGCAATACCTTAGCAGGGATGACCGTGTAGGAACAATGGTGGATATTTCTGTGTATAATGCAGAAGTTGCAGGATTAGTTCATTCCTAAAAGGAAGAAAGATCCCAGGAGGAGGCATGGGCGGCCGTGGCTGACGAGGGAAGATAAGAAACATATAACGTTAAAAGAGAAAAAGTATAACATAGCAAAGATAATTGGGAAAACTGAGGACTGGGAAGCTTTTAAAGAGCAACAGCGGATTACTAAGAAGGATATACGCAGAGGAAAAATGAGGTACGAAGGTAAACTGGCCAATAATATAAAGGAGGATAGTAAAAGCTTTTTTAGGTATGTGCAAGGCAAAAAAATGGTTAGTACTAAAATTGGGCCCTTGAAGACAGAAACAGGGGAATATATTACGCGGAACAAAGAAAGGGCAGAGGAATTAAATGGGTACTTCAGATCTGTGGAAGACACACGCAATCTCCCTGAGGTAACAGTGGCTGAAGGATCTGAACTTAAGGGAATATATATTTGCCGGGGTTTGGTGTTGGAGCGACTGTTAGGTCTGAACATTGATAAGTCTCCGTGGCCTGATGGTCTACATCCCAGGGTACTGAAGGAGGTGGCTCGGGAAATCGTGGATGCATTGGTGATTATTTTCCAGAGTTCGATAAATTCGGGGTCGGTTCCTGAGGATTGGAGAGTGGCTAATGTTATACCACTTTTTAGGAAAGGTGGGAGAGAGAAAGCAGGAAATTATAGACCAGTTAGCCTGACCTCAGTGGTGGGAAAGATGCTGGAGTCTATTATAAAGGATGAAAATACGGCACATCTGGATAGTGGTAACAGGATAGGTCAGAGTCAGCATGGATTTATGAAGGGGAAATCATACTTGACTAATCTTCTGGAATTTTTTGAGGATGTAACTCTGAAGTTGGACGAGGGAGATCCAGGAGATGTAGTGTAACTGGACTTTCAGAAAGCTTTTCATAAAGTCCCACACAGGAGGTTGGTGAGTACAATTAGGGCGAATCGTATTGGGGGCAAAGTACTAAATTGGATTGAAAATTAGTTGGCTGATAGGAAACAAAGGGTAGTGATAAACAGCTCCATTTCAGAATGGCAGACAGTGACCAGTAGGGTACCGCAGGGATCAGTGCTGGGACCGCAGCTTTTTACAATATATGGTAATGATATAGAAGATGGTATCAGCAATAACATTAGCAAATTTGCTGATGATACAAAGCTGGGTGGGCACGGTCAAATGTGATGAGGATGTTAGGAGATTACAGGGTGACCTGGACAAGTTAGGTGAGTGGGCAGATGTAGTTTAATGTGGATAAATGTATGGTAATCCACTTTGGTGGCAAGAACAGGAAGGCAGATTACTACCTCAATGGAATCAATTTAGGTAAAAGGGCAGTACAGAGAGATCTGGGTGTTCTTGTACACCAGTCAATGAAGGTAAGCATGCAGGTACAGCAGGTAGTGACGAAGGCTAACAGCATGCTGGTCTTCATAACAAGAGGAATTGAGTATAGAAGCAAAGAGGTGTTTCTGCAGCTGTACAGGGCCCTGGTGAGACCACACCTGGAGTACTGTGTGCAGTTCTGTTCTCCAAATTTGTCGAAAGACATTCTGGCTATTGAGGAAGTGCAGCGTAGGTTCATGAGGTCAATTCCTGGAATGACGGGATTACCTTACACTGAAAGCCTGAAGCGACTGGGCTTGTATACCCTTGAGTTGAGAAGACTGAGAGGGGATCTGATTGAGACATATAAGATTATGAAAGGATTGGACACTCTGGCAGCAGGAAACATGTTTCTGCTGATAGGTAAGTGCCGAACCAGAGGACACAGCTTAAAAATATTGGGTAGACCATTTAGGACAGAGATGAGGAGAAACTTCTTCACCCAGAGAGTGGTGGCTGTGTGGAATGCTCTGCCCAGAGGGCAGTGGAGGCCCAGTCTCTGGATTCATTTAAGAAATAGTTGGATAGAGCTCTAAAAGAGAGTGGAATCAAGGGTTATGGATTTAAGGCAGGAAGAGGATACTGATTATGAATGATCAGCCAAGATCATATTGAATGGTGGTGCAGGCTCGAAGAGCAGAATGGCCTACTCCTGCACCTATTGTCTATTGTCTATTGTTTATTGTCTATTGTCTATTGTTTATTGTCTATTGTCTATTGTCTATTGTCTATTGTTTATTGTCGAGGATAAATCACATCCAGCCCAGGGAACTTATCTATTTTCATACACTGCAGGATTTCTAATACCTCTTCCTTGTGAACCTCAATCACACTTAGTCTCAATCACACCTCTGTATTTTCCTCGACAACATTGTCGTTTTCTACAGTGAATACTGTCGAAAAATATTCATTTAGTGCTTCCCCTACCTCCTCTGACTCCACACACAACTTCCCACGACTAACCTTGATTTGCTCTAATCTTACTCTCGTTATTCTTTTATTCCTTAAATACCGATAGAAAGTTTTAGGTTTTACCCTGATCTTATCTGCCAACAACTTCTCATGTCTCCTCCTGGCTGTTCTGAGCTCTCTCTTTAGGTCTTTCCAGGCTACCTTGTGACCCTCAAGCGCCCTAAATGAACCTTCATATCTCATCCTATAATAAGCCTTCTTCTTCCTCTTGACCAGAGATTCCACTCCCTTCATAAACCACGGCTCCCACGCACTACAGGTTCCTTCCTGCCTGACAGGTACATACTTATCTCAGACACTCAGGAGCTGTTCCTTGAATAAGCTCCACTTTTCTAATGTGTCCATCCCTGGCAGTTTCCTTCCCCATCCTATGCTTCCTAAATCTTGCCTAATCGTATCGTAATTGCCTTTCTCCCAGATGTAACTCTTACCCAGTGGTATACACCTATCCCTTTCTATCACTAAAGTAAACATAACAGAATTGTGATCGCTATCACCAAAGTGCTCACCTACATCCTTTTCTAACACCTAGCCAGGTTCATTACCCAGTACCAAATCTAATGTGGCTTCGCCCCTTGTGGGCTGTCTACATACAGTGGCAAGATGCCCTCCTGCACACTGGACAAAAACTGACCCATCTATATTACTCGTGCTATAGTGTTCCCAGTCAATATTTGGAAAATTGAAGTCCCCCATGACAACTACCCTGTCTCTCTCACTCCTATCAAGAATCATCTTTACTATCCTGTCCTCTACATCTCTGGAAATATTCGGAGGCCTGGAAAACTCCCAACAGGATGACATCTCCTTTCCTATTTCTAACCTCAGCCCATTCTACCTCAGTTGACGATTCCCCAAACATCCTTTCTGCAACTGTAACACTGTCCTTGACTAAGAATGCCACACCTCCCCTCTTTGACCATCTTCTCTGTTCTTACTGAAACTTTTAAATCCTGGAAACTGCAACAGCCATTCCGGTCCCTGCTATTTTATCCAAGAATCCAAAACCCTCCGTCGTGCACCAGCCCTGTAGACACGTGTTCAATTCCTCTCTTTCCCTGGTCCCTGCCTTACTAGCACGTGTCACGGGAAACAAACCAGAGACAACAACTCTGTTCACCCTAGCTCTAATCTTCCATCCTAGCTTCCTGAATTTCTGCCATAAATCCCCATCTCTCTTCCCACCTATGTCGTTGGTGCCAATGTGGTCCACGACTTGGGGCTGCTCCCCTTCCACTTTAAGTATCCCAAAAACACTATCAGAGACATCACGAACCCCGGTACCTGGAAGTCAACACACCAACCGTGAGTCTCTCTCGTTCCCACAGAACCTCCTATCTGTCCCCCTAACTATGGAGTCCCCAATGAATACTGCTCTGCTCCTCTTCCCCTTTCCCTTCTGAGCAGCAGAGACAGACTCTGTGCCAGAGCCCTGTGCCCCACTGATTTCCCCTGTTACGCCCCCCCCCCCCCAACAGTATCCAAAATGGTATACTTATTGTTGAGGTGGATGGCCACAGGAGATCCCTGCACTGTCTGCCAATTCCCTTTCCATCCCCTGACTGTAACCCGTTTGCCTTTTTCTTGTACCTGACGAGTGACTACCTCTCTTTAACTCCTCACAATAACTCCATCTGCCTCCCGAATGATCCGAAGTTCATGCAGCTTCAGCTCCAGTTCCCTAATGCGGTTTTCGAGGAGCTGAAGTTGGGCGCACTTCCCGCAGATGTAGTCAGCAGGGACACTAGTGGTGACGTTACCTCCCACATTCTGCAGGAGGAACATTCAACTGCCCTCACCTCCATTCCCATGTTTCTAAATTCCCAAAGCGACTGTTGAAAAATAAGGAATAAAAAATAAACTCGCTACCTTACCAATCTGGCGCACAGAAGTTTTTTTTTGGTCAGAGGAGGAGATGGGTGGGAGAGACTACCCGAGTAGTGTTTCGGGTAATGCAACCACACAAATATATGACTTCCCAGAATTCTTTCGCTCCGCCCTCACACCTCTCAGCAAATGGAGACCCGGCTCCCGAGGTAAGTCCCTTTTAATTCTTTATATAGTTCTCGGCATGTCAAGGAACAGGCACATATTGGTCTTTGGATCATATTAAGAAAATGTACCTGTGTACTCTTCAGTTTGAGTACAATGACGAGTGAGGAGAAAGTGGAGACTGCAGATGCTGGAGATCAGAGCTGAATATGTGTTGCTGGAAAAGCGCAGCAGGTCAGGCAGCAACCAGGGAACAAGAGAATCGATTTTTCGGGAATGAGCCCTTCTTCAGGATTCCTGAAGAAACATCGATTCTCCTGCTTCTTGGATGCTGCCTGACCTGCTGTGCTTTTCCAACAACACATTTTCAGCCACAGTGACGAGTGGAATGGAAAAGAAACAGTGTATTACTTCAATAAATTTAGTTCAAAAAATTATTTCCTTTTTATTGAGCCTTCGAGTAAGGGGAAGAGCGACTCTTTGTTTTCCTTGTCTAGACCCCTCATGTTGTAAAACACTTCCATCAGGGCCACCTCTCAGCCTTCTTTGCTTAAAAGTAAAATCAAGTAGACCCAGCCTCTCTTCAGTTTGAGTACACTCTTGTCTTGTTACTTCTGAAAGGTATCAGTGTTAAATTTCATTAGCGATTGATCTGTTCACCTGAATAACCGGTTTATACCATCCTGTACCCTCACACGGTCCTCCTCACTGTGAACCACCAGCTCATCTTGGTGTCATCCACAACATTATTTATCATTCCCTCCAAACTCCATCCCTCCCATTCTCCTCATCATCGTTTATGAAGTTCACAACTAAGCTCTGAATTTCTCCTGTTCCTTAGATGTTGTTCACAGGGAAAGCATTGAGAATTCCATTCTCTTGTATTTTCCTATTTGGTGAATTTACAGCGTGATGCAGTTGAGTTCTTTTTTACAAGGGAGCCACCAATTTTATTTTGGACATGGAGCTGAATTCTACTTTTATACTATGTTCCTCTGTATGTTTTATTGATTAGCTTGTACGTAATTAGTATTGGATTAAGTTTAGATGGCTTTCACTGCAATATTTGCGTTCCATGTGGACCTGGAAAATGTTCTTTATATCGTTCCCTGCAACAGCCAGAGCTGAAGCAAGTTTCCGTGTCTACGATTGTGACAGATTCACAATTTTGATTGAAATAGTTGGAGTGATAAGGATAAAGATTCAGCTAAATTCTATATATAGACTTACAGAAGGAGATTCCAATCATTTCGTCAAGTCCACCTTGAACTGGAATCAAATTAATAAATTATATGCCCACTTAGAACATAGAACATAGAAAAATACAGCGCAGTACAGGCCCTTCGGCCCTCGATGTTGCACCGACCTCATTTATAAAAATGACAAACAGCAATGGTCCCAAAACAGATCCTTGTGGAACACCGCTCGTGACTGCACTCCAAGATGAACCCTTACCATTAACTACTACCCTCTGTCTCCTTCCAGCCAGCCAATTCCTAATCCAAACCTCTAATGCACCCTCAATGCCATACCTTCGTAATTTTTGCAGTAGCCTGCCATTGGGTACCTTATCGAACGCCTTGCTAAAAATCCATATACACCACATCTACTGCTTTACCCTCGTCCACTTCCTTAGTCACCTTCTCAAAGAACTCAATAAGGTTTGTGAGGCACGACCTCCCTTCACAAAACCATGCTGACTATCCTTGATCACATTATTTCTATCCAGATGTTCATAAATCCTATCCCTTACAATTCTCTCCAAGACATTGCCCACAACAGAAGTGAGATTCACTGGCCTATAGTTACTAGGGCTGTCCCTACTCCCCTTCTTGTACAAGGGGACCACATTCGCTATCCTCCAGTCTTCTGGCACTATTCCTGTAGATAACAACGACATAAAAATCAAGGCCAATGGCTCCGCTATCTCCTCCCAAGCTTCCCAGAGGATCGTAGGATAAATGCCATCAGGCCCAGGGGACTCATTTATTTTCACCCTTTCCAGTATTCCCCAGACCTCTTCCCTACATACCTCAAAGCCATCCATTCTAATCACTTGTGACTCAATATTCACATCAACAACAACGTCATGTTCCTGAGTGAATACTGACGAAAAGTATTGATTTAGTGTCTCTCCAATCTCCTCTGCCTCCAAGCACAACTTCCCACTACTATCCTTGACTGGATCGATACCTACCCTAGTCATCCTTTTATTCCTGACATACCTATAGAAAGCCTTAGGGTTTTCCCTAATCCTACCAACTAAGGACTTTTCATGTCCCCTTCTTGCTGCTCTTAGCTCTCTCTTCAGTTCCTTCCTGGCTACCTTATACCTCTCAATCGCCCCAACTGAACCTTCACGCCTCATCTTTACATAGGCAACCCTCTTCCCTTTTACAAGGGATTCCAATTCCTTATTGAACCACGGCTCCCTCACAAGACCCTTTCCTACCTGCCTGACTGGTACATACTTATCACGGACACCCATTAGCTGCTCCTTGAACAAGGTCCACATATCATTTGTGTCCTTCCCTTGAAGCCTATTTTTCCAATCCACGCATCCTAAGTCATGCCTCACCGCATCTTAATTTCCCTGCCCCCAGCGATAACTCCTGCCCTGCAGTGCACACTTATCCCTCTCCATCACTAGAGTAAAAGTCACCGAGTTGTGGTCACTGTCCCCGAAGTGCTCACCTACCTCCAAGTCTAACACCTGGCCTGGTTCATTACCTAGAACCAAATCCAGTATGGCCTCACCTCTTGTTGGCCTGTCTACATGTTGTGTCAGGAAACCCTCCTGCACACATTGGACAAACACCGACCCATCTAACGAACTCGAGCTGTAGCTTTCCCAGTCAATATCTGGGAAGTTAAAATCCCCCATAACAACCACCCTATTACTTTCACTCTTCTCCTGAATCATCCTTGCAATACTTTCCTCTACGTCTCTCGGACGATTGGGAGGCCGGTAGAAAACTCCGAATAGGGGGACGTCACCTTTCCTATTTCTAACCTCAGCCCAAACTACCTCAGATGGCAAGTCTTCCTCCATCGTCCTTTCCACCGCTGTAATACTATCCTTGACAAGCAATGCCACACCTCCCCCTCTTTTACCCCCACCTCTGACAGTACTAAAACATTTAAACCCTGGAACCTGCAATAGCTTTCCTGTCCCTGTTTTACCCACGTCTCTGTAATGGCCACAACATCGAAGTCCCAGGTACCAACCCACGCTGCATGTTCACCTACATTATTTCTTATACTTCTGGCATTTATTATACACACTTCAAGCCACCTTCCTGTTTACCGGCACCCTCTTTCGAGATCGATGCCTTGTTCCTAACCTCCCTACACTCAAGGTCCTGTACCCTAAAGCTACAGTCCAGGTTCCCATGCCCCTGCAGACTTAGTTTAACCCCCCCCCCAAAGAACACTAACAAACCTCCCCCCAAGGATGCTGGTGCCCCTCAGGTTCAGGTGGAGATCATCCTGTTTATAGAGGTCCCACCTTCCACAGAAAGAACCCCAGTTGTCCAGAAACCGGAATCCCTCCCTCCTGTACCATCCCTGTAGCCACGCATTTAACTGTTCTCTCTCCCTGCGCGCATTTATAGAGGAAAAAATCCTTCCCAGGTAAGCTAGCGCGACACCAGCTTCCGGGTCCGCTAGGTGTTTTAAAAAACTTTAAATGTTAACCGTTTAAAAAAAAATAACTGGACTCTACCAAGACTTTGAATAAACACCATCAGACAGCCGTTACCTGCTCCGCCGAGAGAGTGAGCTTTTCTTCTTATTGTAAAAACATTTTCAAAAAAATGTTCTTAGAGCAGCGTGGATCTTCTAGCTCCTCCTGGGAATGCAGGCAGTTAAATATTTGATATAGTCTTTTTGCAGTTGATGGTATAGTTTATTAATTTAACATAATTATTTCTATTTCGGTTTATTCACATTCAAAAACAAACAAAACAGCGAAAAAATAACTCATGATTTTCTTTCAAACGAACTTTTTTTAAAAAAGAGTTCTTTAAGGATGGTTTACACAGAAAACGAAAAGTCTATTTTTATTTTAAAATGTTTCTTTTATTACACTGCAGAAGTTTTTTTTGTTTTGTAAAATTAATTAATTAAAATAAGGAGGTGTACCTTCATTCTGGAGAATCCTACACATTTTCAGCTCTGGAGAAGACTATTTTCTTCTCGGACATTATTGAAGAGGAATATTTTTATTAATTTAATTAGTTAAATGGTTTATTTTGTTTAATTTTTCTATATTTGATGCGTGTATGTATATATTTTTCAATTTTAACATTGTCTGTAGGTAATGAAAGGTAACAGAAGGTGCCGTAAAAAAGTTCTGCTTTTAGGCATAATATTATTAAGGTCTCATAAGGCACAGAGAGGACGGCTGGAAGATTTGGTAAAAAAAATATTATCCAGCATATCAGTCATATAGGTGTGTGGCTCTCAGGAAAGATAAGAAAGTAGTTCAAAGTTCTCCGGTGACTATTCCTCTTCCAAAATGCTTTTCAACTTTTAGAACAGCTGAAGGGGATTGTTTTTCTGAGGAAAATGGAAGAGTAATCAATTATTGGACACCTGGAATGATTCTTATGTTCAGCAGCTTTTGAGGAGATTAAGTAGAATTATTGCTTCAGTGAACTTTTCTATCAGGGGCACTAACACAAGATTCTGTGGCAGTGACCGCTAATTCAGGATGCTTTGTTTATTTTCCGGTGCTAAGATTAAGAACGTATCGAAACATTTCAAGCACGTTGTTCAAGGTGAGATTGAGTAGAGAAACATTACTATAGATATTGGCAGGAATGATATGTTTTAGGGAAAGATTAAAGCAGTACAGAGTGAATTTAAGATGTGAGGTAGAGTATTAATAAAAAACCTTTAAAGCAATACTTTCTGGTTTACTCCAATGCCAAACCCAACTGGGAAGGAACAAAAGGTTAACAGAGAAAAACAAACGTCTGTAGAGCTACTATGTTATCGAGGGATTTCGATTTTTGGGAAATTAGAATCTATTTTAGAATAGAGGTGACCTGTTCGGAAAGGATTGGTCTAATCTAAACTGGAAAGCAACCAATATCTCAGCAGGGAGATTTGCTCCTTCTATGTAGGGAGACTTTATGTTGATAGAGGTATCAAGGGGGATATTCCAAGTAGAATTACAAATGGTAGGATGGATGGAGAAGTTTATGAATATGAGGAGTGCACGTCAATTAGTAAAGAAAAACGAGAGAGTCAAAAGTATATAGTAATTCAGAAGCACGAAATTGCATTTATTTCAATGTGAGGGGTCTTACAGGGGAGGCCGATGAACTCCGGGCATGTTTAAGAACATGGGATCGGGACATCATATGTATTACAGAAAATTCGTTGAGAGACGATCAACTCGGAAATGTATGCTGGGAAAGCACAGCAGGTCAGGCAGCATGTGAGGAGCAGGACAATCAACGTTTTGGGCAAAAGCCCTTGATCAGGAATGGGCTGATGAAGGGCTTTTGCTTGAAACATCGATTTTCCTGCTCCTTGGATGCGACCTGACCTGCTGTGATTTTCCAGCACCACAGTCTCGACTCTAACTTTCAGCATCTGCAGTCCTCACGTTCGCCTGAGGTGTTCAAGCAGAAAGATGGCAATTCAATGTTCCAGCTGTTAAGCGTCATAGAAAGGGTGGAAAATATATGCGGAGGGCAGGGAGGGGGCCGTCTGCCATTTTTGATTAAGGAATAAATTATTGCTGGACTGGGGATGACATTTCTGAAAAATTATCCAGCTAAAATATGCAGGTAGTATTAAAAATAAGAAAATAAAGTTCACATTGAACAGATTGCACTAAATGCTCTTTTGTGAAAAACCGTCCAGTGAAAATATATTGGTCGAAATTAAAAAGAAGAAAGGAAAGAACACGTTGATTGTATTGTACCATATGCTCTCCAACAGTAAGAAAGAAATTGAGAAACAAACATGTCGGGAAATCTCGGATATATGTAAGCTTAATAAGGTTGTAATAATGGGGGATTTTAATTTTCTTATAATTGATTGAGACTACCACAGCGTTAAAGGGTTGGATGGTGAAGAATTTGTTAAATATGTTCACAAAAATTTTCTTCATCAATATCGGGATGATTCTAACAGAGATGGAGCAAAACTAGGCCTTCTTTTGTGCCAAAAGCAGGGCAAGTGACGGAAGTAAACGTAAGGGAATATTTTGGGCATTGCAATCATAATTCTATTAGTCTCATAATGGTTATGGAAAATTATAAGCCTTTCATTACTTTTCTTTAATTGGAGTACCATAAATATTAATGGCATGGGAAAGGACTTATCAAGTTTGATTGGAGTAGACTGTCAGCAGGTAAAACAATGTCTGACAAGTGGGAGCCGTTCAACATTGTGACGACGGGAGTTGAGAGGCATGATGCTCCTGTTAAAGTGAAGGGAAGATTAAGGAACAATGGACAACTACAGTTATTGAGCTTTTATTCAAGAATCAAAGAAAGCCTTACTTTAGATATAGACAACTTTATTCAATTTAATCTCTTAGACAATATAAAGAGTGTGGGGCATTATTTATAGAAAAATCAGGAAAGCAAAAAGGCAATATGACATATCATGGGCAGATACGGTTAAGGGTATTCTAATAATATTCTGCAACTATATTAACAGCAAGAGAGTAACTATAGAGAGGGTTAGGCCTCTCAAAGATCATGAAGGATATCGATGTTTTGAACCCAGAAGATGGGAAATAAAATCATCCCATTCCCGGTGCAACAGACAGCAACAAACATGCACTATTACCTGCACCTCACATTCATCCAGCTGGAACTCTATCTGCTATCTTTCAATCTACTGACCCATTTCATCAAGATCCTTTTGCATTCTTGGAAAACATTCTTCACTGTCCAATGTGCCACCAGTTTTGGTGTCATCCACAAACTTACGAACCATGCCTTCGATATTCTCACGCAAATCATTTACATAAATGACAAACAAGGAAAACACAGAACCAACCTCTGTGGAACACTGCTGGGCACAAGCTTTCAGTTTGAAAAGCAACCACTCACCATTACTCTGTTTCCTGCCATTGCACCAATTGAAAGTGCTGGAGAGACACCCGACTATTCAGGCAGTATCGGAGCAGAGAAAAACGGAATTAACTTTTTTTTTGAGTCCAACATAATTTGTTCAAGATAGGGTCAAATAAGACTTGATATGTTAACTCTGTTTCTCTGCCCTGATCCTGTGCCATCTGTTGCTTTTCTCCATCATTTTGCGTTTGTATTTAAGATTTCCACTATCTCTAATATTTTGCTTTTTCTTGATTGGTCTGGATGTTGGTTATATTTGGACAATCTGCTCCATTCCTGATCCTATCAATTGTGTCAGTGACACAAGTATTACACTGGAGTCTGTTTCTTCTTTAAGTTCTGAAAATAAATGCGTGGATCTCACCAATGTGATTTTGATTTGAAAGGCCTTTTAGAGACAGCTACACTTGATGAACAGTAGGAATAGTTTATTAATTATGATATTGTCTGTGTGTTTTATGACTAGACATGTCTCCTCAGTCTCTGAACATTTTCAATACGTTTCTCTGAATAATTACAACAAAGATGGTTGTCATGCAGCCCTTCATCACTGTACCAGCTGAGTATGAGCTGTGTCTTCACTCGTACTCTGTTGGAATTCACTGAAACCCAACACGTTTTGTAATCTGTGCGTGTTTTTTTATTTCTTTACATCCCGTCCCGATATAAACAATGTTAACAACCTGTTAACCTGTGATTAAACAGTCGATATATATAATATAATGATGTACATCACATTTAAAATTGTCCTATTCCATTCACATTGTCATTTAGCATCCATGTATCAAAGGTCATCCGTTATGTTGCTCTGCAATGCATTTCATTCCATTTGTCAGAAACAGTGATGGCTGAATACTAGTGACTGGGAGATAGTGCTGCACTTCCCTCAGGTCTCCTCAGACACTGGCCGCAGCCCTTTCTGTCTCATAGCCATTATCATATTCATTCCATCCTTTACTCATTAATTCATGACTTTTAATAAACAAGGTTATTGTACATTGTTATGGGCCAGGACCGACCACTCAAAACATTCTTAAGCACATAGCCCAGTCTTTAATGTCGCCATTTGTTGAAGGTAAGTGCATAGTGGATATTCCCAGAGTGAATTAGTTGGTCCGACTGCCGACTTTTAAACAAACAGAATGTATTTGTAAAAATAAGGAATGAAACACAATGAACCAAAAACACCATACCTGAATAATTCATCCTATCCAAAACTGACAGGCTACCTCGAATTAAGGATGCTGATCCAAATTACTTGCAACAATCCCAATAAACAAACCCACAAGCACAAAGAGTAAAAATTACACAAAAAGCTTATAGTTTACGAAGTCAGAGGACTGAAGAAGGGGGAGAGCATCCGATTTCAACAGTGATCTTACTCAACTAACCCTCGAACTGAACTGACCTGTGCAGCAGGAGAGCTGGCCACATCCCCTTGATTACAACAGTTTTTTTTTTAAAATGGCTTGACAGCCTACTTCCCGAGGCATTATCTGTTAGGTTAAAAAAACCAAAGGATACCGATGAAGCACTCAAAATTGAGACATGTTGGAAAATTGGGCCATTTAGAACGTCTCTGAAAAAAATTCAAGGACAACATAACCTTGTAAAGGTACCACCTGTGTGACACCTGCCCCAATATAAAACTGAATCTTCAATATCCAAGATGGCTTCAGTTTTCAAAACTCCCAAAAATGGTAGTTTGTACTCTACAATGAGCATGTATATTCGTTTACTATAAATATGCAAATATGCACAATTACATCCTGATTCAGTGTGTGGTACTTCCATCACTGAGTGGTTCCATTTGTCACTCAAGTCTCAACAATGCATTGGTAATCATGTTTTCAAGATCTGCCCCGTGCACAATTTTCAAATTGAATGGCTGTAACAACAGGCTCCAGCTACACAGTCTCGCATTTTTGTCCTAACATTTCTCAAAAAGACTTCATTGAGTTATGATCAGTGTAAATGGTTGTCGCCGATACGTTGCTGTTAATATAAACATTGAAATGTTGTCATACTAACACAATGCTCACAGTCTCTTTATCAACTTTTGAATATTTCTACTAATGAACATTGAACTTCTTGGAGGAATACCCAGTAGGTCTCTCTGTCTTATCGTCATCTTCCTGCAGGAGTCCAACACCGAAATCCACATCGTTCGCGTTTAAATCCACCTTGAATGGTTTTGCATATTCAGGTGTGTCTGATCGTGGGCAATAGTTAACACATATTTCAAATGCCGTCCAATGCCTTCTTTGACAGTCCTCTGTCCACTGAAACTTCTTGACTTTCTTTAACAATTCAGTGAGTGGAGCAGTCACACTGCGAAAATGAGGCACAAACATTCCATAAAATCCACTTAGTCCCAGGAACTGCTCCTTTTGTCAACAGGATGTGAAATTCCCCAATCACCTTCACTTTTAAATCTCATGGCACCATTTATTTATGTCCAATAGCATGGCCAAGGAAGGTGACTTTTGCTTTGGAAAATTCACTTTTCGCTTGGTTTACCACCAAGCCTGACTTCCGAAGTCGATTGAACAAGTTTGATAGATGCTGTAGTGTTCCTTCCATGAGTCACTAAAAATCACAAGGTCATTCAATTTACACTACAGGTTGGATAATCCGGCAATTTATTGGTTAGTCCCTGAAATGTGACACATTTTTCATCCCAAATGTAAGTTGCTTGTCCCACATTTTCAACACAGTTTTCCAACCGTGGAACTGAGTATACATCAACCTTTTTAATTGCATTGACGTTACGATAGTCCACATATAATTGTTGAGCACCATTTGGCTTTGGCAAAGTGACTATAGGTGATTTCCAGTCACTGAAACACATGTTCATTATATCACCTTAGAGCATGCATTCAGTCGCCTTCTGAGCCTGTGCCAACTTTAGAGGATTAGGCTTGTAAGGATGTTGGTTAATCGTAGCAGCATCTCCTATAGTTACATTATGCACAATTAGGTGATTACTTCCAAGTTGATATCTGCGTAATTCCATAAGTGATAGTGATAACTCTGTCTGATCATTTCAATTTTTTTCATGAAGGTAAATCAATAAATCATCCCAATTTTAGACAAGTATCTCATTGTCCACTTTAATTTGAGGAATGTCCGTTTCAGAATCCTCTGACTTCGTTTCTTACTTCTGTGCAGTATACATTAACAACTTGTCCTTTGGCTTTCCTTCCCCATCAAAGTACATTTTGAGTATATTCACATAAAATTCACGGTGAGATTTCTTTCTTTCTGGAGTCCCTATCAAGTAGTTATCCTCACTCTATATCCGTTGTATTTGATAAGGTCCACAAACCTTGCTTTTCATGGTTGACCTATAAATGAAAGTCACAGTTATATCTTATCCCCGTTCGCAAAATTGCTTTTTTAAATTTCCTGTCCGCTTCCTGCTTTATTGCGTGCTGCAATACTTTTAAATGCTGTCCAGCCTACTCCCCAACACTATTAATTGTTTCCTAAAATTTGAGACCTAAGCCAAATGGGTGGCATTTGAATTTTGATTTACTACTTTCTCCTTAATCAATATTAATGATCCAATCAATTAATGTCCAAAAAATAATTCAAATGGATTGAATTTGCTCTGTTAATTTGGTGCATCCCTGATCACAAAAAGCGCAAATGGCATTCCCTTATCCTAATCATCCGGATAGTCCTGATCTTAAGCCCTCAATATGGTCTTTAATGTTTAATGTCACCTTTCTAGCGCTCCCTGCAAGGTTTGATTGCATGCAGTCGATTTGAATTGCTTTATTACTCAGACATAGTGAATAAATTAGATGTGAAGTTTGAACCTTGACCTCACTGTATCTCTATTGGTAGTCTGTGTCTATTTTTTTAAAAAGAGTAATTCCTTTGCAATTCTTTTAGCTGTGATACTGCAGCTTGGGATGGCCTGTGGAAATCTATTCGATACATCCATTGTTGGTAACGAATACCGGTATCCAGTATTTGTTTGAGTTCTGGGACCTAGCCAATCAATTAAGACTCTTGTAAAAGGTTTTTCAAATGCTGGAATAGTTAAGAAAGGCGCAGGTTTTATTATCACTTGCGTTTTTTTCCAATTACCTGACTTGTATGACACGTCTGGCAAAATTCAACTACATTCTGTTGCAGTCCAGGCCAGTAAATATGTCTCTGTGTTTCAGCCTGTGTTTTCCTCACTCTTCAATGACTTCTTGGTGGTAGCTCATGAAGCATTCACATCACCTCTTTTCTGTATCCCATTGGCAATACGATTTGATGAACTTCTGCCCAATTATCATCTTTTTGAGTTTGCAATATTCTCCATTCCCTCATTTGGACATCATTTTTAGTGTAATAACACTCAGGGATACATTCAAAATTCCTAATGTGTATGCTTTTTGATAAAACTGCTTTCACCTTTTATCTTTCTGCTGTAACTCAATTAGTTTAAATGAACTAAAATATTTGCATGATGCCCTGTTTACTCAATAGATTTTTTTCACAACTATGTGATTGAACAAAGTCTTGTTAAATGCCACTTCAGCTTCCTTAACTTTACATTTTTGATATCTCCTGTTTCAACTGGTCACATTGGGTCTTCGTTACCCACTCTCAGGAAACTTCCAGGATAAGACTCCTGCATTGCTTCAGTTACCTGCGTCTCCACTGGCTTTTCAACCAGAATAAGCAGTCCTCCTACCGGTGAATCAGCTGTATGTTTTGCAAGGATAGATTGTATTCCTGGAGCTGAGAGTTTGTCCAATATTCATGCCACAATTTCTCCCCACGTTTCTGGAGACTCTATCCTCGCTTTACATTATTATGGTCTTTTGGCTCAAGGTGAATTCCCTTTAGCAGTACCTTTTCTGGAAATAGTCCTTCTAGAGTATATATCCCCTGACCCTTCAGCATCACGGACTAAGAGGATCCTGTGTCCCTTAATATTGCATCCTCTTCACATGCCCTATGTCAGTAACCTTTCCCTTTGTAGGTATATTTTCTAAGCAGGTCTGCCACTTCCTCTTTAACATACCTCTGATCAGCTTATACACTCTGATGCAGCTTTATAGCTTCCACTGTGATTTCTGTTACCACTCCAACAAAACTTCCAAGGTTATCCTGTTTTCCTGCAACTGTATTTTCTTTTCCTAAACCCACCAACACAGTGCTTTCATGTGACCTAATTTATTGCAATGAAAACACCGAACCTTTTTAACTTCTTTGTTTCCTTCAAGTGTTTCCTTTTTAGCCTGTGCGAAGTTATCCTTATAACCTTCTTCGCGATCTACCTTTCCCTCCCACATGAGGATTTCTCTTTGCCACAGTTTCTATTCCTCATGGACTGAAATTGATTCTACAAGCCAAACCCAGTTTTATGGACCAATTCATAATCATCAGCCACTTCAGCTTCCAGCCTTGCCGTTTTAACTCTCTGCTCTTCCAAATGTGTATGCACTATGTCAGGCAGTGAATCTTTGAACTCCTCCAAAGTAATTTTCTCTCTCAGAGCGTTGTAAAGCTCTTTTCCAGCTATTAAAATTACTTTGTTTGATCCTTTCAAACTCAATATATGTTTGATTAGGATCCCTCCTTATATTCCAGAAACGTTGTCTATCGGACTCTGGCACAAACTCATATGAACTTTCTTTACCTCCGCATACACCCCAGATCCCACATCTGATAGTGTTGTATAGCGAATACTTGCCGAACTCAACCTACAAGTTTTGTTTGGATCAACAAAACCCAGATGGTCACTGGCCACTGCAATTGTTTGGCCACTTTTTCAAATGAAACGGAAAAGTTTTCCATATCTTACTCATCAAATTTAGGCAAGGCATGAATATATTTAAAACGTTTCTCACATGGTTTTGCTCATCTTCACGAAGCTCACCTTCCCCCTTCATCCCCATCCATTTAAGCTGACTATCCATCCTAAGTGTCCATCTCTGAAGCACAAACCCTCTCTATTTTTCTTCATCTCCTGCTAAGGACATTCATTGTTTTTTTCTTTCCTCTGCTAAACCTATTCATTCTCTTTCATGCTCTTCTGATTTTAGCCGTAACTCAAAATGCTTCATTTCACTTTTAACTCAAGCTGCGTCATTTGCAATTGACGTTTGCTCATCTCTATAGATCCTGATGGAGTTTCCAGCAAATTGGAATACTGAGCTACTGCTGCAATCATCTCATCTTTCCTCACATTTGGAGGTAGCTTCTACGCAAGCATGTCTACTAATTCCTGCAGCTTGGACTTATGTGCATTCTGTTGAATATCCCAAGGTCACATCTTCCACCTCCAAACCATCCTTCGTTCCTGCAAATTCATTGCTATCTAAAGATCTTTGTCCCCACCAAATCAACACACGGAATAGGAGACACTAATACTTGCCACTCGCTGCTTAAATCCCGCAACTGGCCCCCATTCTGTTATAGAATAGGCCCAACCCCACAGAACTAACCCAGACCGTAACTTTGTTATTTCTTCAAAGTTAGTGTAGAGTGGATCTTCCTTGAGTCAATTAGCTGGTCAGACTGCCGAGTTTTAAATAAATAGCATTTGTTATTTGATATTGGCGTTCCAGTTTGTTATTTGACCAAATTACCAAATGATACACAAGAAACCAAAATAGAATACCTGAATAACTAATCCTATATAAACCGGACAGGCTATCCAGACTTTAGGATCCTGTTCCAAAACACTAGCAACAATCTAAATAAGCAAACCCCTCAGTACCAAGGGTAAAACTGACACAAAGGCTTACAGGTTGTAAGGTCAGAAGGACAGAAGGAGGGGGAGAGCATGCAGTTCCAACATTGACCCTGCCTGAACTAAACCCAGAACTGATCAGACCTCTTCAGTTAGAGAGTTGGCCATGTCCTCTTGATCATACAAGTTTCTTGTTAAAGACTAGAAAGTCTTCTGGCTGATGCATTACCTGTTAGAAAAAAACAAAGAGATGCCAATTAAACTTTCAAAGTTCAGACATGTTGGACTCTTGGTTCATTTAGTCCCTCTTTATAAAAATAAAGACAACATAACCTTGTAAAAGGACCGGTTTTGTGACAACATGCCACATATGGCTTTGGACTGAATTCAATAAATGTAAGTCTTCCTGCTTTGAAGCCAATAAAGTGTATTCAAGCGTTTGTGAGTTTACACAAAACAAATCTGAATCGCATTATGTGTTGAAGGTTCCACATTGTTTTGTTAGAGCAATGCGAAGAATGTCCAGACAGATCCACACTTCCTGTGTATGGTCAGGGCAAATATTCTCACTGAGAATCTATTGGTTGGCGTCTGGTCTAGTTGAGGAGAGATCAGCACTTTAACTACATCTAGATTGCGTATTTTGTGGGTGGCTGTGTTGCGGGGGCGGTGTTCAGGTGGTTACAGCATTGCAAACGGACAACACAGCAGAAATATCTAGCCTGTGATAAGGAAACATCCATCATTCTCCCTCATAACTAACTTTACAAGAGCAATTCGTGATGGGAGATGTGATTAATAGTCAGTGATATCAACATTAAATCAAGTCCAATTGTTATTTGTACCATACTGAAAGGGGTTAACTGGATCTGTTTGTTCAGTGACTGTGATTGATGTCGGTTTCCATGGATCCTAATGATGTCGCTGGATTGTTTCCCTCTTCTATTAGTAAGTTGCTTCTTGCAATGACTTATCCCATTGTAGCAGCAGATGCATCACCTGCAACACTAACAGGAATCAGCAGTTGCAGAGACGGGGAGAGGAGAGGTCAGAATCTGAGAGTAGACTGGATTGTTCCAACAATGGTTCAGATTCTGAGAACAGCAGACTGGAATGTTCCAACAATGGTTCAGAATCTGAGAACAGTAGACTGGAATGTTCCAACAACGGTTCAGAATCTGAGAACAGTAGACTGGAATGCTGCACCAATGGCTCAGAATCTGAGAACCCGAGGATGGAATGCTGCAACAATGGACAGGAGTTTATCCTTGGGTCTTTACTATGTTTCCTTGTATTGGAACATACCACTTCAGATATATGGTGTACTGGTGATTATTCAGGCGGGTTACTATCCCATGCTTGCTATTGTTGGTGTTCCTGGTAAGTCTCCCCTCTCTATTTATTTATTAATCCCATAAGTCACTGTGAACTTCAGTGCTATTTCTGTTGACTATATTTGGCAAAGTTGGAAACTACAGTCTTCAGTTTCAAATACAAATCCATTAATTACCACAAATTTCAAAACCGCCAACACCCCCGCCCTCATACACATCTGAGGACAAGACTGTTCACAATCCGGAAGTATCTATTCGCCCTTAATTGATTTATGTCTTCACATTCTCTCCATCAACAAACAGACCCACCACCAGCTCCTTGTTATCCCTATTCCACAGCTTGACATTTGTTCAGTTGCTAAATACACAATTATACATGCCTTGGAAAATTTCAGACTTCATGGTTCCAGCTCCCTTCTAATCATTCTTTCCATTACAATGTTTCCATCATGCCCTTGTTCTTGTCTCTAATGTAAATTCATGTCAGGGACACTGTGTCAGAATAGTAATGTCGCTGGCCACATCATTCAGTGGTCCAGGGTATATACTAAGGACATTGTTTCAAATCCTATCTCAGAAGATGAGAGAACTTAAACTCAAATGATAGGAACTGGAAATAAAAGCGAATTTCACTAATATAACCCCACTTTTGTCAATAAGTTAATCTATTTCACTGATGTCCTTTGGTA
The DNA here is from genome assembly GCF_047496795.1 of Chiloscyllium punctatum. NCBI lineage: Eukaryota > Metazoa > Chordata > Chondrichthyes > Orectolobiformes > Hemiscylliidae > Chiloscyllium > Chiloscyllium punctatum. The sequence continues at coordinate 1,706,924 of NC_092767.1, read as the reverse complement.
AAGAAATCTAACATTATTACCGGATGTGGATAAAGACGACATCAGGTCCACAACAATGTGCTTGACTCTATACTGCCTTCAGGAATGGCCTCACAGTAAAGGACATTTAGTGAGGTCAACTGTGCCCTTAACAGCGATGAAGACAACGTATCCAATGACAACACTAAACGTTGGGGAAAAAAAATGATGCGAGAGATCAGGAGAATGATGAAGTGCCAGAGAAACCGAGCAGTTTTAGCAGCCTCGGATCGAGAGAAACATAGAATTGACATTTCGAATCTAATGACCATCCATCAGAACTGCACACAACTGTGAAATAGTGTGAATGATGTTGGTGACAGGGATGTCTGTTGTAAATGGGACAAGGTGGGAGTTGAATAGATAGAGAAAGACAGAGATAGAGAGAAAGAAGCAAATTGAGGAATTGTTGATGACCAGCTGGAGTGGAAATCAAAATCATGATTAATCTTTTAATTTTTTTCCTGTTGCCATTTTAACGAAAATCCTGTCCATGTATGGTATACATCAAAGTCACGGTTCGAATTGAGTTATGCCCCGTTGTATTCCTTTCCTGAGTGTAATTATCTTTTTAAAACTTCATGAATGGGATATTGGGACAGCATGTAATTCCCTTTCCACGTTGTCCTTGAGAAGCTGTTGGTGAGCTGCCTTCCTGACCACTGCAGTCTGTGGGCTGTAAGCATTCAATGCTTAGTTTCATCTGGTTTAATTTCTTTGAGACTTTATAGTGAGTGATATAACTGAGTGGTTGGGCTTGGACATTTCGAACGGCAGCCGAGAGTTAACCACATTGCTATGGGTCTAGAGTCACATGTGAGCCCGATCAGGTGAAGGTGATAGATTTCATTCCTTGAAGGGCATCAGTGTGCCAGGTAGGTTTTTCTGACAATCGTTTCATTGTTTCTTAATTCGTGATATTTTATTGAACTCAAATTCCAATATTTGCTGCGTTGAGAATTGAATCTGTTCTCTGAGTCATTACCTGTGTCGCTCCAATAGTTATCTGGAGATAATACAGCTAGACCATTGCCTCTTCAGCATCTCCAAACATCTCCAGTGATGTTGCTGTTGGCGTGGCTGTGCTGGAAGTATAGCGATTTGCAAGGCAAAGTAATGATTTAGCAAAACATACCATCCTTCTCATTTTGTATTTATGAGAAGGTGAGATGATGGGAATTGCTCTCGGTGAAAAGGAGCTGAATGCCCTTGGTCATGAGTCACTGACAGAATTCAGACAGAGCAGCAAGTAATCAGCACAGGATATTGTATAATGTTCTTCATTGAAAAATGATTCAAGTATAGGCGTGAAGACACCTCCCTGCAGTTGTAGAGAGATATTGAGACAGCACGTGGGGCACTGTGAACAGACTTTCTTTCCATTATAAGCAATAATCTCCTTGCCACAGTGAGATAATGTAAAGGAGTTTGACCAGACTAATCCCTGCAGTGATGGTACCATGAGGAGAGTGTGAAGGAAATGAATGTTTAATCTGTAATGCTGCAAAAGATTTAAAAATGATTGAAATAAAACTTAAGCGTTTTGAACCAGGATTGATTATTCCCATAACAAAACAATGAGAGCGTGAAATATAACGTGTTTTCGTGCAGTATATGTTTTCATATGTGTATAGATGCGTTGATAGGAAGGTTTAGCAGGATATGGGTCAAATGCAGGGAAATGGAGTTAACATGAGTGGACATTTTGGTTGGCATAGTCCAATTTGGGCTAAAGGGCCTGTCTCACTGCTGTTAAACTCTATGACTCTCTGATCGTTTATATACTCTGTGGAGATCCCATGTTGGTTGTGAGAGAGCTGCAGATTCTGAATGAACTCTCACCATCTCAACGTACAAGTGGAGTGAGACCCTGCACTAAGCATCATGTTGTTCACAAATATGTCAGCAGCTACACTCTTATAGAGTTGGCCATTCCCAAACGTTTCTGATCTCCATGCCGAAGACGAGTCTGTCTTCTCAGAGATAGCAGATGCCTCCTTGTGACTTGGGACACGCCATCCGATGTGCTCCTCTCCATCAGCAAACCACATTAATGTAACACATGTGTAGCATTAGCAATGGAGCCTGGAGGAACAACTTGGGCCTGTCTGTCTGTGCAGTCTCTGCTTCATTGGTTTGTCATGTTGCAGCATCAATGACATCCTCCCATTTCAGTGTAACAGTTTGGAGGGGCTGAATAGTTTCTTATTTTCGTGTGTCAACCCCTTGAGGGGTTTCATGTCCTCCTGTTCATCCCAGGGAAAAGGTTCATTATTGGGTGACTCATGGTAGCTGCTAACCAGCGTGTTGTGCTGACCAGACTCCTTATCCTGTGTAATAACAAACAAACAGGAGGCTGGAAGCACACAACAAGCCAGGCAGCATCAGGAGGTGGAGAAGTCAATAGTTCCGGTATAACCGTTCATTAGGATTGGGGGTGGGGTAGGGTGAGCTGCAAATAAAAACAGAAGGCAATGGTCGGTGTAGGGAGAGTAGGGGAAGGGGAATTGAAATGGTTGGTGATTGGGAGCTCACGTTGGCCCTTTTGGGCCCGACTGTAATGGTTGGGAAAATGTGTCCTTAGTTTATGTTTGGTCTCCCCAGTGTAGAGAAGACCACATCAGAAGGAGCTGATGCAGTACAGTAGGTTGGAAGGGAGGCAGGTGAATCTCTGTTTCAACTGGAAGGACAGTTTGGGGCGCTGGATAGAGGTGAGAGAGATTGTGTGCCAACAGGTGATGTTTGCAGGGGCAGTTATCAGTGGGGATTGGAGGGGTGGTGGGGAGTGTGGCATGCACCAAAGATTAGCGAAGGGCATGGTCCTTGTGGAAAATGTGCCAGGTCTTGGGATCCAACCTGTATCTGGTGCTCCCAATGTGGTCTTCTCTACATCGGTGATCCCAAGCGTAAACTAAGGGGATGTTTTGCTAAGCATCTCAGTTCGGCCCACAAGGGCTGAGCTGACCTCCCAGTCACTGCCGATTTCAATTTCTCCTCCCACGCCCTTTCCAACGTGGCCATCCTTGACTTCCTCCATTGCCACTCTGGAACAAACCGCAAATTGGAGGAACAACATTTCATCTTCTGCCTGTGCAGCCTACAACCCGAGTGACTCAACATTGAGTTCTCCAATTTCTAATAATCTCCCCTCCAAATCCCCAAATACATTCCCAGTCACTCCTCCTCCCGTCCATTCCTCTGATCATCCCTTCTTCCATCTCCCAACTGGATTAATTCCTCCCATCGACCACGCCGAGCGTAACCTCTACTTTTATTCACCTATCCCCACCTCACCATCCTGTGTCTAACTCCCCCACCCCGCCTCTTTAAATGTAGACCCCCTTAAAGCCCCCCCCCCCCCCCCCCCCCCAACACACACACACACACACCCAGTCCTGAAGAAGGCTTTGACTCAAGTCGTTGACTTCTCACTTCCTGATGCTTCCTCTCTTATTGTGATGTTCCGGCGTCCTGACTGTCTACTTTGAATTCCAACATTTTCAGATTTAAAAAAAAAATCTCTTCTTGCATAAGAAACAACAGAGGGTGAATGGGCTGTGTCTCTTGTTATCACATAGTTTCGATGGGCTGAATGGCGTTCTCACATTCCAATGAAACCAGCTTGGGATGCTGAACGAGCTCCTCTTTCTATACTTTGGAAATGTTCAGGGTCCAGCAGTGCTGACACACGAATGTTACCTGCACGTTAACAGCATGAGCTTGAATATTGTCCAGGTTTTGTTGCTTTATGTGATCTTCACTGAACATCTTCACTTCTGATTGAATGACGGAAGGAAAGACATTGATGAAGCAGCTGAAGATATTTGTGCAAAGGAAGGTACCCTGAGGATCACCTAAAGAGATATCCAGGGACTGATAGGATTGATGTCCATCAGCCACATTGTGTTCTGAATGACGCAACCAATGGGGAATTTACAACTGATTCCTATTACGTTCAGTTTTGTTCCGACCCTTTGAAACCTTGCTCATTCAAATCTTGATGTAATGTCAGGGTCAGTCTCTCTGACGTATTGTTCATATATTTTGCTCATGTACATAGGCCAAGGTATATGTGTGGGGGGTTGTTTCCTTCTCTTAGAGGATAGTGATTGTTGGGGCCTCTCTATCCCAGACATTTACATCCCTGAAATGATTGGGAGGGGGTGAGGAGGGGGTCAATTAATTTTGAGAGAGTCGAGGGCTACAAAGATTTGGGCATGAAAGAGAAATTGCTGCCAAGAGGAGGTCAGCCATGACCTTACTGAAGGGAAGGGCAGATTTCAGGAGCTAAATAGCCTCGTGTTATTCCAACATTCCCCAGAGTCCAGTCAGTTTGTGGCCTCTCCCATTTCCTGTGTTACTGACCTGAAGTAGCTGAATAGACTGATCCTGTCGCTCCTTGAGAAAATCTCGGTACAATTGTATAGGTTCAATGGGCTGATTGGCCTCCTCCTGTAACTGTATATCAGGCTCCCGGGTTTGAAAAGCCTTATCTTGTCCTGGTGTAACTGAAATCCAGATTGACTAAATCTACCACCCTAGCAGGAAGTGAGCACTGCAGATGCTGGAGATCAGAGTCCACAAGTGTGGTACTGGAAAAGCATGGCAGGTCAGGCAACATCCGAGGAACAAGATAATCGATGTTTTGGACATTCCTGATGAAAGGCTTATGCCCAAAATATTGATTCTCTTGTTCCTGCTGACCTGCTGTGTTTTATCCAGTGCCACACTTTTTGACGCCTACTGCCCCAACCTAGTCAACTTTCCCGGTCACGTCATCAAATAACTTAATGAAATTTTTCAAGCATGATCTCCCACGCACAAAGCCATTCTCAATATTCCTAATCAAACTTGGCTTTCCAAATTAATGTACATCTTATCCTTCAAAATTTTCTCAATTTTAACAGATGTTAAACTTACTGTTCACAGTTTCAAAGTTTTGTTTTCAGTCATTCTTAAGTAAGGGCTCAATGTTTGGCTTCCAGGATCTAAACTCTGGCTAATGGTCATCAAAATCATCATTCAGGTCCCACGCAAATGCTTCTCTAGCATCTTACAGTGATCTTGGATATATCTGGTAAGGAACGTGAGATTTAACCTACCTCAAGCATTTTAGTACGTCGAATACCTCCTCTACTGTGATATGGACTGTCCCTAAGAAATTAACATGAACTTCGCCAAGTTCCTAAGTATTCATGCCTTTCTCCATGTTAAACACAGAGGAGAAATTTCCGTTGATGATGTCGCCCATCTCTTATGGTTCCACACATGCATGTCACTTTGGTCTTTGAGGGGTCCTATTTTCTAACTAGTTATTGTTTTTCCTTTAATATACTGAAAGTACCATTTTGGATTCATCTTAATCTTCTCAGCCAAGGCTCTTTCATGTCCCTTTTTCACACTACTGATTTCCTTCTTCAATAAATTCCTGTATCCCTTATATATCTCCTGGGATTCACTTGATCCCAGCTGCTTTTTCTTTCTGTCAAAGCCTACATAATCTTGTCATCCAGGGTTCCCCATTCCTGCCAACTTTCCTTTCACCTCCACAGTAACAAATAGACTTTGAACTCCAGTATCTCACGTTCAAAAGACTCCCACCTGCCAGAGGTCCCTTTGACGGCAACAAACTATTCCAGCAAACCCCTGCAAACTCCTACCTAATTCCATCTAAATTCGTCTTGTCCCAATTTAGGACTTGAAGCTGTGGACCAGTTTTGTCTCTCACCATAAATATGTGAAAATTAATAGAATTATGGCCATTGGTTCCAAAGTACTCCCACACTGTCACCTCCGTCACCTGTTCTGTCTTATTTCCTAAGAGTAGGTCGAATTTTTCCCCTTCCCGAGAAGGCCCAACTACATACTGCTTGAGGGAAATTTTCTGGCGCAATTAACGGATTCCACCCCACCAAATTCCTTAACGCGCTGACAGTCCCAGACAATGTGATAAACATTAAAATCCCCAATTATGACAATCCGTTTGCTTTTGCATATCCCACCTCTCTGCCAGTATATTAGTTACTCTAATTCCTGGTGACTATTTCGGGGCCTATAGTACGGCCCCTATAACATCACCAGACACCTTCCTATTTATTAGCTCCATCCACAAATCCTCGCTGTTTGATCCTCCAGTTACTTCATCTCGGATTACTGCTGTGATACTCCCCTTCATCAGAAATGCAACCCCCCCACCACTTTACACCATCCCTGTCCTGCCGAAAGCAGCTATACACTGGCACATTAAGCTGCCAGTCCTGTCCCTTCCTTGGCTATGTTTCTGTAATGCCTGTAATATCCCAGTCCCACATAGCTATTCATCCTCTGAGTTCTTCGGCCTTACCTGTCAGTCTTCTTGCATTGAAATAAATACAATTTAATAAAAAGCAGGCATTCTTTCTCCCTGTTGTGTTCCAGCGTGACCTGTCTTTTCACTTTACTGTTTCTGATTACTGTATCTCCTTCCAGCCTCGCACTTGCCTCCCTGCTCTTGAAGATCTCACCCCCTGCCAATCTTTTTTAAACCCTCCCTTGGAGCACGAGCAAACCTGCCTGCCAGGATATTGGTACCCCCCCACCCTCCACCCACCCCAGTGCATGTGCCACCTGGCCCTGTTGAACAGGTCAACTCGGTCACAGAAAAGACCCCAATGATCTAAAAATCTGAGTGCCTTCCCCCTGCATCAATTCTTTAGCTATGCATGCATCTGCCATATCCTTCTATTCTTACTTTCATGATCTCATGAAACAGGAAGTAATCAGGGGATTACCACTTCGAGGTCTTGGTTTTTAACTTTTCTCCTAGCTCTCTGTAATCAATCTGGAGGACCTCATTCATTTATCTACGTGTATCATTTGTGATGCCAACGTGCACAATGACTTCTGGCTGCTCACCCTCCCCCTTGACAACGTTTTGCAACCGCTCGGAGACTTCCTGCAACCTGGCACCTGGGACGTAGCACAACTTGCTGGATTCCCGTTTGAGGCCCCAGAAGCTCCAAAGTGTCCCTTCAACAATCGACTCTCCTATCTCTAAGACTCTGCTTAAATTTACCCTTTCCCGCTATGCTCCAACACCAGTGGTAGTACCACCAATTTGGCTATTGCTGCTTTCCCTTGAACCGTCGTTCCCTCCAACAGTATCAGAAGTGGTATACTTGTTTTCGTGGGGAATGGCCACAGAGGATAGCTCACTCTCTGCCTACTCCCTATGCAATTCCAAACCTACTCTTTGCGTGGAACACGATAGGGAGCAAGGACGAGCTGTTGGATTAAATTATGTTTATTTAAATGCAACAGGGCAGACAGGTAAGACTGATGAACTCAGGGCATGGACCTTTATGTGGGACTGTGCCAAAATAGTCATAACAGAAACATGGTCAGTGTGGGTCTTGGGCGTGACCACCACACTAAAGCAGTTATATGTGAAGTTCGCAACATCTCCGATAATCCTGATTGCATCCAGCTCCAGCTCCCAAATGTGGTCTCCCAGGCTCTGCAACTGGGTGCACTTTCCACACGTGTAGTCAACAGGGATGGTGGAAATCTCCCCGAGCTCCCACATCCCACAGGATGTTCGTGCAACTGGCCTAACTGCCATCTTGACTGCTCTAATACTAAATTAAAAGGACTTTATTTGAGCTTGCCTGTACTTATTTCTGAGCTGCTGCTATCTGAAGCCTTTCTAACCAACGACTTACTACATACACTGCTACCAACTGCATTTTCTCCACTCTTCCACCTTTACTTTTGTTTCGGGAAGAAGGGAGACACTACAGTAATGCGATGTTTGTGCCTTAAACACTCCTTGACACCCAAGCCCATGACGACCTGTCCTCCAGAGCCCGTCATTACTTGTACTGGAGGGTGTCGTACCGAGTCTTCCTCCTACTGGTTTTGACTGCACTGAGTCAAATATTCACCCCAACAGCCAATCTGCGTCGCAGTCCCCTGGTCCTTTCTATCTATTAATACTGCATTTAAGAAATCATTGAATCCGGCGATTGCATTCCAAACTGTGTCTCACTCCAAAGGGAGAGAAGTTACGTTCCAGTGAACACAGGGCTGTTGGAAAAAGAATGGCATTAGAAATTGGAGCAACATTCTTTCTATCCGCGCACTGAGTCTGCTTTTCTATTCAATTTCGTTATATTTATTCTGAGAATCCCCATTCTATTTGACTGCATTTTCCCTATAACAAACCCTTGTTTAATAATTAGTCTGCCTCAGCCTTCAAGATGTGTAGTGATCTAACCTCAACAGCCCTCAGAATTTTCAACAATTATTTCACTCTCATTGTTCGGAGACTTGGTGGTCTTTAATCCCATGCCTTATTTCTAGCACAGTATGTGAGAGTTGTGCCAACGTAATTTATTACCATGTCCCATCACACCTTCGCTGTGGCCAGACACAACAGAAAAATAAACAATGTCAGAGCGTGAGTTCTTCTCCCTCATCTTCCAATCAGCCTATGTTACAGCTCACCAAGATCTCAGGATTTGCCCACTCCTTTCCCTGCATAAACTTCCAATTCTTCCTTGGCTTCTGAATCAAATCGTTCAAGGGGCACACTGTCACTCTCCCTGAATCCAGGAACTGCTTCTCCCAACTGAAGACCGATATGAAGCCCGTGGTTAACATATCCTGTGTCTCCGTGCACAGGTTGCCCCTTTGTCTCTACTCCCCTCCCCCCCCCCCCCCCCCCCCCCCCACTTCTTTCTTCTGTTACCCTTTTCCTCTTAATAAACTGATATAATGTCTTTGGATTCGTGTGAATCTTACCCACTAATGTTTTATCACGATTCCCCTTCTGCTCTTCCACTGAAGTTTTAAGATTAGCCCGACTCTTCCTATATTCATTTAGTGCATCCATTGACCTGCTCACTTTGTACCTGCTTTAAGCTTCTCTTTCGTTTTTAATTCTATTCTGATTTTTTTTGTTGACACCCGAGGTTCTGCGGGCTTGTTTTCCAAATTTTCATCTTTCGTGTAACACGATGGGAGGACACTCTCATTAATTCCAGTTAAATCAAATTATTCCCCAACCCCCCGCCACATGCTGTTCTGCTACAGTTTCACCCAGCGGCCACTGTACTCTGGACAGTTTCCGTCATGTTTTTTCATAAAATCGGTCTGCCCAATCCAAAAACCTTTTATTTACCAGATAGTGCATTTTTTAAATCTTTTCCTTACCAAACATAAAATGTATGATGTCATGGTCACTGGCCGTATACTGCTCTCCCAATCCTGCCTGCAATATCCTGACTGGCTTCATTCCCCACAGTGAGGCACATCATTATCGCACCCATTGTTGCATCAGCTCCACGATGATACAAAGAATTTCGGGAAAATTTTCAAGGCATCTGTCCCCTCTTAAAATATTATCACTGCCCGAATTAATGCTTGGAAATGAAATGCCTGTGTATAATGAACCTCTTATTGTTTTTACACACCTCAGTAAATTGGTTTTATATCTGCTCCTGTACTTTCTTTTATCTGTGGGTCTATCATATGTCCCCAGCCATGCCTCTGCCATGGTTTCGATCCTGAGCTCTAACAACCAAGCCACATTAGAAGATCTTTCCAAGATATTGCCCCTCCTTACTGTCGTAACTGACTCCATAACTAATCATGCAACACCACCTCCTCTTTTACCCCTCTCCTGTCCTGTCTATACTTCTTGTACCACAGCATATTGAGTTGTCAGCCCTGTCCTCCCTCAAACGCATCTCTGTAACGGCAACAATGTCACATTTCCACATGTCACCTTGTTCCATTATCACATCTGTCTGTCTGATAACATTTCCAGCATTAAGGTAAAGCACATCTACCCTGGAATATAATACATGGAATACTCTGTACCTCGGAGTTCTTCAGTCATTCACTGTTCCTATCAAGCTGCCCAATTCATGAACCAAAACTGTAACTCTGGGACTGAATTAGTAATTGTTGAAATGCAATTTCGTTTTTAATAAATGTATTAATGTAATGTAACTTTCCAGAACTGAGCAGTCTGCTCCACATACAATGAGTTTCTGGTGATTAAATCCTTGCTCAGTGTGCAGGGGGGACAGCTGTCAGTAATAGGGAAAATTAGGACCGCAGATGCTGGAGATCAGAGTCGAAACGTGTGGCACTGAAAACAAACAGCCAGTCAGGCAAAATCTCAGGAGCAAGAGAGTCAAAGATTTGGGCTTAATCTCTTCATCAGGAGCTCATTCATGCCTTCCCATCTTTTTCATTCCATGGTTCACAGGATATTGGGAACCATACATGCTCAGTGAAGCAGCATGGTATATATCCCTGAAATGGAAAGCAGTCAGTCAGTTAGTTGGACAGGGAGTAGAAAATTTCAGGTGAAGCACAGACTAATTGAAGTACAAACATAAGAATAGATAAATCCCCTGGGCCAGAAGGAAAACACCCTAGGTTGCTACAGGAAGAGAGGGAAGAGATTTCTGCGCCTTTGGCGATGATCTTTGCGTATTCACTCTCCATTGGAGTAGAGCCAGGTGATTGAGTGTGGCAAATGTTAGTCCCTCGTTCAGAAAAGGGAATTAGAAGAATCCTAAGAATTACAGTCCAGTCAGTCTTACATCAGTATTGGGCAAAGTAGTGGAGAGGATTCTGAGAGACAGAATTTATGATTACTTAAAAAATCATAGCTTGATTAGAAATAGTTAGCATGACTTTGTGAGGGGCAAGTCGCGTCTCCCAAACCTTATGGAAATCATTGAGGATGGGATCAAACACATTGAAGAAGGTAGAGCAGTGGATGCGGAGTGCATGGATTTTTTTTTAAAAAGTGTTTGAGCACGGTCTCCATGGTACATTCATTCAGAAAGCAAGGAGGCTTGGGATACAGAGAAACCTGTCTGTCTGGATACAGAATTGACTGGCCCATAGAGACACAAAGTGTTAGTAAATGGGAAGTATTCAGTCTGCAGCTCGGTGAAAAGTGGTGTTCTGTAGGATGCGATTCTGGGAACTCTGCTGTTTGTGGTTGTTATAAATGATTTGGATGAGGAAGTGGAAGGGTGGGCTATTACACTTGTCGATGGAACAAAGGTCGGTAGAATTGTGGGTAGTGTGGAGGGTTGTTGTAGTTTGCACTCGGACATGGATTGGAATAACTGGGCTGATACGTGGCAGGTGGATTTCAACCTGGAAAAGCGTGAAGTGATTCGTTCTGGACAATCAAATATGAATGCAGAATACGGGATAAAGGATAGGTAGTACTCGTCAGGTCCCCAACTATTCACCCTCCTGTCTAGGCACCTTCCCCTGCCACCACAGAAATGCAAGACCCATGCCCACACCTCTCCTCCCTGGCCCTAAAGGTCCTTCCACATCCATCAAGGTTTCACCTGGAGTTCCACACATGTCAGCTACTGTATCCGTTGCTCCCAATGTGGTATTCTATACATTGGGGAGATAGGACTTCAACTCGCAGAGCACTTCAGAGATCATCTCTGGGACACCCGCACCAATCAATCCCACAGCCCCGTGGCCGAACGCTTTAGCTCCCGCTCCCACGCTGCTGAAGACATGTAGGTCCAGGGCTTCATCCATCGCAACTACCTTACCACCTCATCTTCGACCTTGGGACATTCCAACCCCATGGCATCAATGTTTCTACACTTCCCCTCCTCCAACCTTATCACAGTTCCAAACTTCCAGCTTAGCACCACCCTCATTAATCCATCCCATCTTTTTATTCAAAGTGGGAAAGGGTTTTTTTTTAGATTCCCTACAGAGTGGAAGCAGGCCCTTTGGTCGAACAAGGCCATACCAAACCTCCGAAGAGTAACCCATTTCTCTCTGACTAATGCACCTATAACTATGGACAATTTAACATGGCCAATTCACCTGGCCTGGACATCTTTGGGCTGTGGGAGAAAACCGGAACACCCGGAGGAAACTCATGGAGATATGTGGGAGAATGTGCATACTCCAAACAGATATTCACCTGAGGCTGGAATCGAAACTGGTCCCTGGCACTGTGAGCCACCGTGCCCACCTGTCCATCTTCCTTCCCACCTATCCACTCCACCCTGCCCTCCGATGTATCACGATTACACACACCTCCATTCAACTATCGCACTCTCAGTTAACTTTCCCCACCCCCAACCCCTCCCAGGTATCACTCCACCCTCATGGATCCCATTCTCATTGCTGACTAAGGGCCTTTGCACTAAATGTCGATTTTCCTGCTCCTTGAATGCTGCCTGAGCTGCTGTACTTTTCCAGCTGCAGCCTTACGACTTTAACTTCCAGCATCTGCTATCTTTGCTTTTGCCTTGTTAACATCTCCAATCAGTGCCTGTCCAGGTTGCAGGCGTATGGAGTCTGGGAGGTAGGCCAGATGTCTTCACCGTCAGTAATTTGTGTGGTGTGCTTCTGACACTCCATGTCCTCACATATGCCCTCCTGGGCCAGGGCCTGACTGAAAATGATTTTGTAAAGTTTGGTTGCTCGCGAGTCAATGAAGTCTAATTTGGACAGCATTTGTACTTACATAGAGACCAATGATAGCCTGGTGGTTAGTTTCCACCCTGGCCCAAGGTGGGTTCCAAATGATTTGTTGTAAAATAATGATTGGATGGCTCCCCTGAATCACGAGGTCATGCCCTGGATACATTTAGGTGCAGGCCAGGGTCTCACTAAGTGCCTCAGGCAACTATAAGCTTCAGTAACACTCTGCCTGAATGCAGATCCTTTTAAATCAATTTTCAACGAAGCTTATGATTGCAAGGTGATGAGTTTATGATCCGATATTTGCTATGTTTCATGAATTGTGCAAAAATAAGATGTGAAATATGATTATTCAACCAAACAATAATTGCGTCACCTCTGAAAACAATGAGTTTGATGTTATATTTATGGAACAAAAATACAAACTCCTGTCAACATTTAATGACTCATAAATTAAGAATGCACATTTTATTTTATTTCGAACAAAGAATATGCTATCTGACCATAGCCGTGATTACAATTACATACTCATTGTCGGTATTCAAAAAAAAAATACATTGTCACACCAACATTTGGAAAGTGCTTTGCATCTCACCGATTATATATTCAGATTGAGAAAATAATTGAACAATCATAATGAAAAGGCGTTCTTATATATTTAAGTAACAATCAGTTTATTTTCTTACTTAAAAGCACAAACCTTCAGCTATTTACCAATAATTGAGAAATGACAGCAATTCTACATGCACTGTGAATATTAACTTAAGTAACTGATTTACAAAATTACGTTGAAGCGAACAATAATTTGAAATCTTGCATTTTTTAAAAGCATGAATAGCATTTAATGCGACATTTGGTTAGTGATAAAAAAAACGATGAGCATATTTTCGTATGGGAGAAAAGTCAAACACTTACACATTGTTTTGTGCCAAAGCAAAAAAAAAAAATTGTTTTAGTAATTGACATACAAGATTTAAAATATTTATGTGCTGAGTAATAATTAGACTTCATCATCAAGCTGACATTGCAATACTTGCATTTTAAATGGTTATAATGCAGCAAATATGATCAGATATTAGTCGGCATTTACAACAGGAAATAATCCAATCCTGATGTTGATTTGCATCTGTACATAATAGAATACAGAACTTTAATGGACAGAAGGAGGTTATTGGGCCACTGTATATACATCACCTCCGGAAATGTCTCCCAAACTCCTCCCATTTGCCACCCGGTCTCTGCAGCCCTTTACATTCGTAACTTACAAATATATATTCCGTTCTCTTTTGAATCTTCATTCACAGCCCTCCCATGCAGAGCATTGTAAATTCTAACAAATCTCTCAATAAATAAGCTTTTCCTTATCTCAGTCCTAGCTCTTGTGCTGACAATCTTGAAAGTAGGGCTCAGAGATGCTGTAATGCCAACGAACAGAAACAGAGTATTCGTTTTTTAAGCTGTCATTTTTTCCATAATTTTGAGCACTGCAATAAGTGCACAGTTTTGTCCGTTCTACTTAATGAAGAGTAACCCTAATTGTTCGCATCCTACATTTAACCAGTTCCTTCATTCAATTTGTCATTCCGATTATTTATAAGGTTAATGGTATTCTTCTACAAAGTAATGTGATGTGTGTTTGTCTGTGTGCATGCGTATGAGTGTGTGTGCGTTTGAGAGAGAGAGAGAGAACAAACCGTTGGAATGTGGTTAAAGAACTAGTACGGGGTGAGGGATTCAATTTTTGGATCATTAGGTTCTATTCCAGGGCCAGTGAGAGCTTTCAATAATGGACAGTTTGCATCTTAACTGGAGGAGCACCAACATCTTTGTGGGGTGGTTTGCTAGTGGAAATTGGGTGGATTTAAACTAACAAACCAGGAGGCTGGAAACCAAAGCAGCTAGTCAGAAACTGAGCAGAAGGTAGAGGTGAATCGGACAGCAGGCATGGCCAGTCTCATGACCATGATGAAGGATGGAACATGTCAATTCAAAATGTGAGTTGGAGATTGGAATAAATGATAGAGATGAGGCGCAAAATGATCAGGGATTAACAAATAAAGTTGGACAGTGTGGGGGATGTGAGGGAGTGACGTGTGTGAGATCAGGAAGCCAGTGCACAAAAAGTATTAGAAGGGAAAGACAAACCAATAAAAACTATTTTAAAACTTTATACCTAAAAGCACAAAGTATTTGGAAAACTATTGATGAGCTGACAATAGTTAAAGAGACAAATGGATATGACCTGGTGTAGATTGCTGAAACATTGTTACAGGGAGATCAAGACAGGACAGTGACATGTCCGAGGGCACTCACTTTTCCAGAAGGTTAGACAAGGAGGAGCAAGAGGTGGAAATGATGTATTGGTTAAGTATGATATCAAGGCTGCATTAGGAAATGATATTGGCACGAGGGAACGACGTGTAAATCAGATCAGGCATAAACAAAAAGCAAGAGAAGAAACCTCTTAGGAAGAGTAAAGTTCAGCCACTGTTCACCCGAAACATTTCTGAGTTCGGAAATAATGACGGCTGGTGACAAGGGCACAACATTGTAAGAGCATGCATATTGACTCAATTAATCAACTTGGCAAAGGTAGCCTCGAAGAACAATTTGTAGACTGTATGAAGGATTGTTTTTGAGAGCAACATGTCATGGATTCAACCAGAGAACGGGTTACTTCAGCTTTGATATTATGTGACAAGAAAGGATTGATAAATGATCTTGCAGCTAAGGATCCTTTTAGAAGCAGTGACCGGAACATGCTGTAGTTTTAAACTCAGATTGAATATATAAGGACAGAGTCACATATGACGGTTTAAATGTTGAGCAATGATAAGTATATTGGGCTAAGGAAGGAGTTGGCTTGGGTGGACAAGCCAGGAAAAAAACCAAAATTATCAAGGGCAGGACAGATAAAGAAAGGTAAAGACACAATGGGATAATAAATAACATCTCAATTAAAGTATATTGGTGAGAGGAAGTGGAATTGCGTAGTGGAGAAATATCATCCACGATTTGACACGGAAATCAATAATAGCTTGAGGGAAAAGTCTCAGGCAAATCATATTACACACGTTAGTCACACTCTGGAGGACTGGGCAAGGCACTGGTATGGTGGTGTCATCGCTGAACTGTTAAGCGAGAGACCCAGCTAATGTTCTGATGACCTGGATTTGAATTCTGCCATGGTAGATGGTGGAGCTTGAATTCAAATGTGGAATTAAGAGACTGATGGTGATCATGAATCGATTTTAAGGGAAAACTCATCTGGTTCACTCATGCCCTTGAAGAAAGGACACTTCCATCCTTACCATAGATTCATCACTCTCTGGCTGAAGGCGTTTCTCATTATCTCCGATATAAAAGGTCTTCCCTTAACTATGATGCTATGCCTTTGGGTCCTTTCCCTCCTAAGAATGGAAGCATCTTTCTGACATCTACTCTGGCCATACATTTAGTACATTGCATGATTTAATTAGATCCCCTCATCCTTCTCAACTTCAGCGAGTTTAATCCCAGAGATCTCATATGTTAGGCTTTTCATTCCTGAGGCCATTCCTGTAAACTGCCTCTGAACAGGCCCGGGGCAGTCTATCCTTCCTGAGATATGGGGCCCAAAACATCACACAACAATCCGAATGTAGTCTGATTAGAGCCTTATAGAATCTCAGAATTACGTCCATGCTTTTATATTCCAGCCCTCTCAAAATAAATATCATCATCCGATTTGCCTTTGTGACCAGCCTTGCCACCTGAAATAATGAAATTATGATTGACAATAACAAATTATCATGGAGTTACAAAAATGAACAATGATTCAAGCATGCTGGGAAATGGATCCCGGGCTTGAGTAAACTGTCTGTGCTAATCCACATGCTGCACAATCCAGACAGGCTGCAGGTACCCACAGACGCTTTGTAAACAAACCTGACAGCGACAGACCCTGCAGTACAAACCTGGAGTTGAATTTGAATGGGACAACGGGATGCCTCCCTTGGGCCATCAATGTGCCGCCCCCTGGTTGGGTCTGATTGATCAGAGTTATCCAACAAAGTCATTCTGTTGACAGATCTTCCATATCCTCCCAAAATGAGGTGACCAATCTGATGAATAAGAATCACCGCAAAACCACACTTGAAACAGAATTCATTCAGAAGGAGTGAGACCACATCGAAAGAGCTATGGCCATAATGACATGCAAAGCAGTCCAGAGAAGATTTACTCAACTAACTCCTGTGAAGAATTGTACTTCAGGAGGAAATATTGACCAGACTGACCCTGGATCTCCTGGAGTTTAGCTGGACAATATGTGATCGTGTTTAACCTCAGAATATTCCGAATCGTCTCTTTAAGTTGAATTCTGAAATAATACTTCAGTTTATATGAGAGATTCCAATAAGTGGATGGAAAGTAAAACTGAAGAATATCTCATTTCATAAGATGTGGGTTGTTTCAGCCCTCTGAAAGTGTTGCGTGTTTGTGAAACTATCCTACCAGAGAGCGATGAAAGCTAGGAAATTGAATATTCCTAAGGCAGAGGCAGGCAGATTCTAGACTAAGAATGACACACTAACGTTGTATGGACAAGGAAGGAAGACTTATGCCTGGTGCTAGTTTTTACTTTTTTGTTGTCTTCAGCTACCGAAAAATTAGGAGACCATTCTCATAAACATGAAGACTTTTACTTTCAAGTTGATGGGCACAACTTTCCAAATGTGTCTTTAAATAAGTGAAAAACTCCTTTGAAACTGCTTTAGAAATTAGATAATGTCGAATAGATGTCTTAATAGTGCAGCTTCCTTTCAGTTATTGTTGTGAGGTGAGTTTCGTTAGAAAATATGTTGCCTTTGTTTAATTTCCACTCATAATGTGTTCATGAACTCCGGTGGTCCACTTGGTGCAGGACCAATAACATTTTTGTTTCAGAGAGAGTTACAGGATTCTGAACAAGTGACAGTGAAGGGACAATGGTTTCTATTCAAGTCAGGATGCAATGTGACCTTGGAGATTATATTCTTCACCAATTGATGCTCGCAAGCTATGGAAATGGTGAGATATTTCTTGTTTTCAAGAATTAAAGTGATAGACTCTTATGTGGCACAAAACCGGCCATTCAGCGCAACATGTCTACACCAACCAGAATACACCAAACTACATGAGTGAAAGTTACCTCAAGGTGCATGGGCCCACTCTACTCTGGCATTTTGTGCTCATTCAGCTGCTGATTAAATGCTGCATTAACTGTCAGTTGGCCTTTCAGTTCAATGTATTCACGACATGATTTCTGCAAATGCGTCACACTACCTCAATGTCCGCAACAAGCTCATCTGATCAATAAACATGGTTACATTGTTCATTTTTTTATTAGAAAATTGGATTTTTCAAAAATTCATTTGTGATTTTAATGGAGCTCGTCCAATATTAATTGCCGTTGAAAAGTTCGAGTCCAGATGGTGTTGGCCCATCCAAGGTGGCTGTTGGGAGGGAGTACCAGCTATACATCTCATGTGCCAGTTTAGCTGGGAGTAAGTATTACTGGTGGTTGACGTAATGTAAAACAAGCCACTGTACTGTGATGAACAGCTGGCAGAAAAACGCAGTAAAACTGACTCTGTCAAAGCGAATATGTGGCAACGAATTTATTATTCTGCAGAGAAATAACAACCTTACAACGATAAGTCTATATAACATTGAAGGAAAGTTTGTTTGTACGTTACTCGTGTCCTTAAACTAATGGTGTCAAACAACTGGAATAATTTTCGTGGGCTTATTGAACGAAACTTGCACTGAGCATATGAATTATCTTGGATATTTTCAGGGATGGCCGGGCTGTCCTCGGTTTAGTAAGTGCTGGTGCTCCATGAGATGATACTGTAATCTCCACACTTACTGAGCACAGTTCAATGGAACAAACCAACAATTACCATTGGGTGGTGCTTAACAATATATCATGGAATCGTATAATAAAGATGCCTGTCAAATCTGGCACAATCAAGTGCCGATACAAGTATTTTGCCAAGTTTGTACGGTTTCCTTCATCAACCACCCTCACAGTTAATGCATTCCAGAAGCATATCACCCTTTGGGTTCAAAACAGATTTCACAAATCCTCACTCGATCTCTTGTCTTTCACTTTAAACGTGTGTCCCCTTGTATTTAACCGTTTGACTAAGGGGAAGCTGCTGTCTGTTCACTTTGTCTATACCTCTCATGTTGTTATACACCTTTGTCAGGTTCACATCATAACCTTCTCTGCTCCAAAGTAAAGCAAAAGCAAATCTAGCCTATTTTCATGGCTTGAGTACTCTTTTCTCTTGTTATTCTTTCAAAGTGCAGCATCTCACATATTGCAGTGTTAAGTGTTTCGGTCATTGATTTGGACATTGGAACAATCCGATTGTACCCTCCTGTAACCTAACACTTTCGTCCTCACTCTGAAGCACCGGAATAATCATTGTGTCATCCACAACATTGTTTATCATGCTCTAACCCCACCCCATCTCCCACATTCTTATCATCAACGTGTATGAATATCAGAAACAAAACATGATTTTCTACCTGTTCTACAGTCGTTGTTGCAGAGGAAGAATTGAGAAGTCCAGTCTATAGTTTTCCGTCTTTTGGTGAATTTGCAGCATGATGCAGGAGAGGGCTGTTATTAGGGAGCCACAAATACTCTTTTGTACATGGAGTTGAATTCTGCTTTTATACTCCGGCCCACTGCATGAATTATTCATAAGGCTTGCACATCATTATTCTTGGACTCGCTTTTGGCACTGTGCACTGCAACATTTCCATTTTATGTGGGCCTGCTGTTCATTCTTTATAACATTCGCTACAATCCCGTCAGAGCACAGGGAACTTTTTTTAATCTGCAGGATGGACGCAGGCTCATTCATGAAGTTTGTTTGAAAGAATTAAGGTGATGAGGATAAATATTCAATTAAATTCTGCATTATAAACATGCAGTAGAAGATCAAATCACATTCTCATTTCTACATGGAATTGGAAGCAAATTCATAGAAACAAACACCCAACGTTCTGGATATTGTTTAGTGACATAATGTTGAGATAATGAATTGAAGAGAAAAGTAAATGTCTGCCCTTGATGGAGATTCAGAAATGTAGAGTGGATGCACAATATGAACAAGAATCCTGTTAATAAAAGAAGTATGAGAAACATTTTCCTAATATTCAAAGGAAACCACATCCCAATTTTCCTTAACACTGATGTTTGATTATCCATCAATCTCAGTTTTCCAACTGCATGTTATTGCCTGTCACAGATGGTCCTTTTGCCCGAAAGTCGATTTCGCTGCTCCTTGGATGCTGCCTGAACTGCTGTGCTTTTCCAGCACCACTAATCCAGTATTTGGTTTTCAGCATCTGCAGTTATTGTTTTTACCTCCTCCCTTTCCTACTCTTCCCTTACCCACCTACTTCCCTTGCATTGCCCCTTCTGCTGTGACATACATTTTCACTGACCATCTCGCTTCGCACTTCTCACACTGCGTATCACACGTATTCCCTATCGCTCCCATTTTCCCGGACTCTCCCTTTTGCTTTTTGCTCTCACACAAAATGATGGAAATTGCTGACTTCTCTGCTACTACCTGTCATTAGTCAATGGTGCGTTTGAAATGATCACTATCCAACAGCAACAGAAAACAAAGTGTTTGCCACTGACTGATGTGCCGTGAACAGGATGGCTTTGTTAACTATTGGTACAGAGTGGAGTTTCTTCTGGTCCCTCTATCACAACACTTAACCAAACAGTCTCATTACCAATGGGACAAACATCTTGGAACAGAATTGGAAGTCCATGTAGTAATTTTCTTTTGTATATTGTGAAGATATTGTTCAAACAAAGAGTATTCTTGTCTTTTGCTCCTTGTTCTTTTAGCTGATCTTCCAATATAACTTGAGGTGAGATCATAGTGTCTTCCCTTTCAATCGAAGCAGGACTTGACTGAGTGTGGAATCAAGGACCCTGATCAAAACTGTGATTAATGGGAATTAGAGAACATTTTTTACTGGTAAGGGGAACAATGGGAAAACAATCTCTACAAGTTATCTTCCAAGTTACATGCCATCCTGATAAGGAACTAACCATTGTTAAGACATCTTGTAATGTGCCTACAAGCAGCACTGTGCGTATGTGCATCACTTGGACACAAGATATTAAAGTAGGCTGCACTATGTCACCTTTTCCAGAGTGATGGTGTTTGACATGTAAAATCTGCCCATGCTAGTTCCTTCCAAAACCTATGGATGACTGTGCCCTGTACCAATGTATCTTATGTTTCCACAGTTTCATCTAAAATTTCAGAAATGTAAGACCTTGCTGAGTATGACCCCAGTGACACCAGGAGCATGATATGACATTGAGGTAATGATTGGGATCCTTAATTCAATTGGTTACTTATAGAGGATTGATCATGTGATTCATGGCCACATAATTCAACATTTTCATGATGATTTATGACATGGAAAATGTTATTAATATTTAGGTCTTTGTCAAATTAAAAGTTTTTAATATTTCATTCAATGACCATAACCAAATCCATGAGATTTAACTGAAATGGCAGCTTCCCTGTTCCCTTTCATATCAGAAAAATATCCACATTCCAAACAAAAAGGGAAGTTGGAAGTGGTGAAAAACTACAACAAGTCGAACAGCATCTGAGCAGAAAGAGAATTAACGTTCTGAGACCAATATGACTTTTTCAGAACAGACTTATGTGCGTCTCAATATGTCAACTCTTTTTCACTCCCAAAATACTGACTCATCAACTGTGTTTCACCAACATTTTCCACTTGTATTTGAGATTTCCAAGTTCCTTCGTATACACTAGCACAGTGACATGCTTGGGTGGGCGGTACGTTGGCTCAGTGGTTAGCAAGGCTGTCTCGAAGCAACTGGGAAACTGCGCTCAATTCCACCCTTGGGTAACGGTCTGTAATGAGCTTTCATATTCTTCCCGTGTCTGCAAGTGCTTCGTCCAGGTGTTTCTGATTCCTCCCAAGTGACCATAAAAAATTGTTCATCTGTAACTACTTGCTTTAACTATAGGAGATAGAGGAATCGTGTAGGAGGTGGAACTGTGTCCAATATTCTTCAGAGGATCAGTGTCAGCTCGATGGGCCGAATGTTTTATTTTAACAAATTAGAATTGTACATCATTATTATAACAAAAGCGGTGGTTCCTGGGACAAAAATCTCTGTATCAGCACGTAATGAGCTACATTTCTACTGATGTTGTTCCGTATTCTTTTCATGGCCCTGCACATTGTGTTATTCATGTCATGGTTTTTAATTCTGTGCATCGAAGAGCCAGGAGGGGACATGAGAAGTCATTGGTAGAATGCATCAAGGAAAACCCGAAGGCTTTCGATAACTATATCAGGAATAAAACAATGACTAAGTAAGATCTGGGCCTATCAAGTGTAGTAGTGGTAAGTTGTACTTGGAGTCAGAGGAGACAGGGAAAGAGTTAAGTGAATTTTCTCATCAGTATTCACACTAGAAAATGGCTAATGTTATCGAGGAGAATCCTGGGATACAGGTCAGTAGATTAGATAGGATGAAGTTTGATAAGTAAGAGGTTGCAGCAATTTTGGAAAGTGTAAAAATAGATAACTTCCCTCTGCCGGATGGGATTTATCTGAGGATTCTCTGGGAAGCCAGGGAGGAGATTGCAGAGCCTTTTGCTTTGATCTTTATGTTGTCATTGTCTACAGGAATAGTGCAGGAGGATAGAGGATAGTAAAGGTTGTTACCTTATTCAAGAAGGGGATTAGAGTCTAATTATAGACCAGTGAGCATTACTTTGGTTGTGAGTAAAATGTTGAAATTGTTAAAGAGATAGGGTTTAAACTCATCTAGGAAGTAATAATTGGATTATGTATAGTCAACACGGTTTGGTGAAGGGTAAGTCATGCCTCACAAACCATATTGATTTTTTTGAGAAGGTGACCAAACAGTTGGATGCGGGTAAAATGGTTGATGCAGTGTATATGACATTCAGTAAGGCGTTTGGTAAGCTTCCCCACGGTAGACTATTGCAAAAGAAAATACGGAGGCATGGGATTGAGGGTAATTTAGCAGTTTGGATCAGGAATTGGTTAGCTGAAAGGAGACAGAGGGTTGTAGCTAATGGGGAATGTTCATCCTGGAGTTCAGTTACTCGTGGTTTACCGCAAGGATCTGGTTTTGGCCCACTGCTGATTGTCATTTTTATCAACGATCTGGATGATGGCGTAGAAGGATGGTTTCGTAAATTTGCAGATAACACTAAGGTCGCTGGAGTTGTGGATAGTGCCAAAGGATGTTGTGGGTTACAGCAGGACACAGATAATTTGGAGGCTGGACTGTGAGGCGGCAAACAGAATGCTATGCGGAACAATGTCAGGTGATTCACTTTGGATGCAGCAACATGAATGCAGAGTATTGGGCTCTTGGTAAGTCTCGTGGTAGTGTAAATGAGTAGAGATTCCTCAGTGTCCATGTACATAGATCCCTGAAATTTGTTACCCAGATTGATAGTGTTGATCAGAGGCCATATGGTGTGTTTGCTTTTATTACTAGAGGGATTTTGTTTCAGAACCCAGAGGTCATGCTGCAGCTGTACAAAACCCTGGTGCAGCCGCACTTGGACATTGAGTCCAGTTCTGGTCATCTCATTCGTAGAAGAATGTGGAATCATTGGAACGGGTTCCGAGGAGATATACTAGGTTGTTGCATGGTATGGAGGTCACATCTTATGAGGAAAGGCTGAGGGACTTGAGGCTGCTTTCATTTGAGAGAATATTGAGAGGCGACTTAATTCAGATATTTAATGTGATCAGAGATCAGTTAGGTTGGATTGCGAGAGCCTGTTTGTTTGGTTTTTAATGGCTAGCACGAGGAAACGTAGCTTTAACTTGAGTTTTAATGGATATAGCACAGATGTCGAAGGTCATATCTTTACTCAGAGAGTAGCAGGGATGTGGAAAGCACAGTCTGCAACAGTATTAGACTCACCACATTTAAGGCCATTTAAGTGATCATTGGATAGGCATATGGATGTAAAACGGAGTAGTGTAGTTTAGATGGGCTTCAGATTGGTTTCATAGGTTGGCGCAACATCGAGGGTCGAAGGTTCTGCACTGCACTGTAGTGTTCTATGTTCTATATGTGCACAACCCTATCGAACTGTATATCCAGTGATTAAAACACTTACGTAGCAAACTATTCTTTCCATTTGAAATTGCCCTGTCCACGTTCATCGAACGCATGTAGTGTGGAAGCAGGTCCTTGGAAGAATAAAATGACCAGGCCCATTCTTCTACCCCGCCCCCCTCCCGATATTGACCCCTCACTTTTGTGCCTAACCTACACATCTGTGAACACAATGAGAAGATTAGCTTGGCCAATTCACCTAATCTGCATATCTTTGTACTGTGGGATGAAACACATGCAGACGTGGGGAGAATATGCAAACTCCATACAGAGATTCGCCTGAGGTTGGAGTCGAACCAGGCCCTAGCACTGTGAAAATGTAATGCTAATCCCTGCCCCACAGAGCCACATCAGCAATCAGCATTCTGTTCCCCAAATGTAATAAGTTTCGTTGATTTGCTTTGTATTTCATTCTGTCTGCCAGAAAGCGGTATGGTGACTGGGGAAATATCATTGTATTCCCCTCATATCTCCACAAGCACTGCTCCCATTCCTTTCTGTCTTATAACTAATGTTATTTTCATTCTATACCTTGCTCATTAATCCAGGGATTTTAATGAACAAGGTCTTTGTACATTCCATATTTTTGTCCCCTCTGTCTCTCTTCCCTGAGTGTGGTTATCTTCTTTAATTCATTAAAGCGACATGGGTGTAACTGGCTGGGCCAGTATATACTTCCCTTTCCGGTTGCCCATGAAAAGGTGTTGGTGAGCGGCCTTCTTGAACCAGAGCAGTTCCACATGCTGTAGGCTGCGAGTGCTTAGATCTGTCTGCTTTCATTTTGTTGAGACCTTGTAGTGATATAACTGAATGCTGGCTTGGTCATTTCAAAGGGCAGTTGAGAGTCAATCACATTGGTTTGGGTCTGGTGTCACATGTGGGCCTCACCACATGAAGATAAAATATTTCCTTCCACGAAGGACACAAGTGGTCTAGGTGTTTGTTTTTTATTTAACAATTGACAATCTTTCATTAGATTGTTAACCCAAATACTCCATTGAATTCAAATTCCACAATCTGATGAGGCGCGATTCAAGTCCAGGTTTGAGTCATTAGTTGGGCCCCAAGATTAACCGTCTGGAGATAATAGCATTGCATTCCCAGCATCTACACTGGTAATGGTAGTGTTACTGTTATTGTGACTGAGGTACAGAAAGTTTTTCAGTAACATTATCAACTACTTCCATGGAGAACAGAACCAGTAGTATTTCAGCTCACGGGAACTGTGCAGAGCTGCAATTTTTTTTCAGCCAGGAAAAGAAACTGAGGAGAGAAAGCCATTTCTTAACGCTGAGTGTGTGTGACATATATAAAGAGATTTGACTTGGACCCATCACTGGAAAGTGAGAGGAGGTTCTCTGGTTTTTTTTTCTTGGGTTTGTGTTATCAGCTACTACCATGACTTAGGGAAATCTGAGGGTCTGGTGTCCCCACTCTGGACAAGGTTTGGGCACTGCATTTTGGAGAGAGTCTGGGTCTGCAGAGACTGCATAGGAAGGAGCAGGACACTACACTATCCTTTCTGAGATTTCCACAAATATTTCCCAATGTTGAATGGTTTCCATGCGCAAAGTGTGAACCCAGTTAATTTCAACAATGAGGAGGTCACAGAAACCTCCTCCAGCATAACCTGTAGTCTCACTCCAGGGAGAGGTCTGTACTCAAAATGCCCTTCAACTGTTTTGATTCTGGAACTTTCCAGGCAGGAGTGGGTGAAGCATCCATTTTGCCAGAGTGCGATCCTCTCTTGTACTCACAAGGTGACAGAGGCCATCTCCGTCCGGTGAGATGAATATGTTGGTTCTGTCTCCACAGAGGAAGGAAGAGAAAATCCTGCCGAAATGTTAGGGAACTTGGTGACTGGCGAAAATGTGGAACGGCAAGAAGTTAGAAATATTAAAGAGGAATACAGGGCAAAAAAAAACAAAAGCTCATTGTATTGAATGTTGGCACGTTGCTGGATTAAATGAGTTATGAATTGAGAGGGTTACAGAGTTAGGGCTGGAGAGTTGTGATTGCCGGGTAGCTCTTTCGGGAGCAGGTACAGAATGGCCTGATTCTGTACAGTTAATTCCTTAAATCTTTGAGGGAGGGCAAAGTTTGTCAAAGCTTTTTGTGTTATGGAAAGGATATTGCAGACTTGGAAGTAGCTAGTGCGACCAAAAATATTTAAAACAGGAGAGAGAGGGACATCAGAGTACCAACTGATGAATAAATCGAACTCAGATGTGAGGGAAAATATTAGTTTTTTTTTAGGAATTCGTAATAACTAGATCTTTGGAGAATAATGATATGATTTGTGGAGTCAGCCTAGATTTTAGAAAGGGAAATCGCTTTTGATAAATCATTTAGAGTTTGTGGAGGATGTTGATTGTGACATCGACAAATGAGAGCTAATGGGAACAATAGAACATAGAACATAGAACAATACAGCACAGAACAGGCCCTTCGGCCCACGATGTTGTGCCGAACTTCTAACCTAGATTAAACACCCATCCATGTACCTATCCAAATGCCGCTTAAAGGTCACAAATGATTCTGACTCTACCACTCCCACGGGCAGCGCATTCCATGCCCCCACCACTCTCTGGGTAAAGAACCCACCCCTGACATCTCCCCTATACCTTCCACCCTTCACCTTAAATTTATGTTCTTTTGTGACACTCTGTTGTACCCGGGGGAAAAGTTTCTGACTGTCTACTCTATCTATTCCTCTGATCATCTTATAAACCTCTATCAAGTCACCCCTCATCCTTCGCCGTTCCAATGAGAAAAGGCCGAGAACTCTCAACCTATCCTCGTACGACCTATTCTCCATTCCAGGCAACATCCTGGTAAATCTTCCCTGCACCCTCTCCAAAGCTTCCACATCTTTCCTAAAGTGAGGCGACCAGAACTGCACACAGTACTCCAAATGTGGCCTAACCAAAGTCCTGTACAGCTGCAACATCACTTCACGACTCTTGAATTCAATCCCTCTGCTAATGAACGATAATACACCATAGGCCTTCTTACAAACTCTATCCACCTGAGTGGCAACTTTCAAAGATCTATGTACATAGACCCCAAGATCCCTCTGTTCCTCCACCTGACTAAGAACCCTACCATTAACCCTGTATTCCGCATTCTTATTTGTTCTTCCAAAATGGACAACCTCACACTTGGCAGGGTTGAACACCATCTGCCACTCCTCAGCCCAGCTCTGCATCATATCTAAGTCCCTTTGCAAACGACAAATGCCCTCCTCACTGTCCACAACTCCACCTATCTTCGTATCATCCTCAAATTTACTGACCCACCCTTCGACTCCCTCATCCAAGTCATTCATAAAAATTACAAACAGCAGAGGACCCAGAACTGATCCCTGTGGAATTCCACTTGTAACTGGGCTCCAGGCTGAATATTTACCATCTACCACCACTCTCTGACTACGTCGGGTTAGCCAGTTTTCTATCCAATTGGCCAAATTTCCCTCTATCCCATGCCTCCTGACTTTCCGCATAAGCCTACCATGGGGAACCTTATCAAATGCCTTACTAAACTCCATGTACACTACATCCACTGCTCTACCCTCATCCACATGCTTGGTCACCTCCTCAAAGAATTCAATAAGACTTGTAAGGCAAGACCTACCCTTCACAAATCCGTGCTGTCTGTCCCTAATCAAGCAGTGTCTTTCCAGATACTCATAAATCCTATCCCTCAGTGCTCTTTCCATGACTTTGCCTACCACAGAAGTAAGTCTAACTGGCCTGTAATTCCTGGGGTTATCCCTATTCCCTTTTTTGAACAGGGGCACAACATTGCCCACTCTCCAGTCCTCTGGTACCACCCCCGTTGACAGTGAAGACGAGAAGATCATTGCCAACGGTACTGCAATTTCCTCTCTTGCTTCCCACATAATCCTAGGATATATCCCGTCAGGCCAGGGGGACTTGTCTATCCTCAAGTTGTTCAAAAAGTCCACCACATCTTCCTTCCTAACAAGTATCTCTTCTAGCTTACCAGTCCGTTCCACACTCTCCTCTTCAACAATACAGTCCCTCTCGTTCGTAAATACTGAAGAGAAGTACTTGTTCAAGACCTCTCCTATCTCTTCCAACTCTATACACAATCTCCCACTCCTGTCCTTGATCGGACCTACCCTCGTTCTCGTCATTCTCAGGTTTCTCACATACGCATAAAATGCCTTAGGGTTATCCTTGATCCTATCCGCCAAGGATTTTTCATGCCCTCTGTTAGCTCTCCTAATCCCTTTCTTCAGGTCCCTTCTGGCTATCCCGTATCCCTCTACTGCCCTGTCTGAACCCTGTTTCCTCAACCTTATGTAAGCCTCCTTCTTCCTCTTTACTAGATATTCAACCTCCCTCGTCAACCAAGGCTCCCTCACACGACCATTTCTTTCCTGCCTGATAGGTACATACATATCAAGGACACGTCGTATCTGCTCCTTGAAAAAGTTCCACATTTCCTCCACATCCTTCCCTGACAGCCTATGCTCCCAACTTATGCTCTTCAAATCCTGTCTTACAGCATCGTAATTTCCCTTCCCCCAATTGTAAAATCTACCTTGTTGTGCGCACCTATCTCTCTCCATAACCAAGGTGAAAGTCACAGAATTGTGGTCACCATCATCAAAATGTTCACCCACTAACAAGCCCATCACTTGTCCCGGTTCATTACCGAGTACCAAATCCAATGTGGCCTCCCCTCTGGTTGGAAAATCTACATACTGAGTTAGAAAAGCTTCCTGGACCCACTGCACAAACACCGCCCCATCCAATCTACTTGATCTAAAGAGCTTCCAATCAATATTTGGGAAGTTGAAGTCGCCCATGACTACGACCCTGTGGCTTCTGCACCTTTCCAAAATCTGTTTCCCAATCTGTTTCTCCACATCTCTGCTGCTATTGGGGGGCCTATAGTAAACACCCAACAAGGTGACTGCACCTTTCCTATTTCTGACTTCAGCCCGTACTACCTCCAAATGCAGATCCCCCTCAAACTTCCTTTCTGCAGCCGTTATACCATTTCTAATTACCAACGCCACCCCCCCTCCTTTTTTACCACCCTCCCTAATCTTAGTGAAACATCATAACCAGGAACCTCCAACAGCCATTCCTGTCCCTCATCTATCCACGTTTCCGTGATGGCCACAACATCGTAGTCCCAGGTACCGATCCACGCCTTAAGTTCACCCACCTTATTTCTGATACTCCTTGCATTGAAGTATACGCACTTGAGCCCATCGCTGTGTCCGCAAGAATTCCCTGTCAGTGCTACCTTCTCCACAGCCTCCCTACAGTCTTGGACATCCTGACACACAGCTAGTTTACTTGCTGGACTACAAGTCCGGATCCCATCCCCCTGCCAAATTAGTTTAAACCCCCCCGAAGAGTGCTAGCAAACCTACCCCCCAGGGTATTGGTGCCCTTCTGACTCAGGTGCAACCCGTCCTGTTTGTACAGGTCCCACCTTCCCCAGAATGCAGTCCAATTGTCCAAATACCTGAAGCCCTCCCTCCTACACCATCCTTGCAGCCACGTGTTCAACTGCACGCTCTCCCTATTCCTTGCCTCACTGTCACGTGGCACCGGCAACAACCCAGAGATGACGACTCTGTCTGTACTAGCTTTTAGCTTCCAGCCTAACCCCCTGAGCTCTTGAATGACCTCCCCACCCCTCTTCCTACCTATGTCGTTGGTGCCAATGTGTACCACGACTTCTGGCTGCACACTCTCCCCCTTAAGGATTCTGAAGACACGGTCTGAGACGTCTCGGACCCTGGCACCCGGGAGGCAACAAACCATCCGAGAGTCTCGCCCATGTCCACAGAACCGCCTGTCCGTCCCTCTAACTAGAGAGTCTCCTATAACTAGCGCTCTCCTCCTCTCCCCCTTTCCCTTCTGAGTCTCGGAGCCAGACCTCACGCCACAGACCTCTTCACTGCAGCTTACACCTGCAAGCCTGTCCCCCCCAAAAGGTTCCAAAGCTGTATACTTATTATTTAGGGGAACGACCACAGGGGAACTCTGCACTGCCTGCTTCTTCCCCTTCCCACCTCTAACTGTTACCCAGCTACCTCTGTTCTCCGGCGTAACTACGTCCCTGTAGCTTCTATCAATCACCCTCTCAGCCTCTCGAATAATCCTCAGTTCATCCAACTCCAGTTCCAGTTCCCTAACTCGTTCGGTGAGGAGCAGGATCTGGCTGCATTTCCTGCAGACGAAGTCGGCAGGAGTATCGGTGGTCACCCCTACCTCAAACATCCTGCAGGAGGAACATTCCACCGCCTGCGCTGCCATGACTGTACACTTTGTCTCCAAAACAAGAACATACTACATGGATTGAGACTTGGATAATGGGGAGAATACAGAGAGTAAGATTCTGCTCTGGACTAAAGGTCATTGCTCATCGGGTAGCCCATCTATCAGTGCTTGGAGCACAGCTGCTCACAAGGCAAAAAAAATGAATTGGATGTGAGCAACAAATACAGTCCTTTTCATTTTGAATTTATTAGAAGATGAGAGATTGAGAACTTCAGTTATCACTTACATAATTCACATTAGCCAGCAAATATTCAGGACAATGGTATGTTGTCCTTCATTACAAAATGATTCAAGTGTTGAAGTAAATTCATGTTCCTGCAGTTGTAGCGTGTTTGAGAAACAGACTGGGAGACAAATGAAAGAGAAGCAATGGATGTTAAACACGTGGAATTTTAGAAAAGTTTTGGTAAAGCTCCAAGCCCAGTTTGCAAAATCAAATCTGAGTGGATTGGGGCAAATATATGGCTATGTTTCTAGAATGGGACAGCTGGCAGGAAACAGTGAATAGAAATAAACAGACTCGTCAAGCAACAGCCTGACATTGTCTGTAAGGTATGATTCTGTAAGGTATAAGTCCTTCCACATCTAGTCAAGAAACTTTGGGGACAATTAAACAATTCACTGGAGGAAGAGATTCCACAAATAACCCCTTCCTCCATGATGGAAGAGCCCATCGAATCAGTGTATAAGATAAGGCTGATTTATTCGCAACAATCTTCAGTCAGAAGTACTAAGTGGTTGATCCATTTCAGCCTATGTCCCAGATTCCCCATCACCTTCCCCGGATATCTCCTGTCTCATCAGCAGGACGGACACAGCGGCACATTGGGATACGGTTGGAAGGGAAGTGCTCTTGACTCCGTATCCCATGAAGTCTCATGGCATGAGTTTCACATGGGATAGGAAAACTCCTGCTGATAACCATGTACCAGTCTCTTTCAACTGATGAATCAGTACTCCTCCATGCTGATCAACACTTGGAGGAAGCACTGAGGGGAGCACGGACGCAAGATTTACTCTGGGTGGAGGATTGCAATGTCCACCTTCAAGAGTATCACAGCTACAGCAATACTGATCGAGCTGGCCTGGTCCTAAAGGATATAACTGCTCGACCGGTACTGCAGCAGATGGTGAAGGGACCAACAAGAGGAAAATACATACTGACCACAGACTTACTAATCTACCAAATGCAGAAATATCTGTTCATGACAGTATCGGTAAGAGTGGCCACTACATAGTCATTGTGGAGACAAAGTCACACCTGCACATTGAGAATAACCTCCACCCATTTGGATGGCAGTATCACGGTGCTAAATAGGACAGACTTCGAACAGATCTAGCAGCTCAACTCTGGGTGTCCATAACGTGCTATGGTTCATCTATAGGAGCAGAATTGTACACGCACACAAACTCATGGCCTGGCATATCCCCCTCACAACAATTACCATCAATCCAGAGGATCTTCATTGGTTCAATGGAGTGTGCAGGAGGGAGGAGTAACACCAGGCAAAACTGCAAATGAGGTGTCAGCCTGTTGAAGCCACCAAACAATATCACTTGTGCACCAAACAGTAGAAGCAGTAAGTGATAGACAGAACTAAGTGATCCCACAAGCAAACGATCAGATCTAAGTTCTGCAGTCCTCCCACATCTAGTCGAGAAACGTTGGGGACAATTAAACAATTCACTGGAGGAAGAGATTCCACAAATAACCCCTTCCTCCATGATGAAAGAGCCCAGCACTTCAGTGTATAAGATAAGGCTGATGCATTCTCAACAATCTTCAGTCAGAAATGCTGAGTGGATGATTCATTTCAGCCTCCTCCAGTGGTCCTCAGCAATTCAGTTACCAGTCATCAACAATTCGATTCAGTCCAAGCGATATCCAGAAACGCTTGGAGATACTGAATACTCCAAAGAGTCCATGCTCTGACAACATTCTGGCAATAGTACTGAAAACTTGTGCTCCATAACTTATCACTCCCCAAGCCAAATTGTTTCAATACAGTTACAACAATGGCTATCCCCGATTATGCGGAAAATTACCCTAAGTATCTCCTGTTTATAAAAAGCAAATGTATTTCCAAGTTAGGATGGTGAATGGCTTGGAGGGGAACGTAAAGATTATGGTATTTCCACTCCATCAGTCTACACTCGATCATCAGTAAAGTGGTGGAAGGTCTCAGTGCTTTTAAGCAGCACATGCTCAGCAATACCCTGGTCAATGACGCCCAGTTATGGCTCCACCAGGGCCACTCAGCTCCTGACCTCATTACTGTGGTTCAAACATATACAAAAGAGCTGAATTCCAGAAGTGGGGTGAGAGCGACAGCCCTTTAAAACGAGGCTGCCTTCGACCAAGTGTGGCATTAAGGGGCCTTAGCAAAACTACAATCAATGGGTATCAGGGGCAAACTCCCTGCTGGTTAGAATCATACCTGACATGTAGGAAAATGGTCATGGTTGATGAAGGTCAGTCAACTCAGCTCCAAGTCTGTAGGAGTCCCTCGAGAAGTGGCTGAAAACTTCTTCATGGCTGCTTCATCAATGACCTTCCCTCCATTTTAAGGTCAGCAATGGGGAGATTCGCCAATGATTGTACAATGTTCTACAACATTTGTTGCTCCTCAGATACTGAAACAGTCCATGTTCAAATGCGACAAGATCTGGACAGTATCCAGGCTAACAGGTGGCAAGTAATATTCAGGCCGCACATGCCAGACCGTGACCATCACCAATAAAATACAATCTAACCCGCCCGTTGGCATTCAATGGTGTTACTATCACTGAATCTCCCAGTATCAAAATCCTGGTGGGTAATCATTTCTCAGAAATTCACTGGTCTCGCCACATAAACACAGTAACTACAAGAGAATGTCAGAAGCTAGGAATACTGCGGCGAGTAACTCACATCCTGACTTCCAAATGTCTGTCCATCATCTACAATGCATAAGCCAGAAGTGTGGTCGAAGACTCCCAATTTGCCTGGATGAGTGCAGCCCCAACAACACACAAGAAGCTTATTACCTTCCAAGACAAAGCAGCAAGTTTGACTGTCCCTTCATCCACAATGCTCCACCATCAATGCTCAGCAGCAGCAGCAGTGTTTTACTACCTACATGCTGCAACGAAATGATTCACCGAAGATCCTCAGAGACCATCTTCACAACTCACGACCACGTCTATCTAGAAGGACAAGGGCTGCAGATGTATGGGAATACCATCATCTTCAGGTTCCCTCCAAGCCATTCACCATCCTGACTTGGAAATATATCACCGCTCCTTCACAGTCACTGGGTCAGAAACCTGAGATTCCCTCCCTAATGGCATTGGAGGTCAACCACAGCAGGTGGACTGCAGCGTTCAACAAGGCAGCTCACCACCACCTTCTCAAGGGCAACTTGGGACTGGCAATAAATGCTGGCCCAGCCAGTGACTCCGAGATTCACGAAATAAATAAATAGAAATTAACAGAGGATTGCTGGCAGGGATTGGTGCTTGGGGCCAAGCTGTTCACAATGCCCTTTAAACATTTGGTCGCTGGAATCAGATACATTGTATCCCAGCCTGCTGACAGCACTAACGGATATGGGATTGTGAGTGGGTGAGGAGGACGTAAAAAAACACCAATATTGCAGGATAAAAAGCAGTTAAGAAGATAAATAGTATGCTGACCTTCATTTCAGGAGGATTTGAGTGCAGGAGAAAGGTCGTCTTATTGCACCTGTGCATGGCCTTGGTGAGACATCATCTCAAACATTGTGCAGCATTATGTGCAGTTTTGATCTCCGTACTTAATAAAGGACAAACCTGACATTGGTGGAGAGCAGTGAAGGATGACCAGACTGATCTCTGGGATGACGGGCTTGTTGTGGGAGCAGAGATTGGGGACACTGGGCCTGTATTCCAAGGGGTTTAGGAAAATGAGTGGGGATGTCAATGAAATATACAAAAATCTGACAGGGTGAGACAGATTGGAAGCAAGGATGATAATTCCCCTGGCTGGGACGTCTAAAACCAGGGGCCACAGTATTAGGTACAGGCAGGTCACTCTGCATTGAGATGAGAATAAATGTCTGCACTCACAGACCAATGAACCTGGGAATTCGCTCGCACCTGGAAACCGAGACACTGATTATAAATAAGGATTTCGAGACAGTAAAGGGATGGTGGGAGAGCAGGAGTACAGTGTGGAAATGAAGGGCCAACCATCATTACATTGAATTGGGTAGCAAACTCGATGGACCAAACGTACAACTGCACCACCTATTTTATAGCTTCCCAAGGTTACTCACATTAACGGATATGTATATCGTGTGGGGTAAGTGCATTGAGGAGAGTTTTTCCATGAACTAGAATGGGGGAGGCTCACTGTGTTGTATCACCTACTCCTTTCCCGCTGTGCAGTCTGTGGGGAATCTCGGTAAATGTTGTCAAAAGCTCTTAGATGTTCGGAAGGAGGTTTCTGCAGGGTCGACAGGACTGTGTTCCCATTCCCTTTTCCGACACTGATGCTGAGGCCGGGTGTTCTGTCTGGTTTCATCCTTTCAGACCTCGGAGTAGTTTGATACAAATGAGTGTCTTGATTGGCCGTTTCAGAGACCATTGAAATGTTTATCACATGTCAGGGTCTTTGGAGTCAGTGTTAGGCCAGCCCAGGAAATCATGGGAGATTCACTTCCTAAAAGTACATTGGAGAAAGAAATTCTGTTTATAATCCATATTGGCTTCAAGGTCCCTGTTACTGATCCCAGATTTTAGATCTCGATATTTTATGAATTGTCTTTAACTTCCACCCGCTGCCAGATCATTAGCCTGGTCTAGATAAGTAATCCAGTGACATTTCCACAGCAGCACCATCTCCACATGGGGACCTATCTGAAACCACACTGAGCAGGTTATTTCTGTGCTGCTTGACAGCTCTGTCAAAAAGAACTCCCACCAATTTGACTGTCGTGATGGGACTGGGGGGGGGGGGGGGGGGGTGGTAATTGGTGAAATTGTAATTATTCCCGTCTTTGAGGACGTAACTTAGCTTAGTAATTTTCGACATTGCCAGGGAGATATCAGAGTTGGAGCTGGAATAAAAACAGCTTCCCCAGGGACACGGCTTGTTGTGCAGCACAAGTCTTCAGTTCTATGGCAGGAATTGTGTCAGGGCCCATTGCCTTTGTCGTATCTACTGTGTTCAGCTGTTCTCCATGGCATATGCAGCGAATCAAATTGGTTGAAGACTGGCATCTGTGATTTTGTGGGCATCATGATATGGGTGGGGTGTATCATCGACTCAACACCTCTGGTAGAAGATGGTGCCAGATAAAAGATAAAACATCCTTCTCTTTTACACTGATGTGCAGGTCTGTTCCATTTTTTAGGATGGGGATGTTTGTGGACCCCACTCCTCCAGTCATTTGTTTAATCGTCCATCACCATTTTTGACTGAATGTGGCAGAACTGCAGGGCTTCGTTCAGATCTGTTGGTCAAGTCTGGTAGCTTTAATGAGTTAGCATCAGGTTAAAGTTCATTTGATTCTGACTCTGACATGTTCACCCACACTCGTCACTGAGCCTTATTTTCCATTACCATGGTGTTGATGGTAATGGCAGACTGAGGTGTTACCCTGGCAAAAAGTTACAGGTTGTGGTTTAATGCATGTCTGCCTCTCCTGATGCTGTGGTCTACAGCACTACATGAATACGCAGTTTCGAGCTGCAATATCTGCAATGCAATTCTGCTGTCTGTTCCCCAATTCTCACTGAGACCCATTCACCCATCAGCCCTGCACTCAGTGACCTAACCTGGTTTCTGATGTGGAAAAACCTCCATTTTCATACTCTCATTCTGCTGAGGGTCTGTCTCCCCGGGTCTTGCTTCCAATCTGATACATTCCGCAAAAGCATTTAACTGATCTTAATTCAAATGTTTAATTCACCTGAATCTTTTTCCTTGAGAATTACCATCTTCTGTGTTTAAAGTGAATGTGTTTCCTCTGTTCCTTTCCCTGACTATGATTAAGAGATTTGTAGTGTCAGTGATGCCAGCGTTATGTAGTATCAGAGCCAATGAATTCTCTGGATTCCCAATCATCTTCACCACATTGTATGTTTTCTCTTTTGGTTTGATGCCTTATCACTCATGGCTGCCTTGTTCTCCTATGAGATGTTTCATCTTCTTGGGGTTGCATTTCTGGTATTATCTTCTGAATTATCCCCAGAACCTCCGCCCATTGCTACTACAGGGTCTTTCCTGCTCAGCTCCCCTTCCAATTAACTCTGGCCAGCTCCTCCCGCATGTCTTGGTAGTTACATTGCTTAATTATAACCACATTACATCTTGAAGAGAGTATTAGATATAAACTGAAAGAAGGTGTTTTGACAGATAGGACACGAAGAATAATTGGTGGATTTCTTAACTTGATACAAAGGGAGAACGAGAGAGAGGATATAGATATGGAGATGTGGAAAATGAGAAAACTCCATTATCGAAAGAAGTAGATGAACATTCCCCAATGTTTTGGCAATGCCTGTGTGCTGTGGACCTTTGTACAGTGCGCGTGCAACAGAGTAATACGTTCAAATGCTGAGCCTGGTGCCAGAATATTTATCTCCAATAATATGACAGACACTAACTTTGGAAAGAACCCAACAGGCCAATATATTGAAGTCCCGGTAAAAAGGGGATTAACTGAAATAAATTGGGACACTAGAATCAAGAATTTGGAGCACACATCCTGGTAAGAATGAGAGATTAGAGGTAATAATGCCAGAAAAGGAGGGAACATTGAGAGGATCAAATCATGTTTAATGTTTTATCAATTTTATGCATCATATGCATCTTTTTACGTTAACTGTGTCTCTGTTGTTCATTGACAATGTGTTGTGCACATATGAAAAATGCTACTCATCTGCACACGCACATTAATTAAACAGTGTATATAAAATCACCTTTCCACCATTGAAACTGTGCTGTTGTCATGTTACGAGGATACATGAACACCAACTGGCCACCAAAAGACATGACGCACTATCACTATATTCCATGCATACAGACAAAGAAAGGCACTGCTTTCACTGGGACAAAGCACACACACATACGAAGACACACAAGGACCTTCTTAGAGGAATGGAGTTCTAACCAGGAGTCCATCAATAAACGCATCAATTTAGATCCTGTCTACATTCTCTTGTTAAAATAGCCAGAAATGACATCACCCATCTTAAGAAACCAAGATCTATAAATAGAGAGGCTGGACATGCAACCAGAGCTTCAGCGGAGACGCTCACTGATGATGTCACCTAGTCATGGTGACGAAACTTCTGAAAACAGACCTTCAAGCTCAACGAGCTAACTTGCACACATATAAATTGTTATTTTTTGTTCATTAGTGGAATTTAGGAGTTCTCTGTCGCTCACGTTTTGACAGATTATGATGTGAGGTGAGTTTTTCTGGGTGTGTGGTTTTAATTAACAGAGAGATTCGACATTGATGTCATAACAGTTTGGGGCCTTGCCATATAGGATTTGGACAGATTTGAACAGACTTAGGGTACAAAAGGTCCCAGCAAATTCCAACTCATTGTAATTAGTGATTTTGATCTTCAAATAAAACCAGTGGGAAAATTCGTTTAATTTTGTTACTTGTGGTTGGTTAAATGAAAAGTGAGGGAAATGGCTGTTCACATTACTAAAGAGGTTCCCAAATTTTCCAACGAAGTTGAGAAGGACAGAAGGAGGACATTTTTTAGAATTAGCAAATAGGTTGGAATTGGGTTTAACCAGGGACAAAAGG
Source organism: Chiloscyllium punctatum (assembly GCF_047496795.1). Classification (NCBI taxonomy): domain Eukaryota; kingdom Metazoa; phylum Chordata; class Chondrichthyes; order Orectolobiformes; family Hemiscylliidae; genus Chiloscyllium; species Chiloscyllium punctatum. Next base: position 1,669,092 of record NC_092767.1, on the reverse strand, counting down.
GAAGCTGAAATTTTAATGGAGTTGGTCAAGCACTTTGATGTATCTGCAGTCGAGTTAGAAAAACCTTAAATTGCAAATGTGGCAACTGGAGATAGAAGATAAATAAAGGGAAGGAAACAGAGAGAAAGTTTTTGAGAAAGTGAGGAAAAAGAAAGAACGAGAGTATTTGAAATTCAGAAGTTAGGAATTAGACAAGGAAGTTAAATTAACAGGATGGAGATGAAGGGAGAACGTAGGGATGTATAAAACTATGCTAATAACTTGCCATACTTCGGTGTGAAAAATGTCAAAACCTTTTTTATTTCATTTGAAAACATGGCAAGGCAGATGACGTGTCCAATGAACTTGTGGGTAATGCTAGTTCAGACTAAGCTGGTGGGCACAGCTGGTGTGGCATGTACAGCGCTATCAGATGTGGGGTCAAGAGATCATCAAGATGTCAAATTGGCTATTTTGATTGGTTATGAATTGGTACTAGAAGCATAAAGAGAGAAGTTCAGAAAAATAGAGACGGAACCAGGTCAGACTTATATTGAGTTTGAAAGAATTAACCACAGTCATTTTGACAGGTGGGTGCTGGCCTTAAAAATGAATACGACCTGTGAGGCCTGAGGGAGATAAATTTGCTGGAGAAGTTAAAAGACTCACTTTCAGAGATAGTAAGAATTCATGTGAATGTACCGAAAGTTCAAGAAGTGAGAAGTGTAGCAGAAATGGCAGGTAAGTATGCACTGGTGCATGAGATGATATTTAGCTTCTGGCAGGATTTTCACGTTGTGAGGGATAGAAATTGGGAGAAGGGAAGAGCACACATTACAAAGCGAACAGTAGTGCACAATACTTTACCACAGGTGAAGAAAGAAACCCATGGTGGTTGAAAGGTGGTGAAAGGCCTCTGGTGTTCTCAGTATAAGGGAGTGGAACACATAAAATGACAGTGCCGATGGTTTAAGAAGGGCACTGGGAAAAGGTGGTTTCACTGCAGTAAGCTGGGACACACCGTGATGGGCGTTGAATGAAGGCACTTTGGGGAAAGATGTGGTAGAAGAGGCTAAGCCCAGTGGCATTAGTGAAACTGGTAAAGGAGACTCCAAGTGGAGCCGAGGAGCTGCAGGAGAGTGCATAGCCTTAGGCAAGGGCTAGGTATGGACTTAGTACCTGATCTCTGAAAGAATTCGCCTCTGTAGATAAAGTTTACTCAGAAAGAACAGGGGGAGAAGGACAAGAAGTTATAATTTTGTGAAATACGGGATCTGCTCAGTCTCTAATAGTTGAGAAGTGAGGCGCTGGAAAAGCATAACAGATCAGGCAGCATCCGAACAGCAGGACAATCGAATATCAGGCAGAAACCCATCGTCAGAACTGTGGTAGTGGGACAATGCGGCTGAAAGATAAATATGAGGGTAGTAGTTGGGCTGGTGGAAGGGTCACTGGGAAGGCAATAAGAAGATGTAGTTGGGAGTAATGGTGATATGTCGGAAAGGAGCGTGGAGTCAATAGGTGGGAAGGAAGATGGCCAGTTAGGGCGGTTCAAGAGGGTAGTGCTAGGTTGAACGGTTGGATCTGGGAGAGGTTGGTGGAGGGGAGATTTGGAATTTGGTGAAGTTTGAGGGTTCCAGCTGTCCTACCACCAATTGGTGTCCTATCACCCTCCTCTCCGACCTCTCACCATTACAGCTCACCTGCATCAAACTATCACCTTCCAAGCTCCCTTCCACCCAGCTCCATCCCCACCCTCCCATTTATTTCTCAACCTCCTTCCCCCTCCCTTGCCCCCCACTTTCCTGATGAAGGATTTATGCCTGAAAAGTCAACGCCCCTGCCCCTCGGAAGCTGCCTGGTTGGCTATGCTTTCCGGGCCCCACACTTTTCAACTCTCATCTCCAGCATCTGCAGCCCTCACTTTCTCTCACCCTCTAATAGTAAGAGATGAAAGTATTTTCACTCTTTCTGGCATGATAATCAAGAGCATGTTAATTTGTAGAATGGGGACAGAAATTAAGCATTCCCTTGTGTAACATCAGGATGCAGTGCCAAATCAAGGTTGGGGAAGTAACAGTGACAGTGAATAACAGAGTGCCATTTCCAGGAATACAGTTTGTTCTTGGGAACGATTTCGCAGGAGGCGAGGTGGGATAGGCACCCCTTGTGGTGGAGAAGCCAACAGAAGACTAGGGAATTGAGATGTTAAAAGAAAAATACCGAGGAATTGTTCCAGAGTGTGTAGTAACAAGATCACACTGTCATAAGTTACAGCAGGAAGGAAAAACGAAAGAAAAAGACAAAGGAGTTGATGCTCAGTGAACTGACCCCTGTTTGATGTCACGGTGCAGGAGAAACCTGAACAGGCAGAGGATCAGGCAGAGGGGTTTAGACCAGAAAGGCTAATGGACCTACAACAGATATATACACACACATTCACACACACATACATACACACAGAAAAGGAATCGGAATATATTGTCGAACGTTACTAACTTAAGGATAGAATCATAACATTAAAATGGAGACCCCGATAGGTTACTGCAGAAAGGAAATGGTCCGAAGTGCACCAGATTGTGTTAGCAGTAACGTACAGTGTTACGGGTAGCTCATAAACTAACTGCAGGCGGTCACTTAGGTGGACAGAAGACTCAGGCTAAGGTACAGAAGCATTTCTAGTGGCCTGGAATGCACAAGGACGTGGTTCGTTTTGTACATGACTTACATACCAAATGGTAGGTAAGTAACAGGCAGTAATAAAACCAGCACCTTTCTTGCCAATTACTGCATTCGAAGAACATTTCACGTGGGTTATGTTTAATTGTGTAGCTCCCCTTCCTAAAATAGAAATGGAAAACTATATTTGCTGACAATAATGAATGTGTCTACCAGATTTCCAGAGGCAATTCCATTACGGAATGTTAAGATAAAAAAGGAGGTGGAGGGGTTGGTAGCTTTCTTTACTCGCTGTGGGCTAGGCAGTAAGATTGAGTCAGACCAAGGATCTCATTTTACCGCTCAGCTGTTTAAGGAAGTCATGGATAGGTTCAACATACAGCAGTTTAAATCAAGTGCGTCAGATCCTGAATCCCAGGGAGCCTTGGAAAGTTAGCATCAGACGCTGAAGACCATCTTAACAGCGTACTGTTATGATTACCCGAATGATTGGAATAAAGGTGTCCCATTATATTGTTTTCCATTAGAGATGCCCCAAATAAATCGACTCAGTTTACTTCCTTTGAGTTAATATTCGTGCATGAAGTGAGAGGTCCTTTGAAATTAATTAAATATAAATTGACAGGACCGAAGTCGGAAATCTTACCCTTGGATTCTGTGTGTACGGTGAAGGAGAGAGTAGATGGAGTACGTGTGTTAGCTAGAGCACAGATAGAGTGAAGCAGGTGGCAGGTAAAAACTCTGAAACTTTGAAGATTTCCCGTGGGGATAACGTATTAGTATTCTCACCAGTGGTAAGAAATCCCTTCAAAGCCACGTTTAGTGGCCCCTTTCAAATAAAAAAAAATGTGGAGTCAGTTAAGCTATCCAGTAAAGATACTGGAGATGACAAAAAACTTTATCGAGTATTTTATGTGGATGAATAATGCAGCAGTCACATTTAAGACTCAGGAACAGAGCTGTGGCCAGATGAACATATTGTGCAGTTTATCTGTATGATGTAGTGATCTTTAGCAAGTGATTGAAAGCTCACATGTTACAGTTGGTAGAGCATGTTGAACGATTACAAGAAGCAAACTTGGTAATGACCTTAAAGAAAACAGAATTCGCGAAGGCAGAGGTGACGTTCTTGGGACATTACATTGGCCATGGAAGGTTGACCCCATGTAACACAAAGACGAAGGGCTTTGAGGAATTTCCACGAACATCCTCGAAGAAAGAGATGCTTCAATTTTTGGAACTGAGTGGATTCTATCAGAAGTTTGTCCCAAACTTCAGCAACGTATTGGCACCACTGATGGATTTATTAAAGAAGAACACAGAATTGTGGTGGACAGAACAATGCCAGGAGGCATTTGAGAATTTTAAAGCAGGATTAATCACCACACCAGTTTTAGCTACACCAAATATTCTGAAACCTTTTGAAAATTGTGTTTGATGCTCGGGATATAGGGGTCGGAGATGTATTGATACAGAAAGAGGATGATGGAATTGAATGACAATTTGTCTACTTGTCGAAAAATTCAATATCCTCCAGAAAAAAAAATACAAAATCTCCATTATTGAACAAGAATGATTACGTTTCACACTGGCCTGACAATATTTTAATGTCTATATGACAAACAAATTGTCGGAGATGGTTGTGGACAATGACAAATCTCTCGCATTTTTTGGAATAGTTAAAGAGCAGAATATGAGACTATTTCAGTGGAATCTTATCACACCGACTTTAAACTTATAAAATGTACATGCTGCGGCTCCTGCAATGTGATAGCAGATGGGTTTTCGCGGATTTATAGGAAAAAGTATCGATAAGATTTACCTTATTTCAGTGTTATAATGGTGTGCAAAATTAATATGAATGATATAACTGAGATTAATACTTTTGCAATTCATAAAATTGGGATTAAGAATTAGAGGAAAAGAAATGTAACCATCTTTTTATTCTGCTTGTTCATTTTATTTTCTGAAGCGGGAAGATGTAATGAAGCCAAAAACATGTAGGGTACTTTAAAACAGAACAGGTTTTGCCGAATAGAAATTAAAGCCACAGATGCCAGCTGACGGTCAAACTGTTCCACATGTCACCATTAGCTGAGAAACGGATACCTGAGTTTTGGTTGCTGTTTTGACAGCAATCAAATGCAACCAAAGAGTTTAAATTACGCTCAAGATACCAGAAGCCAACAGAATTTGAATATTATTGATTGGACACCGGGTAAGCAACCAAATTATGAGAATTACTATATCATGGGGAGTGTATGAACCCAGCATTCTGAACACTGGTGGGAGAACTACTGCCATCCAACAGCAGAGCAACTGCTGTAGAACAGGAGTGCTAACTGGCCATCTCAAACACTCTCTATCAAAGACACATGTTCATGTAAACCTACTTGCAATAAAAAAAGACCCAGGGAGATCATCAGCTGGACGAGTGAACACAGTGGGGAAGATAGAGCCTGTGTGGTCTTGAGATTGTAATGTTTAATATGTGGGTTGTTGGAACAGCATATTTTTACAGAGTTGGGGTCAGATAGTAAGTAGCTAAGAAAAGAGGGGCTTGTATTTGTGAATAGTTGTTGTTTAGTGTACGCTATTAAAGTTAAGAAACTAACTTGATAATTTTTGTTTAAATAGTGGAATATAGGAGATTTGTGTCGCTCATATTTTAACAGATTACAAGGTGAGGCGAGCGTTTCTGGGTGTTTGGTTTTAATTAACAGAGGGGTTCGAGTCCACCTTGTAAATGTCCATCCACGTTAGCCCCATTTTCCTGCAGTTGGCCCATATCCTTCCAGTCCTTTCCTATCGACATATTTTCCAAATGCATTGAAATGTTGTTAATGTACACCCCCCCCCCCCCCCGCCCCACCACCAACCACATCTGCTGGCAGCTCATCCATGTACCATCCCTCTGTGTAAAGAAGTGGCCATTCAGGTTCCCTTTTATTCCATCGCCTCTAACCTTAAACTGATCCCCTCTAATCCTCCATACTGTACACCTTGGAAAAAGACTGAGAGCATTCACCCTATCCATACCCCTCATGATTTTATACAGCTCTATAAGGACTCCCTCAGTCTCCTACACTTTAAAGAAAAGGTCCTAGCTTGTCCAACCTCTCCCTATAACTCAGACCATTTGGTCCTGGCAAGGTCTTTGTAAGTTTCTTCTGCACTCTTTCTAATTTAATAACATCCTCTGAATAACAAGGTTACAAAAAGTGAATACAATACTTCAAGTGCGCCCTCAGCAAAGTCCTGTGTAACTGCAAAAAAAATTCCCAACTTCTATACTCAATGTCCTGCCTGATGAAGGCTAATGTGCCAAAAGCCTTCTTAACTGCCCTGTCAACCTGTGACTCTACTCTTTGAGAACTGTGCTCGTGAAAACCAAGGTCTCTCTGTCCCTGCACCTCTTAAGACCCTCCCCTTCACCGTGAAATTCCTACCATGATTTGAGTTTCCAAAATGCAAGACCTCACACATCTATATTAAATTCCATTTGACATTTCTCGGCCCACTTCCCCACCTGATTAAGGTCCTGCTGCAATTTCTGATAAACGTCCTCACTGATCATGCCACCACTCATTTTAGTATTATCTGCAAGCTTACTAATCATGCCTTGCATATTCTCAATCAAATCATAGATAACAAACAGCAATGGACACAGCCTTCAGTATGACCATCATCCTTCCACAAAACCCTCTGACCATCAACCCAACTGTGTATCCGATTGGCCAGTTCCCCCAGCATTCCACGCGATGTAACCTTCCAGAGCAGCCTACCATATGGAACCTTATCAAAGGCCTTACTGAAATCCATAGAGACTACGTCTACTGCTCTGTCCTCGTCAACCTTACTGGTCACTTCATCAAAGAACTCTAACAAATTTGAGAAGCATGATCTCCTAATCACAAGTCTATGCTGACTGCTCCGAATCAAACCCTGTGTACGTAATGGGTCAATGGTATGCTGTCCTTCATTGTAAGATGATTCGAGAACATAAGTAAAGCCATCTTCCTGCTGTTGTAGAGCCTTGCTGAGAGCGCATTTGGGGCACTCTCTACAGATTTGATCTCCTTTGTAAGGAATGATATCCTTCCCACAGATACAGATGGCGGTATCATGAGGGTAGAGTGAAGAACCTGAGATTTTAATCTGCAGAGCTGTGAGATACGAAGAAATGGTGATGCTGAAACATGAGGTGGAGCAGGTATATTTCCAAAAGACACATTGATAGGGTGAGAAATTCCATACTTTACTCAGGATTGATTGATCTGATTTATTGTCACGTGTACCTCAGTACAGGGAAACACTTTATTTATGAGCAGAGGAGGCAGATCATAGTAAGCATGGCCAGACAGATAATGGGGTGGAAATAGACATGGACAGAGTAAGGCATACAGGTTATACTGCACAAGACAAGCACGCAACAAGATCAACATGAGCAAGATCAGCATTATTTGAAATTAGAGAGTCCATTCATCAGTCTAACGTGACTTTCCTAATAGTTTATATGCCTAAATCAACTCTCCCCATGTTTTTGTGCAGTTGGCGTGTGAACCTTGTACTGAACGTCATGTTGTTCACAATCCCCAACAGCAGCCACAATACCTTCCATCTGAAACAGGTAGCCATTCCCACCAGCTTCCACCCGACATAGAGAACACCAGGCTGGCTTCTCAGAGATGGAAGGTGCCTTCTTGAGACTTCACACAAGATTTATGGCTTCCCTCCTCAACACAAGAAAACCACGTTAAAGTCCCACGTGTTTATCATGAGCAACGGAGCCAGGAGGAACAACGTGGAGCAGTCTGTCTGTGCAGCTTCTGCCACACTCGTTCATCATCTTAGAGCAAAATCTGGAAGACAGTGAGGACTGCCGATGCTGGAGACTGTAGTAGAGAGTAGATTGCTGGAAAAGCACAGATGGTCTGGCAGCTCCGAGGAGCAAGAGAATCCACGTTTTGGGCCTAAGCCATTCATCAGGAATCAGCATCAATTACCTCATTCTGTCCGTTTGGAAGTGCGTTGAGGGGGGAATGGCAGCATCCTGTTCCTGTGTAAGTGACTCAAGGGGCTGAATGGCCTTCTCCTGTTCATGTGTAAGAGACTGAAGGAGCTGAATGGCCTCATCCTGTTGCGGTGGAAGTGGTTTTAGTGGCTGAATGGCCTCCTCCTGTTCCCGTGTAAGAGACTCCAGGGGGTGAATGGCCTCCTCCTGTTCCTGTGTAAGACACTCAAGGGTCTGAATGGCTTCTTCCTTTTCCGATTGGACAGGACCAAGAGCCTGATTGGGTTACCCCTGGTTCCTGTTTGACAGCTCAATGTACTGACTAGTGTGATGATGCTGCAGGCTTTGAGAGGTTATTTTGTTCTGGTTTCTTTTCAGATAAAGATTGAATGATCGTACCAAGCTGGCTAGTTAAGGACACTGAATAAACAGCAAGGGAGGCCTTGGGTTAATTTCATGCAGCCTAAATGGGTGTGGCCAGCTCTCACAGGTTACGATCTCTGGATTTTGGTTTCTCAGAGTATCAGAAATTGTTGGGGTCTCCACAGAGTTGGAAGATTCAGTGACTATCTCGTGGCTGCTACTCTCTGAATTTTCTCTTGGTGCTGTTTTTAATTCCTGGATTAGAGAAATGTTTGCGACAATCTGTGTCTGAATTTCCCTTTCTGCCAGGGGCTGTGTTTATGGGATTTTCCTATATTGGAGCAGTTCATTAGGAATAGTTCATAGATTTGTTATTCTGTTAACTTGTCTAATAGAGTTTCGTTTTTCTAAATTCCTCTTTCTTTGCTTTCATTTTATCTTTCGAGTTTGAATAAATGGTGTTTAGCTTTACACCGAGTAGTTTGATCTGTCACATTGCATCTGGGACAGACACTTTACATTTCCTTTAAAATTAAAAAAAATAGAGTCTAGGCTACCGCCTTCAAATATTTTCAAGGGGCTCTGGAGTGGTCCATCACACTAGACTCCCTCTCTTCCTGAGTAATAGGCTGGAGACACTGAATGGGCTGTCCCTGTTCTTCTCCAATAGTGGCAATGGGCTGAATGGCTTCCTCATATTTCTGTGAAATCAGCGTGAGGTACTGAATGAACTCTTATTTTACTGGGGCAATGTCCAGTGTCAGGCACTGCTGGTAGATGAATGTTACGGACCATTTAACAGCACAAGTCTCAATGGAGTCTGGGTCTTGCTGCACATGGACACTGGCTGGTTCAGGAGCTGAGGGGGTACAAAATGTTCTGAACATTGTGGAGTCTTCAGCGACCATCCCCACTTCTGATCTTATACCGAAAACAGGTGTGAAGCTTACTGCTCTATATTTCCGAGGATTTTTTTTGCAGCCCTTCTTGAATAAGGGCACAACATTTGCTACCGCCCAGTCTTCCGGGATCTTGGTCCCTAAGCTTTTTCTCTCGCATCTTACAGTGCTCTCAGATATATCTGGTCAGGACCAAGAGATTTGTCTGACATTCTAATATGTCCAACAGCAACTCTACTGTGATATGGACAGTACCAAGATATGACAACTAACCTCCCAAAGGTCACAGGTCTTCATGTCTTTCTTCATGATAAACACAGAGGGGAAATTGAGGACTTCACCCATCTCTTGAGGTTTTACGCATGCATGCCGGTTTTGGATTTTAAAGCATCCTATTCTCTCTCTAGTTGCTCTTTATCTTTACTATATTGAATTTGGATTCACTCTAATCTTCTCAGCCAAGACGACCTCATACTCCCTTATGGCCTTGCTGATATCCTTCTTCAGTAAAATCCTCTATCCCCTGTATACCTCCAGGGATTCCCTTGGTATGAGCTGCCTGAACATGAGCCACGCCTCCTTTTTTCTGGTCAAAGCCTCAATATCTCTTGACATCCAGAGTTCTCTCTTCCAGTCTCACATAACCTTCACCCTCACAGGAAAATGGAAACCTTGAACTCGAGCTATCTCACTTGTAAAGCCGTCCCACTTGCCCGAGATCCTTTTACCTGGAATCAAACAACTCCAATCATCCCCTGCAATCCACTGTCTAACTCCAACAACATACGCCTTGCCCCAATTTAGAACTTGAATCTGTGGACCAATTTTGTCCCTACCATAATTATTTTAAACTTAATACAACTCTGATCACTTTTCCCAAAATGCTCCCCCACTTTATCTCCTTCACCTATCCTGCCCTATTTCCCAACAGTAGGTCGTGTTTGTCCCTTCCGGAGTACGATACTCTATATATTGATTGTGGAAACTTCGCTGAACACACTTAACAAATTACGTTCCACCGAAGTGCTTAACCATCTGGAAGCCCCAGTCTATGTTAGGAAAATTGAAATCACCTATTATAACAACCCTATTGTTCCTCCAATTGTCCCCAGTCCCTCTGCAAATTTGTTCCTCTAATTCACATTGTTGATTATAGTGCAACCACTATAACATTACCATCCCCCTCTAACTACTTTGCACCATTCACGAAACCTCATTGGATATTATCTCAGGTATTTCAACTTTAAATACTGGTGTGATACTCGCCTGAAACGGAACTATTGGTATTTAAAATGTTTCCATTTACATCTCTACATCGCAGTGATTTTCACATCCATGGCACCCTTTGTCAAAGTACAGTGGAGATATGGAGTTGTAAATGGATGGGAGCTGCACATCCTGTCACTTTCAGCATTGGTTACATGTATCTCCACACTGGGCAGTGATCTAACACAGTGTTACCGAACAATGCAACAGCCTGGGTTTATATATGAATGAACCAGTGCGGACTGCACACCTCCCCACGTTGGACATTTAGCCCAGGATTATAGATCAAGCATTGGTGTGGGCTGCACAGAGTTCCATTCTGGACATTGCTGGGTTGTATTCTGCAGTACGCTCGCCATATCAACACAGTGCTCCATCCTGAAAGTATAATGGACGGGCTGGTTATGTGAGTTGGATTGCGAATGTGAGAGAACTAAACATCTGGCTATACATTTATTTTATGTTTTCATTCTTGTTATTGTACTCTTCAAATCCAGACTCATCTGGTTAGACCCGACCCTCTGGATGAGTGATGGTGACTGTTGTTGCAGCATCTGAGTCTGCAACAAGACCAACAAATGGAGCAGAGGCTGCAGAGAGGACAGTCTCCGTAAAATGGCATGAGGGAATCACCATCAGATCAGCCGTGGTCTTAGTGAATGTTGGGGCAGCATTGTGTGGACCACGAATGCAACTTATTCATATATTTATGTTTGTTCCAAGCAAACTCCCCTTCTCTCCCAGTGTCCCATACTGGTGGGGAGTGAGTTACCTCCTCCTGTTCCTGCGTAACAGGATCCTCGGGCCTCTCTAGCCTCTAGATTTCCCTGTGTCCAAATTTCGAGCAGTTGAATGACCGCCTCCTGTTCCTGTGTCCCAGTCTCAAGCAGTTGAATGACCGCCTCCTGTTCCTGTGTCCCAGCCTCGAGCAGTTGAATGACTCCCTCCTGTCCCTGTGTCCCAGTCTCGAGCAGTTGAGGTACTGCCTCCTGTTCCTGTGTCCCAGCCTCGAGCAGTTGAATGACTCCCTCCTGTCCCTGTGTCCCAGTCTCGAGCAGTTGAGGTACTGCCTCCTGTTCCTGTGTCCCAGTCTCGAGCAGTTGAGGGACTGCCTCCGGTTCCTGTGACCCAGTCTCGAGCAGTAGAGTGACTCCCTCCTGTTCCTGTGTCCAATCTCGAGCAGTTGAGTGACTGCCTCCTGTTGCTGTGTCCCAGTATCGAGCAGTTGAATGACTCCCTCCTGTTCCTGTGTCCCAGTATCGAGCAGTTGAATGACTCACTCCTGTTCCTGTGTTCCAGTTTCGAGCAGTTGAGTGACTCCCTCCTAATCGAAGATTTGTGAAAGTAGATGTCCTCCTCCTGCTCCTGAGTAACAGGCTCCAATAGCTCTCTGCTCACCTGCTGCTCCTGTGGAATGGAGGTGTGGGACTGAATGGCCTCTTCACATTCTTTACAGCTTTTCTTGACTAAAGGCCTTTCTCCTGTTTCTGTAAAACACCATCAAATTTTGAATGATTTATTTTTCTATTTTACTGTCAGTAATTGAGCAAACCAGCTGACTTACAGAATTCAGAAGCTGAATACCCTCCTCCTGTTCCCGTGTTAAACTCTCAAGAGTCAATAGACTCTCAGAGATGTACAGCACAGAAAAAGATCCTTCGGTCTGGTTATCTCTACCAACCAAATATCCTAAATTAATCTCGTCTCCCTTGCCAGCACTTGGCCCATCTCTCTCTAAACACGTTCCATGCATGTATCCATCGAAATGCCTTTTAGAAGGTGTAACTGTGCCTGCTTCCACCACCTCTTTTGGCTGTTCAATCCATATACGCAACAGACTCTGTGTGAAAATGTTGTCCCTCACATCCCTTTTTAAATCTTTCTCCTTTCACCTTAAGCCTTTATATTCTATATTTGGAATTGTCTATCCTGGGAAAATACATTGACTGTTCACTTTTTCTATGCCCCTCCTGATTTTATAAATTTCTTTAAGGTCCACCCGCAGCCTCAACACTTGAAAATACTCCCAGCCTATTCAAACTCTCCCTGTAACTCCAACCCTCCAACACCTGCAACATTCTTTTAAATGTCTTCTGCACCCTTTCAAGTTTGACAACATCTCTCCGACAGCAGGGTGACCAGAATTAAAGGCAATATAACAAAAGTGGCCAAACCAATGTCCTGTACAGATGCAACATGTCATGCAAACGCATAGACTCAAAGCACGCACCAATAAAGGGAAGATCACCAAGTGCCTTCTTCACTACGCTGTCTACCTGTGATGGCAATTTCAAGGAATGGAGAACCTGCACCACAAGGTGCCTCACAGGGCAGCGATCGGGGTTTAATTCCATCCTTGAATGACTGGCTGTGTGGAGCTTGCACATCCTCCCCGTGTCTGTGTGAGTTTCCTCCAGATGCTATGTTTCCCTCCGACAGTATAATGATATACAGGTAAGGGTAGGTTGGCCATCCTAAATTGTGCATAGTACACTTGGATGTGAGGGCAATGTGCATTACCAATGGGAAATGCAGGCTGAGAGGGATAGGGTTGGGTTTGTCCAGTGGGATACTGTTTAGAGGGACGGTGTGGCCTCGATGGGCCGAAAATCCTGTTTCCTAACTGTAGGGATTCTATAATTTCTATGGAGTTCTCCGTGATTGGCAACTTTCAACAGGATCCTACCTATATGTCTGGCCCTGACTTTTCTTGCCAAAATGCAACACCTCGCATTTATCTAAAATAAAATCCATCTGACACTCCTCAGCTCACCGAATTAAGTTCCCATTATATTCTGAGAGATCATTCTTCACTGTCGACTACACCACCAAATTTGGAATTATCTACAAACTTACTGACAATACTTCATATACTCAAGTGCAAATGATTTGTATCAGTGAAAAAAAGGCAGTGGACCCACTATTGATCTTTGCGAGCAGCGCCACTGGTCACAGGTCTCCAAGTTTAATGAACAAATGCCAACTGTCACATCCTGTCTCCGATATTCAAGAAAAGTTTTGACCTAAATTGCGAGTTCTCCCTGGATCCCAGGCAGTCTAACCTTGCTAACCAGTCTACCATGTAGAACATTTTGGTTTTCTTACTGAATTCCATGAAGACAACATCCACTGTCCTGCCTTCATCAATCATCTTCTTCACTTCCTCAAAAAATTCCATTGAGTCAGTTAGACGTGATCTCCAATGTACAAAGCTCTCTTCAGTCCTTGTCTTTCCAAATGCATATACATCGTTTCCCTCAAAATCCCATCCAACAATTTTGTCACCGTTGACGTCAGGCTCACCGATCTATAGTTACCTGGGTTTTCCTTAATTTCTGAAATAAAGACACTATGTTAGCAACACTCCAGTGTTTTCCCACCGCACCTGTGGAAATCAATCTTAAAGATATATCAGCAAAACGCTGAGCAAATTCTTTCCGAGCTTCCCATAAAATTCTGGGATACAACTGATCAGGTCCCAGGGATTTGTTCACCTTTTTTTTTTTAAAATGTCCAACATCTCCTTATATTATAGATACTTTTCAAGATATCACTATGCATTTCTTCATTCTCTCGCTCTTCTCACCTCTTCTACATTAAATACTAGGAAAAATACTTGTTTATCATCCCTTCTATCTCCTATGGTTCCACACATACGTAGCCTTACTGATCTTTAAGGTGCCCTATTCTCTCCCTAGTTAACATTTTGCAATTAAAGGATGTGTAGAGTTGCTTCAATGCCTCGTTAACCCTATTTCTAAAGCCATCTCATGTCCACATTTTTCTGGCCCGAATTCCCCATTGACTATACACTTATTGCCCTTATACTCCTCTCGGGATTCACTTAATCTCAGCTCTGTTTACCTGACATATGCCTCCTTCCTTACCTTGACCAGAGCATCAATATATCTAGCCATCCAGCACTCCCTGCACCCACCAGCCTTGCCCATCTCACTAATAGGAACACATTGGCTCTGGACTCTCTGAAACCAAGTTTTGATGACCTTGCATTTTCCAACCATCCCTTTACCTGTGAATAGGGTATTCCAATCAGCCTTTTACAGGGCTCGCCGAACACTTTCAAAATTGGCCTTGTTCAAATTTAGAACTTTAATGTTGACATCAGGTCTTTCCTATTCCACAACTAGTTTAAAACTAATATTTATGTGTAACAGACTTGAATGTTAAATAAACATTTCCTGCCCCTCTGTAACAGGTTCGAGAGGCTGAATAGGCTCCTCGTGGCCCTGTGTAATAGACTGGACAGGCAGAATGATCCCCTCTTGTCCCTCTGAAATGGACTCAAGAGGCTTCATGGCATCCTCCTGTCCCTTTGTAACAGATCTGAGACATTAAATAACATAGCAACCCGTGGATTATGATCAGCTGGTAAACTGTATCTAATGGAGATCTATTCCTTCTCAGTTACAGAAACACAAACAACACTATTTACTCCAGGTGTCCTCTCAGTAACACTTCATAAAGCTGCAGCGAATGATTCTTTCGGCAAAATGTGCCAATATTCCAGCTTTCCACCTTTTCAAGTCGTAACAGGCTAATATGGGCTGAATGGCCTTCTCTTAAGCCTCTGTAAGAGGCCCATAGGGACAGAATTGCTTCGGCCTGTTCCTGAGCAGCAGTCTTAATGATCTCAAGGTTATGAAAGGATTTGACAACAGAGAATTAAAACCAGGAGTGGCCGCACTCTGGTCAATAATTACTGTACTTTGTGTTCAGGTATCGAGAAACTTGCCCACCCGAATTTTGTTTTGCAGTCGATCTGTTATTTTATAACTGCCTCCTTTCATAAACAGAGTGGAACATATATAGACGCCTGCAGTGTCCTATTAATACTCTCATATACAAGTTAATAAAAAGATTTCAAAGATTTAAAGATTTATGATCCATCGCTTAGCAACCCTCATCCATTCCATCCAAAACCAGTAAATGAAAAGTGATGTTTTGAACTGGTTAACTGAGCCTATTTGTTCGGTAAGTGTGATTAAAGCCAATCTCCATGGATTCTAATTATCCTAGTGGAGGGTTTCCATCTTTTAATGATAAATGGACTCCGTTCAATGTATTATTCCATAACATGAGCGGGACCATCACCGACAGCACTGACAGGGATGAGCAGATCCAGAGAGAGGGGGAGGAGAGATCAGAAGCTGAGAACATTAGACTGGAATATTCAAACAATATACAGGAGCTTATCCGATTATGTTTGGTATCTTTCTTCATTTTATTGGTTGTCATTATCATCTCGGATCTATTACGTTCTTCTCATTATTAAAATGTTTTATTCTCCCTTCCTGGTTATCGTTGGGGTTCCTGGTGAGTGTCACTGTCCAGATTTTGTTTTCTATAAACCAGTTATGACTGTATTGTTGTTATTTCATATAGTCTACACATCTTGTCACTATTATTGTTCCTGTTGAATCTCTCAATCCAGACATTCACTCTACAGACCACCACTAACTACATTAATGAACGTGTTCAATTACTGTCTCGCTCTCTGCTCTGGCAGTGTTACTCACGGGTCTCTATGTTGATCTATTCAGTTTCAGGGGATAACCACAATGCATTGTAACATTGCCTTTACTGTTAAGAGCATGGAGGTCACCGTCTACTGCTCTGGTTACAAACTCCACTTCCTTCCACTGTTTCCATCCCAGCCCTTGCCAATAGCAGCAGCTGAAGCAGACAAGTCACAACTGTGGGACATCTCTTTGACTATGACCTGATTCTTGACACCATGCCCTGAACATTTCTAACTTGAAATACTCACCACTCCAGAAAACATCTCACCGGATTATTCCATCTGCTGTTTGAACCTTGAGCTATGAAGTACTGGCTTAATGAAGCCAATAATCTGCTGCTGACGCTCCTGGCTTCAGACCTGCCGAAACAAATCTGATTAGACCTCACACCAAACTCCCATCCATCTGTCATTCATGTGCACGCCGATGTATATTGCTGTTGTGTCTGTCAATGACTTTATTTTAACATTCTCAAACACTTTATCTTTTCTGTCCATGAAACTTCTCTCGTTCTCTCTCTGTTGATTAATAAAAAGGCTGCCAGTTGTTCATATTTATAATAGTTTTTTTCCATGTGCGTTCCTTCTCAAACAATGAGTTTCGCATTCAATCTCACACACACACACACACACACACACACACACACACACACACACACACACACACACACACACACACACACACACACACACACACACATTCCATCATGCTGGGCAGATAGTGCAGTTTACTGAGCAACACACGAGCATGGTCTGCACAGCTCTCCATGCTGGGCTGTCATCTTGTCCCAGTTTATTTTGTTTGTGGTGTTCTGTGAAGCATATTTAGAACTTGATGTAACAAACCATTTCAACTGATCTGACAATGCCTTTATTCAATGTTCTCATTCTTGTCATTTTACTCACGAAGATCTCACTTCGATAGTTAGTCCCACTGCCCTGTCTTTTTCCACATATTTCCACAACATCTTTTCAGTTAATTAACTGACTGTTTCTGTCTTTAAAGTGAATCTCTCTGTCCCTCTGTATCTTTCCCTGGCCATGGGTTTTGTCTACCTAGTGTATCAAGTGCTGGCATTGTGTAGCTCAGAAATACTGAAATGGTATTTTTTCAAGCTGTTGTTCACTTCCCATGTGATGGTCGATGGACAGGCATGTTTCAGAAGTTATGAGATACATCCTTGTAACTTGGTCTGGACCTGTGGTTGTCCCTCTCAGGTGACCTTGCGATCAGTAACACGAGGAGGCCCACTGAGTGAAGGACAAGGCATATAAATTGCCTGAAAATGCTGTCACTTTGTAAAATAAAGTGTTAGTTTCTCTTTTTTAGTAAGAGGTCTTAAAGGCCAAACTGTCGACTGAAAACAGCTGAAGTAAATAACTTATGGGGCTTTTAGCGTTTTTAATAAATAGTAGTAACAATGGCCAGCTCACACAGACCAGGCTTTCTAGTTTGTTTTTTCTTGTAGCTGTAACAATCACCGGGTGCTTGGGGTCCCAGAGGGGTTGGAAGTTTTAGTAAATTATCCCGAGCTGCTACTCTCTCTAAAGCCTCACTTGATGGTGTTTCCTCCTGGATTGGAGAACTGTATGCAAGAATGCATGTCTGAATGTTCCTTTTTGCCAAGGGGTGTGTTGAGGTGATGTTAATAGATTGAACAGTTCATTTGTAGAACGTACTGTATCCATTATTCGGTTAGGTTTTCCAATAGTTAAGTTATTCTAAATTCCTCTTCATTTTGTATGGATTTCCATTAGAGGATAGTGAGGTAGTAGTAACCCTATGGTAGCCAAAGGCCTGATCAGGATATGTTTAAACACATCCAAGCATTATCTAAATTTGATGAGAATGATGGGGGAGCCTTTTTAATTTCATTTCAGAAAGTGGCTAAACCAGTGCAGCGGCCAGAGAATATATGGATTTAGTTTATCCAAACAAAGCTGATAGGTATTTGCATCCCCATCGGAGGAGGTGAAGAAAGCCATCTGAAGTGCATATGAGCTTGTGCCAGAAGCCGACAGTGTTTCAGGAATCTAAAATAGCATCCCTGGTTAAACGCACGTTGTGTTGGAAAGAATCAAACAAAGTAATTTTGAAAGGTGGGGAAGGGTATTAAAAACAGAACAAACCTATGGCACCCTGAGAGAGACTCTAATTTTGGAGAAGCTCAACAATTCACTTCCTGCAGTCGGGAGAACTCGTGTGGAAGAGCAAGATTAGAAATGGCTGATGATGATGATTGGTCTCAGAAATCAAAGTTTGGTTTCTGTGAGGGATTGAGAAGAATGTGTGAGATCTTCTTAAAACATATCCCTGTGAGAGTAAGGTTTACTGGCATAGGCCAGGAGTAGCAGGTAAAGAGGTTACAGCATTAAGAGGTACAGAAGCATGTAATTCTTTAATGCTGAGACATGAGGAGCTATGTCATTCAGAGGGACTATTGGAGAGATGAGAAGTGCTCCATTATGTAACGTGTGATTGGAGTGTCCAGTGGAAACATCAACAGATTTCTTCCCCAATGGGCAAGGAGGCCTTGAGCTTGGTGTTGACGTTACAACATTTCAGCATTTACATTGCGAATAACATACCTGAGACAAATCTTTATCACTGATCGTGACCCCTTAAAGTTTGTGGAGAAGTTTTGGGAGAAAACTTTATTGAGTTTATTACTGCTGCCATTCAACTTGAAATTATAAAGTTGACAGGGCGAGAAAAAGTAAGTTTTGACACGTTGTGGAGACTTGGACGAAGAAAGATAAAAGGCATTCTGTGGCAGGAGTAAAATTTCTGAAATCGAAACGAGCTGTGAACATTTGTATGCTCAGAGTCAATGTAATATATATTCATTCCAGTCTACCAATAGAGGAAGATTAGGAGGTCTAAAATGAATCCACCTTTGTATATGGATGGATTATTTTATTAAAGATGGAGCTGTGAGGATACTATCACTGTAAAAAGGTTATTTTATGTTGTGGTTCCGTTCGCCGAGCTGGGAATTTGTCTTGCAATCGTTTTGTTCACTGTCTAGGTGACATCCTCAGTGCTTGGGAGCCTCCTGTGAAGCGCTTCTGTGCTGTTTCCTCCGGCATTTATAGTGGCCTGTCTCTGCCGCTTCCGGTTGTCAGGTCCAGCTGTCCTCTGTAGTGGCCAGTCTATTGGGTCCCGCTCGATGTGTTCGTTGATAGAGTCTGTGGATGACTGCCATACCTCTAGGAATTCCCTGACTGTTCTCTGTTCGGCTTGCCCTATAATGGTAGTATTGTCCCAGTCGAATTCATGTTGCTTCTCATCTGTGTGTGTGGCTAGTAAGCATAGCTGGTCGTGTCGTTTCGTGGTTATTTGGTGTTCATGGATACGGATCGTTAGCTGTCTTCCTGTTTGTCCTATGTAGTGTTTTGTGCAGTCCTTGCATGGGATTTTGTACACTACATTGGTGTTGCTTTTGTTGGGTATCGGGTCCTTCGTTCTGGTGAGATATTGTCTGAGTGGCTGTTGGTTTGTGTGCTGTTTTGAGTCCTCGTTGTCGCAGTAGTCTGGCTGTCAGTTCGGAAATGCTACTGATGTATGGTAGTGTGGCTAGTGCTTTGGGTTGCAGCATGTCCTCGTTCCGTTGTCTTTCCCTTAGTCATCTGTTGATGAAATTGCGAGAGTATCTGTTTTTGTCGAATACCTTGTATCGGTGTTCCCCTTCCTCTTTTTGCAGTTCTGGTGTGCTGCAGTGTGTTGTGACCCTTTTGAATAGTGTCTTGATGCAACTTCGTTTGTGTGTGTTGGGGTGGTTGCTTTCATAGTTTAGGACTTGGTCTGTGTGTGTGGCTTACCTGTAAACCTTTGTGGTGAATTCTCCGTTCGGTGTTCTCTGTACCATCACATCTAGGAATGGGAGTTGGTTGTCCTTTTCTTCCTCTCTAGTGAATCAGATTCCTGTGAGTGTGGCGTTGATGATCTGGTGTGTGTTCTCTCTTTCTGTGTTTTTAATTATTACAAAGGTGTCATCCACATATCTGACCCAGAGTGTGGGTTGAATTTGCGATAAGACTGTTTGTTCTAACTTTTGTATTACCGCTTCTGCTATGACTCCAGAGATCAGTGAGCCCATGGGTGTTCCGTTTATTTGTTCGTACATCTGGTTATTGAATGTGAAGCGTGTTGTGAGGCACAAGTCCAGTAGTTTAAGTATGCCGGCTTTGTTGATAGATTCAACGTCCTGTTGTCTGTTATGTCTGTCTAGCAGGGTTGGCTATTGTTTCTCTGGCTAGGGTTTTGTCGATAGAGGTGAACAGTGCTGTTACATCGAATGAGACCATAGTTTCTTCCTTGTCTATGTGTCTATTTCTGATGATGTCCAAGAATTCCTGTGTCGATTGTATAGATTGCCTGGATCCGCTGATCAGGTGTTTCAGTTTCTGCTGTAGTTCTTTGGCCAGTTTGTGTGATGGTGTCCCTGGTAGTGATACTATGGGTCTGAGTGGGATGTCTGGTTTGTGCACTTTGGGTAGTCCATAGAATCTGGGGGTGTTGTTGCTTTCAGGTTTCATTCTCTGTCGGTCAGACCTGGTTATCTGTCCGTTTGTTTGTAGATTCCTGAGTGTGTTGTTTATCCTGTTGGTGAGCTGTAGGGTGGGGTCAAACTCCCTCTTTTGGTAGGTGTTGATATCTGCAAGTAGTTGTTTTGCTTTTTGGATGTACTCTGCTTTGTCCCGGTTGACCGTCATTCTGCCTTTGTCTGCTGGTAGTATGATTATGTTCTTATCGTTTCTTCGTGATTTTAGTGCTTCCCTCTCCTTGGTGTTGAGGTTATGTGTTTGTCTTTTTCTTGTTATCAGATGTACAATACTTTGTCTCACTGTTTGTTGTGTCTCTTCTGTCAGTACATTGTCCCTGGGTGTGCAGTCTAGTGCTGCGAGGATGTCTGCTGTCTTGGCGTCCCTGTGGTTGTATGTGAGCCCATTAGCCAGTTTTGTTCTTTCCTTGTGTGTGAGCTGTCTGTGGGAGAGGTTTTTAACCGAGGTGTGTGTTGTGATGTCCTCTTCGTTGTGTGTTAGTTTGACCATTTTTTATTTTAGTGACTTTTTTTTTGCGGTGTGTTGTCCTGTTCTGTCTTATGGTGACGGCCTGTTCTATGGTCCAGGTCCTTTCCTGATTGGTGGTTTTTGAAATTAACGGTTTTTAGCGCGCAATTTCTTGTCCGTATTTGTGTAGTCTGTTGTTAGCGTCTGTCATCATTACCTGGATCATCCTGAATCTGTTCTGCCTGGCTTTGTCCCTGGCTTGTGGACATTCCGCAACCTAAAGGACGAGCCACACTACCATACATCAGGAGCATTTCCGAACTGACAGCCAGACTACTGCGACCACTAGGACTCATAACAGCACACAAACCAACAGCCACTCTCAGACAATATCTCACCAGAACGAAGGACCCGATACCCAACATGAGCAACACCAATGTAGTGTACAAAATCCCATGCAAGGACTGCACAAAACACTACATAGGACAAACAGGAAGACAGCTAACGATCTGTATCCATGAACACCAACTAGCCACGAAACGACACGACCAGCTATCCTAAGTAGCCACACACACAGAGGAGAAGCAACATGAATTCGACTGGGACACCACTACCATTATAGGGCAAGCCAAACAAAGCACAGCCAGGGAATTCCTAGAGGCATGGCACTCATCCACAGACTCTATCAACAAACACATCGACCTGAACCCAATATACCGGCAACTACAGCGGACAGCTGGAACTGACTACCGGAAGCGGCAGAGACAGGCCACTATAAATGCCGGAGGAAACAGCACAGAAGCGCTTCACAGGAGGCTCCCAAGCACTGAGGATGTCACCTAGACAGGGGAAGAAACGTCTGCCATACAAATTCCCATCTCGGTGAACAGGAGCACAACAACGAGCACCCGAGATACAAATCTTCTCCCAAACTTTGAGATTACTTTATCTTGGTTTTTTTTTTGACGGGAGGTTTTAAAGGCAGAGGTGAAGAATTGCTGTCTGAAAACAGTTTAAGTAAATAACTGAGAAAGCCTTTAAGTTTTATTAAAACGGTGATAACAATGGAAGGGCAATGGCCAGCTCTCCCAGACCAGGTTTCCTCGTTTTGTTTTTTAGCTGCAGCATTCAGAAGCTGCTGGGGATCCCAAATAGGTTGGGAGTTTCAATACAGGATCCCCAGCTGCTTTTCTCTCTGAGATCTCTGTTGATGTTGGTTTCTCCTGGATCAGAAAACTGCATGTAAGAATCTGTATTTGGATATATCGTTGTGCCAAGCGGTGTATACCAAGAAGGTACGGTATCTATTGTTTGTGTAACTGTTCCAACATATAAGCCATCCGGAAATGTTCTTTTCTTTGATTGTATTTTAACTAAAGCATTTAAATAGATTATGCTTTGCTTAACGTCGAGTGGTTTGACCAGTCACAACACATCTGGAAAGCACACTTCAAATCAATATTCAAAATAGGGAAATGTTTGGGTCTATGCGGCCTTCTTATTATATTTTGCGGGAATCTGGTCTGGTCCACAACACTTATAGACGAGGGGTTTCTAACTGACTCCTGTTATTGAAAAGTTAGTGCCGCAGCTGGGGATGGTTTGCTGGAGGTTGTGCTCTGAGCTGCCTCAGACATTCAGGGAGACCTGTGGATTTGGTGACCCAACTTTGGATGGAGCCTGGGGACTGTAATTACAACATCTGGGTCTGCAACATGAACAACAAATGGAGCAGAGGTTGCAGAGAAGGGAAACTTTGAAACCACACAGTGTGTGTGGGGAAAGGGATCTGCTGTGTCCACCCCGGATTTTCCAGGAACAGCTTCCCAAGCTCCACTTTACCCAGGAGCCGAGTGTGAGAGGGCACTGATTGAACAAAGAGCTGGTCACAGAGCGGTGTCACCTCCTTTAACACGTCCTGCAGCTTCACACCAGGGGGAGGATGGTGCTGCCAGTGGCTGTTCGGGTCACAGTTTCATTCAGCTTCTATGTTCTGGAACTTTTCAAACAGGACTGCGTGACCTATCCATCATCTCCCAGTATGTTGCCATCAATGTAACCATTCAGTGACGGAGGATATATATGGTGGATGAGGCAAATACATTGTTTCACCCTCAGCAGGGAACTGCTGGGTGTATCCAGTATAGTGGGATTCCTGATGTTGTACATGGCATCTGCGGAGTAGCCATGTCAATGAGGAGAGGTATAGGAACTGAAGGAGCACTCTCTGCATTAATCTTGCAGCGTGCCCATCACAGCACATCATGTTGGTGAATACCCCTGTCCTGACAGCAGCCACAGCCTCTTCATTCACAAGCAGACAGCCATTCCCATCGTCTTCAGATCTCCATGTAGAAAGGAATAAATGTATCTTGGATAAAGGCCATCCCCTTGATACACGTTTGATAACAGCATCCCCCATCACCAACCAAACACTTCAAAACATTCCATGTGTACGGAGAGCAATGGGGTCACTTGGAGTGTCTGGGAGCAGACGATCAGGGTTGGAGTAAAACCTCCCATGTCGGAACGGGTCTGAGTGAACCGCCCAGTACACAGTATCATTAATCCCAGTAATCCCTCTCCATTTCAGTAACATACTGCCTTCCATTATTCCTGTAAATGAAATGATAGAGTATATCATGTTATATTGCAGCTGCCAAATTATTCTCCATTGCCTTTACCTCTCTGTATCTATCTGTAGACCCTCCACCCTCTCTTGATAATTTCATCTCTTGCTTATCACAGCAACATGACCAAACTCAGTATCTCTATATCTGTTCCCTCCTCCTGATCATTGATATAGATTGTAAATAGTTGAGGACCCAGCACTGGTCACTGTGTGACTCCACTGGTGGCGTTCTGTCAAACTGATTTAGACTGATTTATCCGGAGTACCTGCTTCCTGTTTGATACATAATCCTCCCCCATTACTGTGTAACACAGTCGTAAAGCTGAATATGAACAAGTAGCATCAGTCAGGAATCCAACCCCTCGAACCTGCTCCGCCATGGAATACAATCATGGCTGATGTCATCGTGGCCTCTGTTCCACTTTCCCGCCATCTCTCAATCCTCATTGTAGATTGCGTCACATGAAAAAATATCGACTCCACACCTACACTTTAAATTACGTTTAGCATTTTACAGACCTCAATGAGCTCTACTTTTATTCTTATAAACTCGACAGTATAGGACTAAACTGCTCAATTTGTCTTCATAAGACAACCACTTCAAATATGGAATCAATCTAATGAAGCTCTTCTGAATTGCCTCCAATGGAAATACCTCATTCTGCAGGACACCCAAACTCTACTCCAGTTGCAGCCTCACTAATGCCTTACATAGCTACACCAACACTCCCTACCTTTCTACTCTATCCTTTTACAAATAAACGCTGAAGTTATGTTTGCATTCCTCATTACTTCAAGTACCCACAAGCAAGTTTTCCGTGATATGCAAGCAGACACCAAGACCCCTCTGCACTTAAGCACTTTGAAGTTTCTCTCTATTTAGATAATAATTTGCCTTTTTATTAGGCTGGCCAACTTGAATAACCCCATATTTATCCACATTAATTTTCATTGCCAAATGTTGGCCCATTGACCCAACCTATCCATATAGTTTTTAAATCTCTTGCATCATCATTCTGACATAATTTCCCACCAATGTTCGTGTCATCTGAAAATGTGGCTATAGTATTTCCTAGAGCTGAAAATGTGTTGCTGGAAAAGCGCAGCAGGTCAGGAAGTATCCAAGGAACAGGAGAATCGACGTTTCGGGCATCAGCCCTCCTGTTCCTTGGATGTTGCCTGACCTGCTGCGCTTTTCCAGCAACACGTTTTCAGCTCTGATCTCCAGCATCTGCAGTCCTCACTTTCTCCTCCCTATAGTATTTTCTATCCCGTCAACCGAGTATTAATGTCGATCACAAATGGTTGAAGAATGAGAACTGAAATCTATGGCACCCAACAAATTGCATTTTCCAATAAAAAATGACACAGTTAATTCATCTGACTGCATTTTGTTGTTTAACCAATCCTCCATCCAAGCCAATAAATTACTCCTAAACCGATGCTCTCTGATCTTACCACTCACTCTTTGGAGAAGCGGCGTATCTGAATCCTTCATGAAGACCAGATATATTCCATTTCCAGGATTCTCACTATCCACCTTGTTTGTTCACATCTTTAAATCACTCAAGAAAATACTTCAGTCATGATTTATCTTTTGTAGAACCATGTTGACTCCGATGAATGGTGGTTTACGTTTGCAAATGTCCACAACAATGGATTCTAATAATTTGCCTTAAATTACAATACTTTATTGTTAAATTTTACTCCCTAATGTCTTCAGTTATTATAAGTTCTTCCCTTTCTAAAACCTTTACGTTTTCTTTGAACTCCTGTTTGATGGGCAAAAGGGTTTTAAGAGATGTGCTCCAATTGCTGCATAAGCTGTATGTGTGGCTGACTGGACCCATCATCTTGCTGGTGTACAAAATCGATGGGATGATGTCTTTCTGGTATTCCCATGTTGTCATCTCCAAGGCCAGAATGACCACCTCCTGTTGATGCGTTAGAGGGGTGGGAGATTATGGAATCTTCCCGTTGCTGTGTAACATTTTGAGGGGCTGATGGGTCTTCTCATATTCCTCAATAATAGGTGAAGATACTGAACGGTCTCCTCATGTATCCCAGAGATGGGACCGAGGGAGTGATTGATCTTCTCTTGTTCCCATACAACAGACACGTGTGTGAATTACCTCATCCTTTCTCATGAAATAAGTCTCAGATAGTTTTTAACCTAATCCAATTCTCTTGCAACAGACTCGGTGGGTCTGAATGGCCTCCTGTTATCCCAGTGTAACAAACCTCCAGTTACTGTGTGACCACTTTCAGTTCCTATGTTACGGACTTGAGATGGCTGAATGGGCTGATCCTGTTGCTGTGTAATAGGATACTGGTGCCGCATGGACTACTCTGGGGCCAGTGTTATAGATTCAAGGGGCTGATTGGCCTCCTCCTGTAAATATACATTCAGCTCCAGGGGCTGAACAGCCTCGTCCTATTCTGGTGTAACAGTGTCAAAGGCCTGAATGTCCTTCTGTTGTTCATGTGTAACAGGCTGGAGAACGGAATGGATTCCTCCATTATCTGTGTAATTCGCTTCAGTTGTTGACTCCTTCCTATCATCTATGTTGAAATAAGATCTTCTTTCATTTTTGTAAAGTCCAATGGCTATTGGATCAACCTGATCATCCTTTCGTTATAAGCTAGCACCTTCATTGCAGGGATCAGTTGAGGGGACCATCTCTGAACTGCTTCCAATATAACAACATCACTTCTTCATTGAAGAGACTAAATCTGTACACACTACTCCAGATGTGATCTCACTAAGACCCTGTACAGCAGCAGCAATGCTTTACCAGCCTGTTGTAAGGTTCCCACCCAGGTTAGAGCAGTCTCAGGTCTCTGGGGAAATACAGAGCATTTATGAACGGTCATTGTCCTTCTCTACTCCACTAGCATAACGGGAGATCTGGAGAAAATGTCACAATGATGCTTAAGAAGATCATAAATGATGCGGCAAGATGATCTCTACCATTAATCTCCCCAAAGTCCACGTCACTCAGATTCTACAGAATCTTGTAATGTGGAGCGTAAAAACAGCAAGGAGAAGGAAACATTGATGGGAGTTATATATCAAAGTGAAAGCTGCAATACAAATGCTGGACATGTTATAAAACAGGAAAATGAGATGTACACATTTGTGGCTACTGCAGTAATAATGTCCTGTTTACATTATATCTAAACTGTGTTAACCCAACTGAATGCTAATGTTTGGAAAAATGGATTTCATGAGCATGTGTTAGATAGCTGGCATTAACATTTTGTCGAGCACTGAGCTAGAGATCAGGTTATTTAGAAATTGATGTTGGATGATCAGAAAAGCTAATTGGAAACTTTGCTGGAAAGGACCTTTTGGGAACAGTGACCACAATGCATTGTTTTTCTTTCATGCTGTTTGAGTACACGGTAGTTTTTGGTTTATTTGAAGTAACTGTTATAAATATGAATCATGCAAACCCTGAAGGTGTGAGGAGAAAGTGGGCACTGCAGCTGCTGGAGATCAGTGGCGCTGGAAAAGCACAGTCAGGCAGCATACTAGGAGCAGGAGCATTGACGTTTCGGGCACAACCCTTTATCAGGAATGAGGCTTCTGGGTCAAGGCAGCTGAGGGATAAATGAGAAGGGGGTGTGGCAGGAGGCAGATAGCTAAAAATGCGAGAGGTAGATGAAGGTGATGTTGAAAGTGATAGGTGATGAAGGGAGACAGAACACCTCATCTACTGCATCCTTTAAACTCAGTGTGGTCTTCTCTACATTGGCGAGACATACGTGGATCATTTCAGAGAAAATCGCTGGAACAGCCACATTGAACAACTCCACCACCTTGTGGTTGAACACTTTAACTCCCCTTTCCACTCTGGCAAGGACATGAGAGTCCTGGGCCTCCTCCATCACCAAACCCGAACCACCCGAAGTATGGATGAAGAAAGGTTCCTTTTCTACCTTGGGACCCTCCAACCACAGGGAATTAATGTAGATTTCACCAGTTTCCCTATTTCCCGTAACTCCACCTTATCCCAGTCCAATATTCCAACTCAGCACACTCCCCCCTTTTGAACGTTCGTATGTGTTCATCTTCCTTCCCATCAATCTGGTCCACCCTCCTCTCCGACCTAACCCTTTCAGCCTCACCTTCAACTACCTATTAGGTCAATGGAAGCAGCTTAGAAAAATGCCAAGTGTTGTTGTAAGCCAGTGGATTCGGAGAAATGTAGGATCCAGCAACGGATGACCAAGAAACTGAGAAGAAAATCAAAAAGCGAAACAGCATGCAAACAAAAGAAAACTATAAAGACTACTAAAGAAAACCATAAAGACTGCTAAAAAAAACGGGCATCAGTGTATGAAACAAAAGTAAAAACAAGGTCAATTGTGGAACAGTAGGTGTGCAGACAGGGTAACTTATTGTGGAGAACACAGAAATCACAGGGGAAAGAAACAGTTCCTTTCGGTCGATCTTCAAGGCAGAATATCCAGAAATTCTCCCAGAAATAACAAGTGACCATGGGGTTTATGTAAGTAATGTCGAAGATCATTCTTATCAGTGTTGAGGTCATCTTTGAAAAGAAAGCTGGATTGAGTATTTATAAATCTGACAGATCAGATGTACTTCATACAATAATTTCAGAGGAAGCAACAATAGATGTATTGATTGCATCGCAGATTTTCATGTTATTTTCCAATAAATTCCGAAAAGATATTTATCCAATCTGGTCATGGCAAACGTTATAAATATTATCCAACAGTTTAAGAAAGAATGAAGATGGAGAGTGGTGAACTACAGATCAGTTAACTTGTAATCCGCGATCGGATGTCTGTTGGGCTCGATTACAAAGAACGTGTTACTGGATATATAGAAGGTGATGGGAAAACTGGGGACGATGATAATGCATCGATGAAATGGAAACCATATGTGGTAAACATTGTTTGGAATGGTTTGAAGATGATTCTTGTGGACGTAGGCAATGAGGAGCTAATGGATAACGTATCGTTCGATATTCAGGAGGATTTTTTTTATGAACTCTCACACTAATATCATAAGAAAAGTTAAAGTGAAAGGAATTGGGAAGAACACGTGCAAATAGGAAACGAAAAATTAGGTTTACATTCATATGTATGTAATTGCAATATAGAAGATGTCGTGCACCAGCTGCATATAGTGTTGCTGAGACTACAGCTAGAGTATTGTGTACCGTTTGGAGTCCCAATATAAGATAGAATATACTGACTACAGAGGAACTTCAAAAGGTATTTTCCAGACTAATCAATAAAATGGCAAGATTGTCTGATGGGGAAACTCAGCCTGTGATCTCGAGTTTCAAAAGATGAGAGGTAATTGTAGTGAAACTTAGAAACTAAGAAACATAGAGGGGACTGAATGACAGAGGGACATGGAGAAGTGCAAGCAGGCGAGATTCGTGAGAATCCCACGGTATTCTACACGGACAAGTAGAACAGAATAATCAGCAAACAGTTCGTATCCATTAGAAACCAAAGGGGGACAATCTGTGTTTCAAGCTGGAGAACATTGATAGATTGTTACATGTAAACATCACAGCTGTTTTACTTGGGAGAAGGAGGATGCAGGTACAGAATTCGAGAAGATGGACTGGAAAGCTCTTGAACAGATTGATGTAAAATACGAGCAGGAGTTTGAGGCTTTGTCTGGTATAAAATTCGACCAATGCGCAGGTCGGGATACTGTTGGAGTCAAGGGTCGAAAGACCCTGACTGGAAATTTTAATTAGAATCTGACCATGAGGAGGTGCTAGAGGTCTTGAGAGCAGCTAATATGATTCCAAATTCACAGTAAGGGTGGTAGAGATTTTCCAAGTTAACTATAGATGAGCGAGTACTAGATCACTGTTCAGGAAACTACTGGAGAAATTAGAGAAGGAGAAAATCGAACTCCAATCAGAGTCACAAGGTTTGATCAGGGAGAATCATCATGACTTTATCAGAGGGAAGTCACATCCAATGGATTTGATTGAATTAGTTTGAGGAGTTCGCTTATTTAGTTTTGCAGCAAGGCCTTTGACAAAGTTCCACATGGGAAATTGAAAAACATAAAGTAAAATCTCACAGTATCGAGGGTAACTTGAAAAGTTACAATGAAAATTGTCTTAGTGTCAGGAGTCAGGGGGTGGTGAGAGAAGGCTGTTTGTGTGACTGGAGACCAGTGTCCCCTGGTGTACCACAGAGATCAGTGTTGTGTCCCTTATTGTTTGTCGCATTCATAAATGGTATAGATGTGAATCTGGAAGGGGGGGTGGGTGGAGGGGTGGGAGTTGTGATAAGTAAGTTTGTGTTTGACACAAATATTGGCCGGGTGGTTGGCAGTGAGGAGGAAGTTCTGATTTTACACGAAAATACAAGTGGAATGATCAGATGGGCAGATCAATGGCAGATGAAATGTGATCCTGATAAATATGAGGTGATGTACTTTGGAAGGAGGAACCAGTCATGGGGTGTACACAATGATTGGCAGAACACTATGGAGGTCACAGGGTGTTTCTCCACACATCACTGAATGTGACTGAACAGGGTAATGGACGAGTTAAGAATTGAACCTTGGGTGGAGCGTTTATTAATCAGGGAGTAGATTATAAGTGTTATACAGGGCTTGGTTTAGTCCATGATGGAGTACTGTATGTCGTTCTAGGAACCTCATTACAGGAAGGATGTGATTGTACTGGAGTGGTTGCAGAGGAGATTCACCAGGATGTTCCCTGGGATGGAGAATATCAGCGATGGAGAGAGGCTGGATAAGCACGGGTTGTTTACTTTGGACAGAGAGGCGGAGGGGGATGTGATTCAGAAGGATAAGGTAACGAGGGGCATGGACAGGGTGGACAGACAGCAACTGTTCCTTTTAGACAGAGGGTCAAGAACAAGGGAGCACACTTTTAAAGTGAAGGGTTTGAGGTTCAGCGAGGATTTAAAGATTACTTTTTTTTCACCAGAGCGTGTTGAGGTCTGGAATGTACTTCCTGAGAGGGGAGTTACCACGGCTAACCTCTCAACCGTTAAGTGTACTTGGTCGAGCACTTGGAAGTGTCATAACATTCCAGGCTATGCGCCTGGTGTTGGAAAGTGGGACTAATATAGATCGTGGTGTATTTCTGTTGGTACAGAGACTATGCTCCTGTGCGTGTATGATGTGGAGCTGAGCAGCTTAAGACAGGAGTTGATGGGTTTCTGAAGATAATGTTCACAAAGGTTATAAGAGTGAACTGTTATAGCTTGTCAAATTATGTCATGTGAGAAGTATGAAAAAACAGTGCAGGTTCCTTCCAGTTTGAAACCAGAGAATGGAGAATGGGAAACAGGGAAATGGCAAAACTATGAATCCACTACTTCAGTTCTGTCTTCACACAACTTTCTGATAATACCAGGAAAAGCAAGTCCGGTATGGAAAATGAAATAGTACATGGAACATCGAACAAAATAAGTAAATGGCTTCGGAGAAATTATTGCGACTGAAAATAATGGGCATAGACAACACTAACATAGAGTTATGAAATGGGAATTACATTTGAGAAACAGACTGGGAGACAAATGAAAGAGATGCAATGGATATAGAACACATGGATTTTTAGAAATGTTTTGGTAAAGCTCCAAGTCCAGTTTACAAAATCAAATCTTAGTGGATTGGGGCTAATGTATTGCCATGTGT
Source organism: Chiloscyllium punctatum (assembly GCF_047496795.1). Taxonomy (NCBI): domain Eukaryota; kingdom Metazoa; phylum Chordata; class Chondrichthyes; order Orectolobiformes; family Hemiscylliidae; genus Chiloscyllium; species Chiloscyllium punctatum. The sequence continues at coordinate 1,638,033 of NC_092767.1, read as the reverse complement.
CTAGAATGGGACAGCTGGCAGGAAACAGTGAATAAAAATAAACAGACTTGTGAAGCAACAGCCTGACATTGTATTTAAGGTATGAATCTGTGAGTATGACTATGTCCCTGACACCCCATCACCTTCCCTAGATATCTCCTGTCTCACCAGCAGGACAGACACAACAGAAATGGCGGCACAGTGGGATACAGTTGGAAGGGAATTGCTCTGGGAGTCCTCAACAGTGTCTCTGTATCCCATGATGACTCATAGTGTTAGTTTACACATGGGAAAGGCAACCTCCTGCTGATTACCATGTAGCAGCCTCTCCCAACTGATGAGTCAGTACTCCTCCATGCTGACCAACACTTGGAGGAAGCACTGAGGGTGGCAAGGGCACAAAACGTACTCTGGGTGAGGGATTTCAATGTCCACCATCAGGAGTAGCACAGTTGCAGCATTACTGATTGAGCTGGCCGTGTCCTAAAGGAGATAACTGATAGACTGGGTCCTCGGCAGGTGGTGAAGGAACCCACAAGAGGAAAAAGCCATATTTGACCACACCCTTACTAATCTGCCAGTTGCACAAGTATCTGTCCATGACAGTATCGGGTAAGAGTGACCACTGCATAGTCATTGTGGAGATAAAGTCACACCTTCACATTGAGAATAACCTCCATAATTCTGGGTGGCCCTATCACCGTGCTAAATAGAACAGACTTCAAACAAATCTAGCAGTTCAAATCTGGGTTTCTATAACGAGTTGTGGGGCATCAATAGCAGCAGGATTGCACTTCAGCACAACCTCATGGCCTGGCATATCCCCCTCACAACAATTACCATCAAGACAGAGGATCAACCTTGATTCAATGGAGTGTGCAGGAGGGCAGGAGCAGCACCGGGCATACCTGAAAATGAGGTGTCTGCCTGATGAAGCCACCAACCAGGACTGCTTGTGCACCAAACAGCACAAGCAGTAAGTGACACACAGGCTAAGTGATTCCACAAGCAATGGTTCAGGTCTCTGCAGTCCTTCCACTTCTAGTTGAGAATAGTTATGGACAATTAAACAAGTCATCGGAGGAGGAGATTCCACAAGTATCTCCATCCTGAATGATGGAAGAGCCCAGCACTTCAGTGCAAAAGATAACGTTTATGCATTCACAACAATCTTCAGTCAGAAGTGCTGAGTGGATGATGCACCTCAGCCTCCTCCAGTCGTCCTCAGCGATTCAGTTACCAGTCATCAGCCAATTTGGTTCAGTCCACGCGATATCCAGATTCAGTTGGAGACACTGGATACTCCAGAAGGTACATACCCTGACAACATTCTGGCAATAGTACTGAAAAGTTGTTCTCCAGACCTTGTCAATGCCCTAGCTAAGCTGTTCCAATACAGTTACAACAATGATATTTCCCTGTTTACGTCAAAAATTACCCCAAGTATCGCCTATGCATAAAAAGCAGAACAAATCCAATCCGGCCAATTACCACCCCATCAGTCTACTCTCAATCATCAGTAAAGTGGTGGAAGGTGTCAGTGCTTTCAAGCAGCACCTGCTCAGCAATAACGTGGTCAATGACGCCTAGTTTGGGCTCCACCAGGGCCACTCAGCTCCTGATCTCATTACCTTGATTCAAACATGGACAAAAGAGCCGAATTCCAGAGGTGGGGTGAGAGTGACAGCCCTTTAAATCAAGGCTGTCTTCGCCCAAGTGTGGTATCAAGAGGCCTTAGCAACACTGGAATCAATGGGTATCAGGGGCAAACTGCCTGCTGGTTACAATCATATCTGACACGTAGGAAGATGGTCATGGTTGATAAAGGCCAGTCAATCCAGCTCCAGGACAAGTCTGTAGGAGTCCCTCGGGCAGTGGCCTAGGCCCAAACATCTTCAGGGCTGCTTGATCAATGACCTTGCCTCTATTCTAAGGTCAGAAGTGGGAATCGTCGCCAATGATTGCACCATATTCAGCAACATTTGTTGTTCTTCAGATACGGAAGCAGGCCATGTCCAAATGCGACAAGATCTCGACAGTATCCAGGCTGACAAATGGCAAGTAATATTCAGGCCACACAAATTCCAGACCTTGACCATCACCAATAAAATACAATCTAACCTGCCCCTGGATGGTGTTACCATCACTGAATCCACAGTGGACTGCAGCGGTTCATCAAGGCAGCTCACCGCCACCTTTTCAAGGGCAACGAGGGACAGGCAATAAATGCTGGCCCAGCCAGTCACACCCAGATTCACGAAATAAATGTTATTTTTAAAAAATAACAGAGGAAGGTTGCTGGGATATCACAGAGATCGGTGGTCAGGCCCCATTTGTTCACACTACCCATTAAACATTTGGTTGCAGGAATCAAATACAATATATCCCAACTTGCTGACAGAACTAAAGGATGTTGGATTATGAGTGGGTAAGGAGGTTGTAAAAAGCTTCAAGGTGACTAAGACAACTGGAGTGAATGGGCAGATACGTGGCAGATGGAGAGCAAGGTGGGTAGAGGTGACAGTGTGCCCTTTGCTGGGAACAATAGACTGGCAGCCTATCGTTTGAAAAGGGATTGTTTGAAACATGTTGATCTACAAAGGGACGAATGCTCCTGTTTGTTGTTTCCTTCTGCACAGCCTCCGAGATCCCTGCAGCACAGTGAGGTCTGAACCCAGACGTCAATACTGGGAATGGCATTGGCACGCTGCCCAGTGTACATAGTCCCACCTAGTGGGGAGCTGTAACATTGCAAAGAATCTAGATCTCCCTGCAGACCAGTCACTGAAAGCAATATTGCAGGAGCAGAAAGCAGTTAGGAAGGTAAATTGGGTGTTGACCTTCATTTCACGGGGATTTGAATCCAGGAATAAGGGTGTCTTACTGCAGCTGTACAGGGCATTTTTCAGACCCCATCTCGAACAGTGTGCAATATTGTGTGCAGGTTCTGTACCTAACAAAGGAAAACCCTGACATTGAGGGAGAGCAGCGAAAGATGAGCAGACCGATTTCTAGGATGACAGGCTTGCTGTGGGAGCAGAGTTTGGGGCAACTGGGCCTGTATTCCATGGGGTTTAGGTAAATGTGTGAAGATCTCAGTGAGATATATAAAACTCAGACAGGGTGAGACAGAATGGAAGCAGGGATGATAATTCCCCAGGCTGTGATGTCTAAAACAAGTGGCCGCAGTATTAGATACAGACAGGCTATTCTGCACTGAAATGACGATAAATGTCTGCTCTCAGAGACTGGAGAACCTGGGGAATGTGCTCGCACATGGAAACCAAGACACTGAATATAAATACGGATTTAGAGACAGGAAAGGTATGATGGGAGAGCAGGAGTACGGTGTGGAAATAAAGGGCGAGGTATCATTGTATTCAGTTGGGAGCAAACTCGATGGACCAAAGGGACTACTGTACTTTCTATTTTATAGCTTTCCAAGGTTACTCACATTAACGGATATATTAATTGTGTGGGATAAGTGCATTGTGGAGATGTTTAAACATCAACGACAATGAGGAAGACTCAATGTGTTGTATGGCCTACTCCATTCCTGATGTTTCTGTGCAGTCTGTGGGAAAGCTCTGTAAATGTTGTCACAAGCTCTCAGATGTTAGGAAGGAGGTCCCTGCAGTGTCAACAGGACTGTGTTTCCCGTTCCCTTTTTCCGATACTGAGGATGAGGCCGGGTGTTCTGTTCGGGTTTATCATTTAAGACCTCGGAGCAGTTTGATACAATAGAGTGTCTTGCTTGGCCGATTCAGAGATCATTGAAAAGTTTTATCCCATGTCTATGTGTCTGTAGTCATAGATAATCATAGATAACAAACAGCAATGGACCCAGCCTCCAGTCTGACAGACATCCTTCCACGAAACACTCTGCTTCCTACCATCAAGCCAACTGTGTATCCAATTGGCCAGCTCCCCCAGCATTCCACGCGATGTAACCTTCCTGAGCAGCCGACCATATGGAAGCTTATCAAATGCCTTACTGAAATCCATAGAGACTACGTCTACCACTCTGTCATTGTCAAACTTCCTGGTCACTTCATCAAAGAACTCTAACAAAGTTGGGAAGCATGATCTCCCACTCACAAGTCTATGCTGACTACTCCGAATCAAACCCTGTGTAAGTAATGGGTGCAGTCAATGGTATGCTGTCCTTCATTGTAAGATGATTCGAGTACATAAGTAAAGGTATCTTCCTGCTGTTGTAGAGCCTTGCAGAGAGAGAATTAGGAGCACACTACACAAATTTGATCTCCTTTGTAAGGAATGATCTCCTTACCACATACATGGGTGATGGTAATATGAGGATAGAGTGAATAAGCTGAGTGTTTAATCTGTGGAGCTGTGAGAGACGAGGAAATGGCGATGCTGAAACACGAGGAATGGCAGTGATCAATTATTTCCAAAAGACACATTGATAGGTTGAGAAATTCCATACTTTACCCAGGATTAATTGGTTTGATTTATTGTCACGTGTACCTCAGTACAGGGAAACACTTTGTTTATGAGCAGTGGAGGCAGATCATAGCAAGCATGGCCAGACAGATCATAGGGTGGAAATAGACTTGGACAGAGTAAGACACACAGGATACACTGAACAGGACGTGCATTAGACAAGATCAATATGAGCAAGATCAGCATTATTTGAACTTAGTGAGTCAATTCATCAGTCTAACGTGACTTTCCTAATAGTTTATATACCTAAATTAACTCTCCCCATGTTATTGTGCAGTCGGCGTGTGAACCCTGTACTGAACGTCAGGTTACTCACAATCCCCAACAGCAGCCACAATACCTTCCATCTGAAACTGGTAACCATTCCCACCAGCTTCCGCCCTACACAGAGAAGGCATCTCAGAGATGAAAGATGCCTTCATGAGACTTCACACAAGATATATGGCTTTCCTCCTCACCACTAGGAAACCACGTTAAGGTACCACGTGTGTATCATGAGCAACGGAGCCAGGAGGAACAACGTGAGCAGTCTGTCTGTGCAGCCTCTGCTCCACTTGGTCATCATGTTCGAGCATCATTCTGGAGACAGTGAGGACTACCGACGCTGGAGATCAGAGTAGAGCGTCGATTACTGGAAAAGCACAGCAGGTCAGGCAGCATCCGAGGAGCAGGAGAATCGATGTTTCCGCATAAGCCATTCATCAGGAATCAGCATCAATTACCTCATTCTGCCCCCGTGTAAGTACGTTGAGGGGGAATGGCCTCTTCTGTTCCTGTGAAAGTGACTCAAGGAGCTGAATGTCCTCATCCCATTGCTGTGTGAGTGACCCAAGGGTCTGAATGGCTTCTTTCTCGTCCGATTGGACATGGTCAAGGGCCGGATTGGGTTACCCCTGGTTCTTTTTGAAAGCTCGATGTACTGACAAGTGTGATGATGCTGCAGCTTTAAGACGTTATTTTGTCCGGGTTTCTTTTAAGAGAGAGATTGAACGATCGTTACCAAGCTGGCTAGTTAAGACCACTCGAGTAAACAACGAGGGAGGCTTTGTGTTTATTTTAATGCAGTCTGAGTGGGTATGGCCAGCTCTCAAAGATTAGGATCTCTGTGTTTTGATTTCTCAGCAACATCAGAAACTATTGGGGTCTCCATAGAGTTGGAAGCTTCAGTGAATGCCTCCTGCTACTTCCCCTGAGTTTTCTCTTGGTGCTGTTTTTAATTCCTGGATTAAAGAATTATTTGTGACAAGCTGTGTCTGAATATTCCTTTCTACGGAGGGCTGTGTTTATGTGATTTTCCTATATTGGAACAGTTCATTAGTAATAGTTCCTAGGTCTATTATTCTGTTAACTTGCCCATTAGTATTAAGTTATTCTAGATTCCTCTTTCTTTGGTTTCATTTTATCTTTCGTGTTTCAATAAATGGTGTTTTGCTTCACACTTTAAAATAAAAAAAAAAGTCTAGGCGACCGCCTTCAAATATTTTCCAGGCGCTCTGGTGTGGCCCATCACACTAGACTCGTTCTCGTCCTGAGTAATAGGCTGGAGGCACTGAATGGGCTGTCCCTGTTCTTCTCCAATAGTGTCAATGGGCTGAACGACTTCCACATATTCCTGTGAAACCAGCGTGAGGTGCTGAATGAACTCTATTTTACTGTGACAATGTGCAGTGTCAGGCAGTGCTGGTTGATGAATGTTACCGACACTTTAACAGCACAAGTCTCAAGGGAGTCTGGGTCTTGCTGCACATGGACACAGACTAGTTCAGCAGGTGACGGGGGTCAAAATATTCTGAACATTGTGGAATGTTCGGTGACCATCCGCACTTCTGATCTTATGTTGGTGAGGGTGGGGACGGGAGACATTGATGAAGCAGCTGAAGCTGTTTGTGAAGACGAAGCTACCCTGAGGATCTCCCACAGAGCTGACACAGGACTGAGATGGTGAACATCTTCTTTTGTGCCATGTTTGATACCAAACACTGGAGTGTTTACTCTGATTCCCATTAAGTTCAGTTTTGTTAAGCTCCTTGATGTCAACAGAAGTCAACCACTGCCTTGATATCAGGGTCTGTCACTTTTACCTGATCCCTTGTCTCAACCTCTTCTGTTCATATCAATAAGCCATGATATAGGAGCAGCAAGTATTTTCTTCAAACAGGTGGTATTGAATGTCAGGATTTCACTTCTCAAGAGTGTTCGGGGAGCAAGAGTTTTGAAAGTATTTGAAGAGGAGGTAGATGGATATTGACGTGACAGAGTGGTGTGGGCTATGAGGAATTGGGTATGAAAGAGGATTTGAGACCAAGAGCAGATCAGCCATGATCTTAGTGAAGGGCAAGGCAGGTTTGGGGAGTGAACAACCTGCCCCTGTTTCTGATGTTCTCACATTCTGCTATTGGAAAGTTAGTGGGTGTTATTTTCATGAATGTTATGTTTTTGAATATTGCAGTCAGGAAGAGCAGATGATTTTGTGAGCCATCTCTGGGTGAGGTATATGGGCTGTATTCACAGTGAATCTGGGTCTACAACGTGACCAACAACTGAAGCACAAGTTGCAGACAGGGGAAGCTCTTTCAAGAGAGATGAGTGGACATTTTCATACCTGTGCCTGGATTTTCCAATTACATTTCCCAAATCATTTCAAAGCGTGTGTGACAGTCTTGAGAGGCTGAATGGTCCCCTCTGTTTCTGTGCACCAGGTCATAGGAGTAAGTGGCCTCCAACTGTTCCTGTCTAGCAGGTATGAGGGCTGAATGGAACACAGGAACATGGGACTGAGGAGTCATTAGATAGTTTGACCCTTCTCCACCAGGAAGTAAGATTGTGGCTGATCAGGTTGTGGATTCAGCCCCTCTTTCCTGTCTGTATCCCAATATCCGTGACTCACTTCTCTGTCAAATATTTTGTAAAGCAGCTTTCAATCAATGTGAACATAGAGGCACGATAAACTTCCAGTGAAGAGAATTCCCACTTGAAAGGTCCTATCAGAATTTTTCATCATCCCTCTAGAGAATCAGAGAGTCATGCAGAATGGGAACAGACCCATTAATCCAATCTGTTCACTCCGATCAGATATCAAATCTGATCCAGTCCCATTTGCCAGGATTTGGTAAATATCCCTCCTCTTTCAGATACTTTTTAAATGTGCGATTGTACCCGCCTTCACCACTTCCTCTGACAGCACTTTCTGTACACACACCACTCTCTGTGTGGAACATTTACCTTCAGGTCCCTTCTAAATCATTCGTCCTGTCCCCTACAACCTATGCCCTCTTGTTCTGGACTCCCCAATCCTGGAGAGCAGAACGTGGCTGTTCAGAATATCCATGCCACTGATGGTTTTATAAACCTCTATAATGTCACCCTTCAGCCTCTGGCACTCCAGGGGAAAACGCCTCAACCTAATCAACCTCTTCCTAAAGCTCAAACTTCCAGTCCTGGAATATCTGTGTCTAAATCATTTCTGCCGAAAACCGAGTTGTACGCATTATTCTTAAAGTGGCCGCACCAACATCCTGTACAGATGTAATATGCCACCACAACTCCTATACTCAATGCTCTGACTGATTAAGGCAAATGTGCCAAATGTGTTCTGCACCACTCTGTCTACCTGCAACTCCACTTTCAAGGAACAATGTACCTGCAGTCCTATGTCCCTTTGTTTCACAACACGCCCCAGGACCTGACCATGAAGTATATAATGTCTGCCCTGATTTGCCTTCCCAAAATGCAAAGCTTCATATTTATCAAAATTAAACTTCATCTGTTACTCCTTGTCCCTTTGACCCATCTAATTGTGGTCTTGTTGTACTCTGAGATAATCTACTACACCACCTTTCTGATGTCATCTGTATACTTACTAACTATTGCCCCTATATTCACATCTCAATCTTTACATAAATGATGAAATGCAGTGAACTCAGTACTGATTCTTACAGCACACTGCTGCTCACAAGCCTCCAGGCTGAAAAATATCCCTCTTCCTTCAAGCCAATTGTGACGAGTTTCTTCTGTATCCCATGTGACTGAAACTTACTAATCTGTCTACCAAGTAGAATGAAATACTAGCTATGAAGACAGGCTGAGTATGTTAGGTTTATTTCACTAGATAAAAGGAGATTGAGGGGCGGACCTGATAAAGGTTTGCAAAATCATGAAGAGCATAGACAGGGTGGACAGAGACAAGCTTTTTCCCAGGTTGAAGGATTCAATAACGAGAGGTCGTGCAGAAAGCCACTTTGTCTACCCCGATCAGACCTTGCCTTCCCAAATGTATGTAAATCGTGTCCCTCAGAATCCCCTCCAACAACTTACCCACCACTGACATCAGGCTCACCGGTCTACAGTTCCCTGGCTTTTTGGGTCACTGTTTCCTTTTCTAGTCCCACTCCTCCACTGCTCACAACAAATGTGAAATGTAACCAGGTTGGTGATATGGCTGATGATATCGGTCTCAGACTGGGTCAGGGTCAGTTTTAGGAACAAGTCAGGCTAGTTTCGTTAATCTGCTAAAACAACACGTTTATGATCCAGAGCAATGTTACTCAAACTATGATGGAAAGATGAATGGCAAACTGTTTGGGTATTGCAATAATATAATCAATATTTCCCTTTCTAAAAATGCTGATACTCTCTCTCTCTCTCTCTCTCTCTCTCTCTCTCTCTCTCTCTCTCTCTCTCTCTCTCTCTGCAAATTTAACTTGGTCCAAATATTATTGGAACTCATGACAAAGGATAAATTGTGAGATTGTCCAAAACGTTATTCTGCTTCTGAAGATATTGTACTCACACAAGCTGCTAGCAATGGGATTTCATCCTGGGAGAGTTTGGATTTGGCTGAATTCCCTTTGCTTTAGGCAGTGAGTAGATTCCAGTGAATTCTGGTTAGGGATCATCCAAAGGGTAGCACAGTGGTTAGCACTGCTACCTCACAGCACCAGGGACTTGGGTTCGATTCCAGCCTTGGGTGACTGTCTGTGTGCAGTTTGCACATTCTCCCCTTACGTGTGCGAGCTTCTAATGGGTGATCCAGTTTCCTACCTCAAACTGTGTAGGTTCGTTGGATTGGTCATGCTAAATTGTCCGTAGTGTTCAGGGATTTCTAGGTTATGTGCAATAGTCAGGGGTAAATATAGGGAAATGGGTTGGAAAGGTTGGTATGGACTTGTTGTATCGAAGGGCCTGTTTCCACACTGCAGGGATTCCATAAAAATAAGAAAGGTAACGATGACTTGCAGAGTTTTTTTTTAGCTCACACACATTGCTGTGACGAGGAACAATGAAGGAGAGAGAGTGTAATAGGCCTTTCCTTCTCAGGCAGATTACACTTTCTCCCTGTCTGAGTTGAATCACACAGTAATGTCATCCTCTCCCAAACTGGAACATGTGAGGTTTCCTTATAAATTGTCCAAACTATGTCTCCATCACATTCCCTGTTCCATGTAGGTGCATCATTACTGCTGTCATACACAGAGCAATACCCTGAGCAGAAAATGGTCTCGGTCAATTTGAAGATATGTTTATATGTCCCTGCGTCATTAGAAAAAAAAATGTTTAATTTATTCAGAATACCTATGTTAAACTGAATGCATTTTTAAAAGAAATACAGAAATTGCTGGAAAAGTACGCCAGGTCACTCAGTACCCAGATGCTGTAGTTGTACCAGCCTCCACCACTTCGATTGGCAGCTTATTCCATACGCACACCACCCTCTGTGTGAAATGGTGCCCTTTAGGCCTCCTCAAAACCTTGCCTCTCTCACTTTCCACCAATGCCCTCTAGTTTGGAACGCCCCTAACCTGGGGAAAAACCCCTGACTACTCACCCTATCCATGACCATTCTGCTTTTAAAAGCCGCGACTGTGGCGAAATGTGACCCCAATCATCACGAATGGCTGTACTTTCAGTCATCCTGGGCCTAAATTCTGAAATTCAATACTGACACCTCTTCCTTCTCCATCAAGTCACAATTCTAAATCCATTTTAATCAGTTTGTTCTTTAATCATTATTATCTGAAGCCTGCAATATTAGGGAAAGAAATCCTGCACTCACACTCTGCCCAAAGAAGGGTCTCAAATGGATATTTATTACTGAACACCAGAGAAGAAGGAAGAGCTTAATTTCTGACACCAAAACATTGATCACTCTTCCCCAACTCTCACGTGCGGCCGCTGATAACTGTCCAGCCTCTCCTCCCCACTGACTGTGTCAGCACTCTGTCTCTCCTCCCCCTAACCACACAAGGCTACCCAAACTCAGGGTCTTTGTGAAAATCAAGGCCGGAGTGTGCAGTCCTCCTGGAGAGGGGGATGGATATTTTAAAATTGAAGGGGGAGGGTGAGGTGACGGTAATATCACATACAGGGCTGAGGGGTGGCTGATGGAGTTTAGTTTGGATTAATGCGAGGTATTCGATTTGGTAAATCAAACAACAGCAGGACCTATACAATTAAAAGCAGGGCCTTTGTCAGTGTTGTAGAACAGAGACCTAGGCCATCAGGTATAATTCTTTAAAATTTGCATCTCATACAGAAAGTGTCTTCATTGGTCAGACCTTTGAGTATCGGAATTGGGACGGCATGTTGAGGATGTAGACGACATTGGTGAGACCTCTTCTGGAATACTGTGTCCAGTCTGGTCACCCTGCCCGCTCATTCCATAGGCACACCACCCTCTGGGTGAAAAAGCTGCCCCTTAGGTCACTTTAATATTTCCCCTCTCACCTTAAACCTATACCCTCTCGTTTTGGTCTCCCTTACCCTTAGAAAACACCTTGACTATTCACTTTGATATTATTGACCTTGATATTATTAAGCTGGAGAGGGTTGAGAACAGATGAACCTGGATGTTGTTGGGAAAGGAGGGAGTGAGCTATAAGGAGAGGCTGGGTATGCTGGGACTTTTTTCACTGGAGAGGATGAGATGAAGGGGTAACTTTACAGAGGTTTATAAAATATTGAGGCGTGCAGATAAGCTGAAGGGCTGATGTCGTTTCCCTAGAGTTGAGGATTCAAAACTGAGGGATATTTAAAGGTGTGAGGAAAAAGATTTAGAAAAGTCATGAGAAGTAATTATGTTAGACAGAAGCTGGCTTGTGTGTGGAATGAACTTTCAGAGGAAGTGGTGATAGCAGGGACAGTTACAAGGTTTAAAGGACGTTTAGATCAGTACATGGATAAGACATCAGCTTGGATGGTGCTGTGAGCAGCTGCCCTCTCCCTCCCCATCTCTGAACGAATCCCTGTTGGTTTTCACCCTCTGCTAATGTCTGTGCAGTGGCGTGTGGAGGCCAGCAGAGGGTGGCATTGCATCACTTTAAGCACCACAGAGACTGGCAGACCTGCCCCACACAGAGACACACAGATACACACACGGGGATGGTTAGGACACTGTGTGAAGCTCATAGGTAATTTAAATTAAACATAGCAGTATTTGGAATATAGCAGTATTTCTCTTGCTCACACTCGTGTATGTGGGGCAGGATTTCAGTTGTTTCATGGGGACTGTGACACGATAACAATCTCAATGTTTGTAGATGGCACCGAACCTGGAAGAACTCTGAAGTCAATGGAGGACAGTGTGGAACTCTAACAGGACAATCGCACGTTGATGTAGTGTTCAGGTTTATGGCAAATGGGGATCAGTGCAGAGCACTTTGAGGTGATACACTTTGGTAGGAAAGACAATGAAAGACAGTTTAAAACAGACTGTACTGTTATAAAGGGGTTGCAGGAGCAGAGGGAGCTGGGTGTATATGAGCACAGATTGTTGAAGATTTCGGCAGGTGAGGAGAGCAGTAAATCTCACAGATTAGTTTCAGTATCTGAGCTGTTTATAGGGGGAGGTGTAGGAGGGAGCCTCCGTGCTCCCTTCCTGGGAGATGGTGGAGACGATGTGTTGTGAGCCCACCCTCCTGCCTACCGAGACCGTGGGGATTCCATTTGTACCAGCGCGACACAAAAGGGAGATGGTATCAAGGCAACGGCTTCCAAGTTGTGCCGGGGGGAAACGGAGCTGCCAGTGGGTTTAAAGGGACAATTGCCCTTCACTGAACATTGCTCCTTACTCGGTTGGTGAGACGTGGATGTTTCAGAATCTCCACACGAGGCGTCCCGGTCCTCTCCGGCTCCGACCAGGGTCCTCCCCATATGGCGGGGGTAGCGGGGTGAGGGAACGGATATCGGGCACTCCACCACATGGCTTGGCCCTCCCTGTCCTATTCCAGGCTGTTTCTCCTGAAATAGGACAAAGCGAGGGAGTGAGTGAGGGTGGGAGTGGGTGGTCCTGCTGTTAGTGTTAGTGTAGATGGGGAGGGGGCCATGGTGAGGTGTCCGGAGGGAGTCAGTCCACAGTGTTGTATCCATGCAGTGTTATTAGTGTGGGGGTGAAGTGGAGGGAGGGGAGAGAGAGAGAGAGACAGAGAGAGAAGGTGCAGCATGCGACAGTGAGAGTGGTGAACCATGAGCCTTGTTCGGGGGTCGGTGCTATAACAGATATACAGTGAGTGTGAGGGAGCAGAGAGAATTCAGTGACCCTTATACTGACAGAGTGGGGAAGCTTATTGATGCTGGTCCTGTTTTGCTGGGCATTTCTTCAGACCCCAGATACTGCACTGAGCTGGGTGGGGAGCTCAAACCATACTCGGTGGGTCTGGTGGTGTCGCCCCCTCTGGGAAGAGAATGGTCCCCCTCTGTACTAGCCCATCCACCAGGACCTCCGTGCCCCTGTTGACAAACCGTGGGGTAATTGTCCCTTATCTGCCATGCTCGGGGTAAACTGGGTGATGGTGTGTACTCCATTTACAAAGCTGTAGAACAAATGCTCATCCAAAACTCTCCATCATCTGACTTCACACAAATATCCCTTTTTCCCATCTTTCCTGGGCAGACAGGCTCATGTTACAGGATGTTATCGAAGTGTCCACCTTTCAGCATTCTGAAACCTGGGAACACATCCTTCCATGACACTGTCTCTCAGTCGCCCCCTCTCTGTCTATATCCCAAACCCCTCCCATGTGATGATATTAAACTGATTCCCCCGCCATATCTCTCTGGCAGTGATGTCCACACCCACAGCACCCCCTTGTCAGGGCAACAATGGGGATATGGAGCTGTAAATGGGTGAAGCTGTACATCCAGTCAGTTCCAGAACGGGCTCCAAGTTTCCCCACACTGGGCAGGGAACTAACACAGTGTTACTGAGCATTGCGCTGGGGCAGTGTACACAGTCCTACATGCTGGGAGCGTAACTGCTCCTGTATTACAGATCACTGCACTGGGGTGGGGTACACAGTCCGACATGCTGGGAGGGTAACTGCTCCTGTATTACAGATCAATGCACTGGGGTGGGGTACACAGTCCAACATGCTGGGAGGGTAACTGCTCCTGGGTTAAAGATCAATGCACTGGGTTGGGCTACACAGTCCTACATGCTGGGAGGGTAACTGATCCTGGTTTACAAATCAATGCACTGGGGTGGTGTACACAGTCCTACATGCTGGGAGGGTAACTGCTCCTGGGTTACAGATCAATGCACTGGGGTGGTGTACACAGTCCTACATGCTGGGAGGGTAACTGCGCCTGGTTTACAGATCAATGTACTGGGGTGGTGTACACAGCTCTACATTCTGGGAGGGTAACTGCTCCAGGGTTACAGATCAATGTACTGGGGTGGTGTACACAGTCCGACATGCTGGGAGGGTAAATGCTCCAGGGTTACAGATCAATGTACTGGGGTGGTGTACATAGCTCTACATTCTGGGAGGGTAACTGCTGCATGTTTACAGATCAATGTACTGGGGTGGTGTACACAGTCCTACATGCTGGGAGGGCAAATGCTCCAGGGTTACAGATCAATGTACTGGGGTGCTGTACACAGTCCTAATCACTTGGATGGTAACTGCTCCAGGTCTGCAAATTAATTCACGTGTGATCAATGCACAGGTCGCTGTGCTCGTCAGACTATCGAGTTGAGGTTTATAGATAATACAATGATGTAGTCTGTGCAGCTCTCCCTGCGGGATGGATATTTGTTTCAGGATCACACATTAGTGCCCTGCTGTGGTCTGCACAGCTACCTGTCCTGGACAGAAATCTAGTCCGGGTTTATAGATCAATGCACTGCTGTGGTGTGCACAGCTCCCCGTGCTGGACAGAAATCTAGTCCGGGTTTATAGATCAATGCACTGCTGTGTCTGCACAGCTCCCCGTCCTGGACAGCTATCTAGTCTGGGTTTATACATCAATGCACTGCTGTGGTCTGCACAGCTCCCCGTCCTGGGCAGCTATCCAGTCTGGGTTTATAGATCAATGCACTGCTGTGTCTGCACAGCTCCCCGTCCTGGACAGCTATCTAGTCTGGGTTTATACATCAATGCACTGCTGTGGTCTGCACAGCTCCCCGTCCGGGACAGATATCTCGTCTGGGTTTATCGATCAATGAACTGCTGTGGTCTGCACAGCTACGCGTCCTGGACAGATATCTAGTCTGGTTTTATAGATCAATGCACTGCTGTGGTCTGCAAAGCTACCCGTGATGGACAGATATCAAGTCTGGGTTTTTAGATCAATGCACTGCTGTGGTCTGCACAGCTCCCTGTCCTGGACAGATATCTAGTCCGGGGTTATAGATCAATGCACTGCTGTGGTCTGCACAGCTCGCCGTCCTGGACAGATATCTAGTCTGGGTTTATAGATCAATGCACTGCTGTGATCTGCACAGCTCCCTGTCCTGGGCAGATGTCTAGTCTGGGTTTATCGATCAATGCACTGCGGTGGACTGCGCAGTTCTCGGTGTGGGACAGGTATCTTGTCGGGGCTTATAGATCAATGCACTGTTGTGGTCTGCACAGCTCCCCGTGCTGTACAGATATATCGTACAGTTTTATACATCAATGCACTGCGGTGGTCTGCACAGCTCCCGGTGTGGGACAGATATCTAGGCCGGGTTTATAGATCAATGCACTGCTGTGGTCTGCACAGCTCCCTGTCCTGGACTGATGTCTAGTCCGGGTTTATAGATCAATGCACTGCTGTGGTCTGCACAGCTCCCCGTGCTGGACAGATATCTAGTCAAAGTTTGTAGATCAATGCACTGCTGTGGTCTGCACAGCTCCCTGTCCTGGACAGGTGTCTAGTCCGGGTTTATATATCAATGCACTGCTGTGGTGTGCACAGCTCCCCGTGCTGGATAGATATCTCGTCTGGGTTTATAGATCAATGCACTGCTGTAGTCTACACAGCTCGCGGTGTGGGACAGATATCTAGTCCGGGTTTATAGATCAATGCACTGCTATGGTCTGCATAGCTCCCCGTCCTGGGCAGATATCTCGTCCGGGTTTATAGATCAATGCAATACTGTGGTCTGCACAGCTCCCTGTCCTGGACTTGTGTCTAGTCCGTGTGTATATATCAATGCACTGCTGTGGTCTGCACAGCTCCCTGTCCTGGACAGATATCTCGTCCGGGTTTATAGATCAATGCACTGCTGTGATCTGCACAGCTCCCTGTCCTGGACTGATTTCTAGTCCGTGTTGATAGATTAATGCACTGCTGTGGTCTGCACAGTTCTTGGTGCCGCACAGATATCTAGTCCAGGTTTATAGATCAATGCACTGCTGTGGTCTGCACAACTCCCTGTCCTGGACAGATGTGTAGTCCGGGTTTATATGTCAATGCACTGCTGTGGTGTGCACAGCTCCCCGTGCAGGACAGATGTCTAGTCTGGGTTTATAGTTCAATGACCTGCTGTGGTCTACACAGCTCCCGGTGTGCGACAGGTATCTCGTCCGGGTTTACGGATCAATGCACTGCTGTGGTCTGCACAGCTCCCTGTCCTGGACAGATGTCTAGTCCGTGTTTATAGATCAATGCACTGCTCTGGTCTGCACAGCTGCCCGTGTTGGACAGATATCTAGTTTGGTTTAATAGATCAATGCGCTGCTGTGGTCTACACAGCTGCCGGTGTGGGACAGATATCTAGTCCGGGTTTATAGATCAATGCAATGCTGTGGTCTGCACAGCTCCCTGTCCTGGACTTGTGTCTAGTCCGGGTTTATAGATCAAAGCACTACTGCGGTGTGCACAGCTCCCTGCCCTGGACAGATATCTATTCCGGGTTTATAGATCCATGCACTGCTGTGGTCTGCACACCTCCCGGTGCTGGACAGATATCTAGTCCGGATTTATAGATCAATGCAATGCTGTGGTCTGCACAGCTCCCTGTCCTGGACTTGTGTCTAGTCCGGGTTTATATATCAATGCACTGCTATGGTCTGCACAGCTCCATGTCCTGGACAGATATCTAGTCCGAGTTTATAGATCCATGCACTGCTGTGGTCTGCACAACTCCCTGTCCTGGACAGATATCTACTCTGGGTTTATAGATCAATGCACTGATGTGGTCTACACAGCTCCCTGTCCTGGACTTGTGTCTAGTCCGGGTTTATAAATCAATGCACTGCTGTGGTCTGCACAGCTCCCCGTCCTGGACAGATATCTAGTCCGAGTTTATAGATCCATGCACTGCTGTGGTCTGCACAGCTCCCCGTCCTGTACAGATATCTAGTCCGGGTTTATAGATGAATGCACTGCTGTGGTCTGCACAACACCCGGTGCTGGACAGATATCTCGTCTGGGTTTATAGATCAATGCACTGCTGTGGTCTGCACAGCTCCCGGTGTGGGACAGAAATCCATTCCGTGTTTTTAGATCAATGCACTGCTGTGGTGTGGTGTGCACAGCTCCCCGTCCTGGACAGATATCAAGTCTGGGTTTAAAGATCAATGCACTGCTGTAGTCTACACAGCTCCCGGTGTGGGACAGACATCTAGTCCGGGTTTATAGATCAATGCACTGCTATAGTCTGCATAGCTCCCCGTCCTGGGAAGATATCGAGTCTGGGTTTATAGATCAAAGCACTGCTGTGGTCTGCACAGCTACCAGCCTTGGACAGATATCTAGTCTGCGTTTATAGATCAATGCACTGCTGTGGTCTGCACAGTTCTCGGTGCAGGACTAATATCTAGTCCGGGTTTATAGACCAATGCACTGCCATGGTGTGCACAGCTCCCTGTCCTGGACAGATATCTAGTCCGGGTTTATAGATCAACGCACTGCTGTGGTCTGCACAGCTCCCTGTCCTGGACAGATATCTAGTCCGGGTTTATAGATCAACGCACTGCTGTGGTCTGCACAGCTCCCTGTCCTGGACAGAAATCCATTCCGTGTTTTTAGATCGATGCACTGCTGTGGTGTGCACAGCTCCCCGTCCTGGACAGATATCTAGTCTGGGTTTATAGATCAATGCACTGCTGTAGTCTACACAGCTCGCGGTGTGGGACAGATATCTAGTCCGGGTTTATAGATCATTGCACTGCTATGGTCTGCATAGCTCCCCGTCCTGGGCAGATATCTCGTCTGGGTTTATAGATCAATGCACTGCTCTGGTCTGCACAGCTCCCTGTCCTGGACAGATGTCTAGTCCGTGTGTATATATCAATGCACTGCTGTGGTCTGCACAGCTCCCTGTCCTGGACAGATGTCTAGTCCGGGTTTATAGATCAATGCACTGCTGTGGTCTGCACAGCTCCCCGTGCTGTACAGATATCTCATACAGTTTTATAGATGAATGCGCTGCTGTGGTGTGCACAGAACCCGGTGTGGGACAGGTATCTTGTCCGGGTTTATAGATCAATGCACTGCTGTGGTCTGCACAGCTCCCTGTCCTGGACAGATATCTACTCCGGGTTTATAAATCAATGCACTGCTGTGGTCTGCACAGCTCCCTGTCCTGGACAGATGTCTAGTCCGGGTTTATAGATCAATGCACTGCTGCGGTGTGCACAGCTCCCTGCCCTGGACAGATATCTATTCCGGGTTTATAGATCCATGCACTGCTGTGGTCTGCACACCTCCCGGTGCTGGACAGATATCTAGTCCGGATTTATAGATCAATGCAATGCTGTGGTCTGCACAGCTCCCTGTCCTGGACTTGTGTCTAGTCCGGGTTTATATATCAATGCACTGCTATGGTCTGCACAGCTCCCTGTCCTGGACAGACATCTAGTCCGATTTTATAGATCCATGCACTGCTGTGGTCTGCACAACTCCCTGTCCTGGACAGATATCTACTCTGGGTTTATAGATCAATGCACTGATGTGGTCTACACAGCTCCCGGTGTGGGACAGATATCTAGTCCGGATTTATAGATCAATGCAATGCTGTGGTCTGCACAGCTCCCTGTCCTGGACTTGTGTCTAGTCCGGGTTTATATATCAATGCACTACTGTGGTCTGCACAGCTCCCCGTCCTGTACAGATTTATAGTCCGGGTTTATCGATCAATGCACTGCTGTGGTCTGCACAACTCCCGGTGCTGGACAGATATCTCGTCTGGGTTTATAGATCAATGCACTGCTGTGGTCTGCACAGATCCCTGTCCTGGGCAGAAATCCATTCCGTGTTTTTAGATCAATGCACTGCTGTGGTGTGGTGTGCACAGCTCCCCGTCCTGGACAGATATCAAGTCTGGGTTTAAAGATCAATGCACTGCTGTAGTCTACACAGCTCCCGGTGTGGGACAGACATCTAGTCCGGGTTTATAGATCAATGCACTGCTATAGTCTGCATAGCACCCCGTCCTGGGAAGATATCGAGTCTGGGTTTATAGATCAATGCACTGCTGTGGTCTGCACAGCTCCCTGTCCTGGACAGATATCTAGTCTGGGTTTATCGATCAATGCACTGCAGTGGTCTGCACAGCTCCCTGTGCTGGAGAGATATCTAGTCTGGGTTTACAGATCAATGTACTGCTGGAGTCTACACAGCTCCCTGTCCTGGACTGATATCTAGTCTGGGTTTATAGATCAATGTACTGCTGGAGTCTACACAGCTCCCAGTGTGGGACAGACATCTAGTCCGGGTTTATGGATCAATGCACTTCTGTGGTCTGCATAGCTCCCCGTCCTGGGCAGATATCTAGTCGGGGTTTATATATCAATGCACTGCTGTGGTGTGCACAGCTCCCCGTGCTGGACAGATATCTAGTCCGGGTTTATAGATCAATGCACTGCTGTGGTGTGCACAGCTCCCCGTGCAGG
Organism: Chiloscyllium punctatum; assembly: GCF_047496795.1. Lineage (NCBI taxonomy): Eukaryota > Metazoa > Chordata > Chondrichthyes > Orectolobiformes > Hemiscylliidae > Chiloscyllium > Chiloscyllium punctatum. The sequence continues at coordinate 1,618,489 of NC_092767.1, read as the reverse complement.
ACAGATGTCTAGTCTGGGTTTATAGTTCAATGACCTGCTGTGGTCTACACAGCTCCCGGTGTGCGACAGGTATCTCGTCCGGGTTTACGGATCAATGCACTGCTGTGGTCTGCACAGCTCCCTGTCCTGGACAGATGTCTAGTCCGTGTTTATAGATCAATGCACTGCTCTGGTCTGCACAGCTGCCCGTGATGGACAGATATCTAGTTTGGTTTAATAGATCAATGCGCTGCTGTGGTCTACACAGCTGCCGGTGTGGGACAGATATCTAGTCCGGGTTTATAGATCAATGCAATGCTGTGGTCTGCACAGCTCCCTGTCCTGGACTTGTGTCTAGTCCGGGTTTATAGATCAAAGCACTGCTGCGGTGTGCACAGCTCCCTGCCCTGGACAGATATCTATTCCGGGTTTATTGATCCATGCACTGCTGTGGTCTGCACACCTCCCGGTGCTGGACAGATATCTAGTCCGGATTTATAGATCAATGCAATGCTGTGGTCTGCACAGCTCCCTGTCCTGGACTTGTGTCTAGTCCGGGTTTATATATCAATGCACTGCTATGGTCTGCACAGCTCCCTGTCCTGGACAGACATCTCGTCCGAGTTTATAGATCAACGCACTGCTGTGGTCTGCACAGCTCCCCGTCCTGGACAGATATCTAGTACGGGTTTATTGATCAATGCACTGCTTTTGCGTGCACAGCTCCCCGTGCTGGACAGATATCTAGTCTGGGTTTATAGATCAATGCACTGCTGTGGTCTGCACAGCTCCCTGTCCTGGACTGATATCTCGTCCGGGTTTATAGATCAATGCACTGCTGTGGTCTGCACAGCTCTCGGTGCTAAACAGATATCTAATCTGGGTTTATAGATCAATGCACTGCTGTGGTGTGCACAGCTACCCGTGCTGGACAGACATCTAGTCCGGGTTTATGGATCAATGCACTTCTGTGGTCTGCATAGCTCCCCGTCCTGGACAGATATCTAGTCCGGGTTTATACATCAATGCACTGCTGTGGTGTGCACAGCTCCCTTTCCTGGACAGATATCTAGTCTGGGTTTATAGATAAATGCACTGTTGTGGTCTGCACAGCTACCAGCCTTGGACAGATATCTAGTCTGCGTTTATAGATCAATGCACTGCTGTGGTCTGCACAGCTCTCGGTGCAAAACAGATATCTAATCTGGGTTTATAGATCAATGCACTGCTGTGGTGTGCACAGCTCCCTGTCCTGGACTGATATCTAGTCCGGGTTTATAGACCAACGCACTGCTGTGGTCTGCACAGCTCCCCGTCCTGGACAGATATCTCGTCCGGGTTTATAGATCAATGCACTGCTGTGGTCTGCACAGCTCTCGGTGCTAAATAGATATCTAATCTGGGTTTATAGATCAATGCACTGCTGTGGTGTGCACAGCTCCCCGTGCTGGACAGACATCTAGTCCAGGTTTATAGATCAATGCACTGCTGTGGTCAGCACAGTTCTCGGTGCAGTACAGATATCTAGTCCGGGTTTATAGATCAATGCACTGCTGTGATCTGCACAGTTCTCGGTGCTGGACTGATATCTAGTCCGGGTTTCTACATCAATGCACTGCTGTGGTCTGCACAGCTCCCGTCCTGGACAGATATCTATTCCGGGTTTATAGATCAATGCACTGCTGTGGTCTGCACAGCTCCCCGTCCTGGACAGATATATAGTCTGAGTTTATAGATCAATGCACTGCTGTGGTCTACACAGCTACCGGTGTGGGACAGATATCTAGTCCGGGTTTATAGATCAATGCACTGCTTTGGTATGCACAGCACCCCGTCCTGGACAGGTATCCAGTCTGGGTTTATAGATCAATGCGCTACTGTGGTCTGCACAGCTCCCCGTCCTGGACAGATATCTAGTCCGGGTTTATAGATCAATGCACTGCTGTGGTCTGCACAGCTCCCCGTGGTGGACAGATATCTAGTCTGGGTTTTTGGATCAATGCACTGCTGTGGTCTACACAGCTCCAGGTGTAAGGCAGATATCTCGTCCGGGTTTATAGATCATTGCACTGCTGTGGTCTGCACAGCTCCCCGTCCTGGACAGGTTTCCAGTCTGGGTTTATAGATCAATGCACTGCTGTGGTCTGCACAGCTCGCTGTCCTGGACAGATGTCTATTCCGGGTTTATAGATCAATGCACTGCTGTGGTGTGCACAGCTCCCTGTCCTGGACAGATATCTAATCTGGGTGTATAGATCAATACTCTGCTGTGGTGTGCACAGCTCCCGGTGTGTGACAGATATCTAGTCCGGGTTTACAGATCAATGCACTGCTGTGGTCTGCACAGCTCTCGGTGCTGGACAGATATCTTGTCCGGGATATCGATCAATGCCCTGCTGTGGTCTGCACAGCTCCCTGTCCAGGACAGATGTCTAGTCTGGGTTTATAGATCAATGCACTGCTGTGGTGTGCACAGCTCTCTGTCCTGGGCAGATATTAAGTCTGGGTTTATAGATCAATGCACTGCTGTGGTGTGCACAGCTCCCTGTCCTGGACAGATATCTAGTCCGGGATATCGATCAATGCACTGCTTTGGTCTGCACAGCTCTCGGTGCTGGACAGATATCTTGTCCGGGTTTATACATCAATGCACTGCTGTGTCTGTACAGCTCCCCTGATGGACAGATATCTAGTCTGGGTTTATAGATCAATGCACTGCTGTGGTCTACACAGCTCCCGGTGTGGGACAGATATCTAGACCGGGTTTATAGATCAATGCAATGCTGTGGTCTGCACAGCTCCCTGTCCTGGACTTGTGTCGAGTCCGGGTTTATAGATCAATGCACTGCTGTGGTGTGCACAGCTCCCCATGCTGTACAGGTTTCCAGTCTGGGTTTATAGATCAATGCAATGCTGTGGTCTGCACAGCTCCCTGTCCTGGACTTGTGTCGAGTCCGGGTTTATAGATCAATGCACTGCTGTGGTCTGCACAGCTCCCCGTCCTGGACAGGTTTCCAGTCTGGGTTTATAGATCAATGCACTGCTGTGGTCTGCACAGCTCGCTGTCCTGGACAGATGTCTATTCCGGGTTTATAGATCAATGCACTGCTGTGGTGTGCACAGCTCCCCATGCTGTACAGATATTTAGTCCGGGTTTATAGATCAATGGACTGCTGTGGTCTGCACAGCACGCCATCCTGTACAGATAACTAGTCCGGGTTTATAGATCAATGCACTGCTGTGGTCTGCACAACTCCCGGTGCTGGACAGATATCTAGTCTGGGTTTATAGATCAATGCATTGCTGTGGTCTGCACAGCTCCCCGTCCTGGACAGATATCTTGTCCGGGTTTATAGATCAATGCACTGCTGTGGTGTGCACAGCTCCCTCTCCTGGACAGATATCTCGTCTGCGTTTATAGAGCAATGCACTGTTGTGGTCTGCACAGCTACGAGCCCTGGACAGATATCTCGTCTGGGCTTATACATCAATGCATTGCTGTGGTCTGCATAGCTCCCCGTATTGGGCAGATATCTTGTCGGGGTTTATAGATCAATGCACTGCTGTGGTCTGCACCGTTCTCGGTGCTGCACAGATATCTCGTCCGGGTTTATAGATCAATGCATTGCTGTGGTCTGCACAGCTCCCTGTCCTGGACAGATGTCTTGACCGGGTTTACAGATCAATGCACTGTTGTGGTCTGCACAGCTACGAGCCCTGGACAGATATCTAGTCTGGGTTTATAGATCAATGCCCTGCTGTGGTCGACACAGCTCCCGGTGTGCGAAAGGTATATAGTCCGGGTTTACAGATCAATGCACTGCTGTGGTCTGCACAGCTCCCTGTCCTGGACAGTTATCCAGTCCGGGTTTATAGATCAATGCACTGCCGTGGTCTGCAAGGCTCCCTGTCCAGGACAGATGTCTAGTCCGGGTTTAGAGATCAATGCATTGCTGTGGTGTGAACAGCTCCCTGTCCTGGACAGATATCAAGTCCGGGTTTATAGATCAACGCACTGCTGTGGTGTGCACAGCTCCCTGTCCTGGACAGATATCTAGTCCGGGTTTATAGATCAACGCACTGCTGTGGTCTGCACAGCTCCCCGTCCTGGACAGATATCTAGTCCGGGTTTATTGATCAATGCACTGCTTTTGCGTGCACAACTCCCCGTGCTGGACAGATATCTAGTCTGGGTTTATAGATCAATGCACTGCTGTGGTCTGCACAGCTCCCTGTCCTGGACAGATATCTCGTCCGGGTTTATAGATCAATGCACTGCTGTGTTCTGCACAGCTCTCGGTGCTAAACAGATATCTAATCTGTGTTTATAGATCAATGCACTGCTGTGGTGTGCACAGCTCCCCGTGCTGGACAGACATCTAGTCCGGGTTTATAGATCAATGCACTGCTGTGGTCAGCACAGTTCTCGGTGCTGTACAGATATCTAGTCCGGGTTTATAGATCAATGCACTGCGGTGATCTGCACAGTTCTCGGTGCTGGACAGATATCAAGTCCGGGTTTATAGATCAACGCACTGCTGTGGTATGCACAGCTCCCTGTCCTGGACAGATATCTTGTCCGGGTTTATAGATCAATGCACTGCTGTGGTCTGCACAGCTCCCCGTCCTGGACAGATATGTAGTCTGAGTTTATAGATCAATGCACTGCTGTGGTCTACACAGCTACCGGTGTGGGACAGATATCTAGTCCGGGTTTATAGATCAATGCACTGCTGTGGTATGCACAGCACCCCGTCCTGGACAGGTATCCAGTCTGGGTTTATAGATCAATGCGCTACTGTGGTCTGCACAGCTCCCCGTCCTGGACAGATATCTAGTCCGGGTTTATAGATCAATGCACTGCCGTGGTCTGCACAGCTCCCCGTGCTGGACAGATATCTAGTCTGGGTTTTTGGATCAATGCACTGCTGTGGTCTACACAGCTCCAGGTGTAGGGCAGATATCTAGTCCGGGTTTATAGATCATTGCACTGCTGTGGTCTGCACAGCTCCCCGTCCTGGACAGGTTTCCAGTCTGGGTTTATAGATCAATGCACTGCTGTGGTCTGCACAGCTCGCTGTCCTGGACAGATGTCTATTCCGGGTTTATAGATCAATGCACTGCTGTGGTGTGCACAGCTCCCTGTCCTGGACAGATATCTAATCTGGGTGTATAGATCAATGCACTGCTCTGGTGTGCACAGCTCCCGGTGTGTGACAGATATCTAGTCCGGGATTATAGATCAATGCACTGCTGTGGTCTGCACAGCTCTCGGTGCTGGACAGATATCTTGTCCGGGTTTATACATCAATGCACTGCTGTGGTCTGTACAGCTCCCCTGATGGACAGATATCTAGTCTGGGTTTATAGATCAATGCACTGCTGTGGTCTACACAGCTCCCGGTGTGGGACAGATATCTAGACCGGGTTTATAAATCAATGCAATGCTGTGGTCTGCACAGCTCCCTGTCCTGGACTTGTGTCTCGTCCGGGTTTATAGATCAATGCACTGCTGTGGTCTGCACAGCTCCCTGTCCTGGACAGATATCTATTCCGGGTTTATAGATCAATGCACTGCTGTGGTATGCACAGCTTCCCATGCTGTACAGATATTTAGTCCGGGTTTATAGATCAATGCACTGCTGTGGTGTGCACAGCTCCCTCTCCTGGACAGATATCTCGTCTGCGTTTATAGATCAATGCACTGTTGTGGTCTGCACAGCTACGAGCCCTGGACAGATATCTAGTCTGGGCTTATACATCAATGCATTGCTGTGGTCTGCATAGCTCCCCGTCCTGGGCAGATGTCTTGACCGGGTTTACAGATCAATGCACTGTTGTGGTCTGCACAGCTACGAGCCCTGGACAGATATCTAGTCTGGGTTTATAGATCAATGCCCTGCTGTGGTCGACAAAGCTCCCTGTCCTGGACAGATATCCAGTCCGGGTTTATACATCAATGCACTGCTGTGTTCTGCACAGCTCCCTGTCCTGCACTTGGGTCTAGTCCGCCTTTATAGAACAATGCACTGCTGTGGTGTGCACAGCTCCCTGTCCTGGACAGATATCTATTCCGGGTTTACAGATCAATGCACTGCTGTGGTGTGCACAGCTCCCCATGCTGGACAGATTTCCAGTCCGGTTTTATAGATCAATGCACTGCTGTGGTGTGCACAGCTCCCCGTGCTGCACAGATATCTAGTCCGGGTTTATAAATCAATGCACTGCTGTGGTGTGCACAGCTCCCTGTCCTGCACAGATATCTCGTCTGGGTTTATAGATCAATGCACTGCTGTAGTCGACACAGCTCCCGGTGTGGGACAGACATCGAGTCCGAGTTTATAGATCAATGCACTGCTGTGGTGTGCACAGCTCCCTGTCCTGCACAGATATCTAGTCTAGGTTTATAGATCAATGCACTGCTGTGGTCTGCACAACTCCCGGTGCTGGACAGATATCTCATCTGGGTTTATAAATCAAAGCGCTGCTGTGATCTGCACAGCTCCCCGTCCTGGACAGATATCTAGTCCGGGTTTATAGATCAATGCACTGCTGTGGTCTGCACAGCTCCCTGTCCTTGACAGATATCTAGTCCGGTGTTATAGATCAATGCACTGCTGTGGTCTGCACAGCTCTCGGTGTGGGACAGACATCTAGTCCATGTTTATAGATCAATGCACTGCTGTGGTCTGCATAGCTCCCCGTCCTGGACAGATATCTAGTCTGGGTTTATAGATCAATGCACTGCTGTGGTCTACACAGTTCCCGGTGTGGGACAGATATCGAGTCGGGGTTTATAGATAAATGCAATGCTGTGGTCTGCACAGCTCCCTGTCCTGGACTTGTGTCTAGTCCGGGTTTACAGATCAATGCACTGCTGTGGTGTGCACAGCTACCCATGCTGTACGGATATCTAGTCCGGGTTTATACATCCATGCACTGCTGTAGTGTGCACAGCTCCCTGTCCTGGACAGATTTCTAGTCCGGGCTTATAGATCAATGCACTGCTGTGGTGTGCACAGCTCCCTGTCCTGTACAGATATCTAGTCTGGGTTTATAGATCAATGCACTGCTGTAGTCTACACAGCTCCCGGTGTGGGACAGACATCTCGTACGGGTTTATAGATCAATGCACTGCTGTGGTGTTCACAGCTCCCCGTCCTGGACAGATATCTTGTCGGGGTTTATAGATCAATGCACTGCTGTGGTCAGCACCGTTCTCGGTGCTGCACAGATATCTAGTCCGGGTTTATAGATCAATGCATTGCTGTGGTCTGCACAGCTCCCTGTCCTGGACAGATGTCTTGACCGGGTTTACAGATCAATGCACTGTTGTGGTCTGCACAGCTACGAGCCCTGGACAGATATCTAGTCTGGGTTTATAGATCAATGCCCTGCTGTGGTCGACAAAGCTCCCTGTCCTGGACAGATATCCAGTCCGGGTTTATAGATCAATGCACTGCCGTGGTCTGCACAGCTCCCTGTCCTGGACAGATATCTAGTCCGGGGTTATCGATCAATGCACTGCTGTGGTCTGCACAGCTCTCGGTGCTGGACTGATATCTAGTCCGGGTTTATATATCAATGCACTGCTGTCGTCTGCACAGCTCCCCGTGATGGACAGATATCTAGTCTGAATTTATAGATCAATGCACTGCTGTGGTCTACACTGCTCCCGGTGTGGGACAGATATCTAGTCCGGGTTTATAGATCAATGCAATGCTGTGGTCTGCACAGCTCCCTGTCCTGGTCCTGTGTCTAGTCCGGGTTTATAGATCAATGCAATGCTGTGGTCTGCACAGCTCCCTGTCCTGGTCCTGTGTCTAGTCCGGGTTTATAGATCAATGCACTGCTGTGGTCTGCACAGCTCCCCGTCCTGGACAGACATCTAGTCCGGGTTTATAGATCCATGCACTGCTGTAGTGTGCACAGCTCCCCATGCTGGACAGATTTCCAGTCCGGGTTTATAGATCAATGCACTGCTGTGGTGTGCACAGCTCCCTGTCGTGCACAGATATCGAGTGGGTTTTTAGATCAATGCACTGCTGTAGTCTACACAGCTCCCGGTGTGGGACAGACATCGAGTCTGGGTTTATAGATCCATGCACTGCTGTGGTCTGTACAGCGCCCCGTCCTGTATAGATATCTAGTCCGGGTTTAGAGATCAATGCACTGCTGTGGTCTGCACAACTCCCGGTGCTGGACAGACATCTAGTCTGGGTTTATCGATCAAAGCACTGCTGTAGTCTGCACAGCTCCCGGTGTGGGACAGATATCTAGTTGGGGTTTGTAGATCAATGCACTGCTGTGGTCTGCATAGCTCCCCGTCCTTGGCAGATATCTAGTCGGGGTTTATATATCAATGCACTGCTGTGGCGTGCACAGCTCCCCGTGCTGGACAGATATCTAGTCTGGGTTTATAGATCAATGCACTGTTGTGGTCTGCACAGCTCCCTGTCCTTGACAGATGTCTAGTCCGGGTTTATAGATCAATGCACTGCTGTGATCTGCACAGCTCCCTGTCCTGGACAAATATCTAGTCCGGGGTTATCGATCAATGCACTGCTGTGGTTTGCACAGCTCTCGGTGCTGGACAGATATCTAGTCCGGGTTTATACATCAATGCACTGCTGTGTTCTGCACAACTCCCTGTCCTGCACTTGTGTCTAGTCCGCCTTTATAGAACAATGCACTGCTGTGGTGTGCACAGCTCCCTGTCCTGGACAGATATCTATTCCAGGTTTACAGATCAATGCACTGCTGTGGTGTGCACAGCTCCCCATGCTGGACAGATTTCCAGTCCGGTTTTATAGATCAATGCACTGCTGTGGTGTGCACAGCTCCCCGTGCTGCACAGATATCTAGTCCGGGTTTATAAATCAATGCACTGCTGTGGTGTGCACAGCTCCCTGTCCTGCACAGATATCTCGTCTGGGTTTATAGATCAATGCACTGCTGTGGTCTGCACAACTCCCGGTGCTGGACAAATATCTTGTCTGGGTTTAAAGATCAATGCACTGCTGTGGTCTGCACAACTCCCTGTGCTGGACAGATATCTCATCTTGGTTTATAAATCAAAGCGCTGCTGTGATCTGCACAGCTCCCCGTCCTGGACAGATATCTAGTCCGGGTTTATAGATCAATGCACTGCTGTGGTCTGCACAGCTCCCTGTCCTTGACAGATATCTAGTCCGGTGTTATAGATCAATGCACTGCTGTGGTCTGCACAGCTCTCGGTGTGGGACAGACATCTAGTCCATGTTTATAGATCAATGCACTGCTGTGGTCTGCATAGCTCCCCGTCCTGGACAGATATCTAGTCTGGGTTTATAGATCAATGCACTGCTGTGGTCTACACAGTTCCCGGTGTGGGACAGATATCGAGTCGGGGTTTATAGATAAATGCAATGCTGTGGTCTGCACAGCTCCCTGTCCTGGACTTGTGTCTAGTCCGGGTTTACAGATCAATGCACTGCTGTGGTGTGCACAGCTACCCATGCTGTACGGATATCTAGTCCGGGTTTATACATCCATGCACTGCTGTAGTGTGCACAGCTCCCTGTCCTGGACAGATTTCTAGTCCGGGCTTATAGATCAATGCACTGCTGTGGTGTGCACAGCTCCCTGTCCTGTACAGATATCTAGTCTGGGTTTATAGATCAATGCACTGCTGTAGTCTACACAGCTCCCGGTGTGGGACAGACATCTCGTACGGGTTTATAGATCAATGCACTGCTGTGGTGTTCACAGCTCCCCGTCCTGGACAGATATCTTGTCTGGGTTTATAGATCAATGCACTGCTGTGGTCTGCATAGCTCCCCGTCCTGGGTAGATATGTTGTCGGGGTTTATATATCAATGCATTGCTGTGGTGTGCACAGCTACGAGCCCTGGACAGATATCTAGTCTGGGTTTATAGATCAATGCACTGTTGTGGTCTGCACAGCTACGAGCCCTGGACAGATATCTAGTCTGGGTTTATAGATCAATGCACTGCTGTGGTCTGCAAAGCTACCCGGCCTGGACAGATGTCTAGTCTGGGTTTATAGATCAATGCACTGTTGTGGTCTGCACAGCTACGAGCCCTGGACAGATATCTAGTCTGGGTTTATAGATCAATGCCCTGCTGTGGTCGACAAAGCTCCCTGTCCTGGACAGATATCCAGTCCGGGTTTATAGATCAATGCACTGCCGTGGTCTGCACAGCTCCCTGTCCTGGACAGATATCTAGTCCGGGGTTATCGATCAATGCACTGCTGTGGTCTGCACAGCTCTCGGTGCTGGACTGATATCTAGTCCGGGTTTATATATCAATGCACTGCTGTCGTCTGCACAGCTCCCCGTGATGGACAGATATCTAGTCTGAATTTATAGATCAATGCACTGCTGTGGTCTACACTGCTCCCGGTGTGGGACAGATATCTAGTCCGGGTTTATAGATCAATGCAATGCTGTGGTCTGCACAGCTCCCTGTCCTGGTCCTGTGTCTAGTCCGGGTTTATAGATCAATGCAATGCTGTGGTCTGCACAGCTCCCTGTCCTGGTCCTGTGTCTAGTCCGGGTTTATAGATCAATGCACTGCTGTGGTCTGCACAGCTCCCCGTCCTGGACAGACATCTAGTCCGGGTTTATAGATCCATGCACTGCTGTAGTGTGCACAGCTCCCCATGCTGGACAGATTTCCAGTCCGGGTTTATAGATCAATGCACTGCTGTGGTGTGCACAGCTCCCTGTCGTGCACAGATATCGAGTGGGTTTTTAGATCAATGCACTGCTGTAGTCTACACAGCTCCCGGTGTGGGACAGACATCGAGTCTGGGTTTATAGATCCATGCACTGCTGTGGTCTGTACAGCGCCCCGTCCTGTATAGATATCTAGTCCGGGTTTAGAGATCAATGCACTGCTGTGGTCTGCACAACTCCCGGTGCTGGACAGACATCTAGTCTGGGTTTATCGATCAAAGCACTGCTGTAGTCTGCACAGCTCCCGGTGTGGGACAGATATCTAGTTGGGGTTTGTAGATCAATGCACTGCTGTGGTCTGCATAGCTCCCCGTCCTTGGCAGATATCTAGTCGGGGTTTATATATCAATGCACTGCTGTGGCGTGCACAGCTCCCCGTGCTGGACAGATATCTAGTCTGGGTTTATAGATCAATGCACTGTTGTGGTCTGCACAGCTCCCTGTCCTTGACAGATGTCTAGTCCGGGTTTATAGATCAATGCACTGCTGTGATCTGCACAGCTCCCTGTCCTGGACAAATATCTAGTCCGGGGTTATCGATCAATGCACTGCTGTGGTTTGCACAGCTCTCGGTGCTGGACAGATATCTAGTCCGGGTTTATACATCAATGCACTGCTGTGTTCTGCACAACTCCCTGTCCTGCACTTGTGTCTAGTCCGCCTTTATAGAACAATGCACTGCTGTGGTGTGCACAGCTCCCTGTCCTGGACAGATATCTATTCCAGGTTTACAGATCAATGCACTGCTGTGGTGTGCACAGCTCCCCATGCTGGACAGATTTCCAGTCCGGTTTTATAGATCAATGCACTGCTGTGGTGTGCACAGCTCCCCGTGCTGCACAGATATCTAGTCCGGGTTTATAAATCAATGCACTGCTGTGGTGTGCACAGCTCCCTGTCCTGCACAGATATCTCGTCTGGGTTTATAGATCAATGCACTGCTGTGGTCTGCACAACTCCCGGTGCTGGACAAATATCTTGTCTGGGTTTAAAGATCAATGCACTGCTGTGGTCTGCACAACTCCCGGTGCTGGACAGATATCTCATCTTGGTTTATAAATCAAAGCGCTGCTGTGATCTGCACAGCTCCCCGTCCTGGACAGATATCTAGTCCGGGTTTATAGATCAATGCACTGCTGTGGTCTGCACAGCTCCCTGTCCTTGACAGATATCTAGTCCGGTGTTATAGATCAATGCACTGCTGTGGTCTGCACAGCTCTCGGTGTGGGACAGACATCTAGTCCATGTTTATAGATCAATGCACTGCTGTGGTCTGCATAGCTCCCCGTCCTGGACAGATATCTAGTCTGGGTTTATAGATCAATGCACTGCTGTGGTCTACACAGTTCCCGGTGTGGGACAGATATCGAGTCGGGGTTTATAGATAAATGCAATGCTGTGGTCTGCACAGCTCCCTGTCCTGGACTTGTGTCTAGTCCGGGTTTACAGATCAATGCACTGCTGTGGTGTGCACAGCTACCCATGCTGTACGGATATCTAGTCCGGGTTTATACATCCATGCACTGCTGTAGTGTGCACAGCTCCCTGTCCTGGACAGATTTCTAGTCCGGGCTTATAGATCAATGCACTGCTGTGGTGTGCACAGCTCCCTGTCCTGTACAGATATCTAGTCTGGGTTTATAGATCAATGCACTGCTGTAGTCTACACAGCTCCCGGTGTGGGACAGACATCTCGTACGGGTTTATAGATCAATGCACTGCTGTGGTGTTCACAGCTCCCCGTCCTGGACAGATATCTTGTCTGGGTTTATAGATCAATGCACTGCTGTGGTCTGCATAGCTCCCCGTCCTGGGTAGATATGTTGTCGGGGTTTATATATCAATGCATTGCTGTGGTGTGCACAGCTACGAGCCCTGGACAGATATCTAGTCTGGGTTTATAGATCAATGCACTGTTGTGGTCTGCACAGCTACGAGCCCTGGACAGATATCTAGTCTGGGTTTATAGATCAATGCACTGCTGTGGTCTGCAAAGCTACCCGGCCTGGACAGATGTCTAGTCTGGGTTTATAGATCAATGCACTGTTGTGGTCTGCACAGCTACGAGCCCTGGACAGATATCTAGTCTGGGTTTATAGATCAATGCACTGCTGTGGTCTTCACAGCTCCCCGTCCTTGGCAGATATCTAGTCCGGGTTTATAGATCAATGCACTGTTGTGGTCTGCATAGCTTCCGATGTGGGACAGATATCTAGTCTGGGTTTATAGATCAATGCACTGCTGTGGTCTACACAGCTCCCTGTCCTGGACAGATATCTAGTCCGGTTTTATAGATCAATGCACTGCTCTGGTCTGCACAGCTCCCGGTCCTGGACAGATATCTAGTCCGGGTTTATAGATCAATGCACTGCTGTGGTCTGCGCAGCTCCCCGTCCTGGACAAATATCTAGTCCGGGTTTATATATCAATGCACTGCTGTGGTCTGCACAGCTCCCCGTGCTGGACAGATGTCTAGTCCGGGTTTATAGATCAATGCACTGCTGTGGCCTGCACACCTCCCCGTCCTGGATAGATATCTAGTCCAGGGTTATAGATCAATGCACTGCTGTGGTCTGCACAGCTCCCGGTGCTGGGCAGATATATATTCCGGGGTTATATATCAATGCCCTGATCTGATCTGCACAGTATTCCACTCTGGACAGATTGCTGGATTGTATTGACCAGTGTAATGGATGAATCTGGACAGATTGCTGGGATGTACTGAGCAGTACACTGGCCTGGTCTACACAGTGTTCCTCAGTGAACAGATATTTCCTCTGGTTGTATGGTGTCTGGGCTGGTTCTGTGAGGTGGATTGAGAATGTGGTTTCACTAACCATTTCAGCTGATCTGGCAAAGCCTTTAGTTCCCATTCCTGTGATTGGACCCTCCGTCTCTCACCCCATTAATGTTACAGTGTGTCCAGGCACAGCACATCATGTTGGTGGGTTGGGGGAAAGGTCATGGACAGGTCAAGGGGTTCCGCGGAAACTTCTGTCCCCGACATTCTATAACTGCGATTCCTCGGAACGTTCCGTCCCCAACATTCTATAACTGCAATTCCCAGGAACGTTCTGTCCCCAACATTCTATAACTGACATTCCCCGGAACGTTCTGTCCCTGACATTGTTTGTGAACAGCCGGACGTCAGTGAATTGAACAAACGATAAGATCCCGAGGGAAGAGATCCCGTTCCAGGGAGAAGGACACACTGTTCCGAAGGCCCCTCAGGCAGTTAAAGGGGGGAATACGTTTTCCCTGAGTTTACATTTCTCCCCGACACAGGATCGACCACAATTTAGACCAAAATACACGAATTCCAAAACTCCGTTTGTGTTCAGGAAACTGGGAGAGAATCCTTCAGGACAGCAACGTTCCCACCCTCCGTATTAGGAACTGGGAAGGAGTGACCTGAATCTGCTCTCGAGTGAGTGAGAGTTTGGGAATGTTCTAGAAACCATCTGTCCTTATGGATGTGTCTCTGTAAGGTTGGGGAGGGAGGGTTACTTGTGGTTTATGTGACATTTTTGTCAGTAATTCCGACCTTCCGATTTGTTATTCCAGCTCCAATTATTTTAATAAATCCCTGAATACAGGGACACATTTGAAAATCTCACTGGGTCCCCGATCAAACGGGTCCCTTTGCCTTCAGGCTGATGGATAATGGGTTTGTTTTCCTTCCTCACAGTTAACGTAGTGACCATCTACGTCCTGCTTTATAAAGATTGTGGATTGTCTCCATGTGTCAGACGTTACCTGGGGGCCATGGCAGCGGCGGATCTCCTGGTCATTATCCTCGACCTGATCCTGAGACACATTCCCATTGTTTATTGGGAACAGTTTTATTTCCTGCAGGACTCCGTCCCCGTGTGTAATATCCACGCCGTCCTGCTTTATGCAGCCACTGACTGCTCTGTCTGGTTCACTGTCACTTTCACCTTTGATCGGTTTGTGGCCATTTGTTGCCAGAAGCTGAAAAGTAAATATTGCAGTGAGAAAACGGCGGCTGTGGTTCTGGGAGCAGTGACTGTGCTGAGCTGTTTAAAGAACATTTCCTGGTATTTTATTCTCACGGCTCGGTATTTGCTGTGGAACGCCCCCTGGTTTTGTTTTGTAACAGTCGCTGTTGTATTCTCCAGTGTCTGGGCCACAATCGAGTTCCTCCACCACATTCTAACCCCGTGTGTCCCATTTCTCCTGATTCTGCTCCTCAATGTTCTCACCGTCAGACACATTTTAGTGACCAGCAGAGCCCGCAGGAGACTCCGCGCTCACACCAATGGGGACGCTCAGTCTGACACTGAAATGAGAAACCGAAAAAAATCCATCAT
Source organism: Chiloscyllium punctatum (assembly GCF_047496795.1). Classification (NCBI taxonomy): domain Eukaryota; kingdom Metazoa; phylum Chordata; class Chondrichthyes; order Orectolobiformes; family Hemiscylliidae; genus Chiloscyllium; species Chiloscyllium punctatum. The sequence continues at coordinate 1,603,437 of NC_092767.1, read as the reverse complement.
TTTACTGTTTGTGATCTCGGCCAATTTCATCCTGTTATGGTCAATGTTAATGCTGTATTCTATATGGAGGCGGATGTATGAGTTTGGGTATCGGTCTGTGTATCTCCATGACTTTGTGCAGGAATTGGGCTACATGCTGCAGCTCCTCAGTTGCTGCACAAACACCGCGATTTATGCCGTGACCCAGACTAAGTTTAGGCAGCAGCTGAAGAATGTGCTGAAATATCCCTTCACACAAATCCATCCATCCATCAAATTCCCTCATTAATCATACCATCCGGGATTTTCTCATTTCAGTTCAGTGTTTCAGCGATGGAGCAGCCTGTCGCTATGGTAACAGACTGAGGATTGCGCTGGTTTGTCCATCCTTATCCCACTGGGGGGTTACAGGGAAACATTTCAATGTTTCTCACAACTCAGGGGCCAGTGAGAAAAGGCACCATCCCACTGACTGTATCCATCACTTCCATTTGTAACCAATAAAAATGTTGATTAAAGCGTGCCGAGCAGCAGAGTGACCGATGTTGTTGTGTGTCTTTGTGTTGGAGAAGCTGAGCTGGAGAGAGACAGACTCAGCCCCAGTCCTGGGCCTCAGGGAAGGGGAGGGCACCGCGCCCTGAACTCAGGAGCTGGGTTTAACTCCCTCTGATCCCCCCCCCCCCACTCCAACCTGACCTCCCCATTTCCTGTCATGAGTGGGACAGGATTTCAGTTGTTTCATGAGGACTACCCCCCTCTCCAATCTCTGGATCAGAGGGAGAGAGACGCTTCAGGGAGACAGATTACATCAGAGAGGGAAGGGGGGGCAGGAGGGAAAGAGATTTAGTCAGAGAGAAACAGAGGGAGGTGAGGAGAAAGAGAGACTGAGGTAGGGGGATCGAGAGTGAGAGAAGTGGAGAGAGAGTGAAGGAGCAGGGAGAGGCAGAGAGAGCGAGAGAGAGGCAAGGGAGGGCTAAGGTGAGGAAGAGAGAGAGAAATAGGGGAGGACATAATGAGAGAGGGGTCAAAGAGTGGGGAACAGAGAGAGGGGGACAGAGAGAGAGAGGGAACAGAGAGTGGGACAAAGAGCGGGGGAACAGAGAGGGGAGGCTGAGAGTGGGGGACAGAGAGTGGGGGACAGAGAGAGGGGGAAAGAGACTGGTGGACGGAGAGAGTGGGGGACAGTGAGTGGGGGATGGAGAGACTGGGAGACAGAGGGGGGTCAGAGAGTGGGGGATAGAGAGAGTGGGGACGGGGGCGGACGGGGGGACAGAGAGGGAGGTGACAAAGAGAGGAGGGAGTGAATGGGACACACAGAGAGAGGGGGAAAGAGAGAGGAGGACAGGGAGAGGGGACAGAGAGAGGGGGGACGGAGAGACCGGGACAAAGAGAGGGGGACAGAGAGAAAGGGGGGACAAAGAAAACGGGAGAGAGAGGGGGACAGAGAGAGGGCAACAGAGAGTGGGGTACAGAGTGAGACGGATAGAGAGAGGGGGACAGAGAGAGGAGGACAGAGAGGGGGGACAGAGAGCAGGGGGATAGAGAGAGGGAGACAGAGAGTGGGGAACAGAGCGAGGGGGATAGAGAGTGGGGGACAGAGAGAGGGGAACCGAAAGCGGGGGATGGAGAGAGTGGGGGACAGAGAGAGAGACGGAGTGAGAGAGGGATAGAGAGGGGGGGACAGAGAGAGTGGGGAGACAGAAAGAGGGGGTACATAGGGAGGGCTGGGAACGAGAAGGCGGGACGGGGGTGGGGAACAGAGATGGAGGTCAGAGAGAGTGGGGACAGAGAGGAGAGGGGCGGAGAGGGGAGGGACAGAGATGGGGGCAGAGAGAGGGGGGAACAGAGAGAGTGGGGACAGGGAGAAGGGGGATAGAGAGTGAAGGGGACAGAGAAACCGGGGGACAGAGAGAGGGGGGCAGATAGAGGGGGGCAGAGAGAAGGGTAAAGAGAAACGGGGAGAGAGGAGGTGGACTGAGAGTGGAGGGACAGAGAGAAGGGGGACAGAGAGAAGGGGACAGAGAATGAGGGGGACGAGAGAGGGGGACAGAGAGCGGGAGATACAGAGAGAGGGGAGGACAGAGATGGAGAGGGGGACTGAGAGTGGGACAGAGAGTGGGGAACAGAGAGAGGGCTGGGACCGAGAAGGGTGGAAAAGAGAGGGGGGCTGAGAGAGGGGGACAGAAAGAAGGGAGGATAGAGAGAGGGGGACAGAGAGAGAGGAGGACAGAGAGAGAGGGAGGACAGCGAGAGGTGGTACAGAGAGAGGGTGGACAGAGAGAGGGGGAACAGAGGGGGGTACAGGGAGAAGGGGAGACAGAAAGGGGAGCAGAGAGAGTGGGGACAGTAAAAGATGGGAGACAGAGAGACGGGGGCGCAGTAGAGGGGGGACAGGGGATCGGAGAGAGGTGGGACAGAGAGAGGGGGAAATAAAGAAGGGGACAGATGGGGCGGACTGAGAGCGGAGGGACAGAGAGAAGGAGGGGCAGAGAAAGAGGGGACCGAGAGAGGGGGACAGAGGGCGGGAGAGACAGAGAGAGTTGGGGGGACAGAGAGAGCGGGGACAGAGAGAGGGGGACAGAGAGCGGGGTGACTGGGGGGAAGAGAAAGGGGGACAGAGAGAGGAGGGAACAGAGGGATAGGGGGTCAGAGAGAGGGGGCAGAGGGGGAAGAGAGAGGGGTGACAGAAAGAGAGTGGGAACAGAGAGAGATTGGGGACAGAGAGAGGGGGTGCCAGAGAGAGGGGAGAAAGAGAGAGATGGGGGACGGAGAGACAGGGGGACAGAGAGAGGGAGGGGCAAAGAAAGAGAGTACAGAGAGAGGGGGGACAGAGAGAAGGGGACAGAGAGGGGGTGGTCAGAGTGAGAGGGGGGTCAGAGAGAGAGGGGGACAGAGAGAGAGGGTGGGACAAGAGAGTGGGGACAAGAGAGTTGGGGGGAGGTTTGAGTGATAGGGGAGAGAGAGGGGGTAGTGAGAGGGGGAAGAGAGAGAGGGGGACAGAGAAAGGGGGACAGAGTGAGGGTGGACAGAGAGATGGGTACAGAGGGAGAGAGAGAGACAGAGTGAGAGGGTGACAGAGAGATTGTGGACAGAGTGAAGGGTGACAGAGCTGGGGGGGGGACAGAGAGAGGGGGACAGGGAGATGGGGGCGAAGAGAGAGGGGGACAGAAAGAGGGGGGCAGAGAGAGCGGGGGAAAGAAAGAGGAGGAAAGAGAGACGGGGACAGAGGGGACGGACAGAGAGAGTGGGGACAGAGAGGGTGGGACAGAGAGAGGGGGGACAGAGAGGGAGGGAACAGAGAGAGAGGGGGACAAGAGAGTGGGGGGAGCGAGGTAGGGGACAGATGGGGAGAGAGGGGTGTATAGAGAGGGGTCAGAGAGTGGGAGACAGAGAGAGGAGGACAGAGAGAGGGGGGGACAGAGAGAGGGGACAGGGAGAGGGGTACAGAGAGACGGGTCAGAGAGAGGGGGGACAGAGAGTGGGGGACAAAGAGACGGGGAACAGAGAGAGGGGGTAGAGAGTGGGGGACAGAGAGAGGGGGGACAGAGAGTGGGGGGTGGAGAGAGGGGGGACAGAGAGTGGGGGGTGGAGAAAGTGGGGGACAGAGGGGGACGAGGGAGAGAGTGGGGGACAGAGGGGGGAACGGGTAGACAGAGAGGGAGGTGACAGAGAGAGGAGGGAGTGAGAGGGGGACACAGAGACGGTGGGACAGAAAGCACGTGGGTACAGCGAGAGAGGTGGACAGAGATAGAGGGACAGAGAGAGAGGGGGTACAGAGAGAGGGGGACAAAGAGAGGGGGACAGAGAGAGAGGGGACAGAGAGAACGGGCGAGAGAGGGGGACAGAGAGCAGGGGGACAGAGAGAGGGAGACAGAGAGTGGGGGACAGAGAGTGGGGGACAGAGAGGGAGGAAGGAGAGAGTGGGGGACAGAGAGTGGGGGATGAAGAGAGTGGGGGACAGGGGGGGCACGGGGGGACAGAGAGGGTTGTGATAGAGAGAGGACGCAGAGAGAGGGGACAGAGAGAGGGTGACAGAGAGGGGGACAGAGAGAGAGGGGGACAGAGATAGAGGGATAGAGAGAGGGGGGGACAGAGAGAGTGAGGGGACAGAGAGAGGGGGTACATAGAGAGGGCTGGGACCGAGAAAGCGGGAAGTGGTGGGGCAGAGAAGGGGGTCAGCTGGAGGGAGGTCAGAGTCAGGGGGACAGAGAGAGTGGGGACAGAGAGAGAGGGGGACAAGAGAGTGGGGGGAGCGGGGTAGGGGAGAGATGGGGAGAGAGAGGGGTGTACGCAGAGGGGTCAGAGAGTGGGGGACAGAGAGAGGGGGACAGAGAGAGAGGGGGGACAGAGAGAGGGGGACAAAGAGAGGGGGAACAGAGAGGGGGGACAGAGACTGGGGGAGAGAGACAGGGGACAGAGAGAGGGGGTCAGAGAGAGGGAGGACAGAGAGTGGGGGATGGAGAGAGTGGGGGACAGAGGGGGGGACGGGGGAGAGAGTGGGCGACAGAGGTGGGACGGGAAAGCAGAGAGGGAGCTGAGAGAGAGGAGGGAGTGAGAGGGGGACACAGAGACAGGGGGGACAGAGAGCGCGTGGGGACAGAGTGGTGGACAGAGAGAGAGGGGAACAGAGAGATGAGGACAGAGAGAACGTGAGAGAGAGGGGGACAGAGAGCAGGGGGACAGAGAGTGGGGGACAGATAGTGGGGGACAGAGAGTGGGGGGATGGAGAGAGTGGGGGACAAAGAGAAGGGGACAGAGAGTGGGCGATGGAGAGAGTGGGGGACAGAGGGCGGGACGGGGGGACAGAGAGGGAGGTAATAGAGAGAGGACAGAGTGAGATGGGTACACAGAGAGGGAGGGGACAGAGAGAGCATGGGGACAGAGAGGGGAACAGAGAGAGAGGGATGGAGCCGGGGGTCAGAGAGAGTGAGGGGACAGAGAGAGTGGGGACAGTAAGAGATGGGAGACAGAGAGACGGGGATGCAGTAGAGGCACGGACAGGGAGTCAGAGAGAGAGGGACAGAGAGAGGGGGAAAGAGAGAAGGGGACAGAGGGGGCAGACTGAGAGTGAGGGGACAGAGAGAAGGAGGGGCAGAAAGAGAGGGAACCGAGAGAGGATGATAGAGAGCGGGAGAGACAGAGAGACGTGGGGGGACAGAGAGAGTGGGGTTCAAAGAGAGAGGGCGGCAGAGGGGGCAGAGAGAGGTGTACAAAGAGAGGGGAACAGGGGGCTACAGAGAGAGGGGGGACAATTAGGGAGGGGGGACAGAGAGAGAGGGGGGACAAAGAGAGAAGGGGACAGAGAGAGTGGGGACAGAGAGAGGGAAAAAAAGAGAGGGGGACAGAGAGAGGGGGACAGAGAGCGGGGGAATGGGGGGCAGAGAAAGGGGGACAGAGAGAGGAGGGAACGGAGGGAGAGGGGGTCAGAGAGGGGGCAGGGGGGAAGAGAAAGGGGTGACAGAGAGAGAGTGGGGAGAGAGAGGGGGACAGAGAGAGGGGGTGCCAGAGAGAGGGGAGAATGAGAGTGAGGGGGGAAGGAGAGAGAGAGGGGGGGACAGAGAGAGGTAGGGGCAAAGAAAGAGGGGACAGAGAGAGAGGGGGGACAGATAGAAGGTGGACAGAGGGAAGGGGGACAGAGAGGGGGCGGTCAGAGAGAGATGGGGGATCAGAGAGAGGGGGGAGAGAGAGAAAGGGGGACAAGAGAGTGGGGGGAGAAAGAGGGTGGAGTGACAGTGGAGAGACAGGGGTAGAGAGAGGGGGAAGAGAGGGGGACAGAGGGAGGGGTGCAGAGAGTTGGGGGACAGAGAGAGGGGAACAGAGAGAGGGGAACAGACAGAGAGGGGTGGACAGAGAGATGGGGACAGAGGAAGAGGGAGGGACAGAGTGATAGGGTGACAGAGAGAGTGGGGACAGAGAGGAGGGTGACAGAGCGGTGGGTACAGAGAGGGGGGACAGAGAGAGGGGGACACAGAGAGTGGGGACAGAGAGAGGGGGGCTATTGAGAGAGGGGGACAAAAAGAGGGGGGCAGAGAGAGCGGGGAAAGAAAGAGGAGGAAAGAGAGAGGGGGACAGAGGGGACGGACAGAGAGCGGGTGGGACAGAGAGAGGGTGGGACAGAGAGAGGGGGAACGGAGAGGGAGGGGACAGAGAGAGGGGGGGACAAGAGAGTGGGGGGAGCGACGTAGGGGAGAGATGGGGAGAGAGAGGGGGGTGTAGAGAGGCAGAAGAGAGAGAGGGTGGACAGACAGAGGGGGACAGTGAGTGGGGGGACAGAGAGAGAAGGACAGAGAGAGAGTGACAGAGAGAGATGGACAGAGAGAGAGGGGTGGACAGAGAGATGGGGACAGAGGGAGAGGAGGATACAGAGTGAGAGGGTTGGACAGAGAGAATGGGAACAGAGTGGAGTGTGACAGAGAGAGGGGGGACAGAGAGGAGGGACAGAGAAGGGAGGGATAGAGAGGGGCACAGAGAGAGGGCGAACAAAGAGAGGGGGGAACAGAGAGAGAGGGGAGAGAGAGAGAGGGGACAGAGGGGGGAGCAGAGAGAGAGGGGACGGAGGGGGGAGCAAAGAGAGGGGGACAGAGAAGAGGGACAGAGAGGGGGGGAAAGAGAGAGGGGGGAACAGAGAGAGGGAGGCAGAGAGGGGAGAGACGGAGAGGGGGACAGAGGGAGGTGGGACAGAGAGAGGGGAACGAAGAGAGAGGGGGGGCAGACAGGGGGGACAGAGAGAGAGGGGATAGAGAGAGGGGGTCAGAGAGAGGGGAACGGAGAGAGAGGGGTGACGGGAGTGGAAAGGGTGTTGACAGAGAGAGAACAGAGAGAGGGGAACGGAGAGAGAGGGGGGACAGAGAGGGAGGACAGAGAGAGAGGGGACAGAAAGAGGGGAACGATGAGAGAGAGGGGACAGAGAGGGGAGACAGAGAGAGGGAGGACAGAGAGAGGGTGACAGAGAGGAGGGGAACAGAGAGTGGGGGTCAGAGAGAGGGAGACAGAGCGAGGGCAACGGAGAGAGAGGGGCATTGAGAGAAGGGGACAGAGAGATGGAGGGACTGAGAGAGGAGAGAGAGAGATTGGGTGACAGGGAGAGGGGCGGTCAGAGAGAGAAAGGACAGACAGAGGGGGCAAGAGAGTGGGGGAGAGAGAGAGGGGAGACATGGGGAGAGGAGGGGTATAAAAAGAGGGGGAAGAGAGAAGGTGGACATAGAGGGGGACAGTGAGTGGGGGGACAGAGAGGGGTGGACAGAGAGATGGGGACAGAGGGAGAGGAGGGTTCAGAGAGAGGGGGAACAGAGAGGAGGGGGCAGATAGAGGGGGGACAGAGAGAGGGGAATGGAGAGAGAGGGGGGACAGAGAGAGGGGAATAGACAGAGGGGGGCACAGAGAGGGGGGACAGAGAGAGGGGAACAGAGAGAGAGGGAGTCAAAGAGGAGGGGGGACCGAGAGGAGGGGGAGAAGAGGAGGGATGTTAGAGAGGAGGGGGCAGAGAGATGGGTCAGAGAGAGGGGTTACAGAGAGACAGGAGGGACAGAGAGCGCGGGGACAGTGCGAGGGAGACAGAGTTAGGGGGCAGTGGGAGTGGGGCACAGAGAGAGAGAGGGGGACACAGAGAGGGGGGCAAGAGAGAGGAGAGAGACGGGGGAGACAGTGGTGGAGAGAGGGGGAGACAGACGGTGGGGGAGTAGCGACGAGGGGAGAGAGAGGAGGGGAGAGAAGGGGGGAGAGAGTGAGAGGGGGAGACAGAGGGGGAGAGGGGGGAGAGAGGGGCAGAGAGAGGAGGGTAGAGAGAGGAGGGGAGAGAGGAGGGGAGACGGGGGAGAGATAGGACGGGAGAGAGTGGGGTGATAGCGGGGGAGATGAGAGGGGGAGATGGGGGAGGGAGAGATGGGGAGTGTGAGAGGGTGAGTGAGGGAGGGATTGAGAGAGGGAAGGGGTGAGAGAGGGAGAGAGAGAGGGGAGAGAGTTCTGTGACAGAGTTGGGGGAGAGAGTTAGTGAAGAGAGAGTTAGGGGAGAGAGTGAGGTTTAGAGAGAGTGAGTGAGGAGGAAAGGGAGGGGAGGAGGAGAGATAGGATAGAGAGCGAGGGAAGGAGAGAGAGGGTGGAGAGAGAAGGGGAAGTGAGAGAGGGGTTAGAGAGCTAGTGGGAGAGCGGGGGAGAAGGAGGGGCGAGGGAGCGAGAGGGGTAGAGGGGAAAGAGAGGTGGGGCAAGTGAGCTGGACAGAGTGAGGGGAGAGAGAGAGAGAGGGGGAGAGAGAGAGCAGCAGGGAGAGGGGGCTGGGAGAGGGGAGCAGAGAGAGGGGGCACAGAGAGGTGGCAGAGGGAGTGATCGAGGAAGGTGGGCGACAGAGGGGGGCAAGAGAGGGGTCAAGAGAGGGGAGGGAGTGAGGGGAGAGAGGGGGGTGAGGGGAGTGAGAGAGGGGTGAGAGAGAGGGGATAGAGCGCGGGGACAGAGATAGAGTGGGGAGAAAGTGGGGGAGAGAGGGGGTGACAGGGGAGGGGGAGAAGGGAAGAGAGTGGAGACTGGGAGAGGGGAGATGAAGAGGGGAGTTTGAGAGGGGGGAGGGATCGGAAGAGAGGGGAGAGAGAGAGGGGAGAGAGACAGAGGGAGGTAAAGAGAAGGGGAAGAGAGAGCAGAGTAGAGAGACTGGGGAGAGAGAGGTGAAGAAATGAGGGAGAGAGAAGGGTAGAGGTCTGGAGAGAGGGGGATAGAGAGGGGTAGAGAGAGGGGAGAGAGAAGGGGAGAGAGAGGGGGAGAGAGAGGGGCAGGAGTGGAGACGATGGGGGGGCGAGAGTGGGGGCAAGAGTGCGGGGTGAGAGGGTGGGCAAGAGTGGGGCGAAAGAGGGGGAGAGAGGAGGGGCGAGAGAGGAGTGCAAGACAGGAGACGAGAGATGGGTGCGAGATGGAGGCGAGAGAGAGGGCAGACGGAGGGGAGAGAGAGGGGGAGAGAGAGGCGGGAGAGAGAAGGGGAGGGGAAGAGAGAGGGCAAGAGAGAGGGGGAGAGAGTGGGGAGAGAGGGAGTGGGGGACAGTGTGGGGAGAGAGAAAGGGAGTGTGGGGGGAGAGAGAGGGGGTGAGAGAGTGAGATGAGAAAGAGGGGCAAAGGAGGTGGGAAGAGAGAGGGTGAGAGAGGGGAGAGAGAGAGAGGAGAAGGAGAGGGTGAGAGAGAGAGGCGGGAGAGATAGAGGCGAGAGGTGGGAAGAGAGGGGGTAGAGGGGGAGAGTGTGGGTAGAGAAAGGGGAGAGAGGGGGAAAGAAAGAGGGAGAGAGAGGGAGGGGAGAGAGATTGGGGGTAGAGAGTGGGGGCAGAGAGGGGTGGGAGAGGGTGTACAGAGATGGGGAAGAGAGAGGGGGAGAGAGAGGCGTCGAGAGAGAGGAGGGAGAGTGAGAGGAGAGAGAGGGGGCAGAGAGTGAGAGGGAGAAAGTGAGGGGAGAGAGCGGGGGAAGAGAGAGTGGGGGGGAGAGAGTGGTGTGGAGAGAGTGGGGGGAAATAGTGGGGGAGGGACAGTGGATGGGTAGAGTGGGGGTGGAGAGTGGATGGGGAGAGTGGGGGTGAGAGTGCGTTGGGAGAGAAGGGAGAGAGACTGCGGGAAGTGATTGGGGGAACAGAGCAGGGTAAGAGACCGGGGAGAGAGAGGGGGGAGGGAGAAAGAGAGGGGAAGGAGAGAGACGAGAGAGAGTGGGGTGAAAAAGAGGGGAGATGGAGAGAGGGGAGGTGGAGAGAGGGGAGAAAGAGAGGGGTGGAAAGAGAGGGGAGAGAGAGAAAGGGTAGAGAAACAGGGGTATAGAGCGAGGGAGAGAGAGACAGAGGGGGTAGAGAGAGTGGAAGCGAGAGAGATGGGAGAGAGAGGGGAGAGGGAGAGAGGGGGCGAGAGAGGTCGGAGAGAGGGAGGGGGAGGGGCATGAGAGAGGGGGGAGAGAGATGGTGTGAGAGAGGGGGTGAGAGAGGGGGGAGAGAGTGGAGACGAGTGGGAGCGAGAGTGGGGGCGGAGAGAGGGGGTGAGAAGGGGGCGAGGGAGGGGGCGAGGGTGGGGGCAAGAGTGGGGGGCAAGAGAGGGGGCGAAAGTGGGGGCGAGAGAGGGTGCGAGAGGGGGGCGAGAGAGAGGGGGGCGAGAGAGAGGGGGAGAGAGGGGGTAGAGAGAGAGTTGGGGAAAGAGGCGGAGAGGGGGGAGAGAGAAGGGAGAGAGAGGCTGGAGAGAGAGGGGGAGAGAGTGTGGAGGAGAGAGAGTGCGGGAGAAGTGGAGGAGAGAGAGAGGGAGAGAGAGAGAGGCGAGAGAGAGGGGCAAGAGAGGTGGGGAGAGAGAGGAGAGAGTGGGAGGAGAGAGAAAGGGTGATAGAGAGAGGTGAGAAGGAGAGGGGAGAGAGGGGGAGAGTGGGGAGAGTGTGAGGGGGAGAGAGAGGGTGTGAGAGAGGTTGTGAGAGAGGGGGGGAGAGAGAGGGGAGAGAGTGGAGACGAGTGGGGGGCGAGAGTGGGGCCGAGAGAGGAGGTGAGAAGGGGGCGAGGGAGGGGGCGAGAATGGGGGCAAGAGTGGGGGGCAAGAGAGAGGGCGAGAGTGGGGGTGAGAGAGTGTGTGAGAGGGGGGCGAGAGAGTGGGGGGAGAGAGGGGGGTAGAGAGAGAGTTGGGGAAAGAGGCGGAGGGGGGTAGAGAAGGGAGAGAGAGGCTGGAGAGAGAGCGGGAGAGAGTGTGGAGGAGAGAGAGTGGAGGAGAGAGTGGAGGAGAGAGAGGGGGTGAGAGGGGCAAGAGAGGTGGGGAGAGAGAGGAGAGAGAATGGAGGAGAGAGAAAGGGTGATAGAGAGAAGTGAGAAGGAGAGGCGAGAGAGGGGGAGAGAGGGAGAGTGTGAGGGGGGAGAGAGAGTGTGTCAGAAAGAGGTTGTGAGAG